>NC_090388.1:36107592-36831549 GCF_036365525.1 Heterodontus francisci | reverse complement strand
TGCCATTCAATAAGATCATGACTGATCTGATCGTAACCTCGACTTCTCATTCCCGCCTACCCCCGATAATTTTTCACCCCCTTGCTTGTCAAGAATCAATCTACCTCTGCCTTAAAAATGTTTAAAGACTCTGCTTTCACTGCCTTTTGATGATGAGAATTCCAAAGACTCATGACCCTCACAATCATATCGGTCTACTTTCTTATCATGAATTGAGGGTATGTGCAACCTAATCCATTCTTACATTTTGGCCTTCGTATTCTGCAAAGTTTTAACCTATTTACTTCATCTTGTCCTAGATTTAACTTAAACCCTCTACAATTTCTTGTGAAGGACATCTAGGGTGCACTGAATACACACTAGGGGGCAGGTCATTCCACAACTTGAGAAGCAAATGTAAGAAGGCACTTTTGAATTCTGGTTTTAGCTAATGCTTTCTCAAATATGAAACCATTCCCTCTTGTTCGATGTTTTCAATTCAATTAACAGAATTTGCTGTCATCGCTGTGCATTTGACCTTTTCAGGAATCCCCAGTGTTTCTGCTTTGTCTATGCATCTCATTAATATTTTAAAACTTTTGTCAGATCTCCTTTTATCCTTTGTTTTGCTAAAGAAATATTCTTTGTTCCTTTAGCCTATTTTCAAAACAATAAGAGATGAAGTCTGGAGTTCCTCTTTGTTACTCTCCTTTGCTCTTTCTAATGTATTAATGTCCCTGTGGAGATATGATAACCAAAAGTGAATGCATTACTCTAAATCCGTCTTTTTAATGCATTATACCAAGTTAACAGATGTCAGTGGATTGGAATTCTATGTTTCTGGCAATGTGACTTAACATTCTGTTTGGCTATTAATTGCCATTTCACATTGAAATGCAAAAGATAACTACCTCCAGATTCTTTTCTTTAAGGTACAACCATTAATTCTTCATTCAAGGTTATTCCTTTATTCCACGGAAATTTAATCTTCTAAACTGTGCAAAATACCATTCTTTACTTCTTCAGCTTCTACATTGTGATTAAATATCATCTCAACAGCCAAACATTATCCCTTTAAGAAATTTATTCTGAGTCATTAGGTTATCTTGCACCACTTTGTTGTACATAAGTCTCATTTTGCATTGTAACCTTTAGGCCTAAAAAGTGGTCTGCCTATTGTTTAGGGGCAGGGGTCGTGATTCGCAATTTGCTTGCATTGGTTCCGTTGGAGATGGGCAGCATGCAAATTTATTACTTCACCACATTACCATGATTGTGGTGTGAAGCTGGGGCGTCTTCCTCACTGCTGGCTGCATCTTCATGCTGGTGGCTGCCTCTCTTAAAGGGAAGCTGCCACTGAATAAGGGAATGCACTGGCTAAGATCAAGTGTAGTATCTGTTCTTATCAGTGCTTACTTGGTTGAGAAGAGACCATGATCATTGCCTTTTGATCCTGGGTAGGCTTTGAGTAAAATGGCTATAACCAATCTTCGAGCTTCGGGCCAGGGAGTGCGCAACACCGTTCGGGTGGTTGTGAAGGACAAGGAAGGAGATGCACCGGTCGATCGCACCTTCTTCATCAAGAAAATTCTTTTCTATTGCTGCGGATTTCAAGCGATGGACGTATTCTGCCTGCAGGATTTCCCCAGCAGTGGATACTTCGACGTGACGTTCCGGAACGTGACGGGATGCATCAAGTTCCTGAAGGCGTTCAAGGAGAAAAGGGGGACCGGACGCCACTGTCGATCCTCACAGCGGAGCCGCTCTTCACGCTTCCGTCACAACGGGGACTGGGTGGTGACGATTCATACAACCCCCATGTTCCGGTGGTGGATGTACTCACCTTTCTCGCCAGGTACGTCGAGGTGGCCGGCAGCAGCACTGATGTCAAGGACCCCTTTGGGATTTGGACCAGCAAGTGGCAGGTCAAGGTGACCTTGAAGGTCGATCCCAGTGGAGCCATCATCCACCCTCCCTCCAGCTTCGCTATCGGGGAAGTCGAGGCTTCTTGGTCTACGCTGGGCAGCCCAGAGTTTGCCGCACCTGTGGCAAATCTGGTCACGTGGCAGCCAACTGCAGCACGGTTGTTTGCAAGAACTGCAAAGAAGAAGGCCATCAGACCAAGGACTGTAAGCAGACCAAGTGTTGCAACTTGTGCGGTGCGGCAGGCCATCTCTACAAAACCTGCCCCAAACGCTGCCTCAGTTATGCTCAGGCGGCAAGGTCCAAGGAAAGGCCGGGAGAAGGTTCGACGAAGGCGTCTGGTGTTCGAAAGGAGACAAGCAACCTTCTCCATAGTCAGGAACTTCAACCTGAGAAGGAGAAGGAAGGGGAGGCAGCTGAAACCAGCGACCATCACCTACCCTGCGCTCGGAAACCCCTCCTCCACAGACAGAATCAATGGAGGAGGAGGCAGCAGATGGACAAACAGGTCAGTGGCAAGTGGTCCAGAGGAAAACCACAAAGAAAAAACATCCCAAAGCGGAACAAGCCACCACCCAAACCAGTGGCAAGAGGAGGCTACCTTCTGAAACAGACTACAACAGCGCCTCTTCACTGGACGGGGAAATGCTGGAACGACAGCCCCTTCAAAAGAGGCGGCAGAACTCCAAGGAGATGGAAGATAAAGCATCCCAGCCCCCGGGCACTGGAAGCTGTGATGGGCCCGGCGTGCCCCAACCCCAAAGCGCCACATGTAACGACGTGGCCAACGCATCTCAGCTCCGGGACACCGGGAGCAAAGACACGTCTGGCGCACCTCAGCTCCGGGAAGCCGGGAGCAGTGATGTTTTCGAGGAGGAACAGATGGAAGCAGCAGAGGTTAACCCAATCTTTGCTGCCTACAAGACCCCCCCCGATGTCACCCCAGCGGAACAAACCCTGCATGAAAAACCAGGAGGGGTTTCTGAGCCCAACTATTGTGAAACAGCTTGCTCACACGTTGGGTATGCAGGAACATCCCGAAGGACTAGGACTAGCAAGGACAAATGGTATGGGAAGCAACAACTAACTTTTAAAAAATGGGTGTAAAGATTGCTTCCATTAATGTGCGTAGCATTAAATCTACTACGCGATGTGTTTCAACCTTGGATTACCTCGCCAAGGTCAAAGCCGACCTACTGTTTCTGCAGGAGTGTGGAATACCACACCTCAGCACCTACAGGCAGTGGTCGCAATCGTAGTCCCACGGGCCATCGATCTGGTCGGGGGGTAATGATTGCCGTTCCTCCGGCCTGGGTATTCTGCTGCGGGGAGGTAACTTCACCATCTCCGAAGTTAAGGAGGTGGTGGGCGGCCGCCTCCTCGTAGCAGACGTAATGTACAACAACGCTCCGCTCCGGTTGATCAACGTGTACACCCCGGTACAACGCAGCGAGCAGCTGACCGTCTTCCAGCAGCTCCCACTGCTGCTGGCGACGTCCAGGCCGGTCATCCTAGGCGGTGACTTCAACTGCATCGTCGATGCGGCTGGACGATCTGGCAGTGACGACAGCAAACTGGACGCTACGTCCAGATTCCTAATAGCAACAGTTAAAGATGCCAAACTGCACGACGTCTTCAGCAAACCTGCAGACGGAGCGCAGCGCAGATACACATGGTCAAGATCGGACGGGGTCTGCCCGTCCCAGGATTGACTTCCTGTTTGTGTCCCGTCCCGTCACAGTCGGATCCACCGACATCAAGCCGGTGTTCTTCTCCGACCACTGCCTCTTACTGGCCGACTGTCACTTACAGGACGACCAGTGGGTTGGCAGAGGGACGTGGAAGCTCAATGCTACACTGCTGACCCCAGAGAACGTTGAGGAACTCAAAGGGGATTACAAAGGTTGGAGGACCATGAAACCCCTCTTTGAGTCTCCAGTTCACTGGTGGGAAGTGATTAAGGAGAACATCAAGAGGTTCTTCATCCACAAAGAAGTTCAGAGGGCGCGAGAGAGACAGAGGGAAATGTCCCGACTCCAGAAAAGTATGCAAAATCTGCTCTGGTTGCAGTCAATGGGGGTCGAGGTCAAGGAGCACCTCCAAGAGGTGAAGAGCCAGCAGGCCTCGCTCTTTGCCAAGGAGGCCTCCAAGATCATCTTCCAGTCCAGAGTCCGCTCCATCGAGCAGGATGAGACGTGCTCGCGTTACTTCTTCCAAAAGGTACACACAGAGAGCTCTGTTATCAGCAGCCTGAAGGAAGAAGATGGCTCGGTAAAGTCTTCGCAGTCCGACATACTAAGGATCAGCAAATCCTTTTATGCTGGGCTGTATGACGTGAAGCCCACAGACAGCAGAGCCTCTCAGTCCTTCCTGTCATCTATCACAGAGGTCTTAGACGACGGCAGGAGGGAGAGACTGGACAAGCCGCTAACTCTGGACGAGCTGACAAAGGCCGTTGAGTCCTTCGAGACAAGTAAAACTCCCGGAAGCGACGGCTTACCGGTCGAGTTGTACTCGGCCCTGTGGGACTGGGTCGGCCCGGACCTGCTGGAAGTATACGAGAGTATGCTCCTGGCCGGCAGCATGTCAGAATCTATGAGGAAAGGCATCATCACCCTCATTTACAAGCGAAAGGGGGAGAGGGCAGAAATCAGAAATTGGCGGCCCATCTCACTGCTGAATGTTGACCACAAGATTCTGTCCAAAGTCATAGCCAGTCGAGTCAAGTCTGCTCTGGAATTGGTGATCCACCCCGATCAGACCTGTACTGTACCCGGCAGGAAGATCTCTGATAGTCTCGCGCTACTCAGGGATACGATCGCCTACGTACGGAACAGGAGGGTGGACACTGCCTCATCAGCCTGGACCAGGAGAAGGCTTTTGACAGGATATCGCACACCTACATGATGGACGTGCTTTCCAAAATGGGGTTTGGGGAGGGAATCTGCAATTGGATCAAACTGCTCTACACAAACATCAGTAGCGCAGTCTCAATCAATGGGTGGGAATCGGAAAGATTCCCGATCAAATCTGGAGTCAGACAGGGCTGTCCTCTCTCCCCGGTCTTGTTTGTTTGCTGTATTGAACCCTTTGCTGAGTCTATTAGGAAGGATGCGAGCATAAGAGGGGTGACAATCCCAGGCAGCGGAGGCACTCAGGTCAAAACCTCCCTGTACATGGATGACGTCGCCGTCTTCTGCTCGGATCCGCTGTCTGTGCGCAGACTGATGAGCATCTGCGACCAGTTCGAACTGGCCTCGGGAGCCAAAGTTGACCACGGCAAGAGCGAGGCCACGTTCTTTGGGAACTGGGCTGACCGATCCTTTGTCCCCTTCACCGTCAGGTCAGATTACCTGAAGGTGCTGGGGATATGGTTCGGAAGGGTCGGGGCGTGCACCAAAAACCTGGGAGGAGCGAGTAGCCAAGGTACAACAAAAGTTGAGCATGTGGGAGCAGTGATCTCTCTCCATTGTGGGTAGGAACCTGGTCATCAGGTGCGAGGCGCTCACGTTGTTGCTGTACGTGGCGCAGGTCTGGCCCATACCCCACTCCTGCGCTGTGGCAGTCACCCGAGCCATTTTCCACTTCATCTGGGGATCTAAAATGGACCGGGTCCGGAGGGACACGATGTTCAAATCTCTGGACAAGGGCGGGAAAAATGTACCCAACGTGGCCCTCATCCTGATGACCACCTTCGTGTGCAGCTGCATCAAGCTGTGTGTAGACCTCCAGTACGCAAACTCCAAGTGTCACTACGTGCTGAGGTTCTATTTGTCCCGGTGTTGCGAAGGATGGGCCTGGTCACATTGCCGCGGAACGCTCCATGCAGTTGGGCCGTGCCGTACCACCTATCCTTCGTGGAGCAGTTTCTGCGGGAAAACACCTTTGACCACCGGTCCATCAGGCAGTGGTCAGCACGGAATGTCCTCAAGACCCTACGGGAAAAGGAAACGGTGGATCCTGTCGGATGGTTCCCCGAGCAGACCATCAAAGTCATTTGGCGGAATGCCTCATCACCAGAACTTTCAAACAAGCACCAAGACATAGCTTGGCTGGTGGTGAGAAGGGCCCTCCCCGTCAGATCCTTCATGCACACCCGAAGTCTCGCCCCCTCCGCACAATGCCCCCGCGGTGGCTGTGGTGGGGAAGAGACGGTTGCCCACCTCCTCTTGGAATGTGTCTTCGCAAAGCAGATGTGGAAAGAGATGCAGTGGTTTTTGTCGAGGTTCATCCCAAGCAGCTCTGTAACACAGGAGTCTGTGCTCTACGGGCTGTTCCCAGGGACGCACACCGAGACAAACATCAACTGCTGCTGGAGGACTATCAATTCGGTGAAAGACGCCCTTTGGTCTGCCCGAAGCTTGCTGGTCTTCCAGCGCAAAGAGTTGTCCACCACCGAATGTTGCAGACTGGCACATTCCAAGGTCCAGGACTACGTGCTGAGGGACGCACTAAAGCTTGGGGCAGCCGCAGCAAAGGCTCAATGGGGAAAGACCAGAGTGTAAGGTCCTCCCACCAAGCTGAACTGAGGGGCTGGATCCATGGGAAACCCCTCGAACTGTATCGGGAAAATTTTGTGTGCTGTAAATGTAAAAATGTATATGGCATGACAACGAAATGGAAGATTGTGAGGCAACTCATGATCGTATGGAAGGAAACTGATCACCTTTGCACTGTTTGTATTTTTTGACTTGATGCTGTTTTAAACTGTTTGGGAATGTAATTTTTACAGATTTTTATGAATAAAGTATATTTTGGGGGAAAAAAAAGAGTAGAGAGAGGGTTCCAGAGTAACAAATATGGACAGGAGGTATTAGTGGGGGAGGAGAGCAGGAGGAGAGACGCCGTGGTTCCGCGGGGAGCAAGGAGGTGCGCAAGGATCACCCTCAGAAGGGAGTGGGAGCAGATGTCCAGGGAAGTCAACTCCTGGAATTTGGGCACGAAGACTTGGCAGTCGTACCACAAGAAGTCTAATGACATCACATGGGTGGGCAAGCTCAGTGAATGCATCTTCACACATCTCATGCCCACCACACCACCAATCTATCACACTGCTCAATGTATCACACCCACATCGCTCACCCAACAGCACTCCCTGGCACTCAGGACTCAGACCTAACATCCAGATACTCCAACTTGCCCTCACATACCTACCAATGCTGTGGGCCTCACACCTACCTCTTGCTGTCTCCATACAAATCCAGCTATTCAGCTATGGCATGTACATCACCCAAACATAGTGCTACACAATCACTGGCATGCTGCCCTCTCTCTCTCTTGCAAGGCAAGGGTGGTACACAATAGTAGGTAACAGAGCAGAACCGTTGGGGTACAAGGTAGCCTGCATCTCCTGAGCCCTACAGAGGAAATGGTTCTCAGCATCATGGGCAGGAGTCGGCAACGTGCCTGTACACAGACACCAGTGTCCGTGGTAAAAGTTTTGAGGTCCACGACTGGTAATTTCAGGGATGAGAAATTTCACATTGGCTTCTACTCCCAGACCAGTCCGACTTTAAACAAATTGCAGCCATCAGTTTTACAGCTGTCAGGTGCTTAGAGTAGAGACAGCGGTTTCTGAACTTCGGACAAGTTCGAGGTTTTCCAGCAGATTCTGATTTTTTTTTAAAGCCCGCCAGAAAACCACAATCTTGTCCGAAGTTCAGAAACCACTGTCTCTATTCTAAGCACCTGACAGCTGTGAAATTGACGGCTGTGATTTGTTTAAAAACTGACCAACCACAAAGCTGAGAGTTCCTGATCTCTACAATTGGCAGAGAGAGAGAGGGGGGTGTGGGGAGAGAAGGAGGGGTGAGAGAGATAGGGAGAGAGGGTGCTGGATTTTTAAGAGCCTGCCGCCGATCTTGGCGGCGAGCTTAATAAATGGCAGGTCACAAGCCAAAGAGCCGCCGTGATCTCACGCCTGGCGGCTCATTTAAATAGCCAGGGCAGCGACATCCCCCAATCTCGTGGAGGGGGCAGGCTGTCCGTCCCCGACAATGACATCAGCTGTCTGTGCGCAGGCGCTGCTGCCATATTTAAAGGGCAGCCATCCCTGCCAGTTAATTTGAATTTTTAAAGATACACCCCACCTCAAAATTTATTGAATAAATTTTTAACGTCCCTTTCCCACCCCCCAATAGCAATTATATATATTATTTGCCCTTCCCCCCACACCAAAACACTTACCTTTTAAATCTGGCCTTCCACCGTCACCCCCTCCCCCCACCGAGATTGCACAAAGTTTAAAGTTCATCCCTTCCCACCATTCCCTACACCCATTACGTTTATTTAACCTCCCCCAACCCCACACCCCACCCCGGCACTGAAAATATTAACTCCTCCCCCCTCCCCACCAGTATCACGCCGGCTTTCCCCGGATGGGGATTTGAAGGTGTGGGATGCCGGCTGCCACGCCGAAGATTGAGGCGGGCCCAGAAGATTGAAGGTAAGTTCGTTTAAATATTGAAATTCAGGTGCCTTCGCCCAGTGGCTGGGGGTGGGGTGTGTGGGGGGGTGGGGGTGGTTTGCAGGCATGGAGCCTCGACGCCATCAGGAAGATTGGGCTGGGCCCTCCCAGCGTCGGCCTCCATGGCATACCGTTACCGGAACCATCTTTCGGCCACCCCCCCATCATGGAGCCTGTGTCGAGAGCTTGGTAAAATCCAGCCGAGGGAGACAGAGGGGGAGGGAGAGAGAGGGGATGAGAGAGGGAGAGAGAGAGAGGGAGAGAGAGAAAGGGGGAGAGAGAGCGGGAGGGAGAGAGAGAGGGAGAGAGCGAGGATGGGGACAGAGAGGGGGGAGGAGAGAAAGTGTGGGGAGAAGAAGAGAGAGGGGAGAGTGAGAGGGGGAAGAGAGCTTGGGAGAGAGAGTGGGGGGACAGAGAGTGAGGGGAGAGAGAGGGAGAAGAGAGAGTGGGGGGGAGAGAGAGTGGGGGAGATGGAGAGATGGGAGTGAGGGGGGAGAGACAGAGAGGGGGAGAGGGGGGGAGAGAGAGAGAGGGGGGAGAGAGAGGGGTGTGAGATGGACACAGAGAGGGGATAGGGATTGACACAGAGAGGGAGAGAGAGTGCCAGAGGGGAGAGAAAGGGTTCAAGATTACTCCTGACAGATGGACATCTATCTAGATTCTCCTCATCACTACATCAAGTGTGCGGGCAGACATTGACTACTTGTGCAAGCAAAAACAATGCCAGGTATCTCACTAAATAGAGCGAAATGTGTTTTAAATCGGACCGTGTTTTGATGGCGTTAGGTTGGCTATACACTTTATATACAGATTAATTACTCCCATGTTCATGGCTGAGTCAGTAATTTTGTCAAATGTCCATGGTGCAACATGTTGGTGCCTATCCCTGATCATGGGGGCGGCTACAATGGAGCCAGGGGAATCTGGCATCACTGAGACCATTGAGAATGATGGTATGTTCCTGCCTTATGCCCCTTTCCAATTGGCATGATGAGCAAGCTGCTGATGCTGTGACCTTGGACCTCTTGCTTCTCACCCCACCCAACTTCCCTCACACCAACCTTCCCCTTCTGATTTCCTTCTTTCAGACACGTAACAACTGCCAGCTGCCGAGCCGCAGCAGCTCAAGGAGAATGAGTGAGTGCAACATCACAGCACGAATGAAGAGGCCTTGTCACTTGATCTAAAACTTGTAGCCACCAGCTCAGGTACTGGCACTGCACATACTTTTGAAGAAAGTATAAAGCTGGGATCAGCATGTGGTGAGTCATCTGGGCATGAATGAGCTGCAACCAGGTCAGGGGGAACAGGTGTTTCATTTGCCAGCTCACCGGAGGTGAGGTCGCAGATGGGTTCTACTGCAGACGACTCAGATAAGGACCCTGATGGGACAGCATACAGTACAGCACTGATGGGCATGTACGCCAAGATGCTGGGTCAAAAAAAAAAAAAGATGCTGGGTCCATTGGCTGGACTGCCAGCCAGCCTCTTGTCGCTGTTAAGGAGCATGGAGAAATCCGTCTCCAACTTGGCAGAGGGCATCATGCAAAGATTGCTCTCTCCACAACTGTGTTGCAGACCCAGAGGCACTGTGACTGCTGCCTCCATACCTGTTGCAGCCAGTGGACAGGGTACCTAATCTGCTGCCATCCCTGTGAAGATATAGCAACACTATCTGACAAAAGATCTCTTTTCTTACATTTTTATTAGTTTTTTTCTTTTCTGTTTTGGGTACTAAGGGAATTAAGGAGTAGGAGGATAGTGTGAGAAGGTGGAAGGTGAAGATCAGCCATGATCTTGTTGAATGGCGGAGCAGGCTCAAAAGGCCAAATGGCCTACTCCAGCCCTTATTTCTTATGTTCTTACATTCTTAAAGCCAAGAACTCACCACAACACCTCCCAAAACACTCCAGGGTACTTTCAGACACTTTGCAATAGCAGAAGTTCTTAAAAATTACCTTACCTGAAATTTGGGTGCCTGGCCCTTTAAATACACTAATGTTGGGCCCCTCTTGCAGCTCATAGCTTGTTGTTTTCAAAGTGATGCGCAAATTCATTGTCTGAACCAGCATAGTCCAAATTAGTTTTCTTGGTATCACATAAGCCGGTTAAGCGTGACACGCAGGATAGAACTCCTTTGCAGGTTTCCAGTGCACACTGATGCCCTTCTCAAGAGAGAACACCTTCTGGGCCACACCAGAAGTGGTTGACAGTGAGGCGCACCCCTACAAAATGGTGCTCAGCCTTTGTGGTGCTGCTGAGATGGAATTTACACCATTAGTATTTTTCTTCCTTCACCAGCAGTGGCTATGTTTGCTGTCCTTTAAAACAGATGTTTGCCAAGTTCTGCCTTTTGTCACACCTGATTAGATAATATGTTCAGTTAGTGCCCGCTATTACATGTTAATTGTTTCAATTACTTGGGTGTGCTCAACAATTATTTTTCCAGGCACAATGTCTCTGATATTTACAGGGAGGTGGCAAGGGAGCTGGGGCATGTGTCTGAGGTTGGGAAATTCAGAAATGTCGGGAAACTCAGACACCAAAGAGTACATGGCAACTTTGACATGTTGTCTGACATGAGGAGCTCTTTGACTTAATCCAAATTGCCCAAAGGATATTTTTCAGACTTCAGACTTCATTAACTTGTCTGAAGAAGAAGAGGAGAAGGAAGAAGAAAGGATATGAGAGTAGGACTCACATTTCAGGAATTGCTTCAAGCACAAGTTTCTGGCATTGAGTATATACCTGACTCAGTACAGAACTCCTTTGATGAATGCAATGCAAGGATTGTATCCCAGTTGGAGGTCCAACCACAGCACATCCAGGAAAAAGCAAGGATGTTGTTATTGAATTAATGACTATTTCTGATCCTTGTATTTCAGCAAGGTTTTAATTACCATCCAGTGGACTGTTGTAAAACCAATTTGGGAAAACTTATTCCAAGCAGTGTTTGGTGTTTCCAGGGCAGATGGGTTCTTTTGTGTTCCCATTTCACAATGGGGTTTCTGCTTATACAACCATCCATTGGCTGGTTTGCTGTCTTTCAGAACCCAGAAAAAAATATGGTAACATCCCTGGCGTAAGCTGCAATTCCTTTTGTAAAGTACTTGAATACCTTTGCCTACAGACAATGGTGATTACACTTCAAAAATAATTCATCGACTGTCAAATAAAAGAACTATAGAAACACTGAAAGGTGCTAGGTAAATGCTATGTAAATATTATATATTTAAATGCAAGTTTTACCTTTTCATCTCTAAAGGATTTTTTTTTTTTGTAAAGTGGCCATTGCAAGACTCTTAACAGAGGGTCTCACTTCCCTCTAAGATACTGACTCTGTGCTGAGTATCCATTGCACAAAACAAACTTTGGATACAATTTCCACTTTATGTGGAACATCTTTATTAACTCACCAAGCAATAGTATATACTACAACACCAGTTATTTTAGTAAATCTGCATACAGGAGCTCATTCCTGGGTGGTCAGATCCGCTAAAAGATATCTTCCTGTGACTTTTTTTTCCAAAAATATACTTTATTCATAAAGATCTCTAAAAAATACATTACAATACAATTCCAAGTTGACATTCCAGAAAGTGCAGAAGAAATCAGTTTCCTTCAATACAGAACGTGGGTTGCCTCACAACCCTTCCATTCCACTATTAGCTTCCGATTCAATCTCCCTACATTACAACAGTGGATACACTTTAAAACTACTTCAATGGCTGTGAAGGGACATCCTGAACTCATGAAAAGCATTATATAAATACAAGATTTCTCTTTCTTCCTATGAAACTTTACCAGCTTCTGAATTGTCTCCTTTATAACAATCACTGGTACCTTTGCTGCTATTGATCTCAGGTTAACTAGTTCATCATTATGTAATTAAAACAATATTTACCAGTTGAATTCTAGGGTGCATTGAGATTGCAGCCGCCAGTCTGGGACACTACACAGTTTCACAAATGCAGAGCGCCTGTCCTCGCAATTTGATTTCAAAACAGTTATACGACGTGAGTGACATCAAGCAGATTGATTAAGCATTTAAATTAATTTTAGGTACCTGGAAAAGGTGGTGCAAGGAACCACTTGACCACATTTTACATATGGTTTGATACCGTACTGGAGCTTCTGTCCATGTGGTAAACCAAAGCGGTGTGAACCTACATTTCTTTTACTAATCCTAAAGATGTTAATGACACTGAGTCATATTATCCATCTGATATGAGTCACCATAGGATGTGTTTACAACTATAGTATTAGTTTGCACCAATGCTAACATACTATTGTAAATCTAGTGTCAGAGCCTAACCGAAGAGCAGAATGAAGTTACTGAACTAATAATGCTGAGGCAAAAACAAGAAATGCTGGACTCACTCAGCAGGTCTGGCAGCATCTGTGGAAAGAGAAGCAGAGTTAACGTTTCGGGTCAGTGACCCTTCTTCGGGTCACTGACCCGAAACGTTAACTCTGCTTCTCTTTCCACAGATGCTGCCAGACCTGCTGAGTGATTCCAGCATTTCTTGTTTTTGTTTCAGATTTCCAGCATCCGCAGTATTTTGCTTTTATAATAATGCTGAGGCCTGGACTATTAAATCAGAGCCTCCACTAAAAAGTAATCAGCATTGAAATTCCAGTATCTTTCTGGTATTTTAACTCAACTGCCATCACAACAAATTCCGGTTAAGTTATTCATTAAACCCAAGCAATTAGCAACTTAGAGTTACAGACAATACCATTGTATGCTATACATGGAGACTATGACTTGATGTCACATGTTCCCTACACACTCTTCCTGCAGTGTTTGCCACCTCCTGACAATTTCCTCAACTCAATAACACTCACAGTTTTTAAAATCTAATCCACATGTATATAGGAAAAACAGGGGGAAGAATCTCGGACAGCTAGGAAGACAAAGCTACAAGTTGGCTGCTCGTGGTTTGTGACTCATTGGTGCAGTGGTTGAATTACTGAATCAAAAACTCTTCCATGTTCTTCAGTGTGGAATTACAACTTGTTTTTCTTTCCTTCTTCTAAGACAGTTTCTTTAGGTATCTTGCAAATGGGGTGACTCTACAAACTGTAAGAGATTCCATTCCCGTTCCCCCTTACAATATTTCTTGGACTCCAGGAATTACGACAGCAAAATGGACACGACACAGGGTTTGGCTCAACCTCAGATTAATTTGTTTATTGAACTCACAAAATCCCCCCACCCACCCCCACCCCACCACCCCCGCACCCCCGTACAAACCCCTCTGTGATTTGGTTGAAACTTACAAACACCCACACAGCTGGTCATAACTAGTTTTGATTGTAGGTCTGGATTTTTTTTCCCAAAACTATACTTCATTAATAAAAATCTGTAAAAAAAAACCATTACAAAACCATTCAAAACAGCACCAAGTTGACATTCCAAAAAGTGCAAAGGAAATTAGTTTTCTTCAACGCAGGAGTGAGTTGCCTCACAACCCTTCCATTCCATTTTGTATGCCGTGTACATTTTACAGCAAAAAGTGTATACTGTCCAACGGGTTTCCCATGGGTCCAGCCCCTCAGTTCTCTATGGTGGGAGGACCTTACACAGTGGTCTTTCCCCATTGAGCCTTTGCGGCGGCTGCCCCAAGCTTTAGTGCGTCCCTCAGCACATAGCCCTGGACCTTGGAATGTGCCAGTCTGCAACACTCAGTCATGGGCAACATTTTGCGCTGGAAGACCAGCAAGATTCAGGCAGGTCAAAGAGCTTCTTTCACCGAATTGATGGTCCTCAGCAGCAGTTGATGTTTATCTCGGTGTGCGCCCCTGGGAACAGACCATAGAGCACAGATTCCTGTGTTACAGATCTGCTTGGGATGAACCTCGACAAAAACCATGGCATCTCTTTCCACACTTGGTTGGAAAAGCACATTCCAGAAGGAAGTGGACAACAGTCTCTTCCCACCACAGCCACCTCCTGGGCAGCCTGCGGAGGGGGTGCGACTCCAGGCATGCAGGAAGGATCTGATGGGGAGGGCCCTTCTCACCACAAGCCAAGCTACATCTTGGTGCTTGTTTGAAAGTTCTGGTGATGAGGCATTCTGTCAAATGACTTTGGCAGTCTGCTCGGGGAACGATCCAACAGGATCCACCATCTCCTTATCCCGTAGGGCCTTGAGGACATTCCGTGCAAACCACTGCCTGATGGATTGGGCATCAAAGGTGTTTTTCCACAGAAACAATTCCACGAAGGATAGGTGGTACGGCATGGTCCAACTGGATGGAGCGTTCCGCAGCAATGTGGCCAGACCCATCCTTCGCAACACTGGGGACAGATAGAACCTCAGCACATAGTGACACTTGGTGTTTGTGGACTGGGGCTCTATGCACAGCTTGATGCAGCCACACACGAAGGTGGACATCAGGATGAGGGTGACGTTGGGTAAATTTTTTCTGCCCTTATCCAGAAGTTTGAACATCATGTTCCTCCGGACCCGGTCCATTTTGCATCTCCAGATAAAGCGGAAAATGGCTCGGGTGACCGCCACGGCGCAGGAGTGGGGTATGGGCCAGACCTGTGCCACATACAGCAACAACGTGAGCGCCTCGCACCTGATGATCAGGTTCTTACCCACATGCTCAGTTTATGGTGTACCATGGCTACTCACTCCTTCCAGGTTTTGGCACACGCCCCAGCCCTTCCAAACTATATCCCCAGCACCTTCAAGTAGTCTGACCTGACGGTGAAGGGGACAAGGATCGGTCAGCCCAGTTCCCAAAGAACATGGCCTCACTCTTGTCGTGGTTAACTTTGGCTCCCAAGGCTAGTTCAAACTGATCGCAGATGCTCATCAGTCTGCGAGTAGACAGCGGGACCGAGCAGAAGATGGCGACGTCGTCCATGTACAGGGAGGCTTTGACCTGAGCGCTTTTGCTGCCTGGGATTGCAAACCACACACAGAGGCGAGCTGTACAGACACTAAGGAGTTAACTGTAACACACAGAGTGGGTGACCGAACTGAAACTCTGACTCATCAAGAGACTGAGAGAGCCACTTTCAAGGACAATGCCACAGGGCAACTGCCATTACATAGCACAATTAGTTCTGGCCAGGAATGAAAGGAGCATTCACACCCCAGTTAACCTCGGAGCCCGGTATTGGGCACCACGAGGGGGGGATCACATTGTTTTCTGTTGTGTAAACAGCAGAAGAATTGACTATGTCCTTAAAGTCCTGTCTGGACAAAGACATGGAATAAACCAAGGTAAAAAGGTGTTAAGCACCAGACAACTCAGCGGAATGGTAACATGATCTGTGCCTGTGATATGAATCACCATAAAAGAGGACAACATCAGACTGCGGACACTGCAGTCAGGAGAAAAAGGACGGAGATCGGTCATCTTCAGATCCAGGCCTACAGGATATCACACACATTCATGATGGACGTGCTCTCCAAAATGGGGTTTGGGGAGGGAATCCGCAATTGGATCAACTGCTCTACACAAACATCAGTAGCGCAGTCTCAATCAATGGGTGGGAATTAGAAAGTTTCCTGAACCAATCTGGAGTCAGACAGGGCTGTCCTCTCTCTCCTGTCTTGTTTGTTTGCTGTATCGTACCTTTTGCTGAGCCCATTAGGAAGGAAGCGGGCAGAAGAGCTATTTTATATTCTTACAGCTCAGGGGTCATGTCCTTCACAATACTTCTTTCACACTGCCGCTAAGATACAAAAAAAACTTGAAGCGTGTGCTTTCTTTCATATAAGAAAAGCCAAATACTGCAGATGCTGGAAATCTGAAATAAAAACAAAAAATGCTGGAAATACTCAGCAGGTCCAGCAGCATCTGTGGAGAGAGATCAGTGATCTTTCATCAGAACTGGCAAAGGTTAGAAGTGTAGAAGGTTTTAAGCAAATAAAGTGGGGTCGGGGCAAAAGATAACAAAATGGAAGGTGTTGATAGAACAGAGGGTCACAGAGAATAACTGAGCAGAAGGTCATGGGGCAAAGGCAAAGGGTGTGTTAATGGTGCGGTGAAAGACAAAGCGTTAGTGCTGAGAGGGTGCTAAATGACCAAATAATGAACAGCCCTAGCCAAAAGCACAAACATGAAAAGAAACAGTAGGCAGGCACATGGTAAAAAAAAATGATGAAACAAACTAAAATAAAATAAAAAGAAGAAAGAAAAAGAAAAAAGGGGGGCCAGTCATGCTCTGAAATTATTGAACTCAATGTTCAGTCCGATAGGCTGTAGCATGCCTAATCGATAAATGAGATGCTGTTCCTCGAGCTTGAGTTGATGTTCACTGAAACACTGCAGCAATCCCAGGACAGAGATGTGGGGTGGGGTGGTGTTGAAATGGCAAGCAACGGGAAGCACGGGGGTCATGTTTTCGGACTAAGCGAAGGTGTTCTGCAAAGCGGTCACTCAATCTGCGTTTGGTCTCCCCAGTGTAAATCACTGCTTCATCTGAAAGGAGTATTTGAGGCTTTGGATAGTGAGGACAGAGGAAGTAAAGGGGCAGCTATTACACCTCCTGCATGGGAAGGTGCCACGGGAAGGGGAAGAGTTGTCGGGGGTAATGGAGCAGTGGACCAGGGTGTCACGGAGGGAACGATCCCTTCGGAACCGCTGAGCTGGGGAGTGGAGGGGAAGATGCGTTTGGCAGTGGCATCACCCTGGGGCAGGCAGAAATAGCGGAGGATGATCCTTTGGATACGGAGGCTGGTGGGGTGGAAAGTGAGGACAAGGGGAACCCTGTCACGGTTCTGGGAGGGAGGGGAAGAGGTGAGAGCAGAGGTGCGGGAAATGGGCCGGACACAGTTGAGGGCCCTGTCAACCACAGTGGGGAGGGGGGGGGGTGGAATCCTTGGTTGAGGAAAAAGGGAGACATATCAGAAGCGCTGTTGTGGAAGGTTGCATCATCAGAGCAGAAGCGTCCATGACGGAGATACTTGGAGAATGGAATGGAGTCCTTACAGGAGGCAGGGTGTGAAGACATATAGTCAAGATAGCTGTGGGAGTCAGTGGCCTTATAATGAATATTAATAGATAGCCTATCCCCAGAGATGGAGACAGAGAAGTCAAGGATGGCAAGGGAAGTGTCGGAGATGGACCATGTAAAGGTGAGAGAAGGGTGGAAATTGGAAGCAAAGTTGATAAAGTTTTCCAGTTCGGGGCGGGAGCAGGAAACGGCAGTCATCAATGTTACTGGGAAAAGAGTTGGGGGAGGGGGCCTGAGTAGGACTGGAGCAAGGAATGTTCGACATATCCCACAAAAAGACACTCACTTTCTCTCACTTTGTCTCAAATTCGTAGTATTTCAAAATTGGAGCTCCCTTAGCTTTTCCTCCTTTCTAAGATCTGCAGGCTTTTAAATTTTTTAGCATGGCACCACCTATGTATCATTACAGTACAAATTAAAGTTAGTAAAGATCATACTATGGAGAAACTGCAAAGAGTGCAGGTGGAACTTTCTGATGTTGTGTGCCACTGGTGGAGCCTCGCTTACAGTGAATGACTTATTGAAAAATTATGGATGCTGTGCCCATGATTTGCTGTCTACTGCCATTAGTAGGTGGAAAATCGCAGGCAATGTAATGCCAATTTTTCATTAAGCACAGGGCCTAAGAAAAGTTCCACTCAACATATCCGCAAAATTAATCGTCCAGGTGGGATAAATCCTAAAACCCTGAAGGAATTAATAATGCTTGATAATGATGGTTGATATTCCATAAATACTGTAGAAGTAGCCGGGAATTGGAGAATGGTAAATGTTGAGTGAGGCACAAACCTGGTAATTAAAGGCCAGCTAACCTAACATTCATAGTGAAAATGAAAACATTTCTTCAAGGAGGTAATGAAGCTAACGGACAACAGTCATCTAGGGGAAGTAATGTAGTTGGATTTTCAAAAGATGTTTGACACAGTTTCCCATGTGAGGCTAATATGACCTGTTGAAGGACCCCTGCGTAAAATTTACTCTTGATGAGCAGGGAAGACCTTGGGTCTGCTTTGCTCAGGATTCTTCAGGACCACCAACACCCCAGCAGCATCCCCTCCCCAACCGCTCCCCCCCCACCCCACCCCCCCCCCCCCCCACCCACCCCCACCCTCCCCACCCCCTGCAGTAAGCCAGGCTCAACATTAATATTTTAATGAAGTGGAAGGAGTTGTTCCAGTCTCATGCCTCAAATTTATTTTACACAGCTCACAAAGCAACTCAGATGGGCACCCATAGATACCTGGTGCTATGGCTTTTACTGGACTTCCATTGACGAAGGTGGGCTGAAAATTGGTAAGTTTTTATTTTTATGTTAACCACATACCACCATCCCACCCCACCATCCCACCCCACCATCCTGCCAGCATGGTTTAAGCCACTTGGGCCTTCTGGCTGCTGATCTGTAAAGGATAATATACCCTTAGTCCTGTTGAATGTGAGAGTCAACAAGGTGCCTGGCATTATTACTGTGACATACTGTGGCAACATCTACCAATTGCTTTGCCATCAAGAGAGAGGAAATCAACTGGCCAGTCTTGTGCTCTATTCCTTCAGCCCTAGTGGTGATTCTCTTTTGTCTGCACAAGAGAAAGGACAAATAAAACAAAAGCTTGGCCGAGTCACATTAGGCGACAGATTACTACCAGCAATAAAGCATTCATTGTTACTGTGAAAAAAATAAGCATTTTTGTCCATGATGTATTATGCTATTGGTTGATCTCTTTTTGTTGCGGTATGTACAGGTTTAACATTGCTAAAGATGGTGTGTAGATCGGGAAAATGGCAGATCAATTGCATCTCCAGACCCCAGCACCTGATCATTTTGGATCTGAATGGCAGTTCTGAGATCACAGTGTAAGTGAAATCTTCTAAACTTCGATCTCAAAGGGCAAAGCTAGACAGAGAAAACTTTTTAAATACCTCATATTGTTCCCTGATCCGATGGCCCTCTTATAGACAATAATGTGAAAAATATGTTTAATTACTGCAAAATTACCCAAACTGTTTTTGTGCCACGTGAGGTGTGGCATCATAACATCATCACATTAAAAAGTCTCTTGGGATTTGGAGGCGCCAGTGTGAATACCCTCACCAAAATCAAAGCAAGTGCCTGGGTGGTCTGCTCTGAGTTCACCCAATGGAGTCTAAACATACTGTTAAAAAAAAATGGCCCAATGTGACTGGTTCATATCAGCAGAGGAACTGAGATGCTGTATCTATAGTTTGCTGAAATGTATCAAAAGGTATTCCTAATGTGCTATTAACTTGTTAATTGCAAAGCTATTCACATCTGTCTATCCCATAAAGCATTTCCCAACATCTATCTGCTTACGTATTGGTCTATTTAATCTGGCTAATTGTCAGTTTGACATCTCGGTTCAATAGGGACAGACTGAGATAGCAGTTGGATGTCTTTGAACACTAGTGTAAGTAGCAGCTGTGTACGTGTATATGAGTAAACATTGTTTTAATTTCCTTTTGTTCTGGGAAATAAGGGAGAGCTTGTTTCAAGTTTGTGAGGTGGCGGGGGTGGGGAACTCCATGACTCTTTGTTCACTGCATGTGCAGCTCTGTAGTCAGAAAGTGCTCAGTGTGAGCTTTATATGGCAATCTTCACGCAGCCTTCTGAAGTGATTAGAGAGAGAGTGAGAGAGAAAGGCTCCAATCACTCTCACATAAGGTTCTGATCAGGCACTTTACTTAGTTTTAATTTGAATTTTAATGTTGCCTTCAATGGTTGGAAGAGGAATATTAAGTATATGGGGTGAAATTGGTGAACACCTGAAGCATAAAATGGGCTGATAGTGAATTGGCAGCCCTTTTTACATTAATTTTCTTTTCCATAGATTTCCAATTTCCCGCCAATCTCATTCACATACACTTTAATGTAAAAATGTGTGTAAACAAGTGAAAATCAGCAGATACAATTAGGGCAAAACTCTGAAGTCAAGCCATATATTCCTTCTTTAAGTATGCAAATTTTAGCTTCCAGTCATCTATCATTCTTGCATGTTAGGCACAGCATGTTTAAGAGCAAACAATCAATTTTTAATGTGACTTATACTGATGCCATAAAATGTATTTAAGGAAACAGAAAATACAGAGCAGATCCCAGTGAGAATTAAAAAATGCTCAATAAATAACAATCAGGCACCAGAAAAATGACTTTTTTCCTGCTGCGCCTAAAATACTGGGCTTAATTTTGTACCAGCATAATTATAGGAAATTCGTATGTATGGCTCTTTAGCCTGTAAAGTGGGTGAGGGGCAGAGGCATTATAACAAGTCTCCCCTCCATTTCAGGTGGGAGCGTGGCCACCCATTTCAGGCCTGCTTGAAAATTGAGTCAGGTGGTTCTCAGGCTGCTTTCCTATAATTTTTTTCCTGCCTAAATCTTATTGTTTTTCAGTGTGAACAGGGTGGTAGGCAGATGAAAATTGTCCCCAAACAGTCCACTTTAAACTCAGCATTACTTTATAGGTTTTATATGGTTCCAAATCTCCAGCAATAAATACTGTATAATGGAAATTCTTGCAAGGAAATAATCAAAGCAAGTTATTAGGTAAACCTTCCATTCCACTACTTCCCTCCATTTAAATACAGTGGGTCGATTTTCACTGCCTCCACCTGGCATTAACAGGGTGGTAGCCGCCTCAAAGTGGTGTCAGTAACTTTATCACCTCATTAACTCCAGCCATCATCTTGCTTGATTTATAAAGGGGGTCAACTGCTGGGTGTCCAAAGCACTCAACTTCTTTAGGCTAACGGCCTCTTTTAATATGGAAATTGTGATTCTCTGTTTAAATTGGAACTGGTTTGAAGACATTCCAACCTTGGGCGATGAACATAGGAACATAGTAGCAGGAGTAGGCCATTCAGCCCTTTGAGCCTACTCCACCATTCTAGATCATGGCTGGTTGTCTACCTCAATGCCATATTCTCGCACTATCCCCATATCCCTCGATGTCATTAGCAATTAGAAATCTATCAATCTCTGTCTTGAACTTACTCAGTGACTGAGCTTCCACCACCCTCCGGGGAAGATAATTCCAAAGATTCATCACCCTCTGAATGAAGAAGTTCCTCCTCATCTCGGTCCTAAACGGCTTGTCCTTTATTCTAAGATTGTGTCCCTGGTTCTAGAGCCCACAGCCAGGAGAAACATCCTTTCTGCATCTACCCTGTCTATCCCTTGAAGAATTTTGTAAGTTTCTATGAGATTGCCTCTCATTCTTCTAAAATCCAGAGAATACAGGCCGTGTCTGCTCAATCTCTCCTCATAGGACAATCCCACCATCCCAGGAATCAGTTGGGCCAACATCCGCTGCACGCTCTCTATGGCAAGTATATCCTTCCTCGTGCAAGGGGACTAGAGCTGCACACAATGGGCTGGATTTTAAAGGGTCTCTGACGTTGGGAACAATGGCGGGAGGCATGAAGATCGGAACGGATGAGGCCTGCCACCCACCCCAACGCCGAAAGGCCCTGTCCCAATTTTGGCGGCAGCAAGGCCTTGTGGCTGCCGCCCTCACCCTCGCTCTCGAGAGACAATGGGTAAGCGCCTGGAGGTTGTCTGTGGTTTGTGAAGCAGCGCCTGGAGTGGCTATAAAGGCCAATTCTAGAGTGGCAGACTCTTCCACAGGTGCTGCAGATAAAATTGGTTGACAGGGCTGTTACGCAGTTGGAGCTCTAACACCGGCAGAAAATCCTTCTATTTTTCTTCTTTTTTCAATGCTGGGCAGATAACTTGGTCCCACATCTTTGCCTTTAGTTTCTTATATGTAACAGCAGCAAGCAACAAATCTTCCTCCAATTTTCCATCCCAATCGCTGCATGACTGAGCTTAGCATTACTATGAGGGAAATCAAACAGTGGCCAATCCAATTTGCTGTGTTCGTGCCCTAGTGCTCCAATACACTCATCATCTTGCCACTTAGACCAAGCACACTTTAAAATTAGGGTATCGATTGTTTATGGATTGCACAAAAATGTGATGTTGGTGTGTGGCATTTCCTCTGTCATACAAACTGATGTTCAAATCAGAATAAATCACAACTTCAATTCCCTTTGTATTAATCATTTCCCTTAAGTACACATAGTTTTCTGTTCAGTAGTAAAATATTCATTGCTCCAACAAAAATAGGTTGTATGGATATGTTACACAGAAGATTTTCAAGGACTGTGGGTACCTAATTACCCTATCGGAAAACATTAGGCCCAATTTTAACTCAGCAGGAAGTCAGTGGACATGGATGGGAACCCTTCATGGGAAGCCCAAATTTTAACCTAGTGTAGTATCTGGGCAAATGAGTTTGGAGGGGTGCGGGACATGGGGGCTGGGGAGGTTGGGGGGATGGGTGATGGTGGTGGGTTGCTGGGAGCGAGGTGAGTGCCAAAACCACCCACCCCTCCTCTCCAACCCACTCCTCTCCCCACCCCCACAACCTGGCAGCATGAGGGTTGAACATTTTAACTCACAGTCCTTAACTGCATGCCACCAGTCAGCTGCCTTTCCAAAAG
Source organism: Heterodontus francisci (assembly GCF_036365525.1). Lineage (NCBI taxonomy): Eukaryota > Metazoa > Chordata > Chondrichthyes > Heterodontiformes > Heterodontidae > Heterodontus > Heterodontus francisci. The sequence goes on along the minus strand of NC_090388.1, from coordinate 36,808,679 downwards.
GGATGGGAATCAACAAGTGGCTCACGGGCAGTAGTGAAATTTCAAACAGCAGGGGGCTACCAGCTGGTACTAAAGGGAGATTGGCTGAAACTCGGGAAGGTCTCACTGGAGGGAAGGGAGGGCTGGGGCAGGGAGGTCTGAACTTTTCTTGTGAGGCCTGAAGAAGCATTGCTGCCCATTCTAGTCCCACAAGGAAAGTAAAAACAAATTACCTTAATGCCCTTTTCATGTGCCATCTCTTTATCAGTGTCTTCACCTGGCTTCAGCTGGGTATCCTTGAAGCCTGCTCCGAAGGCTAAAACTGCAGTCAGTGAGATCCATGTGAGAGGCCTGCCTGAATGTAACTGCCAGCGTGTCCGGTTTCTCCCTCTGCAGGTAGAGTTAATAGGACCCCTTGACACTTCGAATGCCACCAGTCTGCTGTTCACCTATATCAGGCGACAGGTGAAGATGAAGATCAGGCTGAACAGAGCTCACCTGCTGCACAAGAGGAGGCTACTGCCACCAAGGTATTTTCAGGGAAGGTGTTGTGAGGGTCTTACAACTGGAGAGGTGGGGAAATCCTAGGTTAGCAGAGGATTGGACTTGTGGGGTCCATTGAAGCACTCCTGCTCCTTCTGGCCCCACTAAGGAAAGCCTTTATATTTAAATTTCTTTCCATTCTCAGATTAAACAACAAGAATGCACTGGCTTTCCTAGCACTCAGTGTAGATAAGGCACAAATTACAGAAAATACAGCAGACTGCACATTTTTGTCACTTACATGCCCTTCGAATAAATCTGCCTTTATTTGGTTGGATGTATTCAACAGTCATCATCACTTAACTAATGGTACAAGGATTAGGGGACACAAATTGAAGGTTTTGGGCAAGGGATGCAGGACGAATATGAGGAAAAACGTTTTTACACAGTGGGTGCTAATGAATTGGAACTTGCTGCCCACAAGGGTGGTGGAAGCAGAGACAATCAATGACTTCAAAAGGAAATTGGATGGCCACTTGAAGAAAATAGGCTTGCAGGGCTACGGGGATTGAGCGGGGGAGTGGGACTGACTGGATAGCTCCATGGAGAACTGGCATGCACTGGATGGGCTGAATGGCTCCTTCTGTGCCGTACATGATTTGATGACTTCTGGTAGACAATCCCAGAAGTGACGGGAAAGGAGTAGAAACAGAAAGTGCTGGAAATACTCAGCATCTGGCAGCATCTGTGGAGAGAGAAACAGGGGTAACGTTTCAGGTCTGTGACCTTTCATCAGACCTGGCAAAGGTTAGAAATGTAATAGGCTTTGATCAAGTGAAAGGGGGGAGGGGGGGATGAAGAACAAAAGGGAAGATCTGTGATAGGGCGGAGGGCAGGAGAGATTAAATGACAAACATGTCATGGAATAAAAGGCAAAGAGAGTAGTCATAGCCATGGTAAAAGACAAAGCAAGCTCAAAGCAAGTGTTAGTGGCAAAATAATGAACAGCTCTGTCCGAAAGCTAAAATATGAAAAATAGGTTTAAGACTGTCACATGGTTAAAAAAAACCAGTCAAAATGGCAGTCTGGTCTGAAGTTGTTGAACTCAATGTTGAGTCCAGTGCGCTGTGGAGTCCCTAATAGGAAGATGAGGTGCTGCTCCTAAAGCTTGTGTTGAGCTTCACTGGAACACTACAGCAGGCCAAGGACAGAAATATGGGCATGAGAACAGGGTGGTGAATTAAAATGGTAAGCAACCGGAAGCTCAAGGTCATGCTTGGGACTGAGAGGAGGTGTTCCGCAAAGCGGTCACCCAATTTGCATTTGGTCTCCCCAATGTAGAGACAACCGAATACAGTATACTAAATTGAAAGAAGTTCAAGTAAATTGCTGCTTCACCTGGATGGAGTGTTTGGGGCCTTGGATGGTGAGAAGAGAGGAGGTAAAAGGGCAGGTATTGTACCTCCTCCAATTGCATGGGAAGGTGCTGTGGGAAGGGGACGAGGTTTTGGGGGTGATGGAGGAGTGGACCAGGGTGTCGCGGAGGGAATGCTCCCTTTGGAATGCTGAAAGGGGACAGGAAGATGTGTTTGGTGGTGGCATCACACTGGAGGTGCTGGAAATGGCAGATGATGATCCTTTGGATGTGGAGGCTGGTGGGGTGGAAAGTGAGGACAAGGAGAATCCTGTCGTGATTCTGGGAGGGAGGGGAAGGGGTGAGGGAGGAGATGCGGGAAATGGTTTGGACACAGTTGAGGGCCCTGTCAACCACAGTAGGGCGGAATCCTTGGTTGAAAAAAAAGACATATCAGAAACGTTGTTATGGAAGGTTGCATCATCAGAACAGATACAACAGAAACAGAGAAACTAAGAGAATGAAATGGAGTCTTTACAGGAGGCGGGGTGTGAAGAAGTGTAGTTGAGGTATCTGTGGGAGTCTCTGGACTTGTAATGAATATTAGTGGACAGCCTATCCCCAGAAATGGAGACACTGAAGTCGAAGTAGGGAAAGGAAGTGTAGGAGATGGACCATGTGAAGGTGAGAGAAGGGTGGAAATTGGAAGCAATATTGATGACGTTTTCCAGTTCGGGGTGAGAGCAGGAAGCGGTACCGATTATTAATGTACCAGAAAATGAGTTGGGGGAGGGAGCCTGAGTAGGACTGAAACAAGGAATGTTCGACATACCCCACAAAAAGACTGGCATAACTAGGACCCATGCGGGTACCCATAGCAATACCTTTTATTTGGAGGAAGTGAGTGAAGTTGAAGGAGAAGTTGTTCGATGTGAGAACAAGTTCATCCAGGCAGAGGAGGGTGGTGGTGGATGGTGACTGGTTGGGCCTCTGTTTAAGGAAGAAACAGAGAGTGTCACACTGGATGGATGTGTAGAGAGATTGGACGTCCATAGTGAAGAGGAGGTGGTTAGGGCCAGGAAACTGTAAATTGTTGAAATTATGTAGGGCAGCTGAAGAGTCACAGATGTAGGTGAGAAGAGACTGGACCAGGGGAGAAACAATAAAGTCAAGATAGGAAGAAATAAGTTCAGCAAGGCAGAAACAGGCTGAAACCATGTGTCTACCAGGGCAGTCCTGTTGTGGATTTTAGGAAGGAGGTAGAAGTGGGCTGTCCGCGGTTGCAGGACTATGTGGTGAGAAGCTGTAGAGGGAAGATCTCCGGAGGACATGAAGTCAGTGACAGTCCTGGAGACAGTAGCTTGATGTTTGGTGGTGGGGTCATGGTCCAGGGGGAGGTAGGAAGAAGTGTCTGAGAGTTGGCGCTCAGCCTCTGCAAAGTAGAGGTCAGTACACCAGACAACAACAGCACCATCCTTGTCAGTAGGTTTGATCACAGTGTCAGGGTTAGACCTGAGAGAACGGAGTGCAGCAAGTTCAGTGGGAGATAGGTTAGAGTGAGTGAGGGGAGCAGAGAAATTAAGATGGTCTATGTCACACCGACAATTCTCAACGAAAAGATCAAGAGCGGGTAAGAGGCCAGAGGGAGGGGTCCAGGTGGAGGGAGAGTACTGGAGGCGGATGAATGGGTCCGCTGGTTGGGGGAGGACGACTGGCCTAAGAAGTGAGCTCAGCGGCGAAGGCAACGGAAAAAGAGCTCAGCGTCATGCTGAGTGTGAAATTCATTGAGATGGGGGCGTAAGAGGATAAAACTGAGTCCTTTGCTAAATACAGATCGTTCAGCGACAGAGGGCGGCACAGTGGCGCAGTGGTTAGCACTACAGCCTCACAGCTCCAGGGACCCGGGTTCGATTCTGGGTACTGCCTGTGTGGAGTTTGCAAGTTCTCCCTGTGTCTGCGTGGGTTTTCTCCAGGTGCTCCGGTTTCCTCCCACAAGCCAAAAGACTTGCAGGTTGGTAGGTAAATTGACCATTATAAATTGTCACTAGTGTAGGTAGGTGGTAGGGAAATATAGGGACAGGTGGGGATGTTTGGTAGGAATATGGGATTAGTGTAGGATTAGTATAAATGGGTGGTTGATGGTCGGCACAGACTCGGTGGGCCGAAGGGCCTGTTTCAGTGCTGTATCTCTAAACTAAACTAAACTAAAAGAGAGGGAAGGCCAGCGGATATTGTGAAGACACGGCAAAAGGTGAGATTAGAAGAAGTGTTGGGGTCAGAGGGAAGTGAAGGGGCAGTAAGATCTGGAGAGGTGTTCGTACCCATGAATCGCTGCAGCTTGGATTACTTAACAGCTGAAAGGAAGAGAAAAAGTTTTTGTTAATGTCAGATAATACGAAGGATGAAATGAAACTGTGGACTGCAGGACTGCTGCAGAGAGAGGTCAAGTGTGTACATGTGGCGGCACATTGCGTGCTGAGTATGGGTCTAAGGATGCTGCGAGAACAGCAGTCCGAGAAACGTTATATGTCTTGGAGATACCTGCAACCTTGGGTGGATTCCAAACATGAAGGATGGAACTTCAGCTGGAATCCAAGTGGAATAAGTTGGAGCCAGAGACAGTCGTTGAGGAAGGAGATGTGACTGTGAAAATAAGTTTTGGTAGACATCTTATCAGACACCAGGAGGGAAATGGAAAGCAATGAAGATGAACAAGCTAAAAGAGACAAATGGAAATCCCGTCGGAGAGAAGAACAGTACTTCTTCAAGATCGGCATTCCTGGAAGAGAAGTACCAGTGAATTAAACTCTAAAATTAAAGTAAAATACTGCTGATGCTGGAGAACCAGAAATTGACAGAGTTTTTACTGAAGTCGATCTTCGCCGGCAGCCACTGGATTTAAACGAAGGAGCTGGTATGTCTCCAGTGGAAAATCCAACCATAGATCTCTGCATTGCAGGTAATCACTGCCAAAATACCCAATGGCAATGGTAGGGTGCCTCAAAGTCCTTAATATATGTAGTCTGGGATGGAAAATGTTTATTTAGAAGAAAGAAGAGGAGGAAAACTGAAATGTTTGCGAACCCTTCCGACACAAGTGTTATGTGATCTGAATGTGTGCAGAGACTGATATAGCAATTGGCACTACAGAGATGATTCAATTATAGTTCCTCCTATTGCTTTTGTAAGTTTTTTCCCCGTGGTTAAAGGTTCTGCATGGTTTACATGGTTGAAATATTTTATGATGCAATGATACTTTGGCATGCCAAGTACCAGTGATGTAGCTGGTAAATCAGGTGAGACAATGTTACTTTTTAATAACAGATCGACAACAAGGACAATCACTACATAGCTTATTGTAGTCACTAATGCTGCTTTCCAATGACTGATCATAATATTGCGTATCAATATAGTCACAATGAGAATTTCACCATATTTTATGTTGGAATCGAGGAATGTGGGTGGACTAAATGGCCAAGTATCTTAATCAATCCAAGAGTTTCCATATTACTATAAACATTAAAAGGCACACTGGGATGTTCAAAATAGCCATTAGCTGATAAATGCAAACTGATTGTAATTATTCTGCTTGAAACATGACTTTGTTTTGCAAATGCTAGCTATTAACATATGCCACTGGTGCCTTGACTGATTGAGTGGCTTCTTTGGGATAGCTGAGCTACTAATAGGAATATATTACTGCCATTATTGTGCTGTTTTTCAGTGAGGGTGGTAGAATTCCTTTGGGGATATTTGCTTCTAATGCAATGTCATCAAGATTTTTCAGACCTTAATGATTCTTTATTTGCATAAATTTTACCTGTCTGAAATATTGAAATACTGAAATAATAGTGACCCACAACAAAATGTCTGGGTCAGAATGATAGTTGCATACAAAATTAATGACTATAAAATGGTATAACTTATAAGGGTAGAAATTCCACTCGCCAGGAACCGTTCTGCTGATATTGGGCCTGCAAGCTTGCTCCCTGTTTGTTTTGCCCACTGCATAAAATTGCATACCTAACTTCCCACCGGTGTTGTTTGATCAGACAAGTGTGCGGGAGCCTCACTAATATGTTGAAATTGTGTCATTAGGATGTAGATCTTGATTTCCTGTGGTACTGAGAAGTTCCCACGCCAAGCTCCTGCCCATTTGAATCCATTTGAAAGCCAGCAAGATTATCACCTATCCGAAAGGGTGCTCCTGAAGATATGTTGGTATTTTTCTAATAAATGCTCATTTATTTGTAAGATTTGAGGATTGATAGTAAGTGGTCCCATCACAGGATTTTGTTGGCTGGCATCCTTCAATCTAAGAAAGGTGATGGACACGCAGCAAACATTCATTTAGGTGGGGTGTCTTCTTTTTGTGCACCTTTGCTGATAGTGTGAAGGCCAATCCTTGAAAGGCAGGTTATGCCACAAGTGCTGCACATGAAGCTGCCAAGTGATGCTGGGAATTGTTATTTTTGACGGTTGGCACCTGTTGCCAAACTGGTGTATCAACTAGTCATTGTGGCTGTGCACACCAGTCTACAGGATGTGTTGCAATTTCCCTCTTTTGCAAGCTAGTGAGTCCCAGGTGCAATAGTTGGTATTTAGGTCCTTCATGACACGCTTGCAAACATCCTTGAAGTGGAGCTTTGGGTGCCCCACTGGCCTTCTGGCCCCGGCAGCCTCACCATATAGAAGGTCCTTGGGTATGTGACCATCTCTCATCCTGCAGACGTGTCCAATCCACTAAAGCTGCCTCTGTTTGATGAGTGCCGACACACCACTTGGGAGCACTGCCTTTGAGAGGACTGCCACATTTGTGATTTTTTTTTCCTGCCAAGTGTTACGGCCAGGTGAGGAGGGGGTCCCAGGCTCCCCTCTTGCCCTTACTCTTATTTGACCACAACAGGGTTTATTCCTATTTAAACAGTGGTTGTGCTTAACACCTCAGTGTCTTAGTACCTTTAATGTGATCGTGAAAGAACCAATCGGGCAGGTTTTCTTCAGTTTAAACAAGAAAGATATGAGTTTATTAAACTTAACAATCTAAACCCAATCTAAAAAAAATACACTACACATTCATGCACACATTCACATGCACACAAATAGATTACAGAGTGAAAAGTAGATTTTGTGGTTGGATTAGAGTCCAGAATAAATAAAAAATTAAATATACAGTTTGTGAGGTTAGATAATTCTGTGGTCTCCCAGCTGAAGTTGTATTCTTGAAGTCATTGGCTGGTCAAAGTGCACTTAGTGGCTGGCCTGCTTGGCTCAGGGCTTTTTCTGGAGATACAGCACTGAAACAGGCCCTTCGGCCCACCGTGTCTGTGCCAACCAACAACCACCCATTTACATTAATCCTACATTAATCCCATATTCCCTACCACATCCCTACCATTCTCCTACCACCTACCTACACTAGGGGCAATTCACAATGGCCAATTTACCTATCAACCTGCAAGTCTTTGGCTGTGGGAGGAAACCAGAGCACCCAGCGGAAACCCACGCGGTCATAGGGAGAACTTGCAAACTCCACGCAGGCAGTACCCAGAACTGAACCCGAGTCGCTGGAGCTGTGAGGTTGCGGTGCTAACCACTGCACCACTGTGCCGCCCATTTTCTTGGAAACAGACTTGTAGGTGGCTCTCTTCTCCTGGTCTCTGTCTGTAGCAATCTGTAGGCTTGGAGGGTCAACAGTCGCAGCCGGTTTTCAAACATAAAGTGTTAGCCGGAGACAGAGAGAGAGTGGGAGGCACAGAGCCTTTCTGCTGCTGCACAGTCTCAGTTACTACTTGTCTCTCTTTGTTTAAGGAAACTCCCAGCTTTCACAGAGAGGGACAGATGGTCACATGACTGGCGCAGTATATTCCCTGGAACCTTCTAATGAGATTCAAGGTTCGGAACTGGCCCTCTAGGCCTCAGAATGCTAATATTTCAGGATGCTCTTTCAAAGTCAAGGTGTCAGGATTGCCTTGAATGTCATGCTAATGAACCAGTCTTAGGTAATTCAATCACTTAGAGCAAGGCATGGTTCTGGGTCCATGTTCCTCAGTCCTCTGTCTCCTGTCGGAGGCCTTGGAATGTGAAAAGGGGTTTCAGATGCAAATTGTAGTGGCCATCTTGGCTGCCAGTTTTTTAAAAAGGGTTATTCCTTTTTGAACAGTAGTTGCTGCTTTTTTCCCATTAAAAGTTTAATGTAAGTTTCCAACCAATGACTTAAAATTCCTCATTTGGCATATCGTTTTTCTTGACACAGGATATACGCATAATGCACCTGTTATGAAGATCGGGTCTAGGGGTCCCCTCTCAGCCTTTTCCTGGTTTGGCCATAACAGGGTTTAACTTTTAAAACACCATGTTTTTAGCTTCCCTTCAGTGAGTCTTTGCTCACTGATGTCTAAGTGTAAATGCAAAGAAATCAACCAGACAGGTTTTCTAAGATTTAAACAGGAAAGGTGTAAGTTTATTAACCTTAAAACTCTAACTCAGTTAAAACTACTAAGGATACGCGACGCGACCATCCTAGCATGCATACGCGATAAACACACACGCAAATAGAGACACAGGAGGAGAAAGAATTAAACGGGGGTAAGGTTTGAAGTAGTAGATGGAAATTCAGTTACTGGTTTTGAGTTAGATGTAAAGTCTTTGATTGAAGTCTTGCAGTTCTCGTTGGGGCCCATTGCACACTTTCAAACTTGTTTCGCTGGTCTTCAGTCTTGAGGCTTAAGTTACTTCTCTGGGTCCCTGGAACTTTGCGTGAGAGAGAGAGAGTGAGAGAGAGAGATGCTCTCTTCTTGAAGTTCAGTTGCAGTATCCTCAAAAATCTGTTCTGTGTCAGGCACAATTCACAAAACCCCAGGTTGGCCAGCTGGTTAGTCATGTGATTAACTCCTTGTTCAGAGCTGCCTTGTCTGTGAGATTTGTGGATTCCTTCAAGCTTGCCAGACACTATCAGATGTCGGTGTGGTTTGCATCACACTGCCACAGACAGTGAAGATGGAAATTATTGAGCTTCTTTTCCTGGTAGCCGTAAGTTGCCCATGTTTCACAGCCATACAGCAAGGTGCTGAGAACACAGGCCTTATAAAGCATCAGCTTGATCCTAAGAGTCAGCTTGGTGTTATTCCATGTGCTTTTCACAAGTCAGCCAAAGGTGGTAGCTGCTTTCCCTATGTATGTATCAATCTCTGCATCAAGGGACAAATTGTGTGTCACTGTGGACCCAAGGTAGCAGAATTTGCTCACCACTTCCAGTGGGGTGTTATTTAGTATGACCAGGAGTGGAGATGGAACACCTTGCCCCATGACCACAGCTTTCTTGATGCTTATAGTCAAAGAGAACAAGTTACAGGCATGGGAGTGACAGTCCATGAGTCTTTGTAGCTTAGTTTCCGTGTGAGCGACTAGCGGAGGAGCATCATCAGTGTAGAGGGAGTTCTCTGATCAGGACACAATGTGTTTTTGTCTTCGTTTTCAGCCTTGCTCGATTGTAGAGCTTGCCGTCTGACCTAGTATGCAAGTAGACTCTTTCCATATCTGCAGGGAAGGTAAAGGTCAGGAGCATGGAGAAGAAGCTGCCAAATAGAATGGGGGCTAGGACACAACCCTGTTTCACTCCATTCTTCACTGCGAAACTGTTAGATGTTCACAGGGTTTTATGCAAGTGCAACAAAGATCAAAAGGCATGTCAGGGGATTAGATGACAGCACAGCCAGATAGCCTGTGCTCACCATTATGCCACCAACCATTATGCAGTCTCAAACAAACCTACCTGACAGTGATGAGGGGGAACTATTTCTGCATGCTCCAGGACAGCAGGGAACCAGTTACAAAGTTGTGCTATCTTTTGCAAAGGGAGATGAGTATGGTTCTGTGGGTGGCAATGAAAGTCACCTTCTGTCTCAATTGTTCTGTCTCCATCTCTTTCCAGACTGCCATACGGATCATTTGCAGTATCAGGCTATTTGCTGCCTACAGGTGTATCAAACAAGTAACTGATAATAATTTATATGATCAGTACTTTCATCTATTTTCTCACTAAATAGCAATAGGAGCATGACACAACTGTCCAATTTCACCAAGTACCAGTGGTCATGTTAACTTCTGGACAGCAGGTTCCAACCCTAATCTTGGAAAATCATCTCCTCCTCCTTATCCATGCATTGGGACTGACTCAGTGCAAACTCTTTCAAATTTACTTTCTACATCCTCCAGGCTGTGTGCAGGATCCTGAGTGCATGCAAACAACCAGATAAATATAAAATAAAAACAAGGAATGCTGGAAATACTCAACAGGTCTGGCAGTATCTGTGGAGAGAGAAGCAGAATTAACGTTTCAGGTCAGTGACCCTTCTTCAGAACTGGCAAATATTAGAAATGTGAAAGGTTGTAAGGAAGTAAAGCAGGGTGGGGCAAGAGATAACAAAAGGAGAAGGTGTAGATAGGACAAGGTCACAGAATAGCTGACCAGAAGGTCCTGGAGCAAAGGCAAACAATATGTTAATGGTGTGTTGAAAGACAAAGCATTAGTACAGATAGGGTGTTAACGGACTGAAATTTAACAGCCGCAAGTACAAACATGAAAAAAAAGTGGGTAAGTAAACTGAACAAACTAAGATGAAATAAAATAAAACAAACACAAAAGAAATTGAAAAAAGAAAAAAGGAAAAATAACTAAAAATAAAAGTAAAATAGGGAGCCCGTCATGCTCTGAAATTATTGAACTCAATGTTCAGTCCGGCAGGCTGTAGTGTGCCTAATCGGTAAATGAGATGCTGTACCTCGAGCTTGTGTTGATGTTCACTGGAACACTGCAGCAATCTCAGGACAGAGATGTGAGCATGAGAGCAGGGGGGAGTGTTGAAATGGCAAGCAACCGGAAGCTCGGGGTCATGCTTTCGGACTGAGCAGAGGTGTTCCGCAAAGCAGTCACCCAGTCTGCGTTTGGTCTCCCCAATGGAGAGGAGACCACATTGTGAGCAGCGAATACAGTATACTGCGTTGAAAGAAGTACAAGTAAATCGCTGCTTCACCTGAAAGGAGTGTTAGGGGCCTGGGATAGCGAGGAGAGAGGAGGTAAATGGGCAGGTATTACACCTCCTGCGATTGCAGGATAAGGTGCCGTAGGAAGGGGATGAGGTGGTGGGGGTAATGCAGGAGTGGACCAGGGTGTCGTGGAGGGAATGATCCCTTTGGAATGCTGACAGGGGAAGGGTGGAGAAGATGCGTTTGGTAGTGGCATCACCCTGGAGGTGGCAGAAATGGTGGAGGATGATCCTTTGGATATGGAGGCTGATGAGGTGGAAAGTGAGAACAAATGGAACCCTGTTCAGGTTCTGGGAGTGAAGGGTGGGGGTGAGGGTAGAGGTGCGAGAAATGGGCCGGACACGGTTGAGGGCCCTGTCAACCACAGTGAGGGGGGAATCCTCGGTTAAGGAAAAAGGAAGACATATCAGAAGCGCTGTCATGGAAGGTAGCATCATCAGAGCAGATGCGTCCGAGACGGGGAAACTGGGAGACTGGAATGGAGTCCTTAAAGGAGGTCGGGTGTGAAGAAGTGTAGTCGAGGTAGCTGTGAGAATCGGTGAGCTTATAATGGATATTAGTGGACAGCCTATCTCCAGAGATGGAGACAGAGAAGTCGAGGAAGGGAAGGGAAGTGTCGGAGATGGACCATGTAAATGTGAGAGAAGGGTGGAAATTAGAAGCAGCGTTGATGAAGTTTTCCAGGTCGGGGCGGGAGCAGGAAACGGCACCGATACAGTCATCAATATACCGGAAAAAGAGTTGGGGGAGGGGTCCTGAGTAGAACTGGAACAAGGAATGTTCAACATATTCCACAAAAAGACAGGCATAACTAGGACCCATGCGGGTACCCATAGCAACATCTTTTACTTGAAGGAAGTGAGTGGAGTTGAAGGAGAAGTTGTTCAATGTGAGAACAAGTTCAACCGGGCGGAGGAGGGTGGTGGTGGATGGGGACTGGTTGGGCCTCTGTTCAAGGAAGAAGCGGAGAACCCTCAAACCGTCCTGATGGGGGATGGAGGTGCAGAGAGATTGGACGTCCATAGCGAAGAGGAGGTGGTTGGGGCCAGAAAACTGGAAATTGACAAAATGACGTAGGACGTCAGAAGAGACATGGATGGAGGTGGGAAAGGCCTGGACCAGTGGTGAAAAGATAGAGTCAAGATAGGAAGAAATAAGTTCAGTGGGGCAGGAGCAGGCTGACACAATGGGTCTGCTGGGACAGTCCTGTTTGTGGATTTTAGGAAGGATAAACCAGATAACCAGATAAATATATAGTGTTGTGACATACTGGCTAATTCTGGGTCTATGGGAAAGCTACAGGGGTTCTATCAAGTCTGCAGTAACAGAAGAGGAACATGTATTAGAAAGTTGTTTACAAAAGACATCTTCAAACAATTTGCATTGAAAGATAACGTCCATTAAGATTAGACTGTATAAAATGGATCTGATGCGGTCAGGTCAGACTGTATACCATGGATCTGATCCAGTCAGGTCAGACTGTATACAATGAATCTGACCCAGTCAGCTCAGACAGTATACCATGGATCTGGTCCAGTCAGGCCACACTGTATACCATAAATCTGGTCTAGTCAGGTCAGACTGTATACCATGAATCTGAACCAGTCAGGTCAGACTGTATACCATGGATCTGATCTAGTCAGGGCAGACTCTGTACCATGGATCAGATCTAGTCAGGGCAGACTGTATACCATGGATCTGATCTAGTCAGGTCAGACTCTGTACCATGGATCAGATCTAGTCAGGGCAGACTGTATACCATGGATCTGATCCAGTCAGGTCAGACTGTATACCATGGATCTGGTCTAGTCAGGTCAGACTGGAAACCATGGATCTGATCTAGCCAGGTCAGACTGGAAAACATGGATCTGATCTAGTTAGGTCAGACTCTGTACCATGGATCAGATCTAGTCAGGTCAGACTCTGTACCATGAATCTGATCTAGTCAGGTCAGACTCTGTACCATGGATCTAATCTAGTCAGGTCAGACTGTATACCATGGATCTGATCTAGGCAGGTCAGACTCTGTACCATGGATCTGATCTAGTCAGGTCAGACTGTATACCATGGATCTGATCTAGTCAGGTCAGACTGTATACCATGGATCTGATCTAGTCAGGTCAGACTCTGTACCATGGATCTAATCTAGTCAGGTCAGACTGTATACCATGGATCTGATCTAGTCAGGTCAGACACTGTACCATGGATCAGATCTAGTCAGGTCAGACTCTGTACCATGGATCTAATCTAGTCAGGTCAGACTGTATACCATGGATCTGATCTGGTCAGGTCAGACTCTGTACCATGGATCTGATCTACTCAGGTCGGACTGTATACCATGGATCTGATCTGGTCAGATCCGACTGTATACCATGGTTCTGATCTAGTCAGGCTCTGTTGTTCAGCAGGGAGGGACAAAGCGCAGACAAGCAATAGTTATAGGGGACTCTATAGTCAGGGGCACAGACAGGCGCTTCTATGGACGTGAAAGAGACTCCAGGATGGTATGTTGCCTCCCTGGTGCCAAGGATGTCTCTGAACGGTCAGGGGGCATTCTGAAGGGGGAGGGTGAACAGCCAGAGGTTGTGGTACACATTGGTACTAACAACATAGGCAGGAAGAGTGACGAGGTTCTGCAGGGAGAGTTCAGGGAGTTAGGTAGTAAGTTAAAAACAGGACCTCAGGGTTGTAATCTCGGGATTACTCCCTGTGCCACGTGCCAGTGAGGCTAGAAATAGGAAGATAGTGCAGCTAAACACGTGGCTAAACAGCTGGTGTAGGACGGAGAGTTTCAGATGTCTGGATCATTGGGATCTCTTCCGGGTCAGGTGAGACCTGTACAAGAAGGACAGGTTGCATCTAAACTGGAGGGGCACAAATATCCTGGCTGCGAGGTTTGCTAGCATCACTCGGGAGGGTTTAAACTAGTGTAGCAGTGGGGTGGGAACCAGAGCAGTAGGTCAGCAGGTGAAATAACTGAGGGGAAGTAGTGAATAAGGCCAGTAAGACTGAGAGGAAGAGCAGGCAGGGGGATGTTGCTGAGCACAGCAGGACTAGTGGTCTGAAGTGCATTTGTTTCAATACGAGAAGTATAACAGGTAAGGCAGATGAACTTTGAGCTTGGATTAGTACTTGGAACTATGATGCTGTTGCTATTACAGAGACTTGGTTGAGGGAAGGACAGGATTGGCAGCTAAACGTTCCAGGGTTTAGATGCTTCAGGCGGGATAGAGGGGGATGTAAGAGGGGTGGGGGAGTTGCATTACTGGTTAAGGAGAATATCACAGCTGTACTGCGGGAGGACACCTCGGAGGGCTCATGCAGCGAGGCAATATGGGTAGAGCTCAGGAATAGGAAGGGTGCAATCACAATGTTGGGGGTTTACTACAGGCCTCCCAACAGCCAGCAGGAGATAGAGGAGCCGATGTGTAGATTTTGGAAAGATGTAAAAGCAACAGGCTTGTTATGGTGGGTGATTTTAACTTCCCCTATATTGACTGGGACTCACTTAGTGCTAGGGGCTTGGATGGGGCAGAATTCGTAAGGCGCATCCAGGAGGGCTTCTTGAAACAATATGTAGATAGTCCAACTAGGGAAGGGGCCGTACTGGAGCTGGTATTGGGGAATGAGCCTGGCCAGGTGGTCGAAGTTTCAGTAAGGGAGCATTTCGGGAACAGTGACCATAATTCCATAAGTTTTAAGGTACTTGTGGATAAGGATAAGAGTAGTCCTCGGGTGAAGGTGCTAAATTGGGGGAAGGTTAATTATCACAATATTAGGCAGGAACTGAAGAATTTAGATTGGGGGCGGCTGTTTGAGGGTAGATCAACATCTGACATGTGGGAGTCTTTCAAACGTCAAGTTGATTAGAATCCAGGACCGGCATGTTCCTGTGAGAATGAAGGATAAGTTTGGCAAGTTTCGGGAACCTTGGATAACGGGGGATATTGTGAGCCTAGTCAAAAAGAAAAAGGAAGCATTCGTAAGGCCAAGAAGGCTGGGAACAGATGATGCCCTTGAGGAATATAAAGAAAGTAGGAAGGAATCTATGCATGGAGCCAGAGGAAATGGGCAAGGTATTAAATGAGTACTTTGCATCAGTATTCACCCAAGAGAAGGAATTGGTGGATGATGAGTCTAGGGAAGGGAGTGTAGATAGTCTGGGTCATGTCGATATCAAAGAGGAGGTGTTGGGCATCTTGAAAAACATTAAGGTAGTTAAGTCCCCAGGGCCCGATGGGATCTCCCCCAGAATACTGAGGGAGGGAAGGGAGGAAATTGCTGGGGCCTTGACAGAAATCTTTGTATCCTCATTGGCTACAGGTGAGGTCCCAGAGGACTGGAGAATAGCCAAAGTTGTTCCTTTGTTTAAGAAGGGTAGCAAGGATAATCCAGGAAATTACAGGCCGGTGAGCCTTTTGTCAGTGGTAGGGAAATTATTGGAGAGGATTCTTCGGGACAGGATTTACTCCCATTTGGAAACAAATGGATTTATTAGCGAGAGGCAGAATGGTTTTGTGAAGGGGAGGTCGTGTCTCATTAACTTGATCGAGTTTTTTGAGGAAGTGACGAAGATGATTGATGAAGGAAGGGCAGTGGATGTTGTCTACATGGACTTCAGTAAAGCATTTGACAAGGTCCCTCATGGCAGACTGGTACAAAAGGTGAAGTCACACAGGATCCTCTGGGAGCTGGCAAGATGGATACAGAACTGGCTCGGTCGTAGAAGACAGAGGGTAGCAATGGAAGGGTGTTTTTCTGAATGGAGGGATGTGAGCAGTGGTGTTCCGCAGGGATCAGTGCTGCGACCTTTGCTGTTTGTAGTATATATAAATGATTTGGAGGAAGATGTAGCTGGTCTGATTAGTAAGTTTGCGGACGACACAACGGTTGGTGGAGTTGAGGATAGTGATGAGGATTGTCAGAGGATACAGCAGGATATAGATCGGTTGGAGACTTGGGCTGAGAATTGGCAGATGGAGTTTAATCTGGACAAATGTGAGGTAATGCATTTTGGAAGGTCTAATGCAGGTGGGAAGTATACAGTAAATGGCAGAACCCTTTGGAGTATTGGCAGAGAGATCTGGGCGTACAGGTCCACAGATCACTGAAAGTGGCAACGCAGGTGGATAAGGTAGTCAAGAAGGCATACGGCATGCTTGCCTTCATCGGTCGGGGCATAGAGTATAAAAATTGGCAAGTCATGCTGCAGCTGTATAGAACCTTACTTAGGCCACACTTAGAATATTGCGTACAATTCTGGTTGCCACACTACAAGAAGGATGTGGAGGCTTTGGAGAGGATACAGAAGAGGTTTACCAGGATGTTGCCTAGTCTGGAGGGTATTAGCTATGAGGAGCGGTTGGATAAACTCAGATTGTTTTCACTGGAATGACTGAGGTGGAGGGGCGACATGATAGAGGTTTACAAAGTTATGAGAGGCATGTACAGAGTGGATAGTCAGAAGCTTTTTCCCAGGGTGGAAGAGTCGGTTAATAGGGGACATAGGTTTAAGGTTCAAGGGGCAAAGTTTAGAGGGGATGTGCGGGGCAAGTTTTTTACACAGAGGGTGGTGAGTGCCTGGAACTTGCTGCCGGGTGGAAGCAGTTACGATAGCGACGTTTAAGGGGCATCTAGACAAATACATGAATAGGATGGGAATAGAGGGATACGGACCCCAGAGGTGCAGAATGTTTTAGTTTAGACAGGCATCAAGATCGGCACAGGCTTGGAGGGCCGAATGGCCTGTTCCTATGCTGTACTGTTCTTTATTCTTTGATCTAGTCAGGCCAGACTGTATACCATGGATCTGACCAGTCAGGCCACACTGTATACCATGGATCTCATCCAGCAGGTTCAGACTGTATACAATGGATCTGATCTCGTCAGGCCAGACTGTATACCATGGATCTGATCCAGCAAGTTCAGACTGTATACCTTAGATCTGATCGAGTCAGGGCAGACTGTATACCTTGGATCTGATCTAGTCAGGGCAGACTGTATACCATGGATCTGATCTAGTCAGGCCAAACTGTATACCCTGGATCTGATCTAGTCAGGTCAGACTGTATACCATGCATCTGATCTAGTCAGGCCAGACTCTGTACCATGGATCTGAGCTAGTAAGGTCAGACTGTATACCATGGATCTGATCTAGTCAGGTCAGACTGTATACCATGGATCTGATCTGGTCAGGTCAGACTGTATACAATGGATCTGATCCAGCAAGTTCAGACTGTATACCTTGGATCTGATCTAGTCAGGTCAGACTGTATACCCTGGATCTGATCTAGTAAGGTCAGACTGTATACCATGGCTCTGGTCTAGTCAGGGCAGACTGTATACCATGGAACTGATCTAGTCAGGTCAGACTGTATACCATGGATCTGATCTAGTCAGGTCAGACTGTATACCATGGATCTGATCCAGTCAGGTCAGACTGTATACCCTGGATCTGATCTAGTCAGGGCAGACTGTATACAATGGATCAGATCCAGCAAGGTCAGACTGTATACCATGGATCTGATCTAGTCAGGTTAGACTGTCTACCCTGGATCTGATCTAGTCAGGTCAGACTGTATACCATGAATCTGATCTAGTCAGGGCAGACTGTATACAATGGATCTGATCCAGCAAGTTCAGACTGTATACCTTGGATCTGATCTAGTCAGGTCAGACTGTATACCATGAATCTGATCTCGTCAGGGCAGACTGTATACAATGGATCTGATCCAGCAAGTTCAGACTGTATACCTTGGATCTGATCTAGTCAGGTCAGACTGTTAACCATGGATCTGATCCAGCCAGGTCGGACTGTACACCATAGATCTGATATTGTAAAGTCAGTCTGTATCGAGCAGATCTGATCACTTGAAGTCAGGTTTTAGATATTCTGATCCACGGTGTACAGATCCTGATAAGGTTAAGATGCAGCCAGCAGATCTGATTCGAAGTGGACCGGATGCGCAGCACACAATTGATCTGAAAAAATCAGGCTGAGTCCCTCATGTCTGATGTGATGCGAGCGAGCAGATCCCCGCTGCTGAAAGGTCACTGACCTGAAACGTTAACTCTGCTTCTGTCTGCACAGATGCTGCCAGACCTGCTGAGTATTTCCAGCACTTTCTGTTTTTATATTACAGCAGATGCATGCACCTTGTTATATTAACATTTCCTGGGGGCGGAGCGAAACTGCCCGGAGTTTATCAGCGGTTGCGTCAGGAGCTGCAGGTTATTCAGCCTGAAACTCACTGCCTGACATTTTCATTTGGTTTCACACAGGACCTTTAGATTGTGTTTTATCAACCCTGCTGGCGAGTGCAGGGGCTCACCTGTGGAGCGGGAGCTGTCTGATCTTCTGGCCAGTATTGGGCAGAGGCTGGGAGTGAGCTTTCAAGAAAGTCTGTCGAGACTCTCAGTCTCAGCACCGCGGAAAGGAACAGAGCGAGCGGACTGCAACATCTTACGGTAAAACTGTTTGTAAAGCTTTTGTTTGAAGGTATTTATTTTGTAAAATCCGGCGAACAGAAGAGGAATGCGGAGTGTGTACTGGAATGAGTGCGTGAAGCCCTGCCCGGGAGTTTGAAAAGGACATTCACAAGTTGATTCAGAGTTTGACTTTAGGTCTCGTTCAGGTATGTCTCCAGTTTTAATTCAGCGTCGAGGTGTATTTTGTGTCTTCCTGGGGAGCATCGACCAATTTGTAATTTCGAAGCTTTTTACACTGAAATCATTTCTTGTCTGTGTGTGTGTGGTTGTTTGAGTTTAAATGGATTATATGCACCAATACCTACCGTTGCGTTTTTTTCATTTTGGATTTTTTTTTCTTCCAAATTTTAAACGAGCTGCAGATTATATCTTATTTTGTACCAACTGTTGCAACTGAAGAATCAATTGTGGTGGAATGAGGTCATGTGGACACCATGATCCAGAATGATTCATCTTCCTGCATGCATCATGTGGAGAACAGGGAAAGTGTTAAAAGACTTTGTACAGGGGAGATTTAGTGCAGGTCAAAAGGAGGCCCAAATTGCCCTGACTAAAGGATATGGTTTTATTTCCTTATTTATACACGGTAGAAATTGGGTCTTTCCCCAAAAGAGACAAATCATCGTATTCAGTGCGTCTAGGATTAATGGTTTTAATTAATCCTGAAAAATTAAATTAGTGCTGGGCAGGATTGTGTAACACTTGTCAGTCATGTGTGAGTAAAACCGACATTCCCAGTGCATCTCACATGCAGCACTGAGAAACAGAACAATTATCAGGGCCACAGTAATGCACAGCACTGATGGATTAATTATCAGTCTCACTGCACTCACAAAGAGTTTAAGCAGTTGCCTATACCTTAAATATATGTGGTTCATCTGCTCAAATTTCAGCAGTACCCTCTAAGCCTTGGCTCTTGCCAACTGTGCTTGCATTTCTAGACTGAGCTAAGTGGAGGGTGTCACAATAGAAAGGAAATGTGCATCCTGTATCAAGCAAAGCAAACCTCTACTGCATCACTGTCCAAGCAAAAATAATTTTGTCTTCTGTGGCAGGGCAGTGGTTTTCCTGCCAATCTCTCATCTGCCCCAGTGGTGTGACCTGTTTGGAATAGTATGGTCCTTTACACAACAGCAGCATGAAATGTGTTGTTTATTTCTCAGGTAGCTAGACTACTTGATAATGGTAACTGTACCCACCATTAGTGGTTGGATCAGCAATGGCTTAGAGATTAGCCAGTCAGAAGCTGAGCTTCCACACCAGAAAGGTGTTGGTTTGATCTTCGGTCTTTGCTGAATTAGCTGTTCTCATCCAGGATGGTAATAATGTTATATTATTACCGCCACAATGTCCGCAATATTGCGGATGCTGGAAATCTGAAATAAAAGCAGAAAATGCTGGAATTACTCAGCAGGTCTGGCAGCATCTGTGGAGAGAGAAACAGAGTTAGCGTTTCAGGTCTATGACCTTTCATCAATGAAATCCAAAGGTGCTGCCAGACCTCCCGAGTATTTCAAGCATTTTCTGCTTTTATTTTATGGTAGTAATGGTACTACAATTAGCCACTGAAACAAGCCTTTGGCTTAGTGGGAGCATTCCTGCCTAAGTCAAAAGGTGCAGGGTTTAAATATTGGTTCCGACAGCCCCTGCAAATGAAGAATGGAGCTCTGCTCTGAATTCTGCATTGACATCCAGAAGTATACTCACATCTGGTGGGTGTAGGTGTCCCCTGCCTCATCATGTGGGCTGTGGGAGGCTATACAATCCTTCCACCATATTGGACTAACCACCCTATCGACCAGTAGAAAAGATGGTTACATTGTTTGAAGGAATGTTCATGTTGCAAGCTGTCAGATTGCTAATCAGCATGCCAATCCTTTCACTACTATTCTCCAAGGAAAGAGTGTGAAGTTATGAATAAACAAAATTGGCCTCTATACTCCTCAATTATTCTTCTTCCCTTGAGTGCAGGTGAGACAATTCATTTGTTCCCTGCTTTTATATCCAGCAGATTGTGCCCTGTGTTGTACCTGTAACAAAGCCCCTTTTCACTTGGGAGATTGCTGGCCTGACTCACAATTCCTTACCAGAAGAACTGGTTAGATGCAAAGGGCGAGGTCACTATTCCACTCCCATTGAATGCGAGTACCCCAGTGGATGCCAATCCAGTATTCAGCAGCTGGAACTCTCAGCTCTGGCCACCCTCTTGCCAGGGCCATGATGGTGGATCAGCAAGGGAGTCTCTCTGTTCTCAACCAGCATGAGCATTCTGATGGATGTCAACCCAGTGTTCAGAGGGAAGAGCTTTTGTTTCAACTGGCCAAGGCTATCTGGAATGCGACTGAAACTCATAACCTTCCAACTCAGAGTTGGGAATGCTACCATTGAGCCTAGGCCCAAGGAGGGAATTCCACATCTTAGGACCTTGGCAGCTGAAGACATGGCCACCAATGGTGGAGCAATTAAAATCTGGGATGTTTAAGAGGACACTGATTTAAGGTGATTTGGCAAAAGAACCAGAGGCAACTTGAGGAATAACTTTTTTACATTGAGAGTAGTTAGGATCTGCAATGCACTGCCTGAGAGTGTGGTGGTGGCAGATTCAATCATGCATTTCAAAAGGGAATTGGATAATTATCTGAAGAGAAAAAATTTGCAGGGCTACAGGAAAAAGTGGGGGACTGGGACTACCTGAGTTGTTCTTGCAGAGAGTTGACATTGACACGATGAGCCAAATAGCCGCCTTCTGTGCTGTAACCATTCTGAATTGTTGAAAAAAAAGGGGGTGACACAGTGGCTAGCACCGCAGCCTCACAGCTCCAGCGACCCGGGTTCGATTCTGGATACTGCCTGTGTGGAGTTTGTAAGTTCTCCCTTTGACCGTGTGGGTTTCCGCCGGGTGCTCCGGTTTCCTCCCGCAGCCAAAGACTTGCAGGTTGATAGGTAAATTGGCCATTGTAAATTGCCCGTAGTGTAGGTAGGTGGTAGGAGAATGGTGGGGATGTGGTAGGGAATATGGGATTTATGTAGGATTAGTACAAAATGGGTGGTTGACGGTCGGCACAGACTTGATGGGCCGAAGGGCCTGTTTCAATGCTGTATCTCTAAATAAATAAATAAAATATAAGAGGCCAGAATTGGAGGAGTGCAGATCTCTCAGTGGGTTGTAGAGCTGGAGGACGTACAAAGATAGGGAGGGGCAATGCCATGGAGGAATTTGCAAACAAGGACGAGAATTTTAAAATCAAGACGTTACTTAACTGGGACCCAATGTAGGTCAGCGAGCACAGGGGTGATGCCTGATGAGTGAACAAGTCTTGATACGAGTCAGGACATGGGCAACAGGGTTCTTGATCAGCTTAAGTCTATGAAGAGTGGAAGATGGGAGTCTGGTCAGGCGTGTGTTGGTATAGTCATGTCTAGAGGTAACAAAGGCATGGATGAGAGTTTGAGCAGCAGATGGACTGAAGCAGGGGTGGAGTCAGGCGATGTTATGGAGGTGGAAATAGGTGATCTTGGTGATGGTGCAGATGTGAAGGATGTTCATCTTGGGGTCAAAAGTAACACCAAGATTATGAACAGTCGGGTTTGCCAAGGAGATGGATGGAGTCATCAGTGAAGGAATGGAGTTTGTAGCAGGGATCAAAAACAAAGGCTTCTGTCTTCCCAGTATTTAATTGGAAGAAATTTCTCCTCATCCATTTCTGGATGTTGGACAAGCAGTCAGACAATTTAGAGACAGAGGAGGGGTCAAGAGAGGTGGAGGAGAGGTAGAGCTGGGTATTGTCAGCATACATATGGTAACAGATGTCAGGATTTTGGATGATGTCGCAAATGGGCAGCATGTAGATGAGAAATAGGAGAGGGTTAAGGATGGATCCTTGGGGAACACCAGAGGTAATGGTGCAGGAGTGAGAAGAGAAGCCATTGGAGGTGATTCTCTGGCTACGACAGGATAGATACGAATGAAACCAGACAAGTACAATCTCACCCAGCTGGATGACATTGGAGAGGCATTGGAGTAGAACTTGATGGTCAACTGTGTCAAAGGCTGCAGACAAGTCAAGAAGGATGAGGAGGGGTAATTTACCTTGGTCATTCTTCTGTTTGTATCCAGCCTGTGTGGCTTTCTAATCTGGAATTCTGTGAGTGAAGAAGTTTCTGGCCACAAAATTTGTCTCTGTAGTGCCTAGTTTTTCAGCATTACAAATACCCTTTTGCTTCCAAAGTGGCATCCACAACGCACATGAGCACTTCTGCTGCTAGCCGCTCCAGGCGCCGTTTTGATGAGGGCATTAGCACGCATGTAGGGAGTGTCCACCAGAAGTATATAGAGTAGGCAGATCATGACGTCATGCTAGCACTGCCATTCTGGAGCTCAACACTCCAGCTAATATCCACTCTTAATCTTGCACAGCTGAGCATGGATTCAGCAGCTGGAATGACACAAACCCCTGCACCACCAGCACTATTTATGAGGGTTTCAGGTTACTTTCAAGTTAGTTGCTGATTATTTCTACTGGCCCTTGCTGCAATTATAGAAGTGCCTGGTGATTTCCAGAGTTGTTTCAAGTTGCTAAAGTCTATAGGGAGTGATGTGGCATGTTCTGAAGGACTTTGTCGTGACTTCAAGGATTCTGCACAAACCACTTGCTTCCTGATATGGGTGCATTAGCTTGCATTCCCCCTAGCCTACAGCATGACAGGGAGAATGAGGAGAGGCAACACAGAGCAGGACAAGCTGCTGGAAGAGGGAGGAAGAGGAATGGAGAAAGGATCTCAGCAGGATGCCATATCTTCCCAGGGTGGTCAGGGAGCAATTCTCCTGCCTAAACTCGGCAGGGAACAGTTAGGCATCTCTGCTTAACTAAAGACATCCTTAAAATCAGCCACTTGTTGCAGCCACAAAAGCAGCCTCAGGGCTGGGCAAGGAAACATTGTCAGTGGCTACGATGGTCAGCATGGCCATGCGTTAGGCTTCTTCAAGGCTGGAGCAGACAATATTTGCAACATCTCCTAGTTTGTCGTTCACTGTTACATGAGGGAGGTTACTGAGGCTCTGTATTCCAAGAGAGCTCAATAAGTTTCATTCTCTCTTGCCAGAGAGAAGGTGGTGAAGCGAGCACATGTCTTCTTGAGGATTGCAGGCTTCCCATGGTGCAGGGTGCTATTGATCGCATGCACTTCGCTTTCCAGGTGCATATCAACTCTGAGACGTACTGCAATCAAGATGGATTACACTCCCTCAACATCCAGCTGGTATGCAAACATACGCAGCATATCATTCAGGTCAGTGCCTGGTATCCAGGCAACGGTCATAACGCGTTCATTCTGCATTTGAACCCCCACAACAAACCAAAGGATGGCTACTGGGCGATAAAGGCTGTGCTTTGATGATCTAGCTCCTGATTCTGGTTCCTAAACCACACACACATGGACAGCATACATCTAATGAAAACCATACTGTGATAGAGAAGACCATTGAAGTGCAAAGACAATGCTTTCCTGTCTGGACCACTCTGGAGGAGCTCTGCAGTACTCGGCCGAACTCGTGTCAAGATTCGTGGTGGTCTGCATAATTCATGCTGCACAACCTCGCCATCATGAGGGCACAGCCCTGACAGCAGCCAAATGACAATCAGCTGAGGAGGAGGAAGAAGGGATGAGGCAACCAACACAGCCGCTTTCAGGCCGAGCTGTCTATGATTGACCTGTGATTGCGATAACAGTAAACACAACGCCAATTCCCCATTTACCCACAGTCCTACACCTTACTTTCCCTCGATTACTGAGCGTCACAGCAACCACTTGACCATAATGCAAAAATAGAAGGTACCACAAAATTAACATTCCAAACTAAATCTATTAATCGGCAGCAAGGGGGGGGGGGGGGTGGCGTTGGGGGTGGTGGAGGCAGAATGACGCCTGTGCAATTGACGTGGAAGCTTGCCAATCAAAAGCGTGAACAGTCTGCCTGCACACGGTCCTTCGTCGAATAGGAGCGTGGGGGAGGCGGGACGTGCTGGGAAGACTGGTGCCGTCAATCGGGGGTGCTGACCAATGGCATGGCGGTGGGGGGGTGTTGGGCATGCAGAGACAGGGGGTGAGCACACAGAAACAGTAGGGGGGTGAGCACATAGAGACAGTGGGGGAGGTGAGCACCCAGAGACAGTGGTGGGGGTGGTGGGGTGGTGAGCACGCAGAAACAGTGTGGGGGGCAGTGAGCACGCAGAGACAGTGGGGGGAGATGACCAAGCCAAGCAAGTGTGGGGGTGTATGGTGAGCACACAGACTGGGGAGGTGATGCGTGATTCAGAGTGCGGGGCCATGCCGAGGGACAGTGTGTTTCCGCTCCTGGTGCTTGGTGGGTGAAGGAGGAATTGTTGGGAAAAACGAGGTTAGTAATTTTTTTTACCCAGTATGCCCTATTTCTTATGCCTTTATCTTTCCAAAATTTCCTCACTGGTCCCCTATGTTGGACAAAAATTGTAATGTGGTCCCTCACACGAAAAGGTTGGACACCCCTGCTTTAGAGGATATATTAATGTCAGTACCTGAGCTGCTTAGTTGCAACTGTGAGAGTGAGTGACAGTGTTTCTCCATCAATGTCTTCCTGCTCTTCCACCGCTTGCTTTTGCACCACTAAATTAAAATTATATGCTTTTGCACCACTGTCTGGCCAAGTTGCAGTTCTTGTGTATCTGAACAGGAAAAAGGCACAAGGATAGGGTTGTGGTGAGGAGAAGGAGGAAAACAAGAGGTACACCATCTGCAGATTGTAAATCAGAAGAGATTGTGCCATAAAGGGAAATGGGATGTATGAAGGTGGATTAAGTTTGATGATTTCTGCCCTTCGCTGGCCATGGAAGTGAGGACATGCAGCTGTGCCTGTCCCTTGGCAGTTAGATGCTGTTCATTCTGGCTCTATGCCAACAACAGAGAGGGAAGTGTGGTAGAGAGTGTGGTGCAATGTATTTGAATTATGTGTCTGTCACAGTTGAATAGCTGGCAGTATATTCAAGCTATGAGATGTAGATGTGAGGCTTGCAAGAATGGTAAGTGGGTGAGGTGAAGCAATGCATTGTTAGGTATGAGTCATGATTGAGGGAGATTGTTGGTAGGTGAGTGGGGGTGTGGTGCATAGAGCAGTGTGTGAGGCTAGTAGTGCAGATGATGGGATATGATACTTTAAGATATTTTCACTGACCTTGACCACTCGTGTGAGGTCATCAAACTCCCTGTGGCACCGCATCCAGGTTCTTGGGGCTAGACTCCTGGCATTGACAGCCACAGTTGTCTGGTCCAATTGCCTTTGCAAAGTTTGTCTGGAAAGCCTCTTGGCCCCTGTGGTTAGATGATATCTTTTCTTTGTCTTTCAGAGGTGCAGGCTGGTTTTAACTAGCTTTCACTTGTGCTAGCCTCTCACAAATTTCTGCCCCCACTCAGATGTGCAGCCATTAAATGCACGCTTAGCACTGGCTGCACTAAAGGCATGCTCAGGTCAGGGGGAAAAAACCCGACCCGAACCCGACAGGACCACATCGGACCCGAGCCCAACCCAGCCCGAGTCCCTCCAGTTTTTCCCGCGCCCAACCTGATCAGAGCCCGACCCTGACCCGGCCCCGACCCGATCCAACCACCGGAATGTTCCCTTTACTTACCTTGTGACTCCCAATCTTCAGGGAGCTGCAGCATGAGCGTGATGATGTCATAGAGACACTCACTCACTCACTGCTCAGACTCAAGAGTTTCCTTCTTTGACGTCCCGGACTCCCAGCTCAGGTAGATTTTTACTTTTAACACTTCTTGCTGTGTGTGTCCAACCCGGACCCGGCCTGACCTGACCCGAGTCCGAAAGCTGGATCCGAAAGAGCGGCCCGACGCAACCCGGACCCGACACATGTCATTGGGTTGTGTCGGGCTCGGATCAGGTAGCAGGCCTTTAGGCTGCACACTACAATCATTTAAATTAATAAGCAAGGTTTGCGTGCTGCCTGCATCGAAGGCAAGGAGCGCAGGTTATTTGTGCTTCGCGATCCCTGTGCCTGTTTCTGGGGGTTATCAGGTTTTGCAGTCTCTATCTGTTACGTGATACAAAACTATTATGTATTTTCAAACTGTGATAGAGATAGGAACATTTGATAATCAACTAAAAGCAGCATGTGCTTAATGTCAATACCATGGATTAACTTCATTTGCTTCAAGTAAATAGTATTGAAGTTATTTATTTGAAATTTATCCTCCTGTCACCTTCAGTAATGGTCCACTCTTTGGCAAACTTATTTTTGGTAATTTCCCTTAAACACAGTATATTCTCTTGCATTCAAAGTAATTATAAGGTTTCCATTACCCTTTTGGTGTTATTTTGCTTTATTTAATGGTGCTTAAAGGCCAGCTCGGGTCTGCAAATGAAACCCAACCCGAGCCTGACAGAACCACATCCGACCCAAGCCCGACCCGGCCCAATTCCTTTCATTTTTTCCCAAGCCTGAACCGACCCGACCATCAGATAACCTAGCATCTGTTTTGCACTTTGTTGCTTATCTGCACAAGCTTTAAAAAACTGTAACTAAACAACCTTTCAAGTCCAAAGAGTATATTAACATTGGAGCCACGTACCGGAGGTAGTGATAGAGTGTGTTCGACCCGGCCCAAGCCCAATGCCGGACCCGGAAGAGCGACCCGACCCGAACCCAACACATGTTGTTGGTCCCCTGTGGGTTCTGGTCAGGTAGCCACGCTCTAATGGTGCTCTCCTATTTATACTGCAATTCAATTTACAAAATATTGACTGTAATTCATGATCAATAATTAATAAAAGTATATTATGAAACTTTATATACTTGTCCCTGTTAATCATATTCAACAACAGCAACTTACATCTCCAGAACACTTTTAACAAAGAAAAACATCTCAAGATGCTTCACAGGAACATAAATCAGTCAAAAATTGACACCGGCCCAGGAAAGAGATACTAGTATGGGTGGCTAAAAGTTTGATCAAAGAGTTACGTTCTAAGGAACATTTTGAAGGAGGAGGGGGAGATGGAGAGTTTAGGGAGGGAATTCCAGAGCCTAGGGCCTATATGGCTAAAGGCATGGATGCCAAAGGTCTTGTGAAGGGAATGCAGGATGCACAAGACGCCAGAGCTGGAGAAACACAGAGGTCTTTGAGTGTTTTAGGACTGCAGGAGGTTATGAAGATTGGGAAGGGTATGGTCATAGAAGGATTTGAACACCAGGATGAGAATTTTAAAGTTGAGGTGTTGGTGGACCGGGAGCAAAAATAGGTCAGCGAGCACACAAGTGATGGGTGAGCAGGACTTGCTGCAGATTAAGTTATGGGAAGCAGAGGGTTATGGAGGGTCAAAGATGTGAGGCCAATCAGGAGAACATTGGAATTGTTAATTCTGGATTAACAGAAGCATTGATGAGGGTTTCAGCAACAATAATAACAACTTGCATTTATATAGTACCTTTCAACATGTTTTTAAAAAGTCCTAAGGCACTTCACAGGATTGTTCCCAAACAAAATTTGACACCAAGCCAGATAAGGGAATATTAGGACAGGCAATCAAAAGCTTTGTTAAAGAGGTGGGTTTTAATTAGCATCTTAAAGGAAGATAAAGAGGTGGACAGTTCCTGTGAAGCACCTTGGGCATTTTACCACATTAAAGGCACTATATTGAATGCAAATTGTTGTTCTTTAACTTGTGCCTCTTACCAGGAAATGCATGACATGGGTGATGGAGTCAACAGTGTGTTATGACATCTGGTCCATGAGTTGTGTAAATGTCTATTTTGTCAGAAATCCAGCATGCTATCTATTTACACTATAGTTCAGACCAGTTGTTCCAGAGGAAGTATGTTTATATTCTTTGTTTGGTTTTGGAGTTTATACACTAGCACATACTGGCAAAACATTTGCTGTCAAATTAGTATCTTTATTGCAACAGTACTTCTTTAAATACAGAATTTCTTGTTATTCTTTCACCAAAGACATTGAGAATCAAAACTTCTCACCCTGGAAAAAGCTACATAAAGTGTCCTTGTGTAAAAACGGGCCTAGGAATATAAATACAAATTTGGTATTTATTTAAAGCACAGAATATGAAAATCTGATTGGGAACTGTTTTCTCGTGAGTTGAAAAGACAGATGTACAACTGATGTGCTCAGTATTATTCTATTTCCTTTGTTACAACCGAGGCTGGAGGAGTGAACTGTCTAGTTCCACTTCTCCATGGGTCACAGCATATATTTAAATGTTTACCCAGTTACCGATATGGCCAATTATATACTCTATTTTTATTTCAGAATAAAATTCACCAACCAGGTTGTTTTAATAAATAACAAAATTATTAATTTATTTAGTAAGGATGCAAAGCAGTAAAACACAGATTAAATATGAAAGTTCCCTTCTAAAATTAGCCCAGCGCACGCACGCACACACACACACACACACACACACACACACTGGTTAAAGAAAAAATAAAGAGGTTTTATTCTGCCAAAGTCCTCATAAAATATTAAAAGATAGAAATACGTTCATAACACCTTGAAATCTGCCTGAAATAATTTCAACATCTATCATAAAGAAAAAAGCTTCCTAACTACCAATCTTGATCCATGACGAAGTCCTTTTTTTTAGGATTCAATTATCGTAGCAACATTATACCTGCACCTTCCTGAGGCTGAATTCAATAAGCCTGCCGCCGAAATCGACGGTGGGCGAAAAAAAATGGCTGCCAAAGAGTCACTGCAATTCCAAGCACGATGGCTCATTTAAATAGCTAGGGCGGGCCGCCCCCCCCCCCCCCCACCCACCACCCCTACCCCCCCCCAATCACGTGGAGGGGGGGCAGGCTGTCCATCCCCGGCAATGGCGTCACCTGCCTGTGCGCAGGCACTGATGCCATTTTTAAAAGGCAGTTAGCCCTAGCGGCAAATTTAAATATTTAAAGTTAAATGGCATTAAAAAAAACCCTCTCTTTTGCCCCTCTCCCACCACCTAATAACAATTAAATTAATTATTTGCCCTTTCCCTCCACAACACTTACCTTTACCATCTGACCTTCCCCCCCCACCCCCAGTTGCGTAAACCTTAAAATATAACCCTTCCTACCATCGCCTACACCCATGACGTTAATTTGATTCCGTCCCCCCCCCCTCTCCCGCACTGACAAACTTACTGCCTCCGCCCCCTCCCATCCGAAGGTGTGGCAGTGATGGCCGCTGGGCTGAAGATCACAACGGGACTTCAGGAGGCAATGGGAGAGTAATTAATGCAGGTATTTAATTTATTTAAATATTTAAATTGCAGTCCAGTTGCCGAGCAGCAGGTGGTGGGGGGAGGGCACAAGGCCTCGCCACCGCCATCTTCAGGCCCCGCCCCCCAACCCACCACTGATCCCGACGTCAAGGGTTGTATAGAATCCAGCCTTTGAGTCTAAGTTTGTGTGGTTGCATGCCCATTGGAGTTACACTGTTAGGGTATAAACTGTTACCATCTTCTTTGCTTTTGAAGAATAAGTTGTATCAAATAATGGTCCCCGCCATTTTTCCACACTTAACCAATTCTGTCATCTCATCCACCCATCCCATGGCATTCCATCTCTCCCATGCCATCCCCATCTCACTCTTGCCAATCCCTCCCATCAATCCCACCTCATCCTGCATGGAAACAATCTCTCCAGCGAGAGTAACTTTGTTCTTGGGCTCCCCTTACCTTCTGCTGCTTTGTTCTCCACCAATTCCCCACCTCCACAACAACCTGCCACCACCAGCCTAATTACATTGTAGGTAATCTATTCCAAAACGAATGACGGAGCTATGAATTAATGACATTGTAGCTGCAGAAGAGAGATGTAGAATCAAAATTGGTGTTAAAGAATGCACATAGACAAGTTTACACTGGTTATATTATAAGAAAATTTCTAATCATATGAGTCACTGTCAGGGAGAAGTTCCAGTGATATTGGGCTGTTGTCAAAAACATTCTGAACCAGACAAAATGCACATTAGGAATGTATTGCTTAACCTTTCAATAAATGGTAAAACACAAAAATGTAATGGGCTCATGAAGAAATTTTAGATTTAGTCTTCTCACTCAGAAATTAGAGAATGAGCTGGACAGCACTGCTCAGGTCAAAGCACCGTGCAGATCCACTCATTCCTCTCTTTCCAGGCACCTCTCATCCCCAACTGAGCAGCCAACACTCAAACTCACCCTCTCCCTGTTGCCCTCTCACACCCATGCTTCACAGTCACCCTCCACAAATGGTGTCCTTCCCTCCCCTCCACACAAGCCATTACAAACACTCACACCTACCTCCTTTCCCTCCTTGCAGAAGAGAGCACACAACTTGGCGAGAGGCAGAGACCCAGGGATGATGGGGAAGGTTGGGGTAGCCCTCCAGTAACAGGAACCATGTCGGCCATTGGCAGTGCATTCCCACCTGGTCCACTGGGAAGGAGGTCGTTCCAGGAGGCTGTAAATGTCAACAGCGACCTACTATGGGAGCCTGAGCCTCCTGAGGTACTGGTGCTCAGACATGTCGAGAGAGCTGATCTTCTAACTGTAGACCCGGTGTTGGGAGTTCTTTTCTTCCAGCTGGATCTCAATGTCCATCCCCTCTTCTCTGTGGAGGGGCATGCAGGTGAGAAGAAGGTCAATGGTGCTGCTGCTGCCGAAGTAGTTGGTGGCAGCGTGGCTTCTGCTTTTTCCCCTCATCAGAGCTGCATAAGCTGCTCCAGTGCCATGGTGAAAGCGGGCAGCAGGGAAGTGCTAGACAGGTGAATGCCAACTTCTTGGAAGCCAAATCACCTGTCAAGCAGTGATGGCACTCTCTGAGAGAAGGAGTGTTTTGAACAGCAGCCTCTCACTTGGCCATGGCTTGAGATCTTCAGTGTAACTGATCAAAGCCTTCCCAACTTGTCAGTTTCACTCTTGCTGCTGTGCACGTGCTTCGGTGACCCTGACGAGTTGCTGACAGGTTGGGAAATGGATCCCCTGGCTGGAGAATCCTGAATGGAGGGTTAAAACAGTTCGTAATTGACTTCTTAACTACATTAATACTTTGCGACAGATCCAAAGGGGGTCCCCACTCGCCTTCAATTCCACCCTGGGAAAAGTTGGAAGAGGTTGGGAATATGCCATGATCGCAAGCCAATGTAAGTTTCAGGGGATTTAACTCCCTGCACGCATGCAATCCCACCATTCTGCACCCCCCAATTATTTTTAGTGGCTCAAGGGATTTTCTTCTCTGAATGTACCTTGGAGTCCATTATGTGCATTTGTCACTGTGTGAAGAAAGGCTTTCTGATAGAATCATAGAATGCAAAAGGAGACCTTTCAGCCCATTACATCTGTGTTGGCTCTTTGAAAGCACAATTCAATTAGTCCCATTCCCTTACTCTTCTTCCATAGCGCAGCAAATTTCAGCTTTTCAAGTATATATTCAATTTCATTTTGAAAGTTACTTTTGACACCGCCCTTTCAGATGGTGCATTCCAACTCATAACAACTCACTGTGTAAAAACATTTCTCCTCCTTCCCCGCCAATTATTTTATACCTGTGTCCTTTGGTTACTGACACTGCTGCCAGTGGAAACAGTTTCTTCCCATTGAAATCCCTCATAGTTTTGAGCACCTGTACTAAATCTCCCCTCAATCTTCTCAGCTCTAAGCAGAACAATTCCAGCTTCGCTAGTCTCTAACTGAAATTCCTCATCTCTGGTACCCTTCTAGTAAATGTCATCTGCACCATCTCAAAGGCCTTGACGTCCTTCCCGAAGTGTGGTGCCCAACAACTTAGCTGAAGTCTAAACTTAATTTCAGTCCTAACTTGGCCTTTTACTAGTTTGAACCTGTGATTTCCCGTCTCCACCATCCTATTCTAACAATTTAGTTAAAGTAATTATCCAGATTGGCTTTTTTCATACTGTTTGCAATCTTGCATGCCTCCAGAAGGTCACCCTTCAAATATCTCCTTTTAAGACTGAAAAGTCCAGGTTTCTTCAGTCCTTCTTCACAACTGAGAAATTTTAAGACTGGGGGTCAACATTGTGGCTGTGATTTGTACTGCCTCCAATGCTCGAGTGTCTCCTTTGTGTCTCCTTTGTGTCTCAGTGACCAGAACTGCACACCATACTCAAGGTGTGGTCTGATCAGAGTACATACAGTCTGATCATAATTTCCACTAAATCGTATTCTATTGTTTTGAAAAAGTTCTGTCGTGCACTACTGTTTGTGGCTCAGATAAGAGCAAAGATCAATTCAGTTCCTTGTTGTGACACAAGTTTGGTGGGAAATGAAATCAAACTATAACAGGATTGTTCAGTTGCAGTTTGCTCAGCATGTCTACTTTAAAATGACAACCTAGCAGCTTAGCAGGAGTGAACCGTTATGATTTGCTTTTTTCCCAATGTTTTGTTGATGATGAGAAAGTTAATATGTATGGGAGGTGAGCTTGGATGGACTGAATGGGCTGAATTTTTGTTTTGGGGGCGGGAGATGGGAGCTGGGACTGTTTCCAGGTCCTGATCCGGTCCTTGGGAGGAAACGGCCATTCTTTAGATTTTGACTAGGGTGCCCCCCTTATTTGGCATGGAGACAAGTTCCATGTCCAATCAAGGGCAGCAGGTAGTCTCTTGAAGCTTCGAAGGAGCAGCCGGCTGCAAAGAATGGTAAGTAACTGAGAGGGCGCTTCAACATGGAAGTGCCATCTCACCAACTTTTTTTTTAAAATCAATTAAGAAAACAAAGAAAGCAGGAAGGCCACCACTGTGGGGATTTGGTGGGGAATCCCTTTTCAGGGTGGCCTTTGGCAGGTTGGGAGGGCCTGTAGGCATGCCTGGAGGGGCGGTGCCCCAGCCTGCTGCTGGGGGCCCACCTCCAGGCAGTTGAACTGACCCCATTGCATCAGGAAACTGGAGGCCAACTGGAAAATCCCAGTCGGCCTCCCTAAACAGCCTTTAACATGGCTCTTAATGAGTCTAATTGAATGTCCTCCCTGTGGGGGCGGGCCAGCCCTGCTGGGCCCTGAACCCTCCTCGGCCACAATGGCTGATGACGGGAACAGGGTCAGGAAACTGGGATGCCGGCTTGCACTGGTATTTTCAAGCTTCTTTATCCTCCTAATCTCAGTGGGGCCCGAAATTCCTGCCCATGAGTTTTCTTAGCCTTGACTACTGTTTTTAGGAATTTGGTCAATTCGTAGTACTTCTATTAATTATTTAATGAAAAAGTTCCTTTAATATGCATCAGCAACTGAAGCACTTCTCATTATTTTATTCATAGAAAATTGCAGTTATGAACATTCTAGAAAATTTTACTGCTGGATTGTTCATCACAGTATCAATAGAGAATAATGAAATCAGGACATGAATTTTCAAGATCATATCATTATGGAGAAAACCTTGTTGACATTGCTGCCTTGGAAAATCACTGATATATCTCTTTTCATTAAAGTGATTATAGATATTATAGAGTTAAAAAGCAATTTTATAAATTTTTTGGATAGCAAAGTGTCATCGGGAGCATTATGGTTAACGTGTGTTAGGCTCTTCACTGAGGCTTAATACAGGAGACCTACTTGCCGCAGGTTTATTGAGACCTACTCCGGTTTATTGCCAGAAGGATTAGTCACTGTACCTATTCAGGGGCATTCCATGAAAATGTTTGAGTGCAAGGGAGGGAAAACATTTTTTTACAAGGAGTAGAATACTGGCGCACATACCTTCCTCTAGGCAATCAGATATTTACGTACTTGGATCAAAAACCTCTCTTGTTCAAATGTACTCTGTACAAAGGAAGAAGTGTTCCTTGTCAGCACTGTTCACGCCTCAAAGATATGTCGAGTTGCCTTTTTCTCATAAACTCGAAGGGGGCAGGGAGAAGCAATTATGTGTAGATAAATCATTCCAACGATTCTTCAGCAACCTTTTATCTTTATTCTGATATCCCAGAGGAAATACTCTGCTAAATAACTATAGCTTTAAACATGCATTGGGAATCTCTAAAGCACATCTTGTGTTACTTACGCAACATCTTCTGTGAGGAGAATCTTAACCCTTACCCCTCCCAGGAAGGTGGGGGATGCAGAGAGGGACAAGGAAGGGGGATTTAAATTCTGAAGAATGGAAAACCCAACCTCAACCCACCGCGAATATGATCTAACTGAGTCAGGTTGGGACCAATGCTAGTAACATGTTCTTATGAGATGGGCTATAATTTTAATACGTTAGTGAGACTGTGTGCCTCAGACTTTAGTAGCCATTTGGATTTAACAGCTGGAAGCCTGTCTTTTCAGGCCGCAGGAAATCCAGCAGCTGAAGGAAACAGATAACTGTTGGATCCAGCATATAAATGTATTTCCAGCACTGCTTGTGAAGCAGCGTGAAAGCAGTGCATCATCACCCCTCACCCAGCACTCCCAAACTAACCTGCTATCATCTGTATCCTTCCCCTTATCTCATGCCGACTCCCCCTCCAACCCCCCCGCCACAACCCCACGATCTGATCCCAATCCACAATCTCTGCCTCTCCTTTAGCTAAATATTGAAGTCTCTGTTTGATTAGATGGAGGAGAATAAGTACTTTAACCCTTTGACAATCAACGTAGCCCAAAACAACACGTTAAAAATGAGTGGGATTTTTCATAACCCAACTGGAAAAGGTTTGAATATGATTCAACAAAGACGGCAGATTAAATAACGCAGTAGAAAAGTGGCTAGCGATTAATCTTTATAATTGACAACTGATACCTTTAGTTCCAGAAGCAAGTTTGCACTTGAAAAGTATGCCAAGATTGTACATTTACCACTGTGAAGTAATTATTTCTGTTGATCCGAAATTTGATTTTTCATGCTGATAACCTTTGCACAAAAGATTGTTGCATAGGATTTGAATAAAGGGTGTAACTGTTTTCTGTTTTAGTAATCTGGATAGATTCAGTTAAGCTGTTTCATTTGAACTGCTTTTATATGGATCTTGACTGTGTGACTGGTGCTGATTTATGACGTGCAGGTATTGCATAGCCAGCTGCAACCCATAGATAAAGTTGCTGGGATTTGCTAAGACCCAGTGTTGTGCAACATAAAGGAGCTTAAATATGCTTAAAATATACAAAGGAGAGGGCTTTATTGAATTCAGCAAAAACAGAAAATGCTGGAAATATGGTAAGGTAATGGTTATGTTCCTGGGGAACATAGCATAGCAGCTGGGGAGTTTAATTTCAGTGAATTAAATAAAACCTGGAATAAAAAGCTAGTACCAGTAGTGGTGACCCTGAAACTACCAGATTGTTGTAAAATCTCATCTGGCTCGCTAATGTCCTTCAGGGAAGGAAATCTGCCGGTCTGGCCAAGATGTGACTGCAGATCCACAGTGATGTGATTGACCCTCTGAAATGGTCTTGTTGGATCAACCCATTACAAAACGCAATAATAAAACTGGATGGATCACCTGGCATTGACCCAGATACTGGACACAATAAAGGCACACACTGCCCAATCAACCCTGCAAAGTCCTCCACACCAATGTCTGGAGTTGTCCTACATATGAGTCAAACAACAGCCTGGCATAGTCCTACTCACAGATTCGTACCTTTTAACCAACATGCCAGACTCCTCCATCACTATCCATGGGTATGTCCTATCCCACTAGCAGAGCAGACCCACCAGAGCTGGCGACACAGTGGTGTACATTCAGGAAGGACTAGTGCTGGGAGTCCTCAGTATTGACACGAACCCCATGAAGTCTCATAGCATCAGGTCAATTAGGGCAAGGAAACCTCCTGCTGATCACCACTACTGCCGTCCCTCAACTGATGAATCAGTACTTCTCCAAGTTGAACACTACGTGGAAGAAGCACTGAGGATAGCAAGGGCACAAAATGTACTCTGGGTGGTAGCTCAGTAGCATCACCATTGGCCGAGTCCTGAAGAATATGGCTGCCGGACTGGGTTTGCGGCAGTTGGTGAGAGAACCAACATGAGGAAAAAACCTACTTGACCATATCCTCACCACTCTACTTGTCTCAGAGGCATTTATACATGATAGTATTGGTGGCAGTGATTATCGCATAGTCCTTGTTGGGAAAAGTCCCATTTTCACACGGAGGACACCTTGAATCATGTGTGGCACTATCCCCATGATAAATGGGATAGATTCAGAACACACCTAGCAGCTCAAAACTGGGCATCCGTGAGGCGATGTGGGCCATCAGCAACAGCAGAACTGTATTTCACCACAATCTGTAAACTCATGACCCATCATATCCCTCACTCTACCATTACCACCAAGCCAGGGGACCAACCCGAGTACAATGAGGAGTGTAGGAGAGCACCACCAGGTGTACCGAGAAATGAGGGGCCAACCTGGTGAAGGTACAACACAGGACATGCATGCTAAACAGGAGAGGCAGCATGCTATATAGACAGAAAAAATTGATCCCACAATCAACTGATCAAATCAACGCTCTGCAGTCTTGCCACATCCAGTCATGAATAGCTGTAGACAATTCAACAATTATCAGGAGAAGGAGGCTCCATAAAGATCCCCATCCTCAATGAGGTGAAGCCCAATATTTGAGTGCCAAAGACAAGGTCAACGCGTTTGCAACCAACTTCATCCAGAAGTGCATAGTGGATGATCCATCTTGACCTCCTCCTGAGGTCCACATTATCACAGAAGCCAGTCTTCAGCCAATTCGATTCACTCCACATGACATCAAGAAACGACTGAGCACATTCCATATAGCAAAGGATATATGCCCCGACAACAACCCGGCTGTAGCGCTGAAGACCTGTGCGCCAGAACTAGCTGTTCGCCAAGCTGTTTCAGTTCAGCTACAACAATGACATCTGCCAGATAAAGTGGAAAATTATCCAGGTTTGTCCTGTTCATAAAAAGCAAGACAAATCCAATTTGGTCATATCCCACTGCGTCAGTCTGCTCTCAATCATCAGCAAAGTGGTGGAAGGGGTCAAAGACAGTTCAATTGTGCGGTACTTACTCACCAATAAACTGCTCGTCACTGCTCAGTTTGGGTTCTGCCAGGAGTACTCTGCTGCAGGCCTTAGTCCAAATATAGATAAAAGAGCTGACTTCCAGAGGTGAGGTGAGAGTGACTGCCTTTGACATCAAAGCATTAGACCGAGTGTGGTATCGAGGATGTCTAGCAAAATTGAAGTCAGTGGGAATCGGAGAGAAAACTCTCCACTGACTAGAGTCATACCTAGCACAAAGGAAAATGGTTTTGGTAGTTGGAGGCCGAATATCTCAGCCCTAGGTCATCACTGCAGAAGTTTATCATGACAGTATACTGGAACCAACCATCTTCAGCTGCTTCATCAATGACCTTCCCTCTATCATAAGGTCAGCAGTGGGGATGTCCGCTGATGATTGCCCAGTATTCAGTTCCATTCACAACTCCTCAGATAATGACAAAAGCAAAATGCTGCAGATGCTAGAAAAGTGAAATAAAAACAGAAAATGCTGGAAATGCTCAGCAGATCTGGCAGCATTGTATAGAGAGAAGCAGGGCAAGATTTTACTGGGGCCCCGGAGGAGGGATAGGAGGTTAGGGAGCCGCGTTGGGAGGGCTGCCCGACGCAGCCCCACCGCCGGGCCAATTCCCCAGCTGTAGGAACAGCAATGACCCAGCAGCCCACTGACTGGAAGCGGGTGGCCAATTTAAATAATTAAAAGGCCAATTAATGGCCATTTTGCCAGCAGTGGAGTGACCCCGCAACTGCATGAGGAAGCCGCCAGCTGCGTGGAGGCGACCTTCCCAGGGTGGTGGTGGGGACGTTGGGCCATCGCATCCAGAGGTTCCATGGCCTAAGGCGGGGGTCCCTGGTGGCAATGGCTTCCCTTGAGGACCTGACACCATGCTAGAGGGGTTTCCCCTCCGATTGCTGGGGCCTACCTGGCCCCAACACAGGAACAAATTTTTTACCTCACCAGCAAGGGCTCCTAAAATTGGAGGTGCCCTCGCGTTCTCCTTACAGCCTCTGTGGTGCTGCTGAGGCGGAAGAGCTGCCAATCCTTAATTGGATGGCAGTCTCAGTGGCAGCCTCTTAATTGGCTGCAGCTGGGAAGATTTCCAGCATGGTTTTGCTGGCCAACCGCACGGACTTGGGACCCACATCTGATACCAACTTCGGGTCTCACCCCGTACCAAGAAAATCCTGGCCACAGAGACAGCATTTCAGGTCCATGAGTTTTCATCAGAACTGGGAAAAGATAGAGATGTAATAGGTCTTAAGTAAGTGAAAGTGCGACTGTGGGAAAAAGAACAAAAGGGAAGGTCTGTGATGAGGTGGATAGCAAGAGTGGTTAAATGACGAAAGAGTTCATCATGCAAGGACAAAGGGTTACAAGTAAAGAAACAAAAGATGTGTCGAGAGTAGGTGTGAATGGCAGGCTCTGGCCTCTCTGTCCTCAGCCTCTTGCACGTCAGTGATGCTCAACATAAGCGCAAGGAACAGCACTCATTGAGTCATAGTGTGATTTCAGCACAGAAGGAGGCCATTCAGCCCATTGTGTCCATGCCCGCTCACTATAGAACAACCTAGTCAGTCCCATTCTCCCGCTCTATCACCGTTGCCCTGCAAGTTTATTTCCCTCAAGGGTCCATCCAGTTTCCTTAAAATCATTGATCATTCCACTTCCACCACCCTTGTAGGCAGCAAGTTCCAGGTCATTATCACTCGCTGCTTAAAAAAAGTTCTTCCTCATGTTCCCCTTGCATCTCTTGCCTAAAATCTTAAATCTGTGTCCCTAGACCTTGTCCCGTCAGCTAAAGGGAATAGTCTTTCTTTGTCTACATTATCTAAACTTGCCATAATCTTGTACATCTCTATCAAATCTCCCGTCAATCTCCTTTACTCCAAGGAGAACAAATCCAGCTCCTTCATCTAACCTTTCAGCTAAAGTCCCTCATCCCTGGAACCATTCTGATAAATTTCCTCTGCACCCTCTCTAGGACCCTCACACCCTTCCTAAAGTGTGATGAGCAGAATGGGATGCAATACTCTAGTTGGGGCCTAACCAGAGCTTTATAAAGGTTCAGCATAACTTCCCTGCTTTTGTACTCAATACCTCTATTTACGAAGCTCAAGATCCCATATGCTTTTCTAACCACACTCTCAATATGTCCTGCCACCTTCAAGATCTATGCACATGAACCCACCCACCATCCACCGCGCCCCCCCCCCGCCCCCCTCCCCCCCACCCCAGGCCAGGTCCCTCTGTCCCTGTACATTCTTTAAAACTGTGCCATTAAGTATATATTGCCTCTTCCTATCCCTTTGGCCCAGATGCAACACCTCACGCTTCTCTGTATTAAATTCCATCTGTCACTTGTCTGCCCATTCTGCTAGCCTATCTATGGCCTGTTGCAGTTGATATGTTTCATCTTCACTGCTTGCCACACCTCCGAGCTTAGTTTAATTTGCAAATTTTGAAATTTTACTCTGTGTTCTAATTTCCAAGTCATTTATATATCTCAAAAAAGCAGTGGTCCTCGCATCAAACCTTGTGGAACACCACTGTCTACCATCCTCCAGTATGAAAAACACCCATTTACTACAACTCACTGTTTTCTGTCTTTAAGCCATTTTTAAAAATCAAAGCTGACTCAGATTCTCCTATTCCATAAGCCTCAATTTTTTTAGCCAGCCTTTTATATGGCACTTTGTCAAAAACTTTCTTAAAATCCAAATAGACAACATCCACCACATTCCCTTCATCAACCTTCTCAGTTATATCATCAAAAAATTTAATTAGATGAGTTAAGCGTGATCTGCCTTTTACAAATCTGTGCTGGCTATCCTGAATTAACTCATCTCTCTCCAAATTTTGGTTGATTTTTTCCCCCCTGATTATTGTTTCTAAAACCTGACCCACCACTGATGCTAAATTGACTGGCCTGCAGTTACTAGGAATGTCCTTAAACCCCTTACTTGAATAAAGGTTTCACATTTGCTACCTTCCAATCCTTTGGCACTTCCCTGTATCGAGGGAAGATTGGGAGATTATGGCAACCCCTTCCGCTATGTCTACCTCCACTTCCTTTAGCAACCTAGGATGCAAGCTATCTAGACCTGGCAACCTATCCACTCTAATCATAGCCCAGCCTTTCCAGTAAATCCTGCCTATCAATTTTCACCCCATCCATTACCTCTACCAGCTCCACTCCTACCAATACTTTGTCAGCATCCTCTTCCTTAGTAAACACTGATACAAAATACTCATGAAGTATTTTAGCCTTGCTGTGCTCCTCTAAGAATATATCACTCTCTTTGTCTCTAATAGGACCAATTCCGCATCTTACTACCCGCTTACTATTTACCTCCCAGTAGAAGATTTTTGGGTTCCCTTTTATGTTGACTGCTATTCTATTCTCGTATTCTTTCTTTGCCATTTTATTTTCCTCTTCATTTCCCCTCTCAACCTATTGTATTTGGTCTGGTTCTTGCTTGAAGAATTCACCTGACATGCATCATACACCCTCTTTTTTGTTTCATCATATTCTCTATCTTCCTCGTTATCCACGGAACCATGGCTTTGGTTCCCCTACCTTTCGCCCTTGTTGGAATGTACCTGGCCTGTATCTAAAAAATCTCCTCCTTAAAGATTACCTATTATTCCATTACAGTTTTTCCTGTCCATCTTTGGTTCCATTTTATTCTGGCTAGATCCCCTCTAATCCTATTGAAATTAGCCCTCTTCCAATTTAGAAGTTCTACTTCAGATTGTTCCTTGCTCTTCTCCATTACTAATGTAACCTTATGATACGATGATCATTCTTACTCCAGTGTTTCCCCCACAGGCACTTGGCTCACCTCATTCCCTAGCACTGGATCCAGCAATACCTCCTTCCTAGTTGGATCAAGAACATACTGGTCAAGGAAGTTCTCCTGAACAGAATTAAGAAATACTTCCTGCTCCTTTCCCTTTATTCCAACATTATCCCAATCAATATCTGGGTAACTAAAGTCCCCCAATATCACCATTCTATAGTTCTTGCACATCTCTGTGATTTCCCTGCAGATTTGCTCCTCTCATTCTCTCTCTCTCTCTATCTCTCTCTCTATGTTTCCCACCCCACTCTCTCTCTCTTCCTCTTTCTCTCCCTCCCTCACTCTCCCTACTTTACTCTCTCTTCCTGCCTTGCTCTCTCTCTCCCCCTCGTTCTCTCTCTCTCCCTCCCTCGCTCTCTCTCTCTCTCCCCCTCTCTCTCTCTTACCTTTTTGGAGGCCTATAGAATACCCCCAGCAACTTGATTGTACCTTTCTTACTTCTCAACTCTAACTAAATGGATTCTGTCCTTGCCACCTCAGGGACATCCTTTTCTTCCAACACTACAATGGCTTCCCTAATCAATACTTCCACCCCACCTCTCTTTTCACCATCCCTATCTTTTCTGAGCACTTTGTATCTTTGAATATGAAGTGCCCAGTGTGCACCATATTTAAGCCATGTTTCCGTTATTGCCACTACATCATATTCCCCCATGGCTATTTGAACTTGTAGCTCACCAACCTTGCTCACCACACTTTCTGTGTTTACATACATGCATTGCAAACCTGTCTTTGTATTCCTCATAGTCCTTCTTAGTCTGCTCCTATCTAATATGGTACTACTTCCTTCTCTAGTACCATACAACACGCTCACTTTATGCACTTCATTCCTCTTTACTGCTTCTGTATGCTGGTGCCCATCCCCTGCCAATCTAGTTTAAACCCACCCCATCATCTTTCGCTTGAAACTTACAGCTTCAACATTGAGTTCAACAATTTCAGATCATAACCTCTGTCTCCATTTTGTTCCCTTTGCTGATTTGAGTTTTTCATTTTTCTCCTTTTTCTTGCTTTTGAACAGCAGCTGGTCATGATTCTGCTATTCACAGCTCCTCTAGATACATATTTTGTTTCTTTACTTGTCCCATTACCACTGTCTTTGGCCTTGCACCTTCAGTCCTTTTGTTATTCAATCACTGCTGTTTTCCACCCAACACAGACCTTCTCTTTTGCTCTTTTTCCCACCATTCCCGCTTTCATTTGCTTAAATTCGCTAACTTTTCCCAGTTATCCTCAGATAACGAAGCAGCCATGCCTGCATCCAGTAAGACCATTCAGGCTTGGGCTGATGAGTGGCAAGTAAGATACATGCCACACAAGTGCCAGACAATGACCATGTCCAAAAAGAGAGAATCTATCCATCTCCCCTTGACATTCAACGGCATTACTTTCGCTGAACCCCCACCATCAACATCCTGGGGTTACCATTGACCAAAAACTTAACTAAAACAGCCACATAAATAATGTGGCTACAAGAGCAGGTCAGAGGCTGGGTATTCTGCGACAAGTGACTCATATTCTGACTCGCCAAAGCCTTTCCACCATGTACAAGGTGCACATCAGGAGTGTGATGGAATACTTTCCACTTTCCTGGATGAGTGCAGCTCCAACAACACTCAAGAAGCTCGGCACCATCCAGGGCAAAGCAGCCTGATTGATTGACACCCCATCCACCACCTTCAACATTCAGTCCTCCACCACCATGGCTGCAGTGTGTACTATCTACAAGATGCACTGCAGCAACCTGCCAAGCCTCCTTCAACAGCACCTTCCAAACCCGTCCTGTATTGCCTAGAAGGACAAGGGCAGCACCTGCATGAGAACACCACCACCTCCAGGTTCCCCTCCAAGCCACACACCATCCTGACTTGGAAATGTATTGTCGTTCCTTCATTGCTGCTGGGTCAAAATCCTGGAACTCCCTACCTATCAGCACTGTGGGAGTACCTACACCACATGGACTGCAGTGGTCCAGGAAGGCGCTCACCAGCACCTTCTGAAGGGCAATCAGGGATAGACAATAAATGCTGACCTTGCCAGCGATGCCCACAACCCATGAACAAATAAAAAAGAACACTCTACTTACCTTAAGTCAATGTCACTTAATTCAAACTATCTGATAATCCAAATAATTTAGGACCTAGTTCCCACTTTGTTATGTTATTTGCAGTGCTTAACTAAATTTTTTGGATAATTTCTTTAGTGCAAATAACAACTGTTATTTTGTAGGCTGAACAAAGCAGATCAGCTAGCATCAATAGAGGAAAAGTAGGTTCATGTTTTGGGTAGAATCCTTCCTGCATTCCCTGTTTGTTTCAGATTTTCAGCCTTTGCATTTTTGTTGCTGGTCAACAGCAATAGATTGATGTCAGATGAAAGAGAGGATGCTTGTATGATTGAAGCTTTCGCACAAGACTTACAATTTCTCCTCACAGCAAAGAGACAATATCCATAAGGAGACCAAATCGCGTATGAACTAAAAATTGTACCCTTATTCATACTGTGATAGGGTTAGCACATCATCAGATTAACCCTCACCCTCTGGCTGTGGTATATAATGTACCAAACATCATATAGGGATGCCCACCTGTCCTGTCCCTTTCAAAAAGCAGGAAATAACATGCCATTGGACAAAAGTACACACGCTAATGCAAATAGACTTATTCATACAAAAAGGCAGTGTGGCACAGCAAGTTACAGAGAATACATTACTTAGAAAAACAAGAGCTCTGTATTTCTTACAGGGACTGGTAATCAGCAGGGCTTTGGGGATGGAACAATCTTGTTTTTATAGGCCCGCTTGATATTAGGTATTATGTAGGCACAGCTAAAAACACAAGAGAAATCTCCAGCCTTAGAGATAAAAAACATTGAAAGTCGGAGCTGTTGATAATCCTTGAATATATTTTTTATCCTACTAAGGAAGAGATATTACTATCATGTCCAGGCCTCTTACACCTCCCAATTTTTTAACCTTGCATAATTTGACTAGTAGTTAGAACAAGCCCTGAGAAAGCCCCAAGTCCTAGCCACTTAAAGTAACAAATAATCTAGCCTGCAGCTTGCAGAAAACCAGCTTCTGGTCTCTATTTTGAAATTTGCAAAAGATGACATTCATTTTTAATTCTAGCTATTCTATATAGAATTATATAGAAATTACAACACAGAAACAGGCCATTCGGCCCAACTGCTCTGTGCTAATGTTTATGTTCCACACACCTCCTCTACGCTACTTCATCTAACCCTATCGACATATCCCTTCTATTCCTTTCTGTCTTATGTTCTTTTCTAGCTTTACCTTAAAGACATCTCTTTTTTTCCTATTCTTTCATGGGATGCGGGCATCGTTGACAAGGCCAGCATTTGTTGCCCATCTCTAATTGCCCTTGATAACTGAGTGGCTTGCTAGGCCATTTCAGAGGAAGTTAAGAGACAACTAT
The DNA here is from genome assembly GCF_036365525.1 of Heterodontus francisci. Lineage (NCBI taxonomy): Eukaryota > Metazoa > Chordata > Chondrichthyes > Heterodontiformes > Heterodontidae > Heterodontus > Heterodontus francisci. The sequence goes on along the minus strand of NC_090388.1, from coordinate 36,764,018 downwards.
TTTGCTGTGGATCTGGAGTAACATGTAGGCCAGACCAGGTAAGGACAGCAGATTTCCTTCCCTAAAGGACATTAGTGAACCGGATGGGTTTTTATGACGATTGATGATAGTTTCATGACATCATTACCGAGACTAGCTTTTAATTCTAGATTTTAAAAAATTAATTATTTGAATTCATTATTTGCCTCAACTACTCATGTAAAAGCAAGTTCCACATTCTAACTGTTCTCGGGGTAAAGAAGTTTCTTCTGAATTCCCTGTTGGATTTAGTTTTTTTTAGTTTTTTAGTTTTAGAGATACAGCACTGAAACAGGCCCTTCGGCCCACCGAGTCTGTGCCGACCATCAACCACCCATTTATACTAACCCTACACTAATTCCATATTCCTACCACACCCCACCTGTCCCTATATTTCCCTACCACCTACCTATACTAGGGGCAATTTATAATGGCCAATTAACCTATCAACCAGCAAGTCTTTGGCATGTGGGAGGAAACCGGAGCACCCAGAGGAAACCCACGCAAACACAGGGAGAACTTGCAAACTCCACACAGGCAGTACCCAGAATTGAACCCGGGTCGCTGGAGCTGTGAGGCTGCGGTGCTAACCACTGCGCCACTGTGCCGCCCATAAATTAGTGATTATCTTATATTTATGGCCCCTAGTACTGGACTATCCCACAAGTGGAAACATATTCTCCACATCTACCCTATCAACCCCCTTCACAATTTTAAAGACCTCTATCAGATCACACCTCAGCCTTCTCTGTTCTAGAGAAAAGAGGCTCATCCTATTCAGTCTTTCCTGATAGTTACAATCTCTCAGTTCTTGTAGATCTTTTTCGTACTTTCTCCAGTACCTCTATATCCTTTTTGTAATGTGTTGACTAGAACTGTGTATAGTACTTGAAGATAGCAATTTCCATCTTTGTCGCAGGCAGTAGTAGACTAGCTTTCCTGAAAGGGCCTAGGATTCTTTGGGATTTTCACAGTAAAAGTGGGGTGCTGAAAATACAACACCATGGAATCATTTGTGGGCTGTCAGGAAAATCTCCTGATTTTCCATATGGCCAGTCCACCAGTGGCCACAGGATAAAAACTCTGCTTTTAGCAGAAATCTTAACAAATTTCTGTGATCTTGCAGTACAGTGGTTTCTTAATTGGTAATATTTATGATGGAGATCATTAATATTTATGTTTGTTTATTGATTCATTCTTCTATATTTTCTGATTCTAAAATGGTTGAGAAGCAGTTGGCCTCTATATTTTACTATATACAATAGCACATTTAGTTGAACATTCTAACTGATGCAATTTACAGCAATTAAGATTTATAGCTGTATTGCATTTTTACCTGCAGACACTATACTGTGCGATACCATATATGGCAGTCATTTATCTACTCGCATCGGTTGATTTCTTCTGTCTCGGAGCAGTGCTACTTACTTAAATATTTAACAGGAAAATGTGGTCTCTTTATGCCAATGAGTGGAAAAACATCAAATGCTGCTAACCTCCATGGTTTTGTGTTGCTCTTTTCCTGCTCCTTTATTGCATGATTGCTGAGAATTAAAAGTTCTCAGGAATGGCCACTGAACTTGTTACAGAATTTTTGGTTACTATTTTAAAATAAGTTGTAGACATGACTGCCAACGTTAAACATTCTTTTTCAGGCTACCTTAGCAAGGAATGAATCGTAAAGAGATTCTAAAATAAGAACAGAAATTTGTATAGTAGATCTATCAACATCTAAAAAGAGGAGGAAAAAGGTCAATCTTATAGTTAGTGACCCCAGCCCAGACATCCCACTCCTGCTTGGCATGGAATTTGGTTGGAGGAACAGCAAAACAAAGTAAGTTGTGACAGAACCCAAGTCCATTCACCAATCAACAACAAAACCTGACTGATAGGTGAGGTTGTTCTTCTGCATGCCCCTCCCCAATTTCCCAACCGTAGTATTGGGGGTGTTTTGGGCCATGACAGAATCAAATGGCAATCATTCCCTAATTCTGGGTCTTACAGCTTTGAACATCTTTATTCCAATCCACTGCTCAACAATCCTGTAGCTCTCCCTCTCAGAAGGCTGCTGCTCCCAAGATTTCAACTGGTTGACAATGTGGGGCACCCTGTTGAACTGCTGTGCTGACAGGCACCCACCCCAGTATGGTAATGAACTCACTCTCCCCACTGGAGTTAGAGTCTGTCACAGTGCAAGTTCCACATCACTACTTTTCTGGCACACAATGGCACCAGCAGAATTTCTCCCCATCCACGTTATTAATCTGATGATGGGTTTCTAACTGAAACATTAGGCAATGTTTTTTTCTCACGTGCTGACAGATCTGCTATGTATTTCCTGAATTGACCAAATTTATTTTCAATTTTTCAGCTTTTGTAGATTTTCCTATTGAAGACTTTTGGACTTTTCAATGGCAGTTTTATTGTACCCTACACATTTTAATCCTGCCTAAGATACATTGATTGCAGTATTCCACTCGATAGTCGAAAAACAAATATACGCATTGGGAAAGCTGCAAGAGACAGTCCTTCAGGTTAGATAAATCTTTAATGTAATAGTAAAATTAGAAATGCTCCATCAGCAAACTGTTTACTGTTCTGTTTAAAAGTGAAGGAAAGCAGCAGAGACTGATAACTTGTAATAGGTTTATTCTAAAAGTAATTGGCAGGGGATTTAAATCTATCAAGATTTACAGTTCACAGTATCTGTGGTGTGGAGAGGCTGTAAAGATTTGAGTCCTTTGTAGTGGGTTGAACTTCATTCCTGATTATTGGATCACAAATAATTGCCACAATGTTTTCCTTTCTACTGGATTAGCAGTGAGTAGAAAATCTATACTTCCAAAAATACTGTATCTGCAGTTTCAGTTGAACTATCAACTGATTAATGGGGTATTGCTAATGGCCAAGGCCACCCCCTCGACCTTGCCATCTCATGTGTCCTCTCTATTCCAATCATCTCTAATCACAGATAAGGCCGTCTCTGATCAATTCCGTGTATCCCTCACAATCGCATCCCCTTCTGCATCCATCCCTGGAAAAACAGTGCCCCTAGACACTTAAAATGGCACTTGCAAATTTCCTTCTTTCTCGCCTTTGGCCTTCCAATTGTGACAATACTTCTGCAGCTATTGATCTACTCAATCACACCCTCATCTCTGCCTTTGATGCCCTTGTCCCCAGAAAAACCCTTGCTCTCTTCCACCTTGGTCATTCACCCTGTGTAATGTGTTCTTTATGTTGTCTTATGCAACTTAAATGAGATGCATGGATGCCAATTCATTGAAGATCTCTAACAGATTTATTACAGCTAAACTATTACATGCAGTACAGAGCAAACTATTGATAGACCCTTCATCTGCAGCGTGACTCTGGCTTCAAATCACATGACTACATCCTGGTACTTAGCTCATTAGCATACTGGGTTCATAAAGGGACATCACTGTTCAGGCAATCTTGCAACATTCCCTTTCTTTCCAAAGATAAGTCTCATATGCTACAAGTAAAAACACATAAAATTAGATAATATCGAAATTAGCTGTACGGGATAGATATTACAAAACTTACAGGAATAAGGATAGGGATTGTGAAATTTACAAGTGCAGAGTCTTAAAAGTCCATATATCGTTTCAGTGGTTTGACCACTCTTGCTTGCTGAATTTGCATCTCATCTGTTGCTGTTTTTTCTGAAGTTTCTCCCTCTCTCCATTCAATTTCTGTTGCTCTGCCTTCATCCTGCTCGTATACTTTTGCTTTTCTCAAGATGACCACTTTTGAGACCTTGTCATTCTTGGAAAGTTTCGAAGAGCAAACAGACAATGCTTCAACTCATTCATCTCTGCCTGTTCAGAACAAACTATTTATAGACCCTTCATCTGCAGCGTGACTCTGGCTTCGGGTCACATGACTACATCCTGGTACTTAACTCATTAGCATACTGGGTTCATAAAGGGACATCACTGTTAAGGCAATCTTACAATATTCCCTTTCTTTCCAAAGATAAGTCTCATATGCTCCTTGGGGAGTATGGAGCAAAAGTAACAAACCAACTTCATATTGAGAATGAAACCCCTTCTGTGGATAATCACTTCAGAGTGCTTCAAGTGTTCAAAGGTGCTGTGGATCCATAATGATAGTGTGTCCTTCGGCTCTCCTCATCCTCCGCATCTGAAAGCTCGGGGATCAAGATTGAGAAGTTGTTGGGGAAAGAGTACTTGGCCTCTTGGAGGTATCTGTCCGTTCTGGCTCATTTTGGTGCTGGCAGTTCTCTAGAGAGCAACAGTGAAGGCGTGGCATAGTAGTGCTGTTGCTGGATTTCATGTATCGGCTTGCATTTACGCAGGACTCTGGAGCTCTCCTTGCTGCTGTTGCCCTATGGCTGTGCCTGTCTTCTGTTTGCTTGTAGGTCCGGTGGAACTTCTTCATTCTTTTGGTGTGGTGTCTCTGAGACGGGGCTGATACTCTCAAAACCAGAACCACTGAGATCCTGGAGGGAGTGTGACTCAATGTGGATACCCTTGGTCTATTCTGCTGTAATGGGTACCTTGGTGACTTTGTGGATGTTGAGGTCTTACACGCTGGTAATCCTGCCACCGCTGGTACGCTCGTGTCTACCTGGTAAAATATTTGCGGTTTCCATGCCGACTTGCCATAGCTGCATTGTATTGTCAGTGAGCCACTGCAAGGGATGGGTGACCCATTGTATGTAGATAACTTTGCAGTTGTCAGTTGAGTCATTGATTTCCAACGACTCCAGTGCATATCTTTCAGGATTTAGTCTGGTAGGATATTTGCACTAGCTCTGGTGTCAATTGTAACCCTGAGTGTGTGTTTGCCAACTTTCTTTGGGCACGCGATTGTTAATGGTAGCAAAATCTTCCAGTTGTTTGACTTCATCAACACAATGTGTCAGGTTCACAATGTGAAGAACCTGCTCATCTTCTGGCTGAGAATTGCTTCGCTCTGAGTCTTGTCTCAGGTCTGTTTCGCTGTGGACTTCAGCTTAGTTCTTGTGTTTTCACCACAGCTGCTGCCACCATGTAATGGGTTCTTTATGTTGTCTGATGCAATGTAAATGAGATGAGTGGAGTCCAATTTGTTGACAATCTCTAACAGGTTTATTAAAGCTAAACTATTACAGTACAGAGCAAACTATTTACAGAACCTTCATCTGGGTGTTACAGTTGCAGCATGACTCTGGCTTTGAGTCACATGACTACATCCTGGTACTTAGCTCTTTAGCATACTGAGTTCTTAAAGGGACATCACCCTTAAGGAAATCATACAACACCCTGTACTGCTGCTTTTGCACTCCATTAAGTGAAAGAGGCACAGATTTGAACATAGAGGTGCTCAAGATAATGAGGAGTTTTGATGGAGTTATTAAGAAGAAACTATTCCTACTGTTGGATGTGTGAGTAAGCTGAGGACACAGATTTGAGGTAATTGCCGAAAGAACCAGACAGGAAATGAGATGAGTTTTTTATTTATGCAGTGAGTTGTTTTGAACTGGAACACACTGCCTGAAATGGTGATGGGAAGAATTAAAGCCTACCTCTTAAACCAAACTTTTGGTCACTTACCCTAATATCTCCTTTATATGGCTTGCTGTCAAATTTTCTTTGCTGAAGATCCTGTGAAGCGTTACATTGAAGAAGCTATTTAAATACTTTTTTTTATTCATTCCTGGGATGTGAACATTGCTGGCAAGGCCAGCATTTATTGCCCATCCTTAGTTGCCCTTCAGAAGGTGCTGGTGAGCTGACTTCTTGAACTGCTGCAGTGCCTGTAGTATAGGTACACCCACAGTGCTGTTAGGAAGAGAGTTCCATGATTTTGACCCAGCAATGATGAAGAAACAGCAATATATGTCCAAGTCAGGATGGTGTGTGACTTGGAGGGATATTGCAGGTGTTGGGGTTCCCATGTAACTGCTGCCCTTGTCCTTCTAGCATTGTTGTTATATTCTTGAAGAAAAGTACATTGTAGAGCTGTGGGGAAAGAGCAGAAGAGTGAGGCTAATTAGTTTTTTTTATTCTTTCATGAGATGTGAGCATCACTGGCAAGGCCAGCATTTGTTGCCCATCCCTAATTGCACTTGAAGCTCACTGGCAAGATAGGCCGAATGGCCTCCTTCCCTGCTATATAATTCTATGAGGCATGTACTCAGCTGCCTTTCTCACATCTCTTCCTTTCCCTTGCCCACCAAGCCAAGGTTCCCTCCTGTCTTAGCCTTGAGCCCACGTCTTTCTGTTGATTTTCTCCAATCTCCACTTAAGTCCTCTCCAAGCTCTTCTAGTCCATCAGACCCACCTCCTGACTCTCTTTACCCTAGTCCCACGAAACTACTAACCACTCAACTTGTATTCATGCCCTTCAAGCTAGCTGATATCATAAACAGTTCCTTCTACTCAGGTACTGTCTTTTTCCATTTCAGATCTGACATCATCACTTTCCTCTTTAAAAAAAATCTCACCTTGTTCCCCCCTTGCAAACTACCACCTCATCTGCAACCCCCCTTTCCTCTCCAAAGCCCTTCAGCATGTTGTTGTTTCCCAAATCCTTTCCCGCAATTCCATGTTTCAGCCTTTCCAATCAGGTTTCTGCACCTGCAGTGGCACTGAAGCAGCCCTAATCAAAGTCATAAATGACATCCACTATGACTGTGACCATGGGGCACTACCCGTTCTCGTCATTCTTGACCTAGCAGCAGCCTTTGACACAGTTGGCCACATCATCCTGCTCACTGCTTGACCTCTGTTTTCCAGCTGAGTGGAACTGCCCTTGCCTGGCTCCAGTCTTACCTATGCAGTCGTAGCAAGAGAATCTCCTGCAACAGCTTCTCTTCTCACCTCCACACAGTTACTGCTGGAGTCTGTCAAGGATCTATCCTTGGCCGTCTCCTATTTCTCAGTTACATATTGCCCCTCAGCAACATAAAAATCAATTCCCACACCTTCGATTCCATCCCCCAACCTGCTCACTCTTAGTCTGAGCTAGACTATTCATAACCTGGGCATCCTATTTGACCCTGCATCAAGCTTCTGACCGCAGATCAACTCCATCATAAAGATCACCTACTTCCACTTCCATAACATCACCTGTCTCTGCCCTTTCCTTTGCCCATCTGCTGCTGACACCCTCATTGTTACCACTATTACCTCCAGAACCAAGCATTCTAATGCTCTCCCTGACGGCCTATCTGTGCACTATCCATGAACTCGAACTTATTGAAAACAATGCTGCCTGTATCCTAATTCACACCATGTTCCGTTCACCCATCACCCTTCTGTTTGCTGAGCTACTTTGGCTCTTGGTCTGGCAACGCTTCAATTTAAAAATTTTCATCCTTGTTTTCAAATCCTTCCATGCCCTCACACACCCCGGTATCTGTAACCTCCTTCAGCCTTCAACTCTTCGAGATATCTATTCTTCTCCAGTTCTTGAACATCCCCAATATTTGGCACTCCATGATTGGTGGCCATGCCATTAGCTCTAGACTTACCTCCCTAACCTCTGCAGCTGTCTCTCCTCTTTTCAAGACACTCCTTTAAAAGCTTTCTGTTTGGCCAAGCTCCTCATCTGCTCTAGTATCTACTTCATTGGCTCAGTGTTAGTTTTTGTCTGATCATGCTCCTCTGGGAAGTTTTCCTACGTGAAAGGTGCTATATAAATATGAATTGTTGTATCGGACCTTTCTTGTTTCATCAACTTGGCTCTTAAATCTGCATTATTTTGCATTAATTTTCTAATCGTCCATGTGATGTAATGGTGGAATTCGGCACGTATCCACAACTTGTACAAGAAGAAGCTGCAAAACACAGTCTCAGATGAAATCTTACCATTAAATCAACAGTTAAGCAGCTTCTTAATCTAGATCAGAAGATTGCTGCTGAGTTTACCATACTCCCATGGCTAAATATTCTCTCTTCCTGACCAAGTGCCCTTGTGCGATGGAGAGGGTGAGAAAATAGGTGGGAAATCTGTCCTGGGGCCGGAATTTTACCCCCGCCCCAGGCCAATCAAACCCTTAAGTAACAAATTAACTGGCACTTAAGGGCCTTCTCCCACCGCCGCTAGTATTTTACCCTTTTAAAAGCTATCTCTTTGGCCAAGCTTTTCATCTGCTCTAGTATCTATGACATTGGCTCGGTGTCAATTTTTGTCTGATTACATTCCTGTGAAGGGTCTTGGGAAGTTTTCCTACTTGAAAGGTACTATATAAATATGAATTGTTGTATCAGACCTTTCTTGTTTCATCAAATTGGCTCTTAAATCTGCATTATTTTGCATTAATTTTCTAATCATCCATGTGATGTTCTGCCTTCTTGTGGGTTGGGGGTGTCCCTCCTGATCGGGCTCCCTGTGCCCCATGGAGGACCGCCCCCGAAGCCCCAACCACCCCATCGCACAACACCTCCCCTACCCAACCAACCCCCCTTGCATCGCTAGGGCCCTGCCAATTGTCCCCGGTGAGGCCTCAAAAACTTACCATCTTACGGGGGCTGTCATCCGTTCTTGCTGCCGTTGGCTGGCTGTCGTCCCAGCAGTGGTCACCGCTCCTGGTGGACTGCTGGGACGTCCTGCCTCAAGTAGATTGAACTCTCACCCAAGGCCTATTAAGGGCCTGGGGAGCAAAAAATCCCGGCGTGGCTCCCCAGGCCTGGCAGAGGTGGGCTCGCCTCGACTTTTCGGCCGGTGGGCTGGGCCTCCTGCCCATTGTAAAATTCTGGCCTCGTAACTGATCATAAGTAATTGTCTTAAGTGTGATTCATTTAACATCCCTTCCAGCAAAGTAGTGTCATTTAGCACTTCTCTTTGGTGGCTGTCTGAGACAGGAAATTCACTTTTTGAATCATGAATTGACCTTGTGTTCTATTTCTGGAATATTACATATAATGAGGTATAAACAGGTTTGTAAAAAAAAATCATTATATCTCAGAGCATTCTCTGAGATATTCATGCAGTTTTACCAATGAGAGCTCACTCACAGGATAGTGAGGATTTCACAATGGAAGTCTGTTTTCTTTTCCATCCCTCAGTAGTCTATGGTCAATGAGGACAATTATTGCACACATATGCCCCCATGACATAGGTTAGCTAACACTGCAGAGAGTCCTAATTGCAGCAGGGACTTTCTTAATTGATGTGCTTCAATTCCACAGTAAGCAGTGTTTTACATTACAAATTGTCATTCTTTCTGCTGAGCTACATTTAGTGTTTTTTGCTGTACAGTCACATGATAGGGTTGAAGATAATGGATGTTTCTGATTATATCAAAGTGTGATTGATAAACGTGAAAAATTCAACTGCTGGTTTTATCACCGCCAGGCCAAAATTATAACGGTTCAGGTTCTTAATGTCTCCTGAACCTACGTCAAGTTTTGTTTACTGAAAATTCCCAACTCCCAAAATTTTAATATTACATGAAATACTCTACCATCAGAGTCCAAATGTATAGATGAATTGTGATTGCAGGCCATTGTCATAGTTGTCTATCTTGTTTATTTGGCAGTAGTAGAAGTGTTTTAATCTTTTTCTTTACAGATGTTTCAAGGAGGCCAATAGAAAAGGATTACTTCCCTTCTTCATATTTTCACAATTGGTTTTTCAGGGCTTTCTTTCTGATTTTGGATTGCAGTGCCACCTATATTAGTACCAAGATATTAACCCTGAAATTGTACAGGAAACTGATTTAGTACATGCCAACTTGCACTCTGTTTTACCTAGTATTAAAAAGTTGCCAATTTAGTTTCCATAGCAGTGTCTTCATCCTGACCTAGAGAAAGGCAATAAGCTTTCAGGAACATCCAGCCATAGTAAATTGTCATAAAGATCTTTACAAGTTCTAATTGGGATCAACCACACAGGTTGTTTTCATCAATAACCAAATTAAAAGCTGTTAGTCAAATTATGTACGTGGGTAGCAGTTTTCTAAATGGCTGTTATCTCATTCTGTTGTAATGCTTAATGAAATTAGTTGATTTGTTGTGCAGCTTTATACCAGATCAGTGAACACAAATATAATTTTGAAGAGCAAGCACAGTTGCCTTCCATGAGTCAGTAGACTGTGTTTGCAGTGGTATTATAAATAAAATCCACAAAACCACTGATCAGTTCCTTGGGGAAATTACTAAGACGAGTGAAAGGATATCTTTGATAAGTGCAGGATAATAATAAACCACATCATCTATTCAAACAGTAGACACTAGTAAAAGAATTATGTATTTTTCATTCTGTGATGACAACAGCAAAATAACAATGGACTAATAGCAGAAAAATGAATATTTTGTAACCCAAATGACACAGAAGGGATTGGACTAAAATGAAATTGCTTGGTGTCCCTTTACAAAAATCTCCAGCAATGAACCACATGTGTCTAAAAAAAAGTGTTATCAATGCTTTGCATTAGTCTTTTGAGTAATAAGTTCCTGTTACAGTGTTCAGAATGTGGGCATACTGTCTATGAAGAAGGACTGATCCTGTATAAAGTTTTTGAAACCAAGTTGAAGGCAGGAGGGTGAAGTTTCTGAACTTCTGTCTCACTTTGATTTGGCTGCTGCCCTCCATGGTGTGAGACTGGAAAATCATGGAATGTTGTTTTCCATCAGGCATAGTGGACCTCAGGTGTACTGCACCTGTTGGATGCCCATAGAAAAAAATCAACTCCTAATTGTTTAGAGAATACACAGAACAGTGTCTCTATTTACATTAACTGATTGTGGGTTAAAATATGTTCAGAAGGATTAAAGGACCTGTAGGACACTGCACCAGAGTTTCACTCCAGTGTGGATTCAGTATCTGATTGCCTTCTCCAAGAAGAACAACCAGATCTGTTTCACAACAGAATCTGTTGTACTATTTGCCTAATATACAGGAGCAGAGCAAGAAAGAAAAACATTACTGTCTCCCTGATGGCATAGTGGGGAAGGAACCACCATGTGCAGGTCTTGGTCATACAGCTTTCATTCTGTGTCTGTGATGTTAACTGATCTCTCTTGGGGCAATTGGAACTTAATGTTCTTGGTTCAGGAAAGAGGAAATCCCATTAGTTTCCTGCTCCTAATTACTACCCACTGATTCCTTCTGGAAAGTGTGCAATGTTCTTGTTAAATATGGATAGCGTAGCACTACGTTGGCATGCTATCCTCACTCAGTCTTCCAATGATCCTGGCTGATGCCTGAGGTATGGCTGCCTGAGTGAGTTCCGGAAGAGCTGCCTATGCCTAGGGAATCATATCCTAGGAAGAGAAAATGGCTGCTAAATGAAAGGGGAGAAAAGTGAAATATTTTTAAATAACTTAATCTTAATCAAGGTTTAGTTTAGTTTAGTTTAGAGATACAGTACTGAAACAGGCCCTTTGGCCCACCAAGTCTGTGCTGACCATCAACCACCCATTTATACTAATCCTACACTAATTCCAGATTCCTACCACATCCCCATCTGTCCCTATATTTCCCTACCACCGACCTATACTAGGGGCAATTGCTAATGGCCAATTTACCTATCAACCTGCAAGTCTTTGGCATGTGGGAGGAAACCGGAGCACCCGGAGGAAACCCACGCAAACACAGGGAGAACTTGCAAACTCCACACAGGCAGTACCCAGAATTGAACCCGGGTCGCTGGAGCTGTGAGGCTGCAGTGCTAGCCACTGTGCCACTCCTTACAATGTGTGATTCCATGGTATTGGTTACCCTCTGGCACTTTGCTCATGCTGTGAGTGTCAGTAAGCTATATGACAGTGGGCAGCATGGCAGGCATCAGACCTAAGCCCAACCGTAGCCACCTCCTCTTTCAACTTCCAGCAGGAACCAATACATAGCCACCGGTTGTTTCTTCTTCTTCCTCCATCCAAGAATACTGAGGTGAATTGTATTACCCTACCTACCACCACTGTGACTGAGATCATCTAGCTCAGCTCAGATCAGCAATTCTTCCTGTTATGTATGCAATGGCTAACCTTAACCTGCTTAGCCATCAGGGACTGCTCATTTTAGTTCTGTTCTGACAGTTGCATGTGTGTTTAGGAAATGTTAAAATGAAACTGGTAACAAATTGTAATTAGTCTTGCCATTGGTTGTAATCTACCATTTATAAGCTATATTTTTTGTTTTGCAGCTGATACTTTCTACAATGAGCCATCCATCAAGTATTTCTTGTGTTTTGATGCTGTTTGGGAGTTTGATGGTGCAGCTAAGCAATGGAGATTGTGGGCATGCAAAGAAGTATGCAGATCTGGATTTGAATGTGCAATACAACTTTTCCAGCTTCAATGCAGAAACGCTGATACAGAACTTAGTCCTCCATAATCAGCATATATATGTGGGAGCAATAAATAAGATCTACGTTGTGAATAATAACCTAGAAAAGCTCTCTGAATTCAAAACTGGCCCTGTATTGGAATCCCCAAAATGTTCACCATGTGACAACTGTGAGGATAAGGAAAACAGCTCTGAAACTGTGTGGAAAAACAACACAAACATGGTCTTACTTATAGAAACTTTTTATGGAGATCAGCTCATTAACTGTGGCAGCACAAGGAATGGTGTTTGTTTTCTCCATAATCTCCAGCAAGATGATCCTGCCAATATTTCAAACAGTGTTCAGTGTATGTATTCACTTCATAACAACAAACCCAACAATTGCCCAGATTGCATTGCTAGCCCTCTAGGTACAAAAGTGTTGATGACAAAGCAGGATGGCTTTCTGAAGTTGTATACAGGAGCAACACTGAGTTCTGCTCCTCTGACATTCCAATTCCATTCAATATCTATAAAGAGGTTAAAGGAATCTGAAGATGGTTTTCAGTTCCTTACTAAACAATCGTATATGGATGTTATTCCACAATACAGGGATGCCTATCCTATTAAGTATCTTTATGCTTTTGAAAGTGGGGCCTATGTTTACTTTTTAACTGTGCAACATGAATCTTTGGCCTCGCAAGCATCTCACACCAAAATTATTCGATTAAGCACATCTGATCCTCACTTAAACTCTTATATAGAAATGCCACTGGAATGTATTGTCAGTGAAAAATGGAAGAAGAGGTCCTCAGGTATAGAAGTCTTCAATATCTTGCAGGCAGCATATGCAACTAAACCAGGTGCAGATTTTGCTAATCAATTAGGAATTTCCACGGACGAAGATGTGCTTTTTGCAATATTTGCACAAAGTGAACCAGAGTCTTCTAAACCTGCCAAGAGATCAGCTGTCTGTGCATTTTCTGTAAAATTCATCAATCAATTCTTTGAAATTTTCCTTGACACTTGTTGCAAACGAGGTCTCTCAAAAGGTCTTCACCACTTTTACGCCGCTGCTGATAGATACTGCATCAATAAGGTAAGTTGGTTAAACTGATATTTAAATGATTATATTACAGTTAAACTCTAGTTATGAAGCACAATAAGGCATGTTTTCATGCTGTTTATTATCAAGAAGTCATCAAATTTTAAATGCTAATAAAAGGTCCTGTACCACTGACTTTCATGATTTTAGTGCATTGCTGGTTTGGCCTCTTTCCTGTTTGTTGCTTTTTCAATGCATTTCACCAGATGGATTTCAGGAGTAGAATTGATCACAGCAACAAATTAGTTAACTTTTTTCTCTAATAATGAATGAGAATAAGAAAGATTGTACTTGTATCAATTTCCTATCTCTTCTATTTTAACAGCATTTTTAACTGATCTATTTTAAACTGATTAACACCTCCATTAGGATGATAGAGAAATGTTGGCCAGGGATAAAACACAATAGGAAGAGAAAATCTCAGTTCCTTGCCAAGAATCATTTTGCCTGTATAAAAAATATGGGAGCATAGGAATGTACAAGACCACAAAAGACCAGTCCCAGTGTCTAGGAAATATTGTATTTCATAATACCCTTTATACCCTTCTATTAACTTTTGCCAAGAATTTTCCAATTATTTTCAGCAAAAAAAAATCAAGTTCCCCCACTACCCCAACTGCCTCCCTAGACAATCTATTCCATGTTTCAGCACCCTCTGTTAAAATCTAAACTCCCTTTTTACACTCCCCTCTTATAAGTTTGAGGCTATGTCTTTTTATTGCAAAGCTTATGACTATGTTGAAAACATTGACATTTATCTTATCTATTCAGCTTAGTGTCTTGAATACTTAAATAAGATCAACCCTTAGCATTCTCCTGTGTAAAAATTCCTACCTTCTATAGCTTCACCTTGTAACCCAGGGCCTAATCCCAGTTATTAATTTAGTTGCCCCTTGCTGTATCTTGTCCAATGCCCATGATGTCTTTCGCATAATAATGTAGTCATAATTGTAGACAGCACACTAAGTGGGGTCAGAGCACTACTCTGTACAAATTCAGAATTTCTTCTTGATATTTGTGCTCTATTCTCTCAGCTATATAGCCTTATGATCATATTTGCTCCCTTTACGGCTGGTGCACAGAGAGTGCTGATGACGTCAATTATCTATCCACCAATAACCCCAAAATCCCTCTCCTGTGTTGTGTCCTGTATCATAATACAATTTAGCATGTATTGTCATTTTCTTATTATCCTTTACAAATCTCATGACTGTATTTGTCCACATTAATTGGGTGTCAGTGGCTTAGTGGTAGCTCACTTGCCTCTGAGTCACAAGGCCATGTATTCAAGTACTACTCCAGAGATTTGAGCATATAATCCAGGAAGACACTTCAATGCAGTGCTGAGGGAGTGCTGCACAGTTGGAGATACCATCTTTCAGATAAAATGTTAAACTGAGGGCCCGTCTGCCCTCTCAGGTGGATGTAAAAGATCTAATCACACTATTCAAAGAGGAGCTGGGGAGTTCTGGCCAATATTTAACTTGCAAACATCACTTTAAAAAAACAAAGTGACTCTTGACAACACAGCGGTTCGCTGACGTCATTAGAGCGCTCCAAGCTGCACACATGTGCAAATGGTCTCCTGCACTGAGATGCTGCACATGGGCAGCCTACGTCTTGCCTTGCCAGGACTAACTGGCACATGCGCGGAAAGTGCTCTCCCACTGTCGGCTTCTCACTCCAGGCTGCTGTCTGCCTGCTTCCCCCCACCCCCCCGGCCGCTCACTCCCCATTTTGCTTCACCCGTCACTCTGCTCTGCGCCGCTCGCTCCCCGCTTCCCCACCCCCCCCCCCCCCCCCCCCACTCCCCTCTCTGGCCGCTCGCTCCCTGCTTCCCCCCACCCCATCCCGCTACCCCCTTACAACCCCCTTTCACTCCAGACGTTAGTTGTAGGCTGCAGGCCGTGCCGCTTCCCTCCTCTCAGCCACTTGCTCCAACGTTTGATGGATCCCCATCACGCCGCCCAAAGAACCAAGGCGGGCCACGAGGAGTGAGTGGTTGAGAGGAGGGAAGCATCACGGCCTAGAGCTAGTGTCTGGAGGGATGGGGGTGGGGAAGCAGGGAGCGAGCGACCGGAGAGCGAGATGGCACTGAAACCTCACTGAATTATGGAGGGTGTGCAGCACTGTCAGAGGTGCTGTCCTTCAAATGAGACTTTAAACAGCACAACGTTCTCTGAGTATGGAACATGTCCATTGTGTGCTGCCATAGGTTGAAGTTTTTCTGAGATAAATTGAGCAGCGCCGTCTTTAATCCTGGCAGCTGCCTGAACATCACAGACAGTGACGTTTCAGTGGAACAGGCTGCATTTGCGCATGTGCTAGTCCAGCGCCACCTAGTGGTTGTGTTGTCAGCAAACACAACCTTTAAAAAAAAATCTGGTCATTATTTTTTGTAGGAGTTTGCTGTGTGCAGATTGGCTGCTGCATTTCCCTACATTACACCAGTGACTACACTTCAGAATTATCTCTGGTTGTAAAGTGCTTTGGGACATCTTGAGGTCATGAAAAGTGCTATATAAGTGCAACTCCTTCCCTTAATTGACACCTGGTACTCACCAGCTCAGCTCCCCAATCTAACCAGGCCCCTTTGCATTTGATCAGCATGTTCCTGATTGTATTCAGTCCTGCCCATTGTGGTGTCATCTGTAAACTTGGAGAGTTTTGCTTTTATCTACACATGAAATCACTTCTGTACATTTATAAAGAGCAGCAGCCTCAGCATCGATCCCTGAGGCATCTGACTAGTTACTGAACCTCCTTCTATGTCTTCATCTCCACGTACAATTACTGTTTGCTTTCTCTGCTTCAGTTATTATTGATCCAACATTTCAGCAGAACTCCACCAATACCTTGCGTTGCAGAGTTGTGGACCAATCTCCTACGTGACACTATATCGGAAGTTTTACTAAAATATCAATAAACACAATCCAATAGTGATACCGATGGTTTGCAGAACAACACTACAACATTTTGCAGAAATTCTTAAAAGAGAGGGTGATCTAAGTATACTTGTAACCTAGTTTGGCATCCGTAGATATACTTGGGTGACAGTGGATTGAAAAGTTTGGCAAGAATTTTTCTAAACCTATGTAAAGCAAACTGTCAATTTATACTCTAATTGCTGAGCATTTTGCGCCAGCTTTTCTCTTGGTATTCTACTTCAAAATATTGCCCAGACATTTACTGAAAATTTGCCTTGTGGGCACATGCATATTTTGAAA
Source organism: Heterodontus francisci (assembly GCF_036365525.1). Taxonomy (NCBI): domain Eukaryota; kingdom Metazoa; phylum Chordata; class Chondrichthyes; order Heterodontiformes; family Heterodontidae; genus Heterodontus; species Heterodontus francisci. The sequence continues at coordinate 36,747,425 of NC_090388.1, read as the reverse complement.
GATAACATATCACAGCTTGCCAATGATACTAGCCAGCAAGGGCGAAACAAATGCAGTCAGCAGTGGGAGTATGTCTAGTCATGGTGAGCAAGTAAATGCAATGCATTCACTGAGAAACAAGCTCATTGCATTCTGTTGTACTACTTTGGTTGTTTTATTTACACATTCTGTTAGAACTGCATGCATTTATAAACTGAAGTTGGTACAGCATCAGTTTCGAGTTTCTTTATCTGAATTCCACACAGATCTGCATTTCTTTAATTGGCAATGTTTAGAGGATTATCAGTTATTAGCACTCCATTAAAAGTTTAACATGGCTACTTTCATATAAATTTATAAGAAATCCTAAGCATTATGTCAGAGCCAACTTATTTTGCATGAAATAGTATTGATCCAAAATAATTGTTTGATTGTAATACTGCTCTCGACAGCTAGCTGTTTTTACTTTGTGTGTGGAATAGTAGAATAGCTGTAATTTCTTGAGAAATGTTGCTGTATTTCATGGTTTACTTAAAGAGATATGGATAAATGTTATCTCAAATTTCACCTTTTGTAGAATAATCCCCTTGTCCAAGCTTTATTCTTTGCTGGAACTTGGACAGAGCATGAGTATTTCATGCAGAAAGTGAGCACTGGCAATTTTTAAAAAGTATTGATTAAAATCCTTTAAATTTTTTGAAGAAACATAATGTGGACATTGAATTCATTAAGTCTGTGAGTATATCCATATCTCTTTGTTTAATTACACAAATTGACATAGCAAATTGATCTCTGCCTGTAATGGCACTTACATTGTGATAGACTGTGTCCCTCATGAGCTCCGATTAGTGTCTGGTAATGGTTGTTATTGATTTGTTTTGACTGTGATGGTCTAAATGAAGCAAAATGCACAAGTATTGTGTAAGGAAAAAATTGCTGTTCGTAACAGAGAGCATTTTAATATTTGAAAACCAACAAATCCCAGTGACTTAAGGTGATGTATTTTAACTTTTGTTTTCTTTTTAGCAGTCCATTGTAAGACTTTGTTTAAGCGTTAATGTTGGCATGCTGAGTTTTGTCTCAGTGCACTAGAGCTGGACTTTATTTTTTTTTATCCATTGTGGGAGTTGCTGTCAAAGCCAGCATTTATTCTAATTGTCTTAAGAAGGCAAAGGTGAGCCACCTTCTTAATAACAGAGTAGTTTGCTAGGCTATCTCAGAGGACCATTAAGAGTCAGCCACATTGCTGTGGATCATAGACCATTGGGTTCGGATGGCACATTTCCTTTCCTAAGAGACATTAGGAAACCAGATAGGATTTTTTACAACAATCCAGTAGTTACATGGTCACCATTACTGATAGTAGCTTTGTAATTCCAGATTTATTTAATTCATACAACTTAAATTCCGCAGTTGCTGTGGTGGGATTTGAATTCATGTCACCAAATAATTTAGTCCAGGCCTCTGAATTACTATGCCTGTAACATGACCACTATGCTACTGTAATACTGGTGTGATTCTGTGTTACTGGGCAAATAAGATCAATTATGTTATCTGTTCCCTTCTGTCTACAATCAAAACACCACTTCTGAATGCAACTACTGACATTTGCTATGCAAACATATGTGCTCTATTATTATAGGAATATAATGGATACACTCTAAAGTACTGGGAACAAATCGGTTTGAAAGATGAGACCTTCAATTGGCTGGCTATCATCTGGTTCCAGTGCAATATGAATGATTGTCAATGATTACTATTCAATTTGTTTCTGTCACTGTTTGACTAACTACCTTTTGCTTTCTCTGGCCTTTTCAGTTTCCATGCATCACTGCCCCAGCTTGCACCACTTGCAGAGATCTCTCCATAGTCTCTGCAACATCGAAGGTTGTGTTTAACTGGTATCCCCTGTTGTGTGTCTGTGTCCATTTTTGTGTGGTTTTGTAAAGGTAGGTCATGCCTGACAAAGCTGATTGAATTTTTCGAAGAGGTGATTAAAGAAGTGAACAGGCGAATATATGGATGTCATTTACATGGACTTCCAAAAGGCATTTGATAAAGTCCCTCATAAGAGACAGTTAGCTAAAGTTGAAACTCATGGAAATGAAGGCAAATTATTGACCTGGCAAGGAAATTGGCTGAGCAGCAGGAGACAGAGAGTAGGGATAATGAGCAATTACTCTAATTGGCAGGATGTAGCTAGTGGTGTCCCGCAAGGATCTGTGTTGGGGCCTCAACTATTCAACATATTTATTAATGACTTAGGTGATGGAATAGAAAGCCACATATTCAAGTGTGTCAATGACACAAAGATAGGTGGCATTGTAAGCACTGTAGTTGAAAGCATAAAATTACTAAGAGATATTGATAGATTAAGTGAATTGGCAAAACTGTGGTAAATGGCTTTCAATATAGGCAAATTTGAGGTCATCCATTTTGGACCTGAAAAAGATAGAACAGAGTACTTTCTAAATGGTTAAAAACTAGAAGCAGTGGAGGTCCAAAGAGACTTGAGGGTCTAGGTACATAGATCATTAAACTGTCATGAACAGGTACAGAGAATAATCAAACCGCTCGGAAGGAATACTGGCCTCTATAAGAGAGGACTAAAATACAAGGGGTTAAAAGTCATGCTACAGCTATACAAAGCCCTCATTAGACCACACCTGGAGTACCGTGAGCAGTTCTAGATACCACGCCTTAGGAAGGATATATTGACCTTGCAGGGAGTGCAGCGTAGATTTACCAGAATGATACCTGGACTTCAAGGGTTAATTTATGAAGAGAGATTACAAAAACTAGGGTTGCATTCCCTGGAATTTAGAAGGTTAACGGTGATTTGTTCAAAGTATACAAGATGTTAAGGGGAACAGATAGGGTAGATTGGGCGAAACCATTTCTGCTAGTTGGGGAGTCTAGACTAGGGGTCATAACATTAGAGCCAGACCTTTCAAGAGTGAAATTAGGGAACACTTCTACACAAAAAGGTGAAAGAAGTTTGGGACTCTATTCCACAAATGTCAATTGATGTTAGATCAATTTTTAATTTTTAATTTGAGATTGATAGATTTTTGTTAACTGTTATGCATGGAAGGAGCCTTAATGAAATAAACAATGAACTGGAGGAATTATGAAATAAAAGTCAACTGTTGAACTGAACCACAAGAAAATGGGCGCATTTGTACCACAGACAAAATGGAGTAGAGGTCAGGTGACCCCCCCCCCCCCCCCACCTCCTGCACTGTTAACAAAAGCATTCGTCTGTTGAGGATGAAACTTGTTAACCTCGTCTGAATTAGCTCTGGGGAGAACCAAGAGCTCATAACATATTGATGACTCCTATCTACAAGAATGAACTAACAAAGGTTCTGTCGACAGACTGACTCCACAGCCCAAACCAAGATTAATAGGCATGAAGTAGCACCATTGTAACAGAATGGTCCCCATCTAGACACCAACAGATAGCAATGGTTTCCATATCCTGGATCATTGTGTGGTCATACCAGGAGAGACGGCCCTTTGGCATCTGACAGAGATTCAAATGTGATAGATTTTTACCTTAAAAGGTAACTCTCTGGAAGAGGGGAGATCAACCAAAGACTGCATAAAGCCAGTTAGAGCCAGAGGCTGAGATATATGTCTGGCTAAGCAGAAGAACCCTGCCGAATAACAACTTGAACAACCACTGCAGCAGAAAACTTGTTCACTGCTTTCCAATTATAAGGTAAAGAAACCAGCACAAATGGGCTTTCTTAGGATTAAAGAAGAAAACAGCAAAAGAAAAATAAAGTGGAAAGGTTTGAGGCAAAATCTGAAGAGTTTTTGCTACGGTTCTTCGAGCTCCCTGTAGAGCCTTGATTATAGGTAGATCTTGCTTTTCGTTGGGGCCCAGTATTCTTCTTAAACCGGTTTGCAAAGAACCCAGCAGCAGGGGATTATGTTTTGACATGAAGAGCTTTTTACAAGGAAATGACAAGTCAGGATTTATGGTTGTCATAGGACTTGTTCCTAGAAAAAGTTGGTTTCATTTTTGAACTGTTAAAAGCCAGTTGATTTTTGCCCTAAAAACAGAAGGAAGGAGTTGCTGTGTGTCTGCCAGGAGAAAACAGCTGATATCGTTCTCTCTTTGAAGAATTCCTGCATCAAGTTGTATTGTTGCCTCCTGTATTTGAAAAAATCCTGCATGTTTGCATAAATCTTGCATCCTTGAAGGAACTTCGTATCAAATGTGTGAGAATTGAAACCTTTGTTGCTGTTGATATAAAACCTATGTGAAGCCTTCTGTAGCTGCATCTCTTGAAAGCCTACACAGAGTGATCTTCAGCATCACCTGGAAGGGACTGTTCTGGGAAGATCCTAGTGGCAGCCGCCTATTCGCCTTTAGGACACCTCGCCAAAACAACAGACTTCCTTCCATACATTCTTTCAGCATGTTTTTTTTTATTCCTTGTATTTCTTTGTAACAGCTGTAAACAAAAATCCCTTTTTTTCCGGTTAACCTGTTTTGTATGAATGTGTGTGTGTGTGTGAGGGCTAGGATAAAATAAGGGGCTTTAATATTTCCATTTGTGTGTATGTTTTACTTCATTATTGGTTAAGACTTGGTTTATAATAAACAGATTGTGATGAAAATCACACATGCCAGATGGAAATATTAATTTTGTCATTTGGAACACTGCCTGAAACTTATACTGGACATTGCAAATAACTTTTAAAAAATGGAACTGAACAGTTAAAAAATGGCCAAGCACATTTGCATTTTGAGAAGACAAAGGCTGGCTGAGAGACAGAAGTAAATTGGCAGTCTAGCTGGAACGATGTGGTACTCCCCGATTCAATTAGCGATATTGGTTTTGTCAATAGGGGTAATCAAAAGATGTCGACACCCCTTTGACTTTGTAAGAGCCAAACTCCACCACCCACTGAGTATGTCTGAAAGACTCTGAAATTCAAACAACCCTCCAAGAACTGCTGTTTCAAACAAAGAGATGGTCACATGACACACCTGCTGGTGTAACACTGAGATTTATGGATTGTGCCTCAGAAACCAAAGAGACTGAAACTAAACTTCAAAAAAAAGGATCTCCCTCTCTGGCCAGCAAAGTCCCAGCGAAGCTTGGTGGCAGCTTCTACACCTCTAGACTACAGAACTTTACAGGTGACCACCAAGAAGACAGTTGAAACCTACCTTTGGCCTTCTGGAACCAGAGAAGCAAGCCTGAAATTGTGCACGTGGCCCCATCGAGGACTCCAAGACTTTAACTTCAATTAAGGACATTACAACCCAGTATTTGCATTCCATTTATTACCAACTTTACTTCAACCTTACTTCAACCTCCTGACTCTTTCTTCCCCTCTGTATCTACTTCAACCTTCTGTATCTACTTCAACCTCCTGACTCTTCCTTCCCCTCTGTATCTATTTGTGTCAGCGTGCGCCTCTCGTATGCATGTGAGTATGGATGTGTCACATATTTTAGTAATTTTAACCAGTTTAGAGTGAGAAGGTTAATAAACTTATATCTTTCTTCTTTAAACCCAAGAAAACCTGTCTGATTGGTTCATTTGTAATTAAACTTGAGGAACCGTGAGCAAGGGCTCACTGAGGTGGTAAGCTAAAATCGTTGTGTTTTAAAAGATAAACCCTGTTACGGCCAAACCAGAGAAGGGGTGAGAGGGGAGCCTGAGACCCCTTCCTCACCTGGTCGTAACAGGATAATTTAGTTGTTTATTAAAGAAGCCTGGTTGCTGTGCTTTATTCTGGGGGAAAAATAGAGTAACTCATTGACGGTTTTGGTAAGTGGGAAAATTTAAATATATGTTGTGAGCTTTGGAGAAGTGGGACTGAATTAACAGTGCACTCCTGCTGCCTCGGTCGTAACAGTATGTACAAGGCAAGATGAAAACTTCCACAGATGCTTTATCTAAAGCTACTGTTGACCATCCTACACAACAGGATGTTAACTTCATGGACGAGATTGAATCACACTCAGAGTACACTGCGTCGCAATGGCTGGTAAGTACACAATTCGTCAGGCTCAGAAGCGAGATTAGGAATGCATATAAGTATGCCAATATTACACACAAGGTTGGCTACAGCAATGTTCCAGTGGTAAAGTGATAATTTTCTTCGAGTTCAGGAAGCAGTTCACTATTGTGGATGATTTGCTGGTGTGTAATGACAGGCTGGTGATTCCGGTCTCACTCTAAACAGATATCTTGGAAAGATTACATCAGGGCCATATGAGTATCACGAAATGCAGAGCACAGACTCAGTCATCCGTCTGGTGGCCAGGGATATCCAGAGATATAGAATAAGCAATCTCTCATTTACAGGTATGTGCAGAGCACAGACTGGACCAGAGGGAACCCCATATATCAACACCATTTCCAGCCAGACCATGGGAATGTCTAGGGATGGATATACTTATGTTCCATGGGAAATCCTACACAATTGACTATTTTTCAAGATGGATTGAAGTGAAAAAGTGTATACGATGACCGAATCTGTCGTGAATTTTACATGAGATCTTTGCAACGCATGGCATTCCTGATGAAGTTGTATCAGATAGTGGACCGCAATTTGCAAACAAATAAGTCAGGGAAAATGTGGATTTGTACATCTTACAAGTTCCCTGAGATATCCTCAATCTAATGATGAAACTGAAAGAGCAGTTTGAACTATTAAAGCGTTGTTGAAGAAAAATGAAGATTTTCAAACTGCATTACTCCATTACTATGTGGATTGTCACCATCAGAACTGTCAATGAGGAGGAAGCTTAAAACTCAATTTCCTATCTTACCCAAAAAATTGCTTCCAGGGCTAGAAGTCCAGGATTATCAGAGAGTTCAAGACAGAGAGAAGTCTTATTGGAAACAACAAGCTCAGAATTACAATGGGAGCTATCGTACCAGAAACCTACCCAAGTTGATGGAAGGGTAAAAAGTATGGATACGAGACAGAGGCAGAGGAGTAATTATCCAGAGAGATGAAAATCATCAGAGATCTTATTTAGTTCATTCTCCAGAAAGTACTATTTAAAAAAAAAGGAGAAACCTTATTCCTATGCCTCAAAGACATCAATCAGATTTATATTTGGATGAACCAGATGCCGATCCTGAAGTTCAGAGAATACCGGATACTACAAACCTCAATGAAGGCCATCCAAGTTCAGAGAAAGACTACTGATCTTCCGAGTCTGACAAGAGCACGATCAGGGAGAGTCATGAAGCCTCCTAACAGATTGAACCTGTGATGTCAGAGACTTGGGGGGAGATGTAGTATAAGGGTCTGAAAGGGTTCATTTTGGGACAGTGTGGGTAACACCTCCCACAGGGATGATGATGTAAGAGATCACATGTGTAATGGGCTTGGGGAGAAGCAAGAAGCTTCATGCAGAATAAGAGCGAGACAGGCTTTTTGGACAGTGTATAAAGTCCATATAAATATAATTGAGTTACTGTTCAGATTTATAACTCCAAGATCTCTGTAAACCAAGCTCAACCTAGCTTCTGAAATGCTAGCAGCAATATACAATACTTACAACCTGTCGGTAAATAACCAAAGATATTAGGGATATGGGGCAAAGGCAAGCATATGGATTTAGGTCACAGATCAGCCATGATCTGAGTGAATGACGGAACAGGCTCGATGGGCTAAATGGCATCCTCCTATTTCTAGGTCCCTATGTTTCTATGTGTTAATATCATACAAATGTCTTCAATTTTCACTCAATCAGAAGGCAGTATTTTCAGATATTGGTGAAATAAAGCTGTAGTTTATTCAACATGAATGGAAGAGCAAATATTGCCTAAGTGGTGGTCACAAAAGTCTTCTTTATGAATGGAATAAGATGGATGCTACATTATGTGCCCTTTGTGTCTTATGAAAATACAATGTGTGACAACCATTTTATATAATATCCAGTATTAATGAGAATATAGTACATGGGTGGCAAGTATATTAATCTCTGAAATGTCATGCAATGCTTTTCATCTTCAAAGCTTCGAAATAGATATTAATTGAAAAATTCAAAGCCATTAAAAAAAAACATATAATCTGTCGCTTGTGAGTTGAAAACAAGTAGGACTGATTTACCTCTGTGGCTATAGATTCAATGGGCTGGATTTTAACACCCAAAAATAGGTGGGTCAGGGCATCAAGTCAGATTAAAATGCAAAATATTCTGAAACAAAAACTCCACCCACCTCATTTTGCCTACTTCTGGGTTTAATGGAGGTGGGACAAAGGACGAGCAACCAATTCGCTTGCAGGAAGCAGGTTGGTCATTTAGATATTATAATGAGGCTGCCTGCCTTCATTTTAATAATTACTCTATTTTTAACTCATTTCAACTGAGTTTTCCAGGCTTCGGAAAACCTGGCAAGTAGGCGAGAAGGGCTGAGTCCATAAGGTGGTGCCTTTATAGCACTGCTTGTGGGCTAGGAGGAGCAGGAGTGTTTCCTCCATACCCAAAAAATTGCCCATAAACTCCCCTCCTCACACAATCTGTCTGCTACCCTGCGCCCCCCCACCATTTGACCACCAACACCCCGCAATGAGGACACCTCCCTCACATGACTTTCTCATTCCTCCACTATACTTTACCTGCACTTGTAGACTGCAGCCTTGTGTAGCAAGCTTCCCACCCGAATGGCCACAAGTTTGTTAATCAAGCTGCCTGTGAGCGGTAACCGGACAGAAAATTTTAATGGAGACCTGCAGTTAAAAACTGCAGGACATTCAAGAAACCTGGTCTTCCATATTTTCCGACCTCTGAATAACACCCCACAACCGCATGGAGCTTGCTTCCAGGTTAAATACAGGCCAGTATTGAAAGGCTGTTTTAGAGAAAGGAATCAATCTGACTGTTTCAGTTGCATACAGTAAGCCATAGTTTGGGACTCATGCCACAAACCACCTAAATATTTCACTGGTGAATTAGCAGTTGGAAAAGGGAAGAAGGAAGGTAACTAATGATGTATTAGCAACAAGTTCACCACTGTAATTATGTGATTATTGAGGTGTATCACATAAAACATCATAGCTTCTGTTGGTATCAAATGCACAGTAGAATCTGAGACTTTGCTGAGTGGCATGAAGAGGCTTGCAACCTATGCTGATGACTGAAGTCAGAATTATTTATTTCATGTTCAGAATCATCTCTAAACTGAAGTAAACTTGATTGGATAGACAGATAGTGATTCGAAGCATGCTTAAAGATACGTCAGCACATTTTTGCTTTTATTTCAATCCAGTTTTGATACTGACTTGTAATTGCTTGTAGTTTCTATATGTCTTACTAAGTAAATGTTGAGAATTCAATTGTAAAATGTAGAGTACAATTTATACAAATTCTTTCTTTCTTTTGGGCCTCCTTATCTCGAGAGACAATGGATACGCGCCTGGAGGTGGTCAGTGGTTTGTGAAGCCTATGGAGTGACCTCTCCATGGCGCATGCCTGGGCAAATTTATGGAGGTTGAGAGTTGCCCAGTCGTCAAAACCCCCCTCTCGGCCTTTCTGGTGGGGTCCAAAGGAGTGCAGGACACGACGTTTGGCACCAGTATGGCTGCAGGAACTGCCGGAAACATGCCAAAGGTGACACATGACCGCCTACGGGGTTCCGCTCCGGATTTTCTGTTAGGGTTTACTCCCTTAGCCATTGCATACAGAATAAAACACTGCACAGACTTATGTTGATTCCTGGACCTCTACCTCTGCGGCCCACGCAGTGTTCATCATTGATATCGCTGGAGAACACCGTGCGGGCCGTGCAGGTAGTGGCCCATAGTGCTGCCTGCCCCCGGTGAATCAGAATGGCGCCATGCAAATGAATTTTCCTCTCAAATGACACCAAACATATTGTCCCATAAGCTAAACAGTGGTAAGTTCTCTGTAAGCCACTGTTCCTCAATGTTTAATTGTTTTTATCATGCATTTTGTTTCTCATTATATCTGTCCTATTATTTCTTTTATTTTACTGTGGAAAGGAGTTATCCACAGTTATCCACTGTAGCAGTTGTATAGTGTAGTCCTGAGTATAATATTGGAACTTGACTTTGGACTAAGATCTAAGGAGAATAGGATAAAATCAGGAAAGGGACAGTTGAATAATGCTCAGAAACTAGGCAAGAAGGGAACCTGCGGTAGATTTAGAAGCTTTGAATTTTTTTTTCTGTACTTCAGTAGTGGGAGGGGGTTAGGTAACCATATGACCCAATGCCATAGTTATCCATTTCAAATTCCCACACTATTTGATATTGGTTCATTAGAGAATTTTAATTCAGAAACAAAACTCTCTCTTGGTCTACTCTTAAGGGCTAGCACTGTGTATTTTAACATTGCTGGCCTGTTTTAATTAAAAGCACATAAATATGGTGATTTCAGCACAACAAAAGATGAAAAAATATTCTATGGTGCTTTACTTGGGGTTGGGGGTGGGGGAAGGATGGGAAAGGAAGAAAGAAAAGGATAAAAGGAAAGGACACAGAGCCACAGTGTGATAGAAGAGGTGGCCAAAAGTTTGGTTGAAAAGATGGCTTTTGACAGTGTTTTTTGAAGGTGGATATAGAGGTCGAGAGTTTAGGGATGAAATTCCAGAGGGCAGGACCAAGGTGGCTGAAGCTTTCGCCATCAAGCATGTGCCAAGGAAGGAAGGGTAGCACAAAAACTTCTGAAAATCTTCGGAGAGAACATAGGGTTGTAAGAAATTGCAAATGGGGCGAGGCCATGGAGGTTTTGAAGGTGAGAGCAAAGATTTTAAACTCGTATTTTGGGGGAGAGGGAAGTACAGATGGAAGTGATAGGGCTGTGCAGGATTTCGTGTGGGACATGTTGCAGTGTAGCTGAGTATTTAGTATGTTGAAATTTATGGAGAATAGAGGATAGCAGGCCAGTAAGGGGGATTGTTATAAGTTTCAAGTCTACACAAGGTTATCACTTCCTTTCAGCATCATTGGTCTCTCTTCTAAGTGGCCCTCGAGTCCCCTGTGATCAGGAATATGCATTACTGTGCCACCCAACACGTGACTATTTGGGAAAACAAATGTGGTTAATTACATTTTTTGATTAGCAAATAAAGTATGAGTAATAGATACTGTCATTAGGCATGTGACCTCAATACTACTATTCGCATGGTGAACAATGTTGTGTGTTTATTGGTAAAATAATACAACAAAAAGCAAAATGTACAAGTGTTTCTGATTGTTGCATGTGCTTAACTTTCTTGGTTACTGCTTTTTGGGTATCTGCTATAATTGATGTGTAACATGGGTGAAAATGCCAGACTTCAGAAGCATGGAAACATCAGCAACTTTGTCTGGAGAGGGAAGCTGTCATCATGGTCAGCCCAACCATAACTAGGCCGTCAGAAGAAAGTAACCCTTTCGAATAATAAGCAGCTCCAACAGGGGACTTTATTGGAAAGGGCAAGCAACATTCAGTATTCTGAAAGGGGAATAGGGGTATGTCTGGGGCATCTCCCAGCAGTCACTGTGATGACGTAAAAGTATCACTCACAACCGCTGGACAAAAATTTCTTGGCCAGTGCTGCCTCAAAATGGTGCTGCGCAGACTGTCAATTCCCCAGGTACGTAAACCTGCCAGTCACTACCCGCATGCCCCGTGTGCGTTTCCTCATTGATATCATTGCAGAAACCCATGTGAGCTGTGCAGGTAGCGGCCTACGGCACTGTCTGCCCCCCTGGAAAATAGATGTAGTCTACATAGCACTATTGGAAGTGAGGCTATGCAAACAAATTTCTGCACCAGAAGTTGCACTAAAATGTGCGACACTGACTGATGATAGATGTTCATTCCATCAATGTATATGTGAGGTATATGTCAGGTACCTGTAATGTGTGTAAGGCATTTTTCCTAAAATTAGTGCACGTGGCTAAAACAGTGTCACCGTAGCCATGCCCGTGGCTGCTTAGAAATCTCTGTTCGACAACACTGCTTGAAACTTGTATAAAGACGTCTATTTAAATTGTCACTTGTGCATTACTGTAGCTTGTCAAGTGGCATTATTAGCTTGCAACATTATTAGCTTGCAGCAATGATTTTCACCGCAAAAGTGCTCAAACCTGAACAAGAACCTCATCTGTTGGTTGCATTATGTTGGTGGACAAAGCTGCATTCAGCAAGATAGGAAGGAGACTGTGTGTTTCAGCAAGTTTCATACAATAGACTTTGATTCAAAATTGTGTGGTGTAAAATGTGGCAGACAGCACGTGTCCCCTGCAATGTTTAAACTATAAAAAGGCTGCGGTTCACAGGAAGCTTATGATTCTGAGTGTGTATGTTTATTTGTTTTAAATCTATTGTTACTAGTTATGATTTCTAGCCTATGCCAAGATTATTTGCTTTATGCAATCACCATTTCAGTTTCTGTACAGTACTTCATGTGTTTTGCGATGTGTCCCGACACTTTTGATAAGCACGATTCATTATTGGCTGGTAATGTCTGGTAAGGATTCCTCACAAAACTCAAAATGAATATACTGTGTTTCCTTTTGTATGTGGAATTCATTGTGCAATTTCCCATGTTAAAAGTTTATTTATAGATGGGGATCATTCAAAACTGATACCAAACAGACTGCTGTACTGGAAGAAGTGATCATTTTGTCTTTACTCTGGCCTAGAGTTTCCTCAAGGTTGCATGGTTTTTCCAGCATAATTGCCCAAAGTAAGCCAAACCATCATTAAAGATAGAGGAATTTCAAACACAAATTGCATCCAACATGGGTAGAGTTTCTGCGATCTGTTGTGCTGGTTTAAAAAAACATTGTGCTGGAAGCTGGCCCACAAGACTTCCACATCCTCGGATCAAATTAATCACTATGGCATGTTTCCGGTGATTGCACCAGTTTGCAATCATTTGAGGAGGCTGTTAAAATTAGATGCAGGATATTCACCGCCGGCTTCAGGACCCCACGTCAGGCTCAAATGGGGGTCAGAAGCCTGCACTGTGTGGAGAACAGTCACTCAGCTACGATTTTCCCCGAATTGGCAAATTAGTGCCCAAAGGGTAGATTCGCCGTTCAATTAAGGACAGTGGGCAGCTTTCAAAGCTGAAACATAGGAACATAAAAAATAGGAGCAAGAGTAGATCATACGGTCCCTTGAGCCTGCTCCACCATTCAGTACAAACATGGCTGATCTGCCTCAACTTCACTTTCCCGCCGGCTCCCCATAACCCTTAATTCCATGAGAGACCAAAAATCTGTCTATCTCAGCCTTAAATATACTCAATGATGGAGCCTCCACAACCCTCTGGGGTAGAGAATTCCAAAAATTCACAACCGTTTGTGTAAAGAAGTTTCTCATCTCAGTCCTAAATAATCAACCCCTTATCCTGAGACTATACCCCCGAATACTAGATTCCCCAGCCAGGGGAAACAAACTCTCAGTGTCTACCCTGTCAACCCTCTTTAGAATCTTGTATGTTTCAATAAGAAAGTAAACTAGCCAGGAATATAAAAACAGATTGTAAGAGCTTTTACAAGTATAAAAAAAGGAAGAGATTAGCTAAGGTAAACATTGGTCCCTTAGAAGCAGAGACAGGAGAAATTGTCATGGGGAATGTGGAAATGGCAGAGACAGTGAACAAATATTTTGTGTCTGTTTTCACAGTAGAAGATACAAGTTACATACAAGAAATAGAGGGTAACCTAGGGGTTAATAAGAGTGAGGAAATTCAGGTAATTAATATCAACAGAGAAGCTCCAGGGATCAAAATCCGGCAAATCCCCAGGACCTGATGGCCTACATCCAAGGGTTCTAAAAGAGATAGCTGCAGACACAGTGGATATGCTGTCTATGATTTTCCAAAATTCCCTAGATTCTGGAATGGTCCCAGCAGATTGGAAGTTAGCAAATGCAACATCGCTAGTCAAGAAAGGAGGGAGTGAGAAAACCAGGAACTACAGGCCAGTTAGTCTGACATCAGTAGTCAGGAAAGTGTTGGAATATATTATTAAGGAAGTATTAACAATGCACTTAGCAAAATAGCGTATGATTAAAACAAGCCAGCATGGTTTTATGAAAGGGAAACCCTGTTTGACAAATTTATTAGAGTTTTTAGAGGATGTAGTTAGTCGGGTAGATAAAGGGGAACCAGTAGATGTAGTATACTTGGATTTCCAAAAGGCATTTAATAAGGTGCCACACAAAAGGTTAATACACAAAATAAGGGCTCATGGAGTTGGGAGTGATATATTAGCATGGATAGAAGATTGGTTAATGGATAGGAAGCAGACAATAGGGATAAGTATGGCATTATCAAGTTGGCAGGCTGTGACTCGTGGGGCTGGATTTTGTTCTGTCCCAGGCGTCGAGGTCCATGGCGGGGGGGCCTGAAGATGCCTCTGGGAGAGGGCCGCCATTCACCCCGACACTGGGAGGGTCCGGCCCGATATTACTGGAGGCGGCGAAGCGCGTGACGGCACCCACGCAACTCGGCGACGGGACCCCCATTTGAATATTTGAATAAATTAAAATTAATGATACACCACCGCCTGATGTCCTGCTGCAATCTTCAGCCTGGTGGCCAGCACTCCTGTGCCTTTGGAACCTGTCCAGGGAAACTAGGCACCACACTGGTGGGGAGGGAGGAGGAGATTGGTTTATCAGTGCTGGAGGTGGAGGAACGGGGTCAAAGTAGCATCATTGTTGTAGAGGATGGTGGGAAGGGTTTGAGGTTAAAGTTTATGCAGTTTGGGCGGAGGAAGGTCAGATGGACAAGGTAAGTGTTTTGCAGGGGGAGAGGGCATATAATTAATTAAATTGTTATTGTGGGTGTGGGAGAGGGACAGAAGAAATGTCTTCATTTATTTTTATTTACTTGAGCTTTAAATATTTAAATTTACCGGTTGGGCTCAAAGCCCTTTAAAAATGGAATCAGAGTCTGCGGACAGGCAGCTGACTCAATTGCTGGGGACGGACAGCCCGCCCCCTCCACGTGATCAGCAAGGGGCCGCCCAATCCTCCTATTTAAATGAGCCGCTTCCTGGAAGATTGCAGCAGCTTCGCGACATGTGGACCGCATGGGCCGGCCGCTGTTCTCGTTGCCCCCGCAGACATCGGCAGTGGGCACAGAAGATTCAGACCGTGGTGCGACGCAAGGATCAGTGCTGGTGCTTCAGCTTTCATAATTGCTTGCTGTACTTGCAAGCTAACTTAGTGTGTTCCTTGTATGAGTACACCCAAGTCTCTCTGAAGATCAACATTTAGAAGTTTTACACCTTTTAAAAAATATTCTGCTTTTCTATTCTTACAACCAAAGTGAATAACCTCACACTTCCCCACATTATACTCCATCTGCTACCTTGTTGCCCACTCACTTCACTTGTCTATATCTCTTTGCAGATTATTTGTGTCCTCCTCACAGCTTGCATTCCCAACTAGCTTTGTATCATCAGCAAACTTAGATACATTACTGTCTGTCTCTTCGTCTGAGATCGCCAGGTAAATCTTAGCGGTCTCCCCGTGGGCTTTGGGGGTCCCTTCTGATCGGTCACCCTGTAGCCCAGGGAGAGCCCACGCAGCAGCAAATGCTGCCTTCACCAGAAGACACCACCCACCCACCCCCCCTCCCCCCTCCTGCTGGGGCCTGCCTGATTGATCCTGACCCCACTTACCTGCACCCCAGGCCTCCTCAATGGCTGCTGCTCTGGTGTCTGCAGCAGTCCCAGCAGTGGCCACCACTCCCAGTGGTGGTGCTGGAACTGAAGAACTGCCGGCCCTGTGATTGGTTGGCGGCTCTTGGGCCAGGACATCCTTAGAGAGACGGAAGCCACGACTGCAGACAATTAACTGCCTGAAGAACATGACATCAAGTCATGGCTTCCATGAGTAGCAGAGGCAGGAATGTCCCTGACTTTCTGGTCAGTGGACAGGGCCACTGCCACCCTGTAAATTCCCAGTCCATGTTTCTGCAATAGCGATTCAATCCAAAGCGTTTATCTCTATTTGTGCCACTAGTTCATCTATCTTATTGAGAATGCTTTGCGTATTCAGATAAAGAGCCTTTAATTTTATTTTATTACTACTGTTCTTTGCATGGACCTTATTCACTGATACACTATTACTGTTAATCTCTCTGTCTCTTCCTGTCCCACTCTGCTTGTCTTTACTCGCATCGCTGCACTGCTCTATTGCCTCGAATTTTCTTTTTAGATTTATGAATCTCCCTTCACCTGACCTCTCCCCCCACCCACCTTTTTAATTAAAGCCCTATCCACATCCCTGGTTATACAATTCAACAGGGCATTGATCCCAGCCCAGTTTAAGTGGAGCCATCCCAACAGAACAGCTCCCTCTTTCCCCAGGACTGATGCCAGTGCCAAATGAATCGAAATCCCTTCTTCCCACACCACTCTTTGAGCCACAAGTTTAACAATCCAGAGATTGTCACCTTTTGAGGTTCTGCATTTTAATTTGGATCCTAATTCCTCAAACTCTCACAGCCGAACATCATTCCTAGTTCTATCTATGTTGTTAGTTCCTATGTGGACCACGACAATGGGATTCTCCCCTCCCGCTCCAAGCTCTTCTCCAGCCATAAGGCAATGTCTTTACCTCTGCCACTGGGCAGGTAACACAATCTTCAGAACTCCCAGTCACGGCTGCAGAGAGCAGGAGGACTGCAACCAATGTCCAATAGGAGGCCCTCCAGCTCAGAAGGGGCTGAAGCTGGCCTTTCAGGGAAAGTGAGAGAGAAGACACCCATCCACGGGGGGGCCTGTGCCTGCAGCTGGAGCCAGGCAGGCAGGGAAAGCGTCTAAGCATGTCTGAAGTGCTGCCCCCGCCCACCCATCCCGGTCTGCCACCAGGAGGCTGCCTCCTGGCAACTGGGCTGTTGCCCGACACCTCTGGAAACTTGGAGGTCAACTGGAAAATTCCAGCTGGCTTCCAATAATAGGCTTTAGCGGCCCTGTAACAAGATGAATTGGCTACCCGCACCCCCATCCCACCTCTGGAAAAATGTCCCAGGTGAGGGATGTAGCCGGGGAACTGAGGCGACATTCCGCACCTGCCTATCTCCGTGCCCACCCCCATTAGGGCCTAAAAAAAGTTTTTTTAAGCGAAAGGACACTAATTTTGCAAGCTTTTAAATAATAAAATGTTTAATTTGCTGATAAACTGGATACATACCAATGAAACTAATAAATGGTTCAGTATAGGTTTATTTAAAAAGTCATTTTCAGTTATTTAAAATCTGGTAACTCACAGGTAGTGCACTAGACACTCTGGTTAAGATGATTTATTTTTTGTGATTAACCCCATTTTCAGCTGTATTAATCAAACCACATAAATATAACAAGGAATATTTTTAATGCATATTTTTTTTAAAAAATTACATTCTAAACACTTTCCGATTGTGTTGGCTAATGGAAGATTTTACATTTTGAATGATCCAAATGAGTTTGAGTGGAAACATATGCAGAAAAAATCAATTTGGAAATCTAGCACCATTTTGAGCACTATTTGTGCCCAGATGGCCAATTGCACCAAAGTGAATATTCTATCCGGATGACACATTATTTTTTCGACAACATGATCTTATTTTTTTCCTAATAATTGTTCAAGAACTAAAATATGATGTAATATAGCTTCTGTTGAGTTGTTTGGTAAACCTGGTGAGAGGAAGTAGACAGAAGAATCTAGAAAACCATCTGTAGTATGAATCAATGTTTTTTGGAGGCAACAGTTGGAAAGATCCAGATCTAGATTTTTGTACTTGGTCACCCATCAGCAGAGATCCAGCTCTCAAAACAGAATGTGAATCTTAACCTTTCCTCTTTGAGCCGCAGCTGATACAGGTCGGAGTTTTCACAGCATACGCTCAGTCCATAAATAGCATCAATATGTACATCAAAGGACTCGATTTGCATTTTAAATGAGTCTTCCACCTGACTCAGGATCACTCTGGCCACCTAGCATTAGGCCTCTAGAAAAATTGCCACAACAACGGGGCAGTAGCTCATTGCCCAGCATTTTCGGGATACTGCCGCCCTGTTTCTGCTGGGTGGGAAGCCTGAAAAAGTATCCCCTAAAGTTCAAAGGTAAATTCCACAGCCTTTTCATCACTAAACATAACATGAGTTAATATTGTAAGGGACCTTGAGAACATTCATTTAATGGCAGCAATGAAAGGGTAGAGCCATGTGTAGGCACCTTAGATAAACATGTATGCTTTGTACTCCTAGGGTGAGCGTCTGCTGCAACAACTGATTTGTTCCCTCAAGGGATCTGGCTAGACTGCTATTCTGCTTCCTGGAACTTTTCTTATTAATCATCCTGGTTACAGCTTGTATCTTAATCGTGTTGCTCCTGCTTCACTCTGTGCTGTGAGCTGCAAGCATGAATTCCCAGAATTGCACTCCTAGAACAGGAATTCCAGCCTGCAACAGACTAAAACAACAGTGTCAGGGACCTGCTGCGCACGGACTGTAATCAAAATAGCATGGGTCAGGGATAGTGCCTACATGAACTGAGGGGAGGGAGACACTGGGGAAGAATACGTCAGTGAACTGGGAGGCAGGAGATACTGGAGAAGATTATATCAGTGAACCGGGGAGCTGGAGTTACTGGGAAAGATTACACCAGTGGGCAGGGGTAAGGAATACTGGGTAAGATTACCGCAGTGGACAGGGGTAAGGAGATACTGGGGAAGATCACAGAAGTGGACAGGAGTAGGAAATACTGCGGAAGATTACAGCAGTGAACAGGGGTAAGGAAATACTGCGGAAGATTACAGCAGTGGACAGGGGTAAGGAAATACTGGGGAAGATTACAGCAGTGGACAGGAGTAGGAAATACTGCGGAAGATTACAGCAGTGAACAGGGGTAAGGAGATACTGGGGGAGATTACAGCAGTGAACAGGGGTAAAGAGATACTGGAGAAGACAGTGGACAGTGGGGCAAGAAATACTGGAGATTACAACACTAACAGGGAGGGAAGCTGAAAGGGGAGAGTTTCTCTATGAATGGTGGAACGTAAGAGTAAAAAGCCTCTCTTAAACAGGGGATTAGAGGGGAAGAGTACCTGTTTGAGAATGTCGGTAACTTTACAGTGGTGAGAGAATGATTATCCAGGTAGCATTTGGAGCAGTAATAATCTGGTTGATCTGAATATGGACAAATGTAAATGCCATTTATCTTATCTATTTGTTTAGATATTAAAATATACCAATCATGAAATAAAATTAAACAAAAACACTACTTTATTTGAAAATGTTGTAATTGTCCAGGGATCAATCCTGCTAGACTCCCCTTAGATATTCACATACTGGCAGTTTTAGGGGACGGGTTTTATAAAAGTGCAGTATTTGGAAGTAGCATATATAATTCTACTGTTGATGCCTACACCCTGACTAGAGCTGTAATCTGGATCATATATTTGGTCCAGAGCAATTTTTATCCAAATGATTGACTTGAAATGTCATCCCTGCAGATAATTAATGTAGTAAAGCAAAATGTCAGATTTAAAACAATGCACAGGAAATAACGCTGTCACTTTGTTTTCTAATTCAGATTTTCCAATTCAGATTTTCCTTGATTCAAACATGGATAATAATTAACTTTCTTATCTATTTACTTTTATTTGTCTGAATAAATAAGTTGTTCAAAGTCCAAGATTTCTAATGATCCATTTACTAACTGCTACATTGTTATCACTCCCATGGAGCAGGTAGAAATCGGTTATGGTCCATTTTCAGGCACATAACCAATGGCGTGCACGATACGCACACCTTAACTTGGAGGCCCATGGCTTGCGTGTAATTAGACCTCAAGCCTTATTTGCTTAATTTGAGCAAGCTGCTGGCTCCTGTCTTGCCTCCAGAAGCAGCTTTTCTACTACTATATCCAATCTCTGGCTGGCTGTTTTGCCAGCCGCGGCACTCAAGTAATTCTCAACAGGGAAGGAGAACCGGTCAACACCCTCAGGAGGACTATGGAGAACTCTTGCTCCCTGGTGACAAAAGAAGGTCTTTAAAAACAATAAAACATACGTTTTGATGGCATCCACTGCGTAGGCCACAGGGGTTGCTAAAGAATCCTGCTGAAGGATGCCTGCTCTGCTTATCACAACTCAATTTAGGACGGAATCCTAAAACTGGCTTTAGGCTTCTCATTTACATATGTAAGGAATCTATTGTCTGCCTTGGGTGCCAACAGAAGCGACTGGAATATGACCTAAAACAATATTGGGTCAGTGATCCTTCACGCATCTGTGGGGTGAAGGTTGTTGGACCCTGAAATTAGCCATCAATGCACCCATTTTATGGAAGAATGGAGATTTCTTTTGGTGAGGCCATACTACTAGAGGGATTTGACAGAGATGTAGAAGGAAAATACTGTGGAGGGATTTAAACATAATTTTAAACCTGAAGCACTAGCGAACAGGGAGCCAATGTACATCAGTGAAAGCAGGGGTGGTGTTGGATGAGCTGAAGTTAATAGAGCATAGAAGGTTGCCAGGAAAGCATTCGAGTAATTGAGTCTTGAGGTGACAAAGGCATGGCTGAGCACATGGGCCTAGGTAAGGATGGAGGCAAGAACATAAGAAACAGGAGCAGGAGTAGGTCATACAGCCCCTCGAGACTACTCCGCCATTCAATAAGATCATGGTTGATCTTCTGCCTCAACTCCACTTTCCCACTCACTCCCCATATCCCTTGATTCCCTGAGAGACCAAAAATCTGTCTATCTCAGCCTTAAATATATTCAACAATGGAGCAGCCACAACCTTCTGGGGTAGAGAATTCCAAAGATTTGCAACCCTTTGAAGAAGTTTCTTTTCATCTCAGTCCTAAATGATCGATCCCTTATCCTGAGACTGTGCTCCCATATTCTAGATTCCCCAACTAGGGGAAACAACCTCTCAGTGTCTACCTATCAAGTCCCTTTAGGATATTGTATGTTACAATGAGATCACCTCTCATTCTTCTAAACTCCAGAGAATATAGGCTCAATTTACTCAGCCTGTCATCATAGGACAACCCTGTCATACCAGGGACCAGTTTAGTGAACCTTCATTGTACCGCCTCAATGCCAGTATATTGTCACGTTCAGGTGAGGAAGGGTCAAAGGGCTCCCCTCTTTTCCATCTCCTTGTTTGACCATAACAGATTTATTTCTTTTTTAAGTGGATATACTTTCCAATTCAGTGAGTGTTTAACTGTTTATGCACCATGATCATAAAAAGAGCCAATGGAACAGGTTTTCTTGAGTTTAACAAAGAAAGTGGTTAACTTTATTGTACTAAAAGCAATCTAAGTAAAAATAATAAAATACACTCCAACTTTTACACACGTGCATGCATACACACGTACAAATAGGTTACAGAGTGGGGAAGGATAGATTGTTCAAATTAGAGTCCAGAGAAATAAATGGCGTATTGAATGTGTGGAGGTTGGTGACTCGACTGGATTCAGATTGAATTCAGTGGTCCTGTGACTTTCCTTTGGTGGTCCTGAGGCTTCTGATTTGAAGATGTGGGCGCTGATTTGGTGGTCCTCTGAAAGACAGCAATGTTTTTCAATTCGTTCAAGGGAGATCTCTGTCTGTTCTTTCCGGAAATTTCTCTCCTCTCAGTAGTTCCCCATCAGGCTTAAGTAATTAAGCACAGTGAGCATTGATCGGTGAACAGACTAACACAATTAAACACAGATCTGTTAAACCACTGAACACTACAGTCTGCAGCAAGGAACTTGCCTCGGTGCTCACAGTCAGCAGACAGAGTTTGAAGCTTGCAAGGTTTGAGGAGTTATCTCCACCAGTTTAATATCCGGATTTCCAGCCAGTGGATTTAAAAAAATCATCATTCAATCTAGCATCTTTTCGTGACAATATCCTTCCTTAAATATGGAGACCAAAACTGTACACAGTATTCCAAGTGTGGTCTCACCAAAGCCCTATACAATTATAGCAAGACTTCCTTATTCCTATCCTCCAATCGCCTTGCAATAAAGGCCAACCTAATTGCCTTCCTAATTGCTTGCTGTACCTGCATACTGACTTTTTGTGTTCCTTGTACAAGTACCCCCAAGTCTCTCTGAATATACATTTAGAAATTTCACACCTTTTAAAAAATTCTGCTTTTCTGTTCTTGCTACCAAAGTGAATAACCTCACACTCTACTCCATCAGCCACCTTGTTGCCCATTCACTTAACCTGTCTATATTTCTTTGCAGCCTCTTTGTGTCCTCACAGCTTATATTCCCACCTAGCTTGTATAGTCATTAAACTTAGATACATTACTTGCAGTCTCTTCGGCCGAGTCATTAATATAGATTGTATATAGCTGAGGCCCCAGCATTGTTCCTTGTGGCATTCCACTAGTTATAGCCTGCCAACTTGAAAATGCCCCATTTATCCCTACTCTCTGTCCATTGGCACAGTGGCGCAGTAGTTAGCACTGCAGCCTCACAGCTCCAGCGACCCGGGTTCAATTCTGGGTACTGCCTGTGTGAAGTTTGCAAGTTCTCCCTGTGTCTGCGTGGGTTTTCTCCAGGTGCTCCGGTTTCCTTCCACAAGCCAAAAGACTTGCAGGTTGGTAGGTAAATTGGCCATTATAAATTGCCCCTAGTATAGGTAGGTGGTAGGGAAATATAGGGACAGGTGGGGATGTGGTAGGAATATGGGATTTGTGTAGGATTAGTATAAAATGGGTGGTTGATGGTCGGCACAGACTCGGTGGGCCGAAAGGCCTGTTTCAGTGCTGTATCTCTAAACTAAACTAATCAATCCTTTCTGCATGTTAATATATTATCCCCAATTCCTTGCACCCTTATCTTTTGTATTAGCCTTTTTGTGGCTCCTTATCAAATGCCTTTTGGAAATCCAAATATAATACATCGACTGCATCTCCTTTATCTACCCTACGATTTACATCCTCAAAAAACTCTTATTAAATTTGTGAAACATGATTTGCCTTTCATAAAACATTGTTGACTTTCTTTGATCATAGTATGATTTGGTGTGATATTATAGAGGGAGAAGTAGGTAGTTTTGTGATGGAAACCATATTGGATTACAAGTTCGGGACAGGGCTGAATAAGATGCTAGTGTTGTGAAAAGTCTAGTTTAGCCTGAAACAACAGCTGGAAGAGGGCTAGAGTGGATGACAATGGTATAGGGTATAGAATTTGTTGTGGGGCTGAATACGATGGCTTCAGTCTTCTCAATGTTTAGTTGTTGGAAGTACTTGTCATCTAAGATTGGATGTCAGACAAGCAGAGACAATGGAATGAAGGGGTTGAGAGAGAGATGGTGGGAGATGTAGAGCTGGGTGTCATTAGCATATGCATGGAAGATGTCTGAGGATGAGTGACAACATATTAATGAGGAAGAGGAGAAGGTCAAGAGTGAATCCTTGGGAGACCAGCCCCCACCCTCAAACCAGGGTAATGATGTAGGGGTAGGAAGAGAAACTATTGCTGCAGGTGTTCAGGCTATGATCAAATGGGTAAAAGCAGAATCAAGCGAGGTTTCACGATGGTGAACAATGGGTGAGAGTGTTGGAGAAGGCTAGTGTAGTTGACCATTTCCACAACTAGAAAGGATAATGCACCATGATTACAGTCACAGAAAATGTTTTTGTGACTTTGGTTATGGCTATTTCAATGCTGCAGGAAGGGCTGAAATCTGATTGGAGGGATTCAAACAGGGAGTTGTGTGAGAGATCGGCCCAGATCTGGGAGGCAATACAACTTTAAAGAACTTTGGAAAGGAAAGTGAGGTTAGAGTTGGGCAGTCGTTTTCAAGGACAGAGGGAATAAAGTGTGGGCTTTTTGAGGAGGTCGTGATGATGACTGTTTTGAAACGGAAGGCTAAAGTACTAGAAAAGGAGAAATCATTCAAAATGTCAATTAGTATGCAGGCCAGGAAGAGAATCTGGGTAATTGCCAGTTTAGTGAGAATAGGGTCAGGGAAGTAGGAGATGGATTCCATGGATGAGGTGATCTCAGATAGCACAATGGGGAAAGATGGCAGTGAAACAACAGAGTAATGGGAGATACGGGGCTGAAACTTAGCTTCATGGGAAAGAAGAAGTGGGTAAAGGAGCAGAGTTGACTGAATGGATAGTGTCTATCTTGGTGATAAAGAAATCTGTAGGTTCCTCTCACTTGTTTCTTGATGGGAAAGTGGTGACAACAGGGAAGATGAGTTTAAGAAGGCTGTTGGTGGTGGGGGAAAACAGCAAGATGTTGTCCATAATTTAATGTAATATGCAGTAATACAAGTGCATACTTATAACAAAATTGTATTTCAAAATGCCATTTTACATCTATAATAGTACCATTACATTGTCTCATGCCAACAAAATTAATTGTCTATCATTGTTCCTGTCTTATTTACCACATAGGGCGGCACAGTGGCGCAGTGGTTAGCACCGCAGCCTCACAGCTGCAGGGACCCGGGTTCGATTCCGGGTACTGCCTGTGTGGAGTTTGCAAGTTCTCCCTGTGTCTGCGTGGGTTTTCTCCGGGTGCTCCGGTTTCCTCCCACAAGCCAAAAGACTTGCAGGTTGATAGGTAAATTGGCCATTATAAATTGTCACTAGTATAGGTAGGTGGTAGGGAAATATAGGGACAGGTGGGGATGTTTGGTAGGAATATGGGATTAGTGTAGGATTAGGATAAATGGGTGGTTGATGTTCGGCACAGACTCGGTGGGCCGAAGGGCCTGTTTCAGTGCTGTATCTCTAATCTAATCTAATCATAGTCCACATTCCTATGAGGGATTTCTGTGCTATACCCCAGGACTTGAATACAGAACACTTCAAGTCCTAAGCATACTCTATTATGTTCCCATTCTTTGAATGACCAAGTAAACCATAGTTCTGTCTGCCTGTTTCCATGGTTCAACTGGATACTGAAGATCACATGGTCTTATTCAAAGAACACCCAGGAATTCTCCCAGTGATCTGCCCTGCCCTATGTTCCTTCCTCAACCAGTATCACTTTTTGTTGAAAACAAAATCAGCTTAGCTGGTCATTGATAGTGCTGCTAGTGGGAACTTATGTGCAAAAGCAACTACCACATTAAGCCTACATAGCAGTCCACACATGTCAAAGTAATTTATCACTTATGAAGTATTTTGAGATGTTTACAAGTGAAGACATAAGATGCTTCCTTCTCCTGCTCCTCCCGATAAGACGGAGATCAATTGTAGTGTTCTGTCACCATCTCCGCTAATTCCACAGGCACCAATGATCAACCTTGCTGGTCTTCATGGTTCAGGTCCAGTTTGGGCAATCTCTTTTTTTACTGAGCCATTGGTGAGTTTCTTTATCCTTGAAAGTTTCTGAGAGACACCCTACCATTTGTAATTTTAGTTTGAAGGTTTACTGATTAGTTGCTATTGCCAATTTAAAAAAAAAACAGCTGCCAATAGTCTCTGTCTAACAGTAATAAAATTGACTGATGCAGATGCCCTAAAGGATATAGCATAAGTGGTCAGTGTAAATGATCTATATTCAATCTTACATTTATAGTGGAATTCCAAATCTGAACTGACTGCAAAATAGACAGTGAGTAATGGAATCCGATATAGCTGGCATTCCTCAAATATAATTTCTATGTATAACTATGTGTAATGGTACAGGCTTGTACCTGCACTATAACTACTACAACCACGCCTATCTTTGGTATTATTGTTACAGATATATTTTATGCCTTACGAACAATTGAATTTCTTTGAAAAGGTGACTGAATTAGTGGACAGAAGAATGTCGATGGATATTATTTATATGGACTTCCTGAAGCCTTTTGATAAAGTCCCTCATAAGAGACTGTTAGCTAAAATTGAAGCTCATAGAATTGAAGGCACATTATTGACCTGGTTTGAAAATCAGCTGAGCGGCAGGAGACAGAAAGTACAATAATGGACAGGTACTATAATAGCAAAGTGTGACTAATGGTGTCCTGCAGGGAGTTTTTTTGGGACCTTAGCTATTCCTCATATTTAAACTGACTTAGATGTTAGGATAGAAAGCCATAGGTGGCATTGTAAGCAGAGTGGATGGAAGCATAATATTACTAAGAGATATTACTATATTAAGTGAATGCGTAAAACTGGCAAATAGATTTCAATATAGGCAAATGTGATATCATCCACTTTTGACCTAAAAAAGATAGAACAGAGTATGTTATAAATGATAAAAAGCTAGAAACAGTGGACATCCAAAGAGACTTGGGGATCCATGTACATAGTTAGATTAAATGTGATGAACAGGTACAAAGAATAATCAGAAAGTCTAATGGAATGTTGGCTTTTATATATAGAAGACCAGAATAGAAGTACAAGCTTAAAAAAAGCCCTATTTAGACCACACCTACAGCACTGTGTTCAGTTCTGGGCACCACACTTTAGGAAGGGTATATTGGCCTTGGAGGGAGTGCAATTTAGATTTGCTAGAATGACACTTGGACTCCAAGGGTTAAATTATGAGGAGATTGACAGATTTTTGGATCAAGATCAGCACAATAATGGGATTCAGAATCCGCATACCTTACTTCCTGAAAAGAAAATAATTGCAGTTAAATTGTATTGTTCTTCTTGATACATCCCAAGCAATAGCTTCAAGTTTTAAATTGTTTGTACAAATTGCCAGCCAATGTGAGATTAAATTGTTTATCGGATAATGGTGTTTATATCATGACGACTTGGCATACCACAAACTGAAACACCAAGGTAGTTTTCCAGAAAGGTTTTTGATTTAGACTTGAGTTGTTGGACAAGATATCAAACTTTGCTAATGGTGGTGGGGGTAGCGGGGGGTGGGGGGGGGTCGGTGCTGTGGTGGAATCAGAATGGTTGTCTCTTCACCAAATCACCTGTCATTAAAAAAAGTGTAAATGAAGAGCAATGGAGTTGTCCACAATCTTTTGACTTTTGTCATGGAAAGTCATATAATGGTTTGTAGAAGGGGACAGAAAAGAATTGATTGAAAAATATTTTTTAACTTGTTTTCACTATGTCTGACTTTTTAATTTTAACCCAAATGCCAATATCTGATAAAGGTCCTTATATTTACATAACAAATGACCTTCTCGTGCTGCCTTGAACAAAGAATTTTGATTGCCATTGTAAACTTAATTGAGTATTGCTTTCTAAGTTTTGTTTTCTTCCTACAGAGCTCATCAGCCAAGGAAACATATTGTGGAGGAAGGAGTGATGGATTGCAGATGGAAAGTACAACCCCTGTACAACGTCTGGATCTGTTTCTCGGGCAATTCCGAAATGTCTTGTTAACTTCAGTTGCAGTTTTCACTCAAGGGAAAGTAACTGTTGCAAATCTGGGAACTGCTGATGGCCGTATTATGCAGGTAGGCCTTGAATTGTGTTACTATTATTACCATTGCACTATTCTTCTACCCAACCCTCCCCAAGCCCCACCCTGAGTTTCTCAATGAGATATCCCCCTCCTTTCCTCCCTCAATCTCTGCATTCAAATTCCATACATTTAAGCACAAGAAAAACTCTGTTGTTACATATCTTACATTGTACCAGATTCCACTCTCCTACTGTCCCTGCCCTGGATGATCTTACATTGGCTCCCGATCCCCAAATTTCCAATTTAAAATTCTCATCATTGTGTTTAAACCCCGACATGGCCTTGTCCCTTCCTACCTCTCTCACTTCTTCCAACCCTTCAACCAGCTCCAAAATCTCTATTACCCTGAATCTAGCCTTTGCTGCATTCCCTTGCCCCTCCCCTCTATCTCCTCCTTTTGCCCCACTATTGGTAGCTGTACTTTCAGCTATCTAGGCTTCATGCTCTGGAATTCCTTCCCCAAATCCCTCTGTCTCTTCAGCTTCATCCCCTTTTAAGACCTGCTTTAAAACCCACCTGGACCTTCCTTATCATTGTGTTACATCAAGTTTTTTTTATTCTTTTATGGGATAGGGACATTGTTGCCTGCCCCTAATTTCCCTTAACAACTGAGTGGCTTGCTAGGCCAATTCAGAGGGCAGTTAAGAGTCAACCCACATTGCTGTGGGTCTGGAGTCACCTGTAGGCCAGACCAGCAGCAGATGGGTTTGATGACAATCGATGATAATTTCATGGCACCATTATTGAGACTAACTTTCAATTCCAGATTTATATTAATTAATTTTATTAATTAAATGAATTTAAATTCCACCAGCTGCCATGGTGGGATTTGAACCCATGTCCCCAGGGTATTAGTCTGGGTCTCTGGATTACTAGTTCGGTGACATTACTACTTTGGAATTCTCTACCCCACAGGGTTGTGGATGCTCCATCGTTGAATACATTTAAGGCTGGGATAGATTAATTTTTGGTCTCGCAGGGAATCAAGGGATATGGAGAGCAGGCAGGAAAGTGGAATTGAAGCCCAAGATCAGCCATGATCATATTGAATGGCAGAGCAGGCTCGATGGACCATATGGTCTACTTCTGCTTCTATTTCTTGTGTTCTTGTGAGATGCTGTCGAAGAAGTCTTGGCAAGTTGCTGCAGTGCATCTTCTATCCATGGTGCGCTGGTGGTGGTGGGAGTGAATGTTTGTTTAAGGTAGTGTAAGGGTGTCAATCAAGCTAGTGGTTTTGTCCTAGATAGTGGCAAGTTTCTCAGTTATTTTTTGGAGCTGTTTTCATCCAGGAGAGTATTCCATCGCACTCCTGACTTGTGTCTTGTAGATGGTGAACAGGTGTTGGGGAGTCAGGCTGTGAGTTACTCACGGCAGAATTCCCAGCATTTGACCCACTCTTGTAGCCACAGTGTTTATGTGGCTCATCTAGTTAAGGCTAATGGAGTGGCAGCCAAGGATAGGGAAAAGAAGAAGGGGGAGACCAAGAAGAAGACGGAGAGATGACATAATATCATACCTAGGAACCAAAAGGGCAAGAACAGCAAGGGATAGAGATAAATAGAAAAGGCATGAGGAGGGTTACATCCTACAGTGGATGAATATAGCCTAAATGATGACGAATGATGGTCCAGTTAAGTTTCTGGTCAATAGTGACCCCCCAGGATATTGATGGTGGGGGATTCAGCAATGTTAATCCAGTTGAGTGTCAAGGGGAGATGCTTAGACTCTCTCTTGTTGGAGATCGTCCTTACCCGGCACTTCAGTGGTAAATAACATTTGCTCCACACATCAGCCCAAGCCTGAATGTTGTCCAGGACTTCCTGCATGTGGCCACAGACTGCCTCAATATCTGAGGGGCTGTGAATAGAACTGAACACAATGCAGTCATCAGTGAACATCCACACTTCTGACCTTATGATGGAGGGAAAGTCATTGATGAAGCAGCTGAATGTGGTTGAGTCAGGACATTTACCCAATCAAACCCTTTCAGAAGTTTAAATACATCTATTAGTTCACCTGCTCAACCTTCTCTTTTGCAGAGAAAAGAGCCCCAGCCTGGTCAGCCTTTCCTGTTAAGTATATCCTCTTAGTTTAAGTATCATCTTTGTTAATCTTTTTTGCACCTTTTCTAATGCCTCTATATCCATTTATATCACCTGCTTTGGTTCATCCATTTGTGGCTGTTTTCTTCCACGTTAAAGGCATAAGAATTTGTAGTAATAGCAAAGGAATAACAGGAAGCATACAGGTTAAGGTCAAATCTAATGCAGCTTTGGGCCAAGGGGAAAAAAAATCAGTCAGGTCAAATTTGTCTGATTTAGCTATCAACTAATGTTGCATTTAGAAGCTTGGTGCTGATTTTCAAGATGAAACTTGTTTTTCCTACATGACAAAAAATCTATGGCTTTCATTCTATAATCTAGCCAGAGCATTTTAACAGGTATTGAACTTCATACCTTAGAATATCTGCACAAGGTCAGCCAAACCTTGAAACAGGAAGCTTGCAGTGATAAATAGCCATTAAGATGGGCTTTGTGTGATCATTGATTGCTAAAATCGCTTTTCTATAAATGTATTTTCAAGAAAACTACAGGAAATAATTATTAAACTTATTTTATAATTTACATTTTCCTGGTCTGTTATGAACAGGTAGCTTTATGGTCTGTATGAAATTTCCAGTTTTGCTACAGAGTAACAGTATTTGTGGTTGTTGAGGGTGAAGGGTGTGTCATATTATGCCGACATGAACTGTTTTCTTTTTTTTAAAAAAAACCCAGATGTACAATTACCAATGTCCTTCAAAATGTGGATTATTTATGTCACTGATTGTTGTAGTTGTATAAAAATGGCAAATTTTGAAGTGCCCTGAGAAGTTATATTACACGTTAGAGTGTGAAGATTAAATTGTGATTCCGCGCCCCCCTCCCAACCCCCTTTTTTGCCTTCCTACTCTATTGGTGCCAATATGCTAAATAAGGTCATTAACAACCATGATCCTTTTTTCTAACACAAATTTCCCATGAAAAAATTTATTTACATGGCTTCTATTGTTCATCCTACATAATATTTACAGCACAGAAACAGGCAATTTGGCCTAACATGTCTATGTGTTCTCCAACTTTCATTCATCTCACCCTATCAATATGTATTAAACATATTGGCTCAGATTTCACAGTCAGCAGCGAAGCAAGGGTGCTTGCTACTGACCTCAGAGGAAGCTGCCCACAAATAAAAACAGAAAATGCTGGAAACACTCAGCAGGTCTGGCAGCACCTGCAGAGAGAGAAAAACATAGTTAACGTTTCAGTTCGATGACGGGTTGAATTTTACCAGCCCCCCACATCGGGGGTGAGCCCGGAAAATACTTCCAGGAGCGGCCTGCCGCGAACCTCAATGCCGGGAAGGCCCCACCCCAGATTACCGGCAGAGGCGAGGCCGCGTGGTGCCCCCACCACCCGGCCCACCCTGGCTGCTCAGCGACGGAAACATAAATTACATACTTAAATAAAAGTTAATTAATGAAGATTGTTATGACCCACCGCTCCTGTCAAAGCCCCCAATCAAAACATACGATTCTGATTGTGGTGGGACCAATGCACTGTTAATTCAATCCCGTTGAATAGATCCATAGATCGGCTAATATATCATTTAAAAACTTTCCAAATTAAAGAAAGACCCATCAAATTGTACCATCTATTAACCCCCGAATGAGGCTATGCAAACCAGGTGTCTTTAAATCAACAAATTAACTCTTTAATTAAAAGAACTAAATTCTTAAATACTATGAAGATATAAACAACATTTAAAGTAGAAAAAATTAGAGTCCTTGCAAATTTACAGTCCGAGGTTGCTTGAAGTCCTCACAATCGTCCAATGCGGGAAAAAAGGTTTTTCCACAGTAGAACAGTCCGTAGTCTAACTTCAGTAGGTGATGCTTTCCTTCTCCAGCGAATTTCAACCAGTAACAACTTGCAAACACTTTCAATGGAATCAATCTGACTTTAGAGTTTTTTAAAGGATGAAAGATTGTCACAGTCTAACTTCCCTTTCTTCAATTTAAATTACCAGAGATCTCTGTCTTGCTTGATGCTTTTAGAATTTTGAGAGATAATAATAAACAGGCCAAAGTCCTATTCCTTCATTTTAAATGGTAGAGAGCTCTTTTCAGGTGTGCTCATCACAGCTATGTCCTCTTTGTCTTCTGTCTGTGTGTTCAAACTGTCTTACTAACTGCCAGTTCAAACACAATTTGTTACAATTCAAACATCAGGCTCACTCCCAGTGGCTATTTCCATGGTATCGAGAATGCACCCTTTGAATCCAAGTCTCCAAATGGCTGTTTCTAAGGCAACGAAAATGCACCTTCCTATAACTCCTAACGCTTGCCGGCTCTAAAAGCAATACTGATCCCTTGCAAGCCTTAAAGGCAAACCATATTCCAAAAAAAAACTACAGGACCATGACAATATTAATTTACCTTTTCACGATGGCATCCCGCGCTAATATTCCGCCCGGTTGCCGTAAGTCCCACGCCTTCAGATCTCCTTTCGAAGATCCAAGGTCGTAACACTGGTGGGGAGGGGAGAGGAGTGAAATTTTCAGGGAGGGGACAGCAATGAAAACTGTTACTATTGGCTGAGTGGATGGTGGGAAGGGGTTGAAGGGCAAAGCTAATGAAGTTTGGCGGGGCTAAGTTCGGGATGGGAACAAATTTTATTTCAGTGGGGGAAAGGCAACAAATGAAGTGTTTAGCCATTGGAGGGGATGGTGAGAGAGGGCCTTCTATCTTTTATTAAATTTAGAAATGGAAATGTTACATCCATGTCACTTTGAAAATTAAAATTATCAGTAAGTTCTTGAAGCCCTTTAAAAATGGCACCAGCACCTGCGTGATGATGCCAGACGCTGCCGCGGGGGCCGGACCGCCTGCCCCCTCTACGTCATCGGGGGCGGATGTTTCGCCTCCTCTTCATTAATGAGCCGCCATGCGAAGTATCGCGGCAGCTCTGTGGCGCATGTCTTGAGAATGGCAGCGAGCTATAAAAATTCAGCCCAACCTTTCATCAGAACTCCGATCTCGGTAGTGTGGATTTCCCCTATTCAATGTCAGTTTGAATCTGGCACCAAGTCAAGAGGATCTCTAAGCATCCAGCAACAGTGATTCACCAAGCAGGGTAAGCAACCAATGACATCGAAGTATTCTACCAGACAGCAAATTAGGAAGTAAAATCCACTGGAATTTTCATATTTAATGAAAATTTTACACAGAACAAAATAGATGATTGGGATTTACACATGGGATTAAGGTAGAAGCTGAAATATCATAAGAAAACTGTCTATTTTATCCGAATGTAGAAATTTGACATACCACAAATATAAAATTAGTTTTTTAGGGACAGTGAGGCTGTTCAGCAGTAATTATGAACCTAGTACAGGGTTAAAAACCCAGTTACACCTTGTTCAACAAGGTGTGACTTTTTCAAGGGTTTTTACGGTGAGGCTAATAGCGTGAAAGGGCAAATTCTTATCAGTTCAGTGATTTCTAATTGATTGCAGCCTGCAGGGACTTTCAGCAGTGCGCCCTATGGAAAAACACAGAATCACTGACAGCAACTTCTGGATTTCATCATTTATCTGCACATGTGCCAACTCCAGAAACTGCTGTCAGTTTCATATTTATTTATTTATTTAGAGATACAGCACTGAAACAGGCCCTTTGGCCCACAAAGTCTGTGCCGATCATCAGCCACCCATTTATACTAATCCTACATTAATCCCTTATT
The DNA here is from genome assembly GCF_036365525.1 of Heterodontus francisci. Taxonomy (NCBI): domain Eukaryota; kingdom Metazoa; phylum Chordata; class Chondrichthyes; order Heterodontiformes; family Heterodontidae; genus Heterodontus; species Heterodontus francisci. The sequence goes on along the minus strand of NC_090388.1, from coordinate 36,714,315 downwards.
CCTACCACATCCCCACCTTCCCTCAATTCCCCTACCACCTCCCTATACTAGGGACAATTTACAATGGCCAATTTACCTATCAACCTGCAAGTCTTTGGCTATGGGAGGAAACCGGAGCACCCGGCGGAAACCCGCGCGGTCACAGGGAGAACTTGCAAACTCTGCACAGGCAGTACCCAGAATCAAACCCGGGTTGCTGGAGCTGTGAAGCTGCCGTGCTAACCACTGCGCCGCCCAGAGGAGGAATGACACTGACAGTTTCGCCACCATTACTACCGCAAAATCTGGGCCATTAAAATAATGCTTTTTGTTTTAGTGCTTGCCTTAGAATCACAGCTGACAGTTTTATGTTTGGTTTCTTAACTTTTTTTTAAGCAATTCTAGAATTTTCATTTAGAGGTCAACACCAAAGCAATGACGAGGTAAGTGGTTAGGAGGAAGTTGGAATGGATTAACTTTTTATCTTAAGTAAGCAATGTCAAAATGTTGGCTTTGTTCATAAGTGTTCATAACTATATGCTTAATATTGTCTTGTTTGTTGTGTGCCTATGTTGGGTGGGCAAGGTGAATGTCATGTATGGCTAGATGGTTTGATATATTTAAATTAACTGTAGGGATTTAAGAATACCAATTCTCTTTATAACACTAAAACTAAAGCAAAATACTGGGGATGCTGGAACCACACCATCATTTTTTTCATACAGCAGGTACCGGTGCTGATTCTGCTGCAGCCATTTATAGCTCCTCCAGACCCATCTTTTGTTTCTTTACTTGTTCCATTACCAACCCATTTCCCTTGCCCCATCATTCATTTTGTCACGTAATCTTTCCTGCCTCTGTACTTGCTTAAAACATGTTACATCTCTAACTTTTGCTAGTTCTGATGAGAGATCAACTGCCTGAAACATTAACTTTGTTTCTGTTTCCACAGCTGAGGCCTGACCAGGCTATTTCCTGCATTTTTTGTTTTTGTCTTCCTTTTCTAATACTGTCCATGTATGCCAACTTCTGATCTGTAACGCTTTCATTAAGGTTTCCTGTTTTATGAAAGAATGCATGTTCAATGTAATCTTTTTGTATGATTCACAAAACCTCCTATCGTATAGTGAGATTCTGAATCCTCCACCTTGTAGTTATTTCTCTGGAACTGAATCATCCTTTTTCCATTGGCACAAGCGTCACCTGCAATTCTTTGAACCTACCTGTATTTTTCCATTTAGTTTCTCTTTAGTTCACAACCTATAATACAGTAAGCCTGGTAGCTTGCAGTAATTATTTCTCCAAAATTCAAAGCAGCAGGCACTGTAAGAATTAAGACTGCCCGAGTAATAATAAAGAACTCAAAAAGAGACAAGGCTATATGACTAAGTAATGCGTCAGAAAGAAATCTAAATTGATGAAGTAATACAATGAAAGGAGATAAAGGTTGGTGGCAAGGGGTAGTCAAGGCAGAAGGATTTATCTGAAGGACTGGAAACAAGTTTCCATGGTGGCACAGCACAGTGGTACCATAATGTACCACAAGATAGTGATGGGAATTAGGTTATTCCCTACAATAATCCTGTGCAATCAAGTTTAGTCACCACCAAGTTATCAGAAGCAAATTCTGAATAGAAATGGGGCACTTTCCCTCAGAGGACGGGCCAACTTATACAAAGCACACGCAGACAGTTCTGAGCAGCAGGGAGAGGACTCTGCAAGGCATTGCAAGACATTGCAAGGCAAAGGAGGAAGAATGAGGAAAAGAAAATCTTCCCTTTTTGAATTTTCAATTTAACATCATGCTACAATTTTGCTATTGTTTTGACACTCTTTTATCCTTAACATATTTGCGTATTGCCTAACAAGAATTAACTTTGTTGTGATATTCTATGTTATATTTTGCAGTGTTGGTATTGCAAGTTTTTATGTTAAGGCATTGGATGTTTTTCCTATCCCCTGACTTTTCAAGCACCAGAATCTCAGATAACAGGAACTGGACCAGTTGCAAACTTGGGCTAATTTACCTTTATAAGAGAATTATCTGTCATACCTTGTTTTATTTTTAGAAAGAAAAGTACACACACAGTGCTATATAGAGTGTGCTACGTGAGTGATTATTGAATGTTATTGGAATACAATGGAGCTCGTGTTTCTGTTGTGATGTGTGACCAATTTAATGGGCATTTGCAGATCAAGCAGTATGTTAGCAGAGCTATGACATAATGCAGTGCCTTCAGTGAGGGTGACTATGAGACAAAAGCATCACATTGCATGAGGATTGGGGTGAGTGTCAACAGTGGATGGATAAATGGGCAGGTGATGAAGGTGAAGTGCATAGAATGTGAATGCTGAGTTCTCCTGAAAGTTGAGTGGGTGTGAGGAATGTGATGGAGAACAATTAGTGAGACAGAATGAGGACGAGGGGAGCTTAAAGCACAGGATGTGCTTTAAGAACCAGCAAATGTACTCATTAAACTGCTTCCCACGTTCCATCATGACCTGGGCACAATGCTCCTGCTGCTCACCTCCTCAGCCACTTCCACTGTGCCTTCTTGGTGAGAGCAGCAGGTTTCTTCCTCCCATTGCTGGGGAATGTATGTCCCTCCTCCTTCTCCTGGCTGCACCCAGCAGTAATTCCAGCGAGGTGTCATTAAATTTTGGTGCTGCTTTTGTTCTGTGTCCACCATCAATCCTGAACAACTCCAATTTCCATGTGTGCACTGTCCTTTTAAATACAGCTGAGGCTGTGTCATGCAGGTGCACTTCATACCTGCTGCACAACTTGGAGACACAACAACCCGAAGACAAAATTGGTTGGTATATTTCTGTTGCAATCAGATTCTCACCTGCTTAATTGACTTCCAGGTTTCCCCCACGCAATTCCTCCCCCGCCGGCTAGCAAGTGCCATCATATTCCTATCAGGGCCTTTAACTCTGGTTGGGTGGATGGCAGACTGAGTTAGGGACATATCAGCTGCAGCATAAAACAGACCCACGGTATTTTAATGCCCAAGCCTCATTAACGTGCTGCCAGTTGGCTTCCCGCCCAGAAGTGGGTGGAAGCAGCTGCTAGCCTGCAGCAAATTGGTGGATGGCCACCTGCTGGCATGCAGGTAGGTGTCAGGATGATCCTGCGGGAGGGAAGCGGGGGTGACTGGAGCACATGTAGCCTAAATTGACCTGGGTGCCCAAGAAGAGCAGTCCTGTTTCCCCTGGCCCCACAAGGAAAGTAAAAAATAAACTTACTTTGAATGGCCTCTTCTGGTCCCAGATCCTCTTCTCATTTGACTTTACCTTAGCTGGAAAACTATAGTGGCTTCCCCGCATAGGGGCCCATCAAGAAGGTTGAGTCAATTATTTATGAAGTTGACTAAAATCTGAAAAATACAATTAAGGCAGGACTCTCTAATGTTTAATAGATCTGAACACCTCTTCTTCCATGGAGTGATTGATATTTTAATAAAAAGAACAATAGTCACTAATTCTTACAAAATAATGAAAGGAAAGGCTGCTCTGACAGCATAACTAATGCCATATGGGGTGATTTATTCTTGTAATTGCTAAAAACAAAAGTTACTAATCATTGGCCGAAAGAAAAGATCTTTGCAATAATGGTTCATTCATTTCTGATTGCAACATACAATATCTTAGCAAAATGTTGTGCCTTTTAAGTATATGATATATGGACAACAACAGAAACAACAACATGTATTCATATAGTGCCTTTAATGTAATAAACTCTATAGGAGTGTTATGCTGCAAAATTTGATCCCATGCCACTTTTGATATATTAGGCCAGATGACCAAAAGCTTGGTCAAAGAGGTGGATTTTAAAGAGCATCTTAAAGGAGGAAAGAGAGGAAGTGAGGCGGTGAGATCGAGAGAGGGAATTTCAGAACTTGGGGCCAAGACAGCTGAAAGCACAGCCACCAGTGATGAAGTGGTGAACCCTATTGTTTGTCATTTATATAAACGACATAGATGACTATGTGGGGGGTAGGATCAGTAAGTTCGCGGACGACACAAAGATTGGTCGAGTGGTTAACAGTGAGGTTGAGTGTCTTGGGTTATAGGAAGATATAGACGGGATGGTCAAATGGGCAGAAAAGTGGCAGATGGAATTTAACCCTGAAAAGTGTGAGGTGATACACTTTGGAAGGAGTAATGTGACATGGAAGTATTCAATGAATGGCCTGACACTGGGACGTTCCAAGGAACAAAGGGACCTTGGCGTGTTTGTCCAGAGATCTCTGAAGGCAGAAGGGCAGGTTAATAGGGTGGTGAAAAAGGCATATGGGACACTTGCCTTTATCAATCGAGGCATAGATTACAAAAGCAGAGAGGTCACGTTGAAGTTGTATAGAACTTTGGTAAAGCCACAGCTGGAGTACTGTGTGCAATTCTGGTCGCCACATTATAGGAAGGATGTGATTGCACTGGAGGTGCTGAGGCGATTCACCAGGATGTTACCTGGGATGGAACATTTAAGCTATGAATAGAGGTTGGATAGGCTTGGGTTGTTTTCGCTAGAGCAGAGAAGACTGAGGGGTGACCTGATCGAGGTGTACAAGATTATGAGGGGCATGGACATGTTGGATAGGGAGCAGCTGTTCCCCTTAGTTGAAGGGTCAGTTACGAGGGGTCACAAGTTTAAGGTGAGAGGCAGGAGGTTGAAGGGGGATTTGAGGAAGAACTCTTTTACCCAGAGGGTGGTGATGGTCTGGAATGCACTGCCTGGGAGGGTGTTAGAGATGGGTTGCCTCACATCCTTTAAAAAGTACCTGGTTGAGCACTTGGCACGTCATAACATTCAAGGCTGGCAAATGGGATTAGGTAGACAGGTCAGGTGTCTTTAATGCATCGGTGCAGACTCGATGGGCCAAAGGGCCTCTTCTGCACTGTATTATTCTGTGAAGTGATCAGAATTCCAGTGGCAGAGAGAAAATCTGCTCAAATACAACTAATAGAAATTTACTTTATCTAGACCCTTGTGTTGTGATAGAAAATAGTTTGCTCACTTCAAGTACTTTTCCCCCTACCTTTCAAATCTGTCGGCATCATCCCCTCCTCAGATAGCCTTTCCTTGACCCCACTATCCATGCAAATTACAACCCATCTCCAGCTTCCGTTTTCTCTCCAAAGTCCTTAAACATATTGTTGCCCCCCAAGTCAGTGCCCATCTTCCTCACAGCTCCATATTTGAACCTCTCTAACCAGGTTTCTGCCCCATCACAGTATTATAACAGCCCAGATCAGTCACAGACAAACTCCTATCTGAATGTGACCTTCTGTCCATCTCCTACTTCTTTCACCCAGCATTGGCAGCTGTATCTTCTTCAGCTGTCCCTCCCTAAACATCTCTGCCCCTCCACTTCTCTCTCCTTAAAACCTACTTCTTTGACTAAGCTTTTGGTAGCGCCTGCCCTTATGTTTCTTTTGGCTCGATGTCAATATTAGTCTGATTACCCTCCCATGAAACATCTTGGAACATTTTATTACGTTAAAGGTGCTATAAACTGCAAGTTGTTGAATGAAAACTTAAAATTGACTAATTAATGGATAATATAGTAAATAACTAAAAATCTCAATCATTTTTACACAAAATTTTAGGTCAATTTAATTGTGAATTTTAAACAGAACTGTGTTGGTTGCCTTCTGGAAAGAGTTCATTCGATCTCGATATTAACTTCTCCATGTGGGGCAGGAGAAGGCAACGTGACCCCAGTGATCCACCTTTTGTATGGAGAGGCGGGACACTTAACATATTTAAATCAGGCTCCTACAGTACATTTTAAAATTGACTGTTGCTGCATGGGTTTGCAGGGATCGGGAAACCTGGCAGTGCAAGGGAGCTGGCTCCATAAGGCCTTTTACAGCACTCCTTGTGGGCCAGTAGGCCCCCAGTCCTCATGGAAACTTTTGGCCTCCCCCAGCCCTGATTGCCAGCCTCCACCAGCCCCCAGCCCTCCCAATGCACCTTCTCTCCCCTGTCCACTGGCCAAGCTGTCCACTTGGCCGGCTGCCAAGGCAGGAAATGGAGCTAACAAATGTTAATGAGGTCCTGCTGTTAAGTTCAGCGGTGCTGGCCTTGCTGCGTACTTCAGCCTCACATTTCTGAGATAGAGGAGGCAGCAAGTGAAAAAAAATACTGCCTGTAAGTAGTTGTTAGTTTCAAGGACAGGCAGTGCTATTTGGTTTCAAGCAGGGGGAGGAGTTCTAGTCCAAGTTTTCCTCAAGCAGCATGGAGTTGGCAGGCTTGGCTCCCTGTTGGAAGGCTCCAGAAAAGGTTGCAGCCCAGGAGTAGGTAGGTTTCCTGTTAGTCGGGGTAGAGATCATCAGGGCTGGGGGTGGGGGGAGGGGGGGGGGCGGCGTTGGTAGCGTGTACAGCATGGTTTGGAGGGTTGGCGGTGATTGAGTCGGTGAGGCCAGAGATTGGGGCAAAGGTAGGGGCTCATGGGGTTCGGTGATCACTGGGAGGGACTTTGATCACAGGGGTGAGGGGGAAGATATAATTGTATGGAGTAGGAAACAGGTGTGCTTCTGTGTCCAGGGAAAGCACTCCTGGTCCTGCTGGACTACAAGCAGTGGTGGGAAAGTACTTAACCTCTTCCATGCAGCCGTCCTCATCTCCCTTTACCTGCCAGTTTCCGAAAGCCCAGGAAACCCGACTGGCCAACACTAAAGCTAGGAGAGAGATAAAACCTCGGACTTGCATGTCATTTGACATCATATTAATTTATGTTTACAGATTTAAATTAAAACAAATTACCAGAAGGGAATTACAGTAAAAGTGAGCACTAGAGCACAAACATGTTAGCAGAGTTAATATTGACTCACTTAGCAGTGAAAGAACAGGATGAGGACAGTGCATACCAGTTAGGGCAAGTCCAACTCCAGAGATCTGAGCACATAATCTAAGGTGACACTCCAGTGCAGTGTTGAGGGACGACTGCACTGTCTGAGGTGCTGTCTTTCGGCTGTGACATTAAACCGAAGCCCCATCTCTGTATCTAATGAACGTAAATGATTCCGTGGCACTATTTAAAGAATAGCAGGGAGCTTTCTAGTGATGTTTGTCCCTCAATAAACATCACTAAAACAGATTATCTGGTTTATGGAGCCCCGCGTGAAAATTGGCTGCCGTGCTTCTTGCATTCCAACAGTGACTACACATCAAGAAGTGCTTTGAGATGTCCTGAGGTCATGAAAAGCATGATATAAATGCAAGTTTTTTTCTTTTTTAACAAGAAATACACCCATTACTTTTTAATTAAAGGTTCTGAGGGATCATGGTTTCATTTGTGAAAATCATACAGCTTCAGAAGTTGGTCATTTGCAACATGTATATTAGCCACAAAATTCTGGTGGTGTTTTTCGCATTTCATGCTGAGTAATTATTAATCTTCAGTGACCAAAGGCAACTCTGGTCTGATGTATAAATATTAAGATGTATTGATTTAAACTAGTGTAATCCTGAAACTATACAGTCAGTTTGAAAAATGTTTCCAAAAGTTTTTAAGTACACATAAAACTTTTGAGGTTGTGCAACTTTGAAATGAAATGTTGAATCCTTTCTACATCCGTCTTGTAAATATAATAGAAATCGGAAATGTTGACTTTCAGAGAGGAGCTGGTCAGTTCTTATAAATGCAACTTTTTCTTCATCACATTGCTGAATCTTTGGTCTTTCCAGTAGTGAACATGCTTAATAGATTTTACAATCGTTTAACAGGTGAATGAATATCAGTTGTAAAATCTTGCCTTAACCAATGAATCAGCCAGTTGTAAAATCTTGCCTTAACCAATGAATCAGCCTTAAGATCATAAAATGTATGACTGGTAAACTTGTACATCTGGGTAGAGAGTCATTAATTCACTTTTGGGTGAAACACTTCTTTGTGTGATTCTGCCTTCCTTCATCAACATTCTCATTCCAGTAATCCATGATTCAAGATAAAATTAGTAAGCTTTTTGAAATGAATGTATAAATAAGAAGAATTCAAAGGATTTTCAGAAGATGCTTGTTAAGTTGTCTGCCAGGGTGATTTATGCAAACACTCAGGTGCATAAAATGGGCTGGACTTTCCCTCTTGGGACAGGCTGGGAGGCTGGGGGTTGGGGGGGAGGGTGTGGGGGGAGGGGGTTCAGGTACGTGAAATGGCGAGGGAAGGCTGGGAGTGGAGCACCTGTCGCCTTCCTGACACCATGGAATTTTACCGGGGAGGGGAGGTCGAGGACAGGCTTCCAGTCCAGAGGCTAATTGAGGCCCTTAAGTGGCCAATTAAGGGCCACTTAAGGGCCTCATGCCACCAAGGGGGCCATACACCACATAGGGAGGCTGCCCAGTAAAACCAGGAAGCCTCATTGCTTGCTCGTCAGTTGCAGTAGTGGGGGAGGGGGGGGTTGCTCCTCTTCAGACAACACTCAGAAATCTCCCACCACCCTTAAAAATTAAACCCCCGTCAGGGCCTGCTTGGATGCTCCCAGTGAGCCTGACCCCACTTACCTTCATTCCGGGGCCTCCTCCATGTTGGCTGCTCCTGGCCAGCTGCAGAACCAGCAGTGGCCACTGCTCCCAGTGGCATGGCTGGGACTGAAGAGCCACCAGCCTTTTGATTGGCCGGCAGCTGTTGGAGGTTGGGGCCTCCACCTTTTAAAGGGACCAGAGTCCTGACGGCAGGCAGTTAACTGCCTAATGGCCATGTAATCCCGCTGGGGCTCCCGAAAATGGCTGCAGCAGGGTTGCCCCTGGCTTTCCGGCCCACCGTCAGGGCCACCACTCTGACCATTAAATTCAGCCCTACAAGAGGAAATGTAGCAGCAGAGATAGAAAGGCAGTTTATGGCCAGGAACTGAAGGCTTATGGTTAATGGACATTGCTCAGATTTGTGAAAAATTGGAAGTCGTGTATCCAAAAGATTGGTGCTGGGTCCACTTTTGTGTTCTCTCTCTCCCTCTCTCTTTCTCCATGATTTCGACTTGGTCATAGGAAGAACAATGTAGAAATTTGCTAACTATACAAAGATGGGATGTTCAGCAAATAATGTTGAGAACTACAGAAGACATGAGAAGATTAGTGAAATGGGCAGATAGATAACAGTCCAATTTGATATAGACAAGAACACAAGAAATAGGAGCAGAAGTAGACCATATGGCCCATCGATCCTGCTCCGCCATTCAACACGATCATGGCTGATCTTGGGCTTCAATTCCACTTTCCGGCCTGCTCCCCATATTTCTTGATTCCCTGTGAGACCAAAAATCTATCTATCCCAGGCTTAAATATATTCAATAATGGAGCATCCACAACCCTCTGGGGTAGACAATTCCATAGATTCACAACCCTTTGAGTGTAGTAATTTCTTCTCATGTCATTCCTGAATGATTGACCCCTTAACCTGAGACTGTGTCCACATGTTCTAGATTCCCTGACCAGCGGGAACAATCTCTCAGCTTCTACCCTATCAAGCCCTTTCAGAATCTTGTATGTCTCAATTAATGTTGGCATGCTGAGTTTTGTCTCAGTACACTAGAGCTAGACTTTTTTTTTCATATCCATTGTGGGAGTTGCTGACAAAGCCAGCATTTATTGCCCATTTCTAATTGCCTGTAAGAAGGCAATGGTGAGCCACCTTCTTAGTAACTGAGTAGTTTGCTAGGCTATCTCAGAGGATAGTTAAGAGTCAACCACACTGCTGTGGATCTGGAGTCACACAGATGTGTGCATTTGCCCTGCAAATTTCTTCTCTTCAGATAATTGTCTAGTTCTCTTTTGAAGGCTTCAATTAAATCTGCCTGCACCACACTTTCAGGCAGAGCTTTCCAGATCCTAACTACTCGCTGCGTAAAAATGTTTTTCCTCATATCGCCTCTAGTTCTTTTGCCAATCACCATAAATCAGTGTCCTCTGGTTCTGGATATTTTCAACAACGGGAACAGTTTCTCCCTATCTACTCTGTCCAGACCCCTCATGATTTTGAACACCTCTATCAAATCTCCTCTTAATCTTCTCTTGTCCAAGGAGAACAGGCCAAGCTTCTCTAACCTATCCATGTAACTAAAGTTGGTCATTCCTGGAACCATTCTCGCGAATCTTTTCTGCATCCTCTCTAACGCCTTAGCATCCTTCCTAAAGTATGGTGCCCAGAATTGGACACAATGCTGCAGTTGAGGCTGAACCAGTATTTTATACAGGTTTATCATAACTTCCTTGTTTTTGTACTGTATGCCCCTATTTATAAAGCCCAGGATCCCATATGCTTTATTAACGGCTTTTCCAACCTGCCCTGCAACCTTCAGTGATTTGTGCACATATACCACCAGGTCCTTCTGCTCCTGCACTCCCTTTAGAATTGTACCCTTATATTTATATTGCCTGTCCTTGTTCTACCTACCAAAATTAATCACTTCACACTTTTCTGCATTAAATTACAACTGTCACTTGTCCGCCCATTCCACCAGCCTATGTCCTCTTGAAGTTTATCACTATCATCCTTACAGTTCACAATCCTTCCAAGATATAGTTATGAGGTGAGACATGAGAAACAAGGATCATTTGCAGAAAAGCAAAGAAGGCCATGATAAGATTTAAGAGCTTTTTCAAATTATCAAGGGTTTTGATAAGGTGATTAGGGAAAGATTACTTTCTCTAGTTGGGAAATTAGTATTGAGGGATCATCAATCTAAGATTATCATGAAAAGGAAAGCATGGGGGAAGAAGTTATGGGAAATGTTGAATCCTGGAACAGGAAGTAGTTAAGACAGAGGCATTGCATCTTTTAAGGGGAAAAAGGCTAAATAATTGAAGCAGATAAAGATACAGGGCTTTGCGGACAAGGCAAAGCAGTGGGATTCATTTTGACCTTAGCAAAGAGAAGGCACACGCACAAAGAGTTTTCTTCTAAGCTGTACACTTTTATGGCTGTATGGTTTCAGATGATTGATCACTGTCTCTTCCATGCAACTTGTGAAACTCTGGGTATCAAAAAACTAGAAATAGTCATGGAAAATGTTTCAGAAATCATATATGCTTTCTGTCTAAGAAGAAAGGCATGTAGATAGGTATGCGTATTGCATTGTTTGCGAAGAGGTAATTACAAGGGATTCTTAATCAAATAACAAAATGATAATGACTGGAAAAAAAACTCTTTGATTACAAAGGCTATAGATTAAGGCTCAAGAAACTATTTTTTAAAAATAGTCCATTTTAATTACTGTTACGGACAGGTGGGAAGTGGTGTGGGTGACTTCCACTTTTTACCTCTCAACTGACGTTTTAAGGGTCAAATAAATAGACAAATGACAGATTTTCCCAGAGATTAAAAAAAGAGATAATTATTACACAATAACCAGAAAATGTTCATGACTTCACCCACTCATGCATTCACACACAAACACACACTCACTGGAAAAGATAGAGAGTAGAGGGTAGCATGCAATTTGAGTCCAATTGTTGCAAAAGAGTTTGTTGCTTTAAAAAAAGCTGTAGAAGCTTTTTGGGAGGAAATCTTTCAGCGCTGCAAGCCTGAATGTTCATTGTCTTGCAAAGGATGAAGTGTTGCAAGCTGTTTGTAGTTAAGCCTCGATCTGAAGTCAATGGTGGAAATCTTGGTTCGTTTTTGCTGATGGGGAGTTCCAAAGTCACCTTGCAATTTCTCTGCTGCAGTAGTTAGAAGGTGTTGTCAACAGGGCTCCTGCTTAACTGGAACTGTCTTACAGCTGTACTGTCTGTAAAATACCTTCTCAAGTTGTTCTGCTTCTCTCTCCGGAAAGATACCTTCTAAGGTAGAAATATGTCAGGTCGGGGTTTTGGTCAGGTGACTAAGGCTCTCTCCCTGGGGTGATTCATACAATGTTCCAAGATATGTGAACCATTGTTACATGATGCAGTCTGAATGTAGTCCATTCTGCTAAACTGGTGCTAGTTTACATCTATCATTTTAGTCTTTGCTGCGGAGTCAGTCTGTCTTTAAAAATATTTGTTAGCTCCATTCCTGTAGATAGGAGTTGTTAGCATGGAATGAGCTGTTTTCCATTTCAATGTGTTTTCCCCAAAGCTAATTCAGATGTGAATAATGGGTTTTGTCTTCAACAGACAAACGTGTATTGACAGTACAGGAGGGGTCGCCTGACCTCTACTCCAGTAGGTCCACACCTCGGTTGGGGGGCAGGGTGATCCTGAGGCAGGCGTGAGGGCATCCACTCCTGGGGTTGTTGGGGTGTCTGGTTCCTGGGGGGAGGTGTCTGATGCTGGGGTATGGGTAGCGGATGGTGAAGGCCTGGGAGATAGGACGCCGGGGTGGTGAGGGGATCAGAGGCCTCGGGTGGGATTAGAGCCCTGCCATATGGAGGTTGAGGCCTTGAAGGAGGGGAATGCTTGTGGGGAGGGAGTCAGGGGAGCTTGGAGGCATGGGGAAGACTGGAAGTTTCTTGGGGGAGTTTGGAATGGATGGGGGGGGGGGGCGTTGATGTTTGATCGGGGTGGGTGGGGGGGGTGAGAGGGGTTGGCCAGGTGGGCGCACTTGGTCCAACAGGTAAATGGAAAGGCACTTGCCTCCTGATCCAGCAATCCTTTGCCTCGGTTCAGCTGGTGGGTTTCCCAAGGCCCGAGAAACCCAACCATCCACCATTAAATTTCACATGGTGAATACAAATAAGGCACACCTTGGAGCAGGTTGATCACCCACACCCTCCACCTTTCTGGGTATTTCCAGTACTTTTTGTTTTTATTATTAATATGTCTCACATACTGACTACGTTTTTAGAAAAAAAGTCCCTGTTGTAGTTCCTATTTTATTTTGTTGTCCTTTAATTTGTAAATATGAGCCCTTGTGCTTAAATTGTGTACATGGCAGTAAAGCTCACTTTTGTAGTCACAGTTCAGGACTAGACACATTCACAATTTATTTTGATTGGCAGAAGTAAAATGCTTTCGTCATCTAGCTCCTAGCTTTATCACGCAACTCTTCCTGGCATAATTACTGTCTCAAATGTTGAAGCCTGGAATTACCACTATGAACCTGAGTTGTACCATTCTTTGGCACATTTGAGGTTTACAATGCCAATAAAAATACTGTCAAACTGAAGTAACTCTTGCAGTGCTTTGTTTACAGGAGAAGCAAAGAAAGAACACAATGTTGGGCATCAGTCTATAATTGAAATGGTTTTGGTTTATCATTTGTGCTGTTTCTTGCATTAGAAACATTGATTTCAAGTGAGACAGAGGGCTGGATTTTACCAAGCTCCCGTCATCGAGCTCCATGGCGGGGGGCGGGGGGTGGGGGTGCGGGTGACGGCTAGAAGATCGTTCCAGCAGAGGATTACCACGGAGCTCAGTGCCAGGAGAGCCCGGCCTGATTCTCCTGGCGGTGACAAGGCTCTGTGGCGGCCACTCCCCGCTGCTGGGTGATGGACCCTCAATTTCTATATTTAAATTAATGAAATGAATAAATTTAAATCAACTTACCTTGAAACTTCAGGGCTTGCCGCGACCTTTGGCACAGCGTCCGGCACTCCCGCGCCTTCAATTCCCCATTTGGGGAAAGCAGGTGTGACACTGGTGGGGAGGGGGGAGGAGCTAAGATTTTTACTGCCGGGAGGGGAGTCAAATAAGCATCATCAGTGTAGGAGATGGTGGGAAGGGTGAACTTTCAACTTTGTGCAGTCTGGGGCGGTGGGAAGGTCAGAATTCAACGGTAAGTATTTTGGGCTGGGGGAAAAGGCAGCCTTTTTTATTGGGTGATTGGAAAGGAGCATTACAATTTTATTTTGTAAATTTTGGGGGGGCTATACTTTAAAAATTCAAATTTGTCAGCAAGGCTGGCTGCCCTTTAAAAATGGTGCGCGTGCCTGTGCATAGGCAGCTGACACCATTGCTGGTGGCGGACAGCCCACCCTCTTCTGATTGGGTGGGGGGGTGGGGGGCGGTGTTGGCAGGCTGCTCCGGCTATTTAAATGAGCCACCGCGTGGAAGATTGCAGCGCCTCTTCGGCGTGCAGCCCACGTGTACTGGTTGCCATTTTTTGAGCTCGCCGCCAGGAACAACGGCGGGTTCTTCAAATCCAGCCCAAGCTTTATTTTATTTTATAAGATCTACTTGACCTGTAATGTAATGTCAGTCAATGATGATGTCTAAAAGTAAGTAGTTCTACGAGCAGAATCTGAGCATGGTTAGATTAGGTTTAACTACAGCGAAGGGGGTGGATTTTAGTCTCACTACCACACTAAAATTTTGGGCAGTAACAAAATGGATGAGGAATAAAAATCCACTGGAACTCACTTCTGTCACATTCTTGCCCAGTTATGGCCGTGCTTCATATTTGAGTCAGGCCTGGGATGAGCATCTGAAGCTTCTGATGAAAACAGGCAGGAGCTTCATTACCATATTGAAAAGAGGGCAGGGAAGGGCTCTGCATGATTTTCAGCACCAGGGCATGCTGGAGACATGCCATCCGGTGCACCCAGTGGCTGAAAATGGTGCAGAGCCCTTCCACAGCCCCTTTAGAATACCTTGCTCATATGACCATTCTTAATTTCAGTGCCTAGAAACAAATCTTCATAGGCAGTTCAACTGTAGGGACATCCTGTCCTTCTGCAGGGCACTGAGTTGAATTATAACCTCTTCTACCAGTCCAGCTAAGATCAGCTAATTCAGTAATTGAACTAAAGACCATCTGGCCTAAGATGGCATGTTCTATGCTTGCTTATGTAACATTGCAAAATATGAGACAAACAAAAATAAGACTATCTTCTGATAATTATGGAGAATTATATTATTTAGCTGATTTTGCATTGTGTTAGCCTGGTGAAGAGGTATTAAATTACAGCATGTGTCTGGAAGGCCAGTTTTCATGGCTATAGCACTCTACAAGGTACAGCCAACTGGAAAAATGGGCACAGCCCTCTCCCAGTTTGTTCCAATGATTCCTTGTCTCATCCTCTCTACCACTCTGCCCATAGGTCTGAGGGTGGTTGGACAGGATCGATGAGGTGTGTGGGGGACATTATTTGATTCCTTGTTTGAGCCACTCTTGTGTGAGCCAGTCGGTGGAGGCTGTAACAGTGCAGCCAAGGGTCTGTGTTGCAGCAGCCTGAGTATTCTTTAGAGAACCTATGAGCGGTAACAAGGACTCTGCTATGAGGGGCTGTGTAGCAGATGACCCTGGAGCATCCACTGACCTCCAGGATGATTGTGTGATTTTAATAGCACACATCAGCACCTCACTCAGGTCATTCGTCATCATAGTGCAGATGTTGTTTGGCACATCACCCAGTGACTGCAAGTCTATCATGATTTGAAAGTGTTTATTTTTGGAATGTAGTGCCATGGCGATCATGCTCCACTGCCTGTTCAGCGGCCGGATGGGCCTCCTCTGCATCCTTCTCCAGATGCTCCTGTTCTTGCTTGCTAATACTCAGTGATTCCACCTCCTCCTCATTATGTATACACACCCAAATGGATGTAACTGGGCATGTCAACTCTTGGAATTGTGATAGGGTGCCAGATGAGCTGCTTCCTGCAGGACCTGTGGAAGGTTTCGCCTCTGATTGCTCTGACTTTCCAGTGACAAGAAAGAAGGATGAACGCAGAGACAAATTAATAAGTGAATAGATAGAAATGGGTTTAATCATCAGTTGAAACTGCTTGTAAAGTACCTGATAGTTGACCTTTTCTGATTCATTGACCAAGGCTGGGAGGGAAGATAGGAAAGAAAAGAACAAAGCCTCAGTGGGGACATGGTCATCCATTTCATCATCTCTTGCCACCTCTCGCAAGTTGCATTGCCGGAGCTCCCCTGCCCTTTCCTCAAAAACAATGACTTCCTGCACTGTCACAGATTGTGAAGGTGGAGCTACTTTACTTTCATGCATTAGATTTTTGTAGATACTTGTATGTAGTAAATTTGACTTGTGACTAGTGAGTCAATCCATCATAATAATGAGGAGCTGGCACGAAAGAGGAGTTGATGTCTGGGGCAGATCAGCCATGATCTTATTGAATGGCGGGGCAGGTTTGAGAGGCCGAATGGCCTACTTCAGCTCCTGTTTCTTCTGTTCTTAATCCATATTGTGTATAAGACTTTATCACCTTTAACTGATGCTATTTTAACTAGTTCATTGCATTGAATGACAGGAAACACTAAGTAGTTGCCACAAGGCTCACAAACTTTTTAAAATCAATGTAAAGGCTCATAATTGTTTTCCTCCTTCTGGTGAAGTCATTAAAGTTCTTTTGGCATTGCATCCATAATCAATTCGTGTTTTGATGTTATTGCATTTGTGATCGCTTGGGGCCGATAGAACACTGGCTAATTCTACAAATGTTTGAAAATTGCCATAAATATTATCATTGCAGGTGGTGGTTTCACGAAGTGAGCGATCGACACCCCATGTAAATTTCCAGCTGGATTCCAGCTCAGTATCTCCTGAAGTAATAGTTGAACAATCTGGATCTGAAGATGGCTACGTAATTGTCATCACGGGGAGAAAAGTAAGTTTGCTTTGGTTGTAAATCCTTGTTCATATGAAAGACTAGTTTCTTAAGATTTTTACTTGCTTTTAGTCACACTGTAGACATGACGAGTAGTTAATTTGATTTTCAGGAATACTAGTTTAGCTCCCATGATGTTTAAAGGCACAAATGTTTTTTTAATCACAGTCCAGAATTTGCTGGGAAGATAACTGTGAGTTTAATACGAATGCTATTATTAATGTGTAAATAGCCCAGCAATTTGTAGCAAGGAAGACATATTCTGCAAGTTGTGAATTGCCACAAGTTGCTGAACAATTTGCATCGCTGCACCTTTAAACTCTTAGAAACAGCAGCTCACCATCGGCTTCCCCATGAGTTTCAAGAAATTGCTACATTTGCACTGTTAAAACAAATTAAACTCACCACAAAGTTAGGGCTGGTACTTAACAGCATAAGGACCATTTAATGAAAAGGAACAACTGAAACTACAATGTTTTCATTCCTGCTGGTAGTAAATTGTTCTTAGAGATTTTTAACATTTAAGATGAAAAATGATGACATATTTTCCTACCTATTTCTTTCTCTTTCCTAATTCAATCTTTCCCTCTCTTTGGGCTGAATTTTACTCTCGGCGGACAGAAGCCATCCACCGACTAAAAAGTCGGTGGCGATCCCGCCTCCGCTTGGCCTGAGTATCCAGCCCGCATTTTACGATCCCTAGGCCAGTTGGTCTGAGGCAGGACTTCCATCTCATTGAGGCAGGAAGTCCCGCCTAATGGAGCTGCCGGCCAAACAGCGGGCCGGCATCTCTGTCCCAGCAGCGCCACCGGGTGCAGTGGCCACTGCTGGGAGTGCAACCCAGCCATCAGAAGAAAGATGAAGGACGGCCCAGGAACGAAGGTAAGTTTTTGGGGCCTCGCTGGGGGTGATTGGTTGGGCTGCAGCGAGGCAAGGGTGGTTGATTGGGGGGACGGGGGGGCGTGTTGGGGGTGGTTGGGGAAACGGGGGTGGCCCTCTGTCAGGCATAGGGTACCTGATCATGAGGGCCCCTCCCCCGCCCAGGCTGTCAGAAAGCCACCTGCTTTTGTCAGGCGGCTTTTCTTGGGCTTGGGCCAAGGGTAAAACCCCCGTGATGACGGGCGGAAGCCCTTAAGTGGTCACTTGAGGGCCTTGATCGGCTTGGGGCGGGCGCCCTGTGTAAAGAGGTGGTGGAGGCGGAAGCAGGTCGGGAAGGACCATCCTAGCCTCCTGCTCCATTTTACGCACCGCCCCGCACCCCCCCACCCCCCATCACCACCATCCCGCTGTTTGGGGGGGGTGTAAAATTCAGCCCTTTATTTCTCTTTCTGTACCTAATTTGACGCTAATTCACTCACACTAATTCACCCTCCTCTCTTTCTTTCTCTATCTTTAAATCTCACTGGTTAAGGAGATAGACTATTGGTCCTGTCATTCACTCAGGTCCCAGATCCCCAGGGACTCGCCACACCATTATTAGCTCGCACTTCCAGCAATTTGTGGTACAAAGATTTTCCCAGTTAAAGGGTGAACAAAAAAATGTAACAAATGGGGCATGCTGTAAGATGCCCTGCTTCAGCAAATTCTGGGGCTATATGTTGGAACCTAGCCAGTAGGGGAAGGTTCAGTATGTTTGGGCTTGTCACATTGTGTTACTTAGGCCCTAGTGTACTTAATATGACCCGCACAGCACCACCTGAAGCCACAATATATTTGGAATGTTATGGCCACTCATTCAAATGTATAATAGTTTACTTATCTATTTTGCTAATGGAATGGAGAAACTTTTTTATTGATGTAATAAATTCACAATTGTTCAAAAACCAACCGTACCATAAACAATTACTGTGTTCTTTCTCGTTAGATAAGCAGAATACCTTTAATAGGCCCAGGGTGTGGCCATTTCTTGTCCTGCAGTAAGTGTTTAACAGCTCCTTACTTCATGCAATGTGGGTGGTGCGGTGATAGGTGTTCGCGAATGCAGGAATGTACAAATCAGACGTGCATCCAGAATATCTGCCCTCCTATCATCAGTGAGGTAAGAATTTCTGCTATTTTGATTTTTAAAAATACATTAATAGTTAACTGTTGCTACTTGGATTGTATCCATGGTAAATTTGTAGTGCTTTTAATAAAAATACATAGGGTTGAATTTTAATCAGCTCCCGACATCAGGCTCCATGGCGGTGGGTGCCGGAAGATCGAAGTGGCAGTGGCCCGCCACAGAGTCTGACACCAGGACCGCCGGACCTGATCTTCCTGGCGGCGGGGCTCCGTGGCGGCACCCCGCACCGCTAAGCGATGGGACCCGACTTTAAATATTTAAATAATCTTTATGAATACATTTAGATTCAATTCCCTGCAATCTTACAGTCGGATCCGGATCTTACGTGAAACGGGTGCCACTCATGTGCCTTCACTTTCCCGTCCAGGGAATGCAGGCGCCACCAAGGTGGGGAAGTGGGGAACTCAGGATTTTTAGTCTAGTTGTGGGGGTGGGGGAGTGGGGAGCTCTGCATTTTTAGTGTGGTGGGGGGGGGGGGAGTGACCTCTGCGCTTCGTGCAGTTGGGGGCGGGGAAAGGAGTGACCTCTGCACTTTGTGCACTTTTTCAAGTGGGTGGGGAGACGGGATCAACTTTGCAAAGTCCGTGTATTGAGGGGAGAATGGGGCAAACATTTATTTTCAGTATAGTGGGGGGGGAATGGGGTTCAACTCTGCATTCTCTGAGCAGGGCTGGCAGCCTTTTAAAATGGCGCCTGCGCAGAGACAGCTGATGACATTCACTGGATCGCCGTGGCCGCCCCTGCCACATGATCTGGGGTGGTGGGAGGTGACCGGCCTGCATATTTAAATGAGCCACTGTGCTCATGATCGCAGCAGCGTGGTGGTGTGCAGCATGTACGGGCCGGCTGCCATTTTTAAAAAAATTAAATAAAAGACAGAGAAAGGAGCACTGTGGTGGAGGGTGGGTGGAATCCCTTTACAGAGCCATCTTTGGTTGCACTCTCACCCAGGTGGGCAATGCCTGTAGGCCTGCCTGAAGCACAAGCCCCCATCCCAGCCTCCCACTGGGTGCCCGCCTCCAGGCAGATAAACTGACCCCATCGCGTGGGAATCTAGAGACCAACTGGAAAATCCCAGTCGGTCTCCTTTCAGTGCTCTTAACAAGGCTGTTACTGAGTCTAATTGGCTACCTGCCTTGTGGGGATGTGTAGCCCTGTTGTCCCCGAATCCACCTTAGCAAAATAGGCCGCGCTCGGAACGGGGTCGGGAAATGGGCATGCTGCCCGGCACGGGCCCCATCCGCTTCCATTCCCGACCTCAGCGGAGCCCGAAGATTCAGCCCAGAAAGTTGTACAACAGTAAATTTGGGATTGTCTGCAACTTGTATTTTGCTGTGGTTAAATGCTTCCAGATCTCCCCGCTAAGTGCACCTTTAGAGGGTGGAACAAGACTATCCATTTGTGGAAAGGATTTTGGAGCAATGAAAAGTGGAAAAATAAGTGCTAAAATGATTGCCATAAATGTTGGAAATGCTCCCTGCAAATTGGAGGCAAACAAAAGCAACAAGAACAGGTGTGCCAAGAAGACTATAGTTCTCGCTAAATACTGACTGCTTCTGTGTTTTTAGTTATGGTAGTAGAGAATCCGATCCAAATGGGATATATGAGAGAGCACTTACTGTAACACCTTGTATACTGGCATACAAATGATCACTTGCATCAGGCCACATCTTGCTCCAGGATTATACAAAAGGCAGCAGAAAGAGTGATGCAAGGTTAAAAACTATCTACACAGTTAATATTATCTGTTTCTTCTGGACCTGCTAGTTGGAACTCAGTCTGGATATGAGACACTTCAGGCCCATATTTAACCTGGCCTGCCTGGTGGGAACTGTGTAGGCGGGGATTAAAATGTCAGTCGGCCTTGCCTCCAATGTTCGTGGCTGCCACCCTTTTAATTCACGGATTTTCGGGAGTACCGAGGCTGCCTGGCATAGGCAGGTGGGAGCTTCTTCAATATCAAAATCATCTAATGACGTCTTTCATTGCAGCTGCAATGCCAAGTGCCAGAACAGCTAGGGAAATTTAGTGGAAGCCGTGAAGCAGGGCCAGAAAAGACCCAGCTAATTCATTCTAATTTTCATAAAAGGTTTCCTTGTGCTCCAGGAAGAGCTGGTGTGCTCCCCTTGACCTGGCAAGGAAACAGTGTGCCACCACTGTCCTGGGCTTCACCCCCCACTTTCCCGACCACAGTTCCCATTAGATCCCCGCCCAATGGCTTTTCTTAGTGCTGGGGACCATTCGCTCAGATTCCCAATGATAGTCACCTGCCATCCAAAATGTCACTTCCGGTTGCATAACCACCTCTGGGTTCGGCAGGAGTCAGCATGGCAACATTTAAATGAGGCCCAGGAGTTAAGTTTGGCCACACCTCATGCTGGTGCCATCATAGTTGCTTCCTTCCTACCCCGGTCCCAACAGGTCACACTTCCATCCCAGGCTAAAATCAGGCCTGAATACGTTGGGGAGGAGAGAGTGTGAAAGAGACCAGCTGATACTACGTATCTCTTCTCCCCTTCCATGGCATCTTCTCCCAAGTAATTCTGGATTAATAACAGTCACTTGTGAAGCATATTTACAATATTTTCTGCCTCTTTGCGCTCTGTTTATATTTGTAGTACAGCATGACTTTCCAACTAATTTGTATTGGTGGCTGTGAGAAAACCTAGTCACCTGATTGGAGAGCTTAGATTTAAATTTAAATTTAAAATGCTTTATCCAGCAAAAGATGGAAATAATGGAAGCAAGCCAATTTATCCGGAACGTTTGGTCTGCTGAGAAGAATGTAATGAATAAAATAAGTGAACTATTTAGAGTCTGGTTTCCTGTTTTATAATGCCAGGTAACAATTTTTTCTTTTTCTTTCCAAAGACTTCTGTGCACATTGGAAGCAGTTAATGCCACACAAGATTATAATCCCGTCTCTATTAATTTAACTTTGAAAGGTTGGACAACACAAGTGCAAGGCTTCTATTTTGTGGTAAGATACTGTAGTTCACTCATTTTTTTTGTTAGAATTCCTAAATTTCTAGAATATGACAGTTTGAGATTTTGATAATTGCGTTAAATCATACTCAAAAATTTATCAAACTCTCCTTTGAAACATTTTGCCACTGGTCCAGCTTTGCATGCTGGAACAGCACCTTTATAACACTTAAAAAAACTGTCATACCATCTCCGCCCAGTCATCGCCCAAGGAAGAGAGATGTGTTAACAATGTCGTCCATTAGTCTCTCCATCAGTCTGCAAACAAATCCACACTTTGAGCGTCATCCAATCTATTTTTCACAAATTGGTTCTTGGTACTGGAAAACATGTGCATGCATCAATGAGCACAAAACTGTCACCAGACATTAATATAACTCAATAATATTTAAGCAAACTTCAGAGATAACATACACTCGTTAGGGACTTATTTCAAAAATGTGTGTACACTGCTAGAAGCTGTCAAGTGTGTAAAATAAAGGAAAATGGGAACTTCTAAAATCTCTGGAACTTAGCTGTCACAAAATTGGCAACATCTGGTTGTCACTTGACCAATCTGGCTTCATGTCTAACAGTACCAACTGTGTGTCATGAAGAAAAAAGAGAAAATGACAATACAAAAACAAAGGTCTCTACAGATTTATATTTCTGCTCAAACATTTTTTCTATTGTCGTGATATCTGTTGCCTGTTTTTTGAATGGTTGCGACAGAATCCTCTTATCTTTTATCATTGGAATTTACTTGAGTCTTTTCTGGTTAATGTTTAATGGTTAATGTTTTTCATGAGGAATGCTCTAAGTGCATTTTTATGATAACTTGTAAATGTAAAACTGAATTACTGCTTACTCGAGTTCCATTGGTTAGACCAGTGTACAGACCAGGATTGAATCTCGGACTTTTCTTATCCAAGCTAAGCTAATTGATCTGGGCTGAAGCTGTAAAACAGATATTATGACCATAATTATGATTCCCGAAGGCCTGAAAGTGGGGAGAAGGTGGGGCGACCTTGCTTTGGTGTTCTGCAGAACCCAAAACCGCATTTTACGGTGGGCAGGCCACTAATTGGTTGCCATTAGGGCTGCCGTCCCTATTGAGGACAGCCTGCCGGCCAATCCGAGGATCAGCAGTCTCCGCAGTGCCACTGGGAGCAGTGGCCACTCCTGGGACTGCAACTGCATCTGGAAAGAAAGGACGACATGGAAGGACAGCACCCGCCCAACCAGGTGAGTCACGTCTGGGGGCACCGGGGCCAGTCATGCAGGCCCCACCAAGGGTAGGGGTGGGATTGGTGAGGGTAGGCAACGCTGTTGCTGCAGGGGTAGCTATTGCCACCAGAGAGCTCCTCCGTGTCCCAAAAGGTGCCCGAATAGGAGGGCCCCACCCCCAAGTCTGCTGGGAGGCTGCAGGGTTTACCTGATGGTTTCCTCCTATGATGGAGGGTCCACCTGCTGCTGGTGAACTGCCAGTGGTGGTGGGAAGAGGACCTTAATTGGCCACTTAACTGGCTCAACTGGCCCCTGGGTGAAAGAGCCATCTGCCGCTGGCAAGATGGCATGGCAGCAAGAAATGTGGGGCACCCCACCCGCTGCCTTCCCTCACCACTTTATGAGCCCTCCCGCCTCCCAGCCCACCTCCAGAGGACTGGTAAAGTTCAGCCCTTTGATTGGCTTCAGTGTCACTGGGTTAGAGAAGGAAGATCATCCTGGGTTCCAGTTCCAAATGAAGACAGGATCAGGCCAGGGATGTGGTGACTCACATTTTCAAACAGCCAGCCAACTGTGACTCCAAGGCTCACATGGGAAAACTAGTTGGTTGAGGAACCAAAAGGCAGCTGATAACCATGGAACCATAACATAGCCAAACATCAGCCTTCAGGAGGGAAGGGGAAGAAAATTGGTGGGTAAAGAAGGGAGATAGTACAAAACTGTAAAATATAGTGCCAACAGCCGTTCAGTTGGATTGTTTGCCAACAATAAATGATGCCAATATTTCACTGCTTTTCTTTTTTTTGGGCTGCGGGGTACAGAATCCAGCTATAACTCGCATTTCCCCAATTCATGGTCCAAAATCAGGAGGAGCCCTACTCACTCTTACAGGGAAGTACTTGAACAGTGGAAGTAGAAGGGAAGTTTTAATTGGAGGACAAGTGTGTGACCTAAAAAGGTATGCTTTTTTTCTTTAAACACATCATTGTTTTCAAAAGAAGTATTTAAAATGCTCTGAACACAAGATCGGATTTAAAACCGCCCATTTTTTAAAAAGTTTGCATTGATTTGAATGTAGGTTCAGTTGTTACATCAGCAAAATACCACAGATGCTGTAAATCTAAAATAAAAACAGAAAATGCTAGAAACACTGTTCGACACATTAACTTTGTTTCTCTCTCCACAGCTGCTGGTGGAGAGACTGAGTGTTGCCAGCATTTTCTGTTTTTATTGCAGTTGCTGCTTGTTGCATTCACAGGATTTTTGTATGGTGATGTATTAATGTAGTTATTCTATTGAGCTGTAAATACCCAAATACGGATACAGGTTTGAGGACCAGGGTGCTTTTAGAAGATACAACAGTTTGCACAACAGCTTTCTCTAATAATGTGAGGTGATGCATTTTGGGAGGACTAATAAGGCAAGGGAATATACAGTGGTCGGTAGGACCCTAGGAAGTACAGAGGGTCAGAGGGACCTTGGTGTACTTGTCCATAGATCACTGAAGGCAGCAGCACAGGTAGATAAGGTGGTTAAGAAGGCATATGGGATACTTGCCTTTATTAGCCGAGGCATAGAATATAAGAGCAGGGAGGTTATGATGGAGCTGTATAAAACACTAGTTAGGCCACAGCTGGAGTACTGTGTACAGTTCTGGGCACCACACTGTAGGAAGGGTGTGATTGCACTGGAGAGGGTGCAGAGGAGATTCACCAGGATGTTGCCTAGGCTGGAGCATTTCAGCTATGAAGAGTGACTGGGTGGGTTGGGGTTGTTTTCCTTAGAGCAAAGAAAGCTGAGGGGGGAACCTGATTGGGGTATACAAAATTATGAGGGGCATAGATAGGGTAGATAGGTAGAAACTATTTCCCTTGGAATCTGGAACACACTGCCTGAAGGGGTGGTAGAAGCAGGACATTTAAGAAGTATTTAGATGAGCGCCACTTGAAACACCATAGCATACAAAGCTACGGGCCAAGTGCTGGAAAACGGGATTAGAATAGATAGGCTTGATGGCCGGTGAGGACACGGTGGGCTGAAGGGCCTGTTTCTGTGCTTTATAACTCTATGACTCTAATACCCAAAAAAGCTTGTTGCCACTCTAATCCACTAACAGAAAATGGAATAGGTGTAGCCTGATAGCCCAACTGCCCCATCTACTGTTCCAGCAGAGAACTGTCACAATTAACCCAATAAGGGCAGGTGAGTATTGATACTTAAGAATCAAATTAGATCTGTTGGTTCAGAGTCTATTGTTTTAAGATTAGAAGTGTAGGATCATCCAGAGAAAATTCATTGTATAATAATACTTTTTAGAAATTATAGTACTTAGCCTTTTCCTTCTTCATTTAAGTGCCAGCATTATTTTATGAGGTGTTACTTTGTGTGACTCAATTAGTTAATCAGAATACTTCCAACGTTACATAATAACTTCTCAACTCTACCAGTTCCGTTGATGTTTTAAGTGGGAAAATATTTTGTGTAATTTCCATAGCTCAAGCATTAAAATAATGCTTATTCAGTTTATTACCACATCAGTAGCTACATTCTGGTGTTTTGCTAATGTCAAGTTCACATTGAAACTTCTGTTGCTAAACCTAGTCAGTGCCGATTGCTTGGTCATTAGTATGTGTTCGTTCCCAGATATTACCACTATTTATTTACACTGACTTTTCAAAGGTTATAAAGATAATTTTATTCCAAGCATTGCTTTGTGTTATTTTTAAATTCTGTTGGTTAGGATGTTATTAAAATGAAGGAAGCTATGTGCTGCCATTTCAGTTAAATAGCTGAGTCATGCCCACAGTTTTCCTTTTGTACCTTTATCATTCATAAATGTCGGTAATTTTTACTATTACATGTAGTCATTTCTTTCTGCTTCTAAAACAATATTTTTTCTACTGTTACCTGCTTCTAAAGGCACTGACTCTTTCTGGGGTGTATTTACAATTAGTGCTTCCAGTACCTCACACAAGTGTCAGTTATCCAGCTTTGACAGTGTCTGCAGGCTATTTGACTGTGGAAGGCACTACAGCTGAGCCCAATTTTATTCTCACTCAATATCCATTTTTTCCCTGATGTTCACAACTAAGAAATTTCCACAGAAGTCAGTGACTATCCATCAAAAGCAGAAGCCTCTTTTATATTTACTTTCCTTCAGGATTGAAGAAGTCAAGCATAGCACTCTAACCATTTCCACAGCAGAGATTGGATAAGTTCACACAGACTAGGAACTGGACCTGAAATTGTGTGGTCTGTGACCTTTGTGGCTTAGTGAAACACCACAGGGTACCACTTCCTAAGCCAATCTTTCATATCCTGCTCTCTCTTTTTTGTATATTCTTTACAGCATCTCTGAAACTAAGATTGAGTGCACTATTCCTGCCCACACTTCTTCCCTGTTGATGCATTCTGTGGTTTTAAAAATAGACTCTGCTGTCCGTGAAGTCAAAAATTCTTTCATGTACGTGGAAAATCCATCTATCAGCAATATTTATCCAGTTTGGTCATTTAGCAGGTGAGACACCGTCTGTTACTTCATTTTAATCTGTGTCTCTTTTCAAGAACTGGACACTGGGAGCTCATATTTTTCTCTTTATTGCAGTGGAGGTAGCACAGTTACAGTGAAAGGAATTAACTTGAATTTTGTGCAGTCCCCCCAGATGGTAATCACTGTACAGCATATACCAAAGGCTTTTCATGTGGTAAGTTTTCCATACACTTCTGATTGATATGACCTGACCATGTATAACTGTTACATAGGAAGATAGGAACAGGAGTTAGCCATTCGGTCCCTTGAACATTTTCTGCCATTTAATTAGATCATAACAGATCTGTACCTAAACTTCATTTACCTGCCTTAGCTCCATCTCCCTTGATAACATTACCACTAAAAATCTATCGATCTCAGTCCTGAAGATATCAATTAACTCAGTATTGGCAGCATTTTGGGGAAGAGAATTCCAGATATCCACTACTCTTTGTGTGAAAAAGTGCTTCCTGATTTCAATTCTAAATGACCTAACTATAACTTTTAAGATTGTGTCGGCCTGCTCAGGATTCCCCCACCAGAGGAAACAGCTCCTCTGTTAAATCCTTTTATCATTTTAAACGCCTCAATTAAATTACCCCTCAACCTCTAAACTCAAAGGAATACAAGTTTACACAACCTGTCGCTTAGCTTAACCCTTTAATTTTTTTGTTAATTGTTAATATTTTAGTTGCCATTTAAGAGTCAAATTATAGATGGCACTGTTACAAACTGCCTTTAAAACACTTTCCTTAATCCTTTCCAAAATCTTCTTGGACACTATTTCCCCTTTGACCTACAACTTCATTATTTAAAAATTATTAGTAATTCTAAACCTCAAAAAACGTCAAAAACAACTGCAACTCACAATGTTATTTCTTCAGGTTAACTCACTGATTAGTAGTGTCCCTGAGTTTGATGCTGCAAAATCACAAGGAACAGATTCTTATTATAACCGCAATGTAACCAGGTTAATCTTTAGATCCTTGATTGTTCAAAAAAAATAGGCAAGTGGGTGAATGTGACTTTTATAACTAGATTATGTCATTGCAGATGTCTGCAACATATTTAAACAGCAAACATATTTAAACATACGGGGCTAGAAATTAGTCCACGGCGTTTTTTGGGTGCGGGGGTCACAATTTGTGACCTACCCACACCCGTTGCCATGGAAGTAGGCAGCGTGCAAACTACAAGCTGCCTCCTTATTTAAATAATTGGAGCATGCAGCTGAGTGCACTGCTGACTGGATGCATTCTCAATATGGGGCCTAAGAGCGTGTGAGGCTAGTGCGTGAGCTAGCTTAAAGACGAGGGAAGCTGCACTGGATAATAGAAGGCTGTTGCTCATTGATATTGGTACAATATGGAGCCCCAGGGCAGGGAGAGGGCTCCCAGGTTCACAGAAGTGGCACTGAAAGTATTAGTGACCGAGGTGGACAGAAGAAGAGGCCATGGCTGGAATTTTACGCCCCCCCACCCTCATCGAGCAGGCTGGGGGGACGTAAAACTGAGTGGGAGGGCCTCCCGCCCCTGCTGCACGTTTACATGGGGTGGCGGCGGTGAGAAACTGCCTGCCTGCCCCAGGCCAATCAAGGCCCTTAAGTGGCTAATTAATTGAATTAACTGGCACTTAAGGGCCTCCTCCTGCCGCCACTGGTATTTTACCCTCGTCGACTGGATGGCAGAAGCCTCAAAAACCCCGCGGCCTTCTTGCGGGCTGGTGGGAGGCCCTCCTGATCGGGCACTGTGCCCCATGGAGGGCAGCCCCCAAAGCCTCAACCTCCCCCTCAGTTTTACGTCCCCCCAGCCTGCTCGATGAGGGTGGGGGGGGCGTAAAATTCCAGCCAGTGAATGCATCTTCACATCATATCATGTACTCACCAAACCAACAGTCTCTCATGTTGCTCAATGCACAACACCACCATCACTCACCCTGCTGCAGTCACTAGCTGTCAGGACTCACGCCTAACATTCACATTCTCCCCCTCACCCACACACACACACTTTCCAATGCTGCCAGCCTCACATCCACCTCTCGCTGCCTCCACATACCTCCAAGTATTCAGCTGTGGCAGCCCATCACCCAAATACAGTGCAACGCAATCACTGACATCCTGCAAGAGAGAGGACAGAGTAAGGTAACACATAACAGAAACCTGGCAGTGGGCATGCATGACTCTATCCACTGAGCCTGACAGAGGAGGTGGCTCTCTGCATCATGAGAGCTGCTGGCATCGGCGTCCCTGAGACCATCAAGAAAGACAGGATGTCTTCTTGCCGCCGTCTCAGCTTCCACTGCAGCACAGGTGGAAGGTCAGATGGAGGTCATGAAATCCATACTTGGTGCCACTCAAGCTCAGACTGCTGCCACCATGCTGCAGTTCTCGGTGCTTAAAGGGGCATTCATGGTCTCATAGCAGTCCAATCTGTCCTCCAGCAGGTTACTCGAATTGCGAAGTTGACGTCCCATAGGAGTGGCAGTGTCATCATGGAGCACAAACCTGCTATCCTCTATCAGGATGACAACATTTGTGCTTTTACCACTGTCACTCCATCAGTGTCCTTGCTGTTGTCTCACAAACAGCCAGCCCAGACTGCTGTTGCCCATACTGAGATGGTGCAGTCTGAAGCCGGGCCCTCAAGACCCTGAGCCACTCGAGGGGTGTCTTGCAATGTCATCTGCAGCTTCCACCAGTGAAAGTCTGCAGCCTTCCACTAGCCATGCTGCAGCCACTGGGATAGCACTGTGTGGGAGCACTAGGCCAGGCAAAGGCACCTGAAAGGCAGGCACAAGGTTGAAGAGTTAATTTCTGTTTGTATAACTGCATGTGATGTTGGATAAAAATGTTAGAAAATGGATGGCCTTTATCGTTGAATGATGACCAAGAGAATGCTGTGATGGGGCATATCAGATGGATGTGACAGTGGGGAATGGTGGGTCCATGGTGGTCGGGGTGTGTAGTTTCATTGAATCGGAATCTGAGAATGCACTCTTGGACAGTTCAGGGGTCCAGGATACCTCCTGCTTTCCTCCTCCTCTTCTCCTCCTCCTGAGATGGCCTCCAGATGCCTGGAGGCAATGGCTGTGCCCTCAATAGCAATGTTGTGGAGGACACAGCAGACAACCACGATCTCCGACACCTGCTCTGGTCTGTACTGGAGGGCTCAGCACCACCACCCCCCCCACCCCCCCCCACCACCCCGCGTGGTCAGGGTGGCAGAAATATTGTCATGGGATGGGGGGGATGCCCACAGAGCTAAGTGTGTGCAGTCGATGGCGCCCTGCACCATTGGAAGTCCCACTATCCTGGTGAAGCCACGTGTCCTGTCATCCTGCTGGCCCCTCCTGAGTAAGAAGACAATGTACTCTTTACTTCTGGAGTAGAGGGCCTGTTCCAAGTGACATACTGGGATATACTGGAGACGTTTCTCACTCCTGCCTGGAAGAACCCAGATGCGTAATAATTTAGAGTGACAATGACCTTCGTGCATCACTGCCCTAATGTGAGGCTCCAGGTCATGTTGTAGGACCTGAGTCGTCACAGGCACTGGTCTTGGATCAGATCTGGGTAGGAGAAGTGCTCCCAAGAAACCCTTGGTGGGTAGGGCCTTCTGAATAGAGCTTTCCTCCTCCACCTCCCTCTTTTCAGAGCTTCCCCTGTCTGCAGCCTCTGCTCCATCTGCTTGTCATGTTGCATGCCAAGAGGCATTGCCACCACAGCCCCCTCGGGCTGCCTCGAGCAGCAATTCCTGTGTCCTCCCTGATATTAAGCACCAGCTCTCAGAAACACAGCATAGTACTTCCATAAACTCAGCCAAAAGAGAAGTCAAAAGCACCTCACCTGGAAGTTGTTGTCTGGCCCTTTAAATGACACTAATACTCAGCCCCTCTTGCGCTGAATACATGTTCTTTGCTGAGTTACAAGCAGATACGTTGAACGGACCTGCTTGGTCCAAGTTTGCAAATAGAATATCAAATCAGCACCAATTCAGAGGCTTCTGGTGCAAGAAAAGGACATCAGTGCAATTTCCCTTACCAGCGGGGGATGCTTCACAGGCCACGCCAGAAGCAGCTGGAGGTGCAGCACAGCCCACTCGAAGGGTCTCCAACTTCTGTGATGTTCTCTCCAGCACCGCTACAGATCCGAATTTCACACCCATACTGATGTTAAAGGCTCAAGTGATGGATTTAATGATCCATTCACTGTGACACTGTACTGACCATGTGTACTTAGGCATACGTGGCTTAATTTTTGAGACAGGTGTTTGCTACTGGCAGGATCAACCAGGCAGCTCTCAATACTTTACATTGGGTAAGGTCCTGGCTGAGACATCATGGGTCAACAAGTTCAAAAGCAACGTGCTGAACACAAAAGAAATTTGCTTAGTGTGAGTCAGTGGTTACACAGTCATAGTAGATGTGCTCAGCTCTGGATGTGGGGGAGGAGTATTACGAAAGAATTTGAAACCCAGTTTACAAGAGATTTCCTCAGAGATAGAGCAGTGAGTGCTTTTTTATTGGCCACCCAATTCCCACCCCCTCATTTCTTAATTCAATGGAAAGCTCTCTGGCAGGTGGACAAGATGGGAAGCACATGGGTAAGGTGGACAAATAAGTGGATAGATTAGCATGTGTGTTGGGCAAATAAGTGAACAAACAGATTGGAAACATTGGGTAATAACTGCAACGCAACAGGTAGCCCAGCAGGTGGGCCAGAGAACAATTAAGACAGGTGGGGGAAACTGGTGGATTAGGAAGCACTCAGCGTAGGCGAAAAGGCAGACTGGTAAGCACTTGATCGATATATGTGAGGAACCCTGAAAACCTACCATTTCGGGAATGAATATTGCTCAATGAATAGTTAATCTTCTGTTTTAAATCTACCAAGAAAACTTGTCGCTGTCTATTTGACAAATAAAACAAAAGGGGTAAAAACCCTAGTAACAAAAACACTTGCTGCAGTCAGCTGGGAGTTGAACAGTGGGAACCACCTGCACCCCTTGCCAGGTGGCCGTAACAAATTGGTGGCTCAAAGCCACGATCTGAAACATCAGATAAGCGAGAGATTTGATAATGGGAGGAAAATTAACCTGTAAAGTTTTCTTCTGTTTTTTTTCTCTACGGTGCCAGAAACAAAACAGATGGCCACAGTTAATGCTAAGGAGTTTGTAGAGCAAGAAGACATATCCCATGATAAGTCAAATAAATTAGGTGTTGAAGATTTAAAAAGCTTAGCTACAGAGGTGGGAATCACTTTCAAACAAAAAGCAAAGAAACTGGAACTGGTGAAGAATCTAGCCCACCATTTTAAGCTTACCCCTGAACTAGAAGCAGAAAGCATGGAATCTGAGAAAGTAATCCTAGCTAAGATTCAAATGGAAAGGGACCTTGCTATGCACAAATTGGAATTACAAGAGGAAAGAGAGGAGAGCTTCAGCTTCAAAAGGAAAGAGACTTTCAGTTGAAAAGAGTGGAAGTACAATTGAAGGTTTAGTTACAGAGGCTGCAAACCTTGCCAACCACTCAAACCTTATCCCCAATTCAGAGCAAAACTTTGATGTACTGAGACACTCAAGGTTTGTGCCAAAATTTAGTGAGTCATATTTTATCTCATTTGAGAAAATAGCTGCCAGGCTAAAATGACCAAAAGAATTTTGGACTCTCTTATGAAGTGGGTTTGTGGGTAAGGCTCAAGAAGCTTTTTCTCTGTTATCAGAAGAGAGTCCTCTGACTCTGAACAAACTAAAACAGCAATTCTAAATGCATATGAATTAATACCCGAAGCCTATCGACAGAAATTTAGACACTCTAGGAAACGATCCACCCAGACTTACATTGAATTTGAAAGAATTAAACATATGGCTTTCGATCGCTGGATACGATCTCTCAAGTTAGAACCCTCATGTGAAAATTTGAGTGAAGCGATGTTGCTGGAAGAATTTAAATATAACATTCCAATTAATATAAGAACCCACATCGAAGAACTAGGAGTTACAAGGGTAGGAGAAGCAGCAGAAATGGCCGACGACTATGAGTTAGTATACAGAGCCCTAACTCAGAATAAATTTGGGTCTAGTAACTTAAGGGATGGGGAGAGATAGCAAGGATGCAGATGAAGCAGAAGTGAGCTTAAGAGAAAAGGAGAGTAGGGAAGGAAAACCAGATGAGTATACAACTTTTAAAAGAAGGAACCCAGGTGATAAACCAATAGGGGCATGCCTGATGTGTTTCCAGTGTGGAAAATCTGGGCATATCCAGGCAGATTGTTGGTATTCCAAAAAAACAGCACAGAGTGCTGCGGTCAAGCCAGTGTCTGTAGCTATGAAAGTAGTGAGCATGTGTTCCAATATTACCCAAGAACAGAACACCCACCAGAACTTTCTGCAAGAAGCAAAAATGACTCCTTTTGTATCCCAGGCACCAGCAAAGAGATAATTATCCTCAGGGATACTGGTTGTTTTCAAACCCTACTGGCAACCAAGTTTATAGAAATACCATCCGAAAGCAGAGCTAAATACCACGGTATGGTAAAAGGATTTACTGGCAAATGCTTGAAGGTTCCCTCAGTTAAAGTTTACCTGCAGAGTAAGTTGATCACCAAGGTAGTGACGGTCGAGGTCATTCCAAGCTTACCAATGCACGGGATCAACCTATTGCTGGGCAATGACATGGCAAGAAGTACAGTATTGTATCCTGAGGGTCCAGAGCAGTCCATGGAGACTGGAGAAACTGAGGGGAACAAACAAAACTCTGCACAGCTGCTGAGGGCTGAGTAAGTCCCAAAAATCCCACTGGGGGGCAATAGGGCCAGTAAAGACTAAAGAGGCTAAAGGAAGGCCAGTAGAATTTAAAGAGGCAAAAATGGAGCCAGAAGAATTTAAAAAGGCCAAGATACAACCAGTGGAATTTAAAGAGGCCAAGATAGAGCCAGAAGGATTTAAAGGAGCTGAGGTAAAAGCAGCAAAGGTTGAAGGAAAAGCATCAGAGATCTGGTTAGCAAAAACAATCTTTAAATATTTAAATAGGGACAAGGAAAGTTCCCAAACGGACAGGCCAAGAGTGAGAGAGATGCCTCACCTAGCTGAAGTGCCACAAGGGAGTACAGCGGAAGCTGGACAACCACCTGCGAGCAGTAGTGTACCAAAGGATATGGGGCAGATTAGGGAAAAACCCATCCCCGAAGTAAAAGGAAAAAGGAAGGTAAAATACTCTAAGATAAGCAACACTGGTGAAAGCCACAAGAAAACTAAAAGTGAGATCAGTATGGATGTACCCACTGAAGAATAAAATGGTCAATTCTAAATCCAAAGCTACCCGAACCCAACAAAACAGATTCAGAACTCATTAAGGACAAAGTGCAGGAGAAGAGCCCAGATGCCTCACAGGGGCTAAAAAAGCAATTTATCACCCACTATCACCATACAGATAAGAATTATCAATGTGCCAAAACCTCAACTATTAAACTCATATGTTGTGCAAGCATCAGTTAAGGGGTTAAGGCCTGTACAGACAGTGAAATTTGAAACAGCCAAGAGCAATACAGTAACAGAAATTTGCATATTACAAGCCTTGGAACAGAAAATGTGGGGAGTGGATTTTTTTTTTAAACTTTCTAAACAGGAGCTTTCCTGGGGCAAAACTTTAATGCCCATAAAGGAAATTCAATTATAATTGTGCCTGATCCAAAGAAGTGATGATGTAAAACTCAAGGTTGAACAAGAAATGGCTGTTACAGACAATGACAGCTGTAGCAATTGTAAGATTGAGCTGTGGGTGTCATGTGTGCACTGGTGTGACCCCTATACCTTCCTACTTTCTTTCTTCCTAAACTTATAAAAAAGCAACATAAAAATGAAACAACAAGGAATTTCATTTTTTTCCCTTTTGGGGGAGGTGTCACGCTTACACAAAGTGCAGAGGTTGAATATATAGAACTCAAATTGAAGAATTATAAAAATTGACTTTTCCTTTAGGAACTGGACAATGTGATGCAAAATGGCCACCAAAGGTCAGATGACCTGGCCCTTTATATTCAAACTATCTTACTGTCTGGTAAGGATAAAAGAATACATTCCAAGCTAAAAGGTGTCAATTACACCCATCCTGAACCCATCGAGATACATTTTTGAATTGAGTGGTTTCCTCTGATACAAAGAAGATGTGATGTAGCCACATCCTGGGCCATTGTTGGTCACCACAGGGAGGAAGATCTAGGTCTCCCAACAGAGACAAGATGTGAGACCATTTTGACTTTAAAAGTAGCTTTGTGGGGAGAGAAAGAGAGAAAAATTCAGGACAAGCATTACGAAAGCCTGTTCTGCTGATAGCTGGGAAAAATCAGTTAAAGCCAAAAAAAGTGCCCTGCTGTGAATTCTACACTACAACTTGTGCAGCAGAAAACTGGAAGTGATCCCCTGTCTCTACCAGAGAAACCTACAAAACCCACACCTACAACTTTAAAAGAGAAATTGACCTCCAAGAAGATTCAACAGGTTTACCATGAACCCCAAAAACCTACCTCATTTCAAACCACTTACCCATTTTCCTCTCAATCTGTCACTTCTTGTGTATGTGTGTGTGAGAGTGAATGCGAGTGTGGGTGTGATTGCGACCATTTCAGGAATTAATATTGCTCAGTAAGTAGTTAATTCTGTTTTAAACCCACAAGAAAACCTGTTACTGTCTGTTTATTTGATAAATAAAACAAAAAGGGTAAAAGCCCCAGTAAGAAAAAACACTTGCTGCAGTCGGTTGGGAATTGAACAGTGGGAACCACTTACCACGTGGTTGTAACAATCCCAATAATACTAGAAATTCAGGGGGCAAAAGGGAGGTACTTAAAGCAATCATTATCACTAGAGAAAAAGTGCTGGGCAAAATAATGGGACTAAAGGCTGAAAGGTTCGCTGGACTTGATGACCTGCATCCTAGGATCTTGAAAGAAGTGGCTACTGAGATAGTAGATGCATTAATGTTCCAAAATTCCCTAGATTCTGGAAAGGTCCCAGCAGACTGAAAAACTGCAGATGAAATGCCCCTATTCTAGAAAGGAGGGGGACAGAAAGCAGGGAAACTATAGGCCATCTGTGATTGGGAAAGGCAGGAATTCGCTATTAAGGGGGTAGTAGCAGGACATTTAGAAAATCATAATGTAATCAGGCAGTGTCAACATGGTTTTATGAAAGAGAAATTGTGTTTGACAAATGTATTAGAGTTCTTTGAGGATGTAATGAGCAGGATAGACAAAGGGAAACCAGTAGATGTAGTGTATTTGGATTTCCAAAAGGCACGTGATAAAGTGCTACATACAAGATAGAAGCTCATGGTGTTGGGGGTAATATATTAGCATGGATAGAGGATTGGCTAACTAACAGGAAACACATTGTCAGGATAAATGGGTCATTTTCAGGTTGGCAAACTGTAACTAGTGGGATGCCACAGGGATCAGTGCTGGGGCCTCAACTATTTGCTATCTATATTAATAACTTGGATGAGGGACTGAGTGTATTGTAACAAAATTTGTTGATGATACAGAGATAGTTGGGAAAGCAAGTTGTGAGGAGGATACAGAGTCTGCAAAGGGATATAGATAGGTTAAGTGAGTGGGCAAAAATTTGGCAGATGGATTATCATGTGGGAAAATGTGTGGTTACTCACTTTGGTAGCAGGATGGAAAAGCTAAATAATATTTAAACGGAGGCTACAGAATTCTGCAGTACAGAGGGATCTGGGTGTCTTTGCAAGTGAAAAATAAAAAGTTAGCATGCAGGTACAGCAAGTAATTAGGAAGGCAAATGGAATGTTGACCTTTATTGCAAGGGGGATGGAGTATAAAAGTAGGGAAGTCCTGCTACAGTTGTACAGGGCATTGGTGAAACCACACTTGGAGTACTGTGTACAGTTTTGGTCTCCTTATTTAAGGAGGGATATACTTGCATTGGAGGCATTTCAGAGAAAGTTCACTAGGTTGGTTCCTGGCATGAACCAGTTGTCCTGTGAGGAAAGGTTCAGCAGATTTGGCCTTTACTCATTGGAGTTTAGAAGATTGAAAGATGATCTTGTTGAACTATATAAGATTCTGAGGGGGCTTGACAAGGTAGATGCTGAGAGGATGTTTCCCTTCTGTGGGGGGGGGGGGCGGCGGGGGGAGTCTAGAACTGGGGCCATAGTTTCAGAATAAGGGGTCGCCCATTTAAGACAGAGATGAGGGGAAATTTCTTCTCTCAGATAGTTGTGAATATTTGGAATTCTGTACCCCAGAGAGCTGTGAAGGCTGAGTCCTTGAATATATTCAAGGATGAGGGAGACAGAATTTTTGCACTATAGGGGAGTCGGGGGTTATGGGGAACAGGGAGGGAAGTGGAATTGAGGCCAAGCTCAATTCAGCCATGATTTTATTGAATGGCATTGCAGACTTGAGGGGTTGTATGGCCTACTGCTGCTCCTATTTCTTCTGTTCTTATGTACTTAAGAAAGTCAACAAGCACTCTATGTGGGTGAACGGGCAGGCAAACAAGTCAAAAATCACTTAGGCTGATTGGGTGGAGAAGCCATCCAGTTGGTTTGGAGACCTTCACAGTTGTCTCCGATCCACCCAAAGTTGACAAGTAGAGTACGAGAACCAAACTCTGCAACAGCACATGAGAAAACTGTAGAGTGAGGGATGATTCAGGTGGGAATGGGTAATGGCCAGGAAGATGGTTTGCAGTGATTTCAGGTGGTTCAGATACGGGTGAGCTGTACTTTGAGAGACTTGGCATTAGTGGTTAAGTGTTAAATGGTTAAGTGGTGGGGAAGGACTGAGAATGACTCTAGGTGGATTAGAACAGGCTAGGAGCAATTGAGGGCAATGCGGGTCAGACTGTGAAGAGCTCTGGATAGATGGACAGGAAATAATTCTAAATTGGCTGGCAGCAAAGCAACAAAGCCCAAACCAATTATTCAAGCTGCAGCCAAGTACTCCAGGCTGAGCATCAGGCTCCAAATACAAATTAGGCCTTTGAGTAAATGCTTTCTTAAGAATCTGCAGTGCCATACATGAAACTCTTAGATGAGAATAGGCATTTTTTTCCAGTGCTTTTTTATTTTTGCCTTGTTTTATCACTGTTACTTTTATTAATAAATTTTCAGTTTGGGAGGAAAAATTCACAATGGCAGCTCAAAGCAACTTCAGAAATTTTTGAAACGATTTGATTGGTAATTTCCTGCTACTTGACAGTGCAAGATTGGGAACTCCCAAATTGACAACTGAACAATTTGATTGCAAAGTTTTATGTTGCTTATTGTTCTTTGCTCCCAACTAAATGACTAAACATGAACAAATCAAAAGCAATCAGATAAATTGCCATTTCAATTAATTCCTAACATTCACATTGAAGAGATACAGCTGCTTTGAAAGTTGTGATACACGTGAGTTAAAAACAAGACTTTGGATGCAAGCTTCTTAAATTTCTAGACAGATGAATCATGGAAGTGTAAGAATAGGCTTCAATAATTAGGAACAAAGCAAACCCAAAGTGGAGAAGAAGAGAATAGAAAACGAAAAAAAATCAAACATTTTCTTGTTCAATTCATGATTACAGTATTATCCCTACATAGCTTAACTAAAGATTCTCCTAACACTGAATAAACTTTATCAGAATAATATTAGTGTTTGTTTTAGCATTCAGTACATGAACTGAAAATATTTAAAATAAAAGGGTAGCCCTGCAAGCCTTGAACTCCCTGCAGCTGTCAAATTGTCTGTGGCTTACTTTATGGCTATTTCTGGAACATACATCAGTTTCCCATGGGTAAATTCTTTAAACTGTCTCTACCAAGGAAAAGTCTAAAGAATCAGACTGCTGATTTGTTTACCAGTCTTATGAGGCATCTATTTTAATTACATTTCCACATAAAAGCTGTGCAGTTCAACACTGAATTTTACGAAAAGAACTAAGGAAAATGTATTCCTCTGACTTAAACAATGACTTACACCAAGATTGGGAAAGATAGCTGTAGAAATCATTTGATTCATTTACCATAAACATGTATCCATGAAATTAATTTTCCACGAAAGTGATGGCAGCCTCAGAATTAGTTAACTTTCCTGATGAGGATTAGAATGTGTCCGCAAATCTACATAATGTAGTTAATTTTTTTTTGTTTGAAACTAATATATATATATCCTGTTTTCCGAGTTTGTGTCTACATTTTTAATTCACACAGGATGACGTATACAGTCTGATGTATTGATTCATGAAAAGCTAATATTTGTTGTACTTTTTCTAATATAGATGTGTAGATATGTGGATAACTTGGAAGTGATCTACTGTCAAACTCCTGCTCTGGATCCCTTTAAACTGGCACTACCTGTGCAAGGCAAAGCTTCCTTTATCTTTGATAATGTCACTGTGGGATCCTTTGATTTTGGATATACAGAAGATCCTTTGTTTCAGACATTTAAAGTCCCTAAGGAAATCAAAAAGGGTGGCAGTAATGTTCTTGAGATTAAAGTAAGTGGACTGAAATCTGAGGAGAGTTATCATCTATTAAAAGCACATGTTGCCTTTGTGGGTGTAGTTAAGATTGGAGTCTGATGAGATGATTTGTGTAATTTTTATTCTGTACCAAGTTGGCTTACTACTTTCAAATAGCTTCTCCCAAAGAACTCGAGAAATTTGGTTATTAGATTTTACAGCATAAGACTTTTTTTGAATTATGCATAACTACAATTGTGCCAGTCAATGGCAATATAGAACAAAAAATAGCTGACTGTGTTGAGTCAGGAAACATGCCAACTATCCAGCATATTTTTTGTTTATTATACTCCTTGTCCACCCTAGAGCATGAACTGGTTTGTAGAATAGAAATTAATTTTCTAAAAACTTGCATTTGTATAGTGCCTTGAACATATTAAAAACACCCCAAACAAAATCAAAACACTTTCTCATGTTTTTTCAGTCTTTAGCTCAATGTGCTATTAGTGACTGAGACAATAAGTGTATAACCTGCACCCACCACTTCCGCTCTTATAATCAATGATTGGGAGGGGAGCAAGAGTGCATTAGTGCAATTCTTCCACAAATATTGGTTTCCCTCCCTGTGACAAGCAGCGGACTTGTGCTAGGTATATCCCTATGTTTGCACAACTGAAATGGATCAGTCCGTAAAAAGGGGGAGGAGGGTTCACATGCATAAACGTACAGGACTGAATTTTATGCCCCCCCGCAAAGAGCGGGAAGTTGGCAGGGAGGAGGGACCTAAAATGGAGCAGGAGGTTCTGGGGGCCCTTCCCGACCCGCTCCCGCCTCCACCGCCACTTTATGTAGGACAGCGGCAGCGTAAAATGGCTCACCCGCCCCAGGCCAATCAAGCCCCTTAAGTGGCTAGTTAACGGCCACTTAAGGGCCTCTGCCCGCCGCCAAGAGTATTTTACCCTTGGCCGTTCAGGCGGCCCAGGCCCGAGACGGCCTTGGGGGGGGGCCTCATGATCAGGCACCCTGTGCCCGATGGAGGGCCGCCCCCGATGCCCCAATCACCCCCAACACAGCCCCCATCCCCCCAATCGACAACCGTTCCCTTGCCGGGGCCTGACCGATCACCCCTGGCGAGGCTACAAAAACTTACCTTCGTTCTGGGGCCATCCTTCATCTTCGTTCCAATGACTGGGTTGCAGTCCCAGCAGTGGCCACCACTGGGGCATAAAATTCAGTCCTATACATTTATGCATGTGAACCCTTCTCCCCCTTTTTATGGACTGAACCATAAAAAGCTGATTGGCCAGCAGCTCCATTAGGCGAGACTTCCTGCTTCAATTAAGGGCCTGTGACAGTAAAATGTGGACCGGATCCCCAGACCAAGGCGAAGACGGGTTCGCCACTGACTTTTCACTCGGTGGACGGCTCCTGTCTGCCGAGGGTAAAATTCAGCCCACAGGGTTCCATTGTGCAGGGCATCAGTGCTCAAACTTTCTATTGTCCTTCAGCTCCAGAAACCAGCAACTATCATACCTCCATCCATGCCATTGCACTTATTCCATTTTGTCAAGAAGTCAGTTAATTTTATTGTGATGACACTTGCCTTTCTGAAGGGTTTGTTTTTATAATTTCATGATAATTAAGGATGATTGCAATGACACTACCAGCTTACTTTATAAATGTTTTGTTTTAAGTTTCAAGGAGCACAGATTAAGCCTGAAGCTGTTGATGGTAAAATCCTGACAATTGGAAACCAAAGCTGTGAGCATATACACCTGAAACCAAATACCTTAATTTGTGTCATACCTCAGGATCTTTTGTCTTCAAGAAATGAATTAGATGTAGAGGTAAGAGATTTTATGTTCAAATTTTGCATGATTACATTATATGTGACCATATGATGATCATATGACTGAAAATGTACTCTCTAGATATTTATATAGGGGTGAAATTTCTCAGTGATGTGAAATCCTGCTGCCGAGGCTGAAAGCAGGAGCCGACCCCACTTTGGCTGGTGGCAGGACCCTGGTGCGGCATATTGCCAGTGGCAGCCAATTAAGAAGCTGCTGCCAGGTCTGCCATCCAACTCAGGATGGCGATGCACCCCCAAAGGATGCCGGTCCAATCACAGGGCCAGCAGATCAACAGACTCAGCAGCGCCACCACTACCAGTGGCCAGTGCTGTGGCTGCAGCTCCAGCAAGAGGGCGCCTCAATGGTGGGGCGCCTTCAAAGACAGATGTGTTTGGTTGGGGGAAGCCAGGGCGAGGCAGGCCCTGGCGATAGGGGGAGGGTGAGGAGGGATTCGTGGTGCACCAGCGGCACCAAAGCTGCAAGGGCGACTGTTCCCCCTAGGGCTCCCTTCCATTCTGCTCCCCAGAACCCACTGATAAGCTGCCATGCTTCACCTGATGGTCGCCGCACATGGCCCTCTCAATGTGGGCAAAATGCCCACGCAGGCAGGAAGTGGCCCTTAACTGGCCACATAACTGGTTCAATTGGCTGCCAGGCAGGCAATCATTTTGCCACATTTCCTGCCGCTATATCATATTGCCAGTGGTGGGAAGGCATTGGGCTCCCCTCCTGACACCTTCCTCTGCCATATTGCCAGCCCTCCTACCTCCCAGACCCCCTCCCATGGGCTGGGGAAATTCAGCCCAGTGTGTAGAATCTTGATCTGCATGCTTGACCATGGTGAGCAAAAACTGGTAAATAGAAACTGACAAGAGTCATGAAAAAAATTAGCCTATTAATGTGACTTTCAATGCACTTTGTTTCCAAAACCTTACTTGAAATCTGGATTATATACTCACACACCATCTGTCTGCATTTCAGATGGACATAAGCTTGTTGAAGCAAATATTCACCTGAAAATATTTTAAAATGCAAATCGGCGGCATTCTTGTTTCTTACCTAGTGTCAGAATTACGATTTTGGCATTAATTCTCACAACAACTTTTCAAAACCATTGAATTTCTGCTAATTTGCCGCAGCCTCTAAACCTCCCACCCTGATTGCAGATTCCAGCCTTGGCATCACCAGCCTCTCCCAGCACTGAAGTTGTTTGCCTTTTTCTGCAAGCCCCTACTGCAAGGACCTCCATGATATGCCTGGTCCTCTGCCTCCTGTTCATGAAGGTTTCCAAAGTCTCTAATTCCCCCAAACAACAGACTTATTCCAATTTTAATTGTAGTTCAAAACTTCAGCCTATTGTAAAAGCAAAATACTGCGGATGCTGGAAATCTGAAATAAAAACAAAGTGCTGGAAATACTCATTAGGTCTGGCAGCATCTGTGGAGAGAGAAACAGAGTTAATGGGTGGAATTTCATGCTCTCCCTATGGTGGGTTTGGAGGTAGGGAGACCATAAAATCGGTGGGATGGTGGCGCCACCTTCCCAGCTACATGCCCCATATCTGCGTTCAACTCATCCGCATAGATCTGACATTCCCCGGCACAGGCCCATTGCTAGGCAGTAGCCTGAGCACTGATGGTTGTTTTGCTGGCCTTATTTGGGAGAAAGATACTTACTTATCTTGGGCCTTTGTGAGCTTGCTGCTTGTCCCTCTGAAATTGCCCAATGTAGTGATTGAGTGCAGGTCGTTACGCCCACTAAGTGTGGGCTTGGCTCCATTTGGGCTTCCATTAACTAGAGTATTAATTCTCACAAAATGCCAACTGTTCAGTGACGTCTGCTGGACAGTGCACAGGAGTAGATGTTGCACGATTATGGGGTCACATTCAACAGTAATTTGCACCTCTCTGCTCCCTCCCTCTACGGCAAAGTAACTTGCCAGCACTTACTATGCAGAATGCACGCGTGAAGAATGACCAACTGGGTAAATTATTCAAAGACTGCTGGTGGTGGCTTTGGGATTTTACCACTCTGTGAGTGACCACTGCAGCAACTAAGAATACAAGGAAAGAATATAAAGGAGGAGGTTAGTGTGGGAGGTAGAAGTTGTCACAATATCATTTAATTGCTTTTCTTGAAATATCATGTGAAATTAAATTTTTCAGGCAATTTGGTGTTAAATCAATAAGAAGTGGCAGTGATTATCTATTTTCCACAAAATTCTAGTGTTTAACTACTTGGTTAATGTATTTGTTTCCTTTCAGTGGAAAAATGCCAATTCATCAATTTATCTGGGCAAAGTAATCATCCTTGAAAATAAAAACTTTATGACACTTGTTGGTGGAGTTGTGGTAATACTGCTGCTTCTTTTGCTGGTTGGAGTACTTGTTTGGAGATACAGAAAGAAACAGATGAAAGGTACAGCGCTTTTTGATAAACTATGTCTGTAAAATATTATCAAACTATTTTAGTGAAAGCAGCAATCTCTAATTCTACAAATTACACGGGGCTGGATTTTGCAGTCTTCACCACTGACCTCAAAGAAAGCTGCCCACAAAAATCTAGCAATCTTTGCAGCATAGATTTTTACTTTCCTGATATTAGTTTGAATCTGCATCTCCAGGCATCCAGCAGCAGCAATGTTATCAAGCAAAGTAAGCAGCTACTCACCTTGAATAATTCTCACAGAAAGTAAACCAGGAAGTAAAATGCACTGATTATGCACTTTTTATATGAATTTTACAGAGAGCAAAATAAAAATTGGGACATATACATTAGAAGCTGAAATATCATAAACTTTAAAAAATAATGTTTATTTTATTAAAAAGAACTATGGAA
Organism: Heterodontus francisci; assembly: GCF_036365525.1. Classification (NCBI taxonomy): domain Eukaryota; kingdom Metazoa; phylum Chordata; class Chondrichthyes; order Heterodontiformes; family Heterodontidae; genus Heterodontus; species Heterodontus francisci. The sequence goes on along the minus strand of NC_090388.1, from coordinate 36,670,907 downwards.
TTTTTATCTTGATGGAAAAATTTGAATGACACAAAAATAAAATTAGTTTCCCAGGGCCAGAGTGGATGTTCAGCCGTAGTTATTACTTAGTATACCGTTGAAAACCGGGTTACGCCTCACTGTCAAGGCGTAACTTTTTCGGGGGGGGGTTTTAAAAATGATATTACAGCGTAAAAGGGGAGGTTCTCGTCAATTCAGTGATTTCTATAGGATTTCTGTCCAGGGACTGCAACTGCGGACCCTGTGGAGGAGCAGGAAATCACTGGCAGCAATTTCTCAATTTCCACGTTTAACTGCACATGCGCGGATGACAGTTGTTGCGGTCAGTTTCACAGTTGTAATGACAGCGAACACTGACAATTTCGCCATCATTACAACTGCAAAATCCGGTCCAGTGTTCTTAATGATATTTTGGTGTTAATTCAAGTTGCAGCTTTCTCATGTGCATTCTGTAAACTTACCTTGCTTCATTAAAAGATCTAAACCCAGATGAAGTGCGGTATGATGGAAGAACGCATACTCTGCACCTGGATAGGCTTGTGAATACAAGAGCACGAAACAGTATAACTGCAGAAATGATCTCTCATGACTCCTCTGACTATCGAACAACTCTTCAAGAAGGTATGGACGGTTTCATTATTAAGTGGCCTATAGCTTCATTCAATTTTGAAAACACATGTTTCTGCAATTTTCGCCCCTTTCCTCCTGAAGCCACTACATCTTTCTGGGTGGTGTTTCCACTGCTGCCGGTCGTTCTCCGATACCTCACCCAAATGGCCATTCTACATTTCGTAAGCCAGAATGTTGCAAGATTATTTGACCCTGCAGCCAAATCCCTTTCTTCATCTAATTTTCGAACAAGTGGAGCAAGGGTCACTGGATATCATTTGTGTTGATTACCCCTGCTCGAAGACACTGAGGTAAATCATAGCACTCCCACCACCCCTCCAGACCCTCAGCAATGTGGTTGACTCTTAAATGCCCGTGAAATGGCCAAGCAAGCCACTCAATTGTATCTAACTGCAACAAAGTCAATGAAGAATGAAACTGGATGGACCACCCGGCATCGTCCTAGGCACCAGAAACGACCACGGCAAACCCAGCCCTTTCGACCCTGCAAGGTCCTCCTTACTAACATCTGGGGGCTGGTTTCAAAGTTGGAGAGCTGTCCCACAGACTAGTCAAGCTGGCCGAGTGCTAAAGGACGTATCTGCCAGACTGGGTATGCGGCAGGTGGTGAGGGAACCAACAAGAGGGAAAACATACTTGACCTCATCCTCGCCAATCTGCCTGCCACAGATGCATCTGTCCATGGCAGTATTGGTAGGAGTGACCACCGCACAGTCCTTGTGGAGACAAAGTCCCGTCTTCACATTGAGGATACCCTCCATTGTGTTGTGTGGCACGACCACCGTGCTAAATGGGATAGATTTTGAACAGACCTAGCAGTGCAAAACTGGGCATCCATGAGGCTCTGTGGGCCATCAGCAGCAGCAGAATTGTACTCAACCACAATCTGTAGCCTCATGGCCTGGCATATCTCCCACTCTGCCATTACCATCAAGTCGGGGAATCAACCCTTGCTCAATGAAGAGTGCAGGAGGTTATGCCAGTAGCAGCACCAGGCATACCTCAAAATGAGGTGTCAACCTGGTGAAGCTACAAGCCAGGACTACTTGCATGCCAAACAGCGTAAGCAGCTTGCGATAGACATAGCTAAGCAATCCCATTACCAATGGATCAGATCTAAGCTCTGCAGTCCTGCCACATCCAGTCATGAATTGTGGTGGACAATTAAACTAACTGGAGGAGGTGGCTCCACAAATATCCCTATCCTCAATGATGGGGGAGCCCAGCACATCAGTGCAAAAGATAAGGCTGAAGCATTTGCAACAATCTTCAGCCAGAAGAGCCGAGTTGACGATCCATCTCGGCCTCCTCCTGAAGTCCCCAGCATCACAGATGCCAGACTTCGGCCAATTCAATTCACTCTGCGTGATATCAAGAACCAACTGAAGGCACTGGATACTGCAAAGGCTATGGGCACTGACAACATTCCGGCAATAGTACTGAAGACCTGTGCTCCAGATCATCTTGTGCCCCTAGCCAAGCTGCTCCAGTACAGCTACAACACTGGCATCTGCCCGGCAATGTGGAAAATTGCCCAGTTATGTCCTGTGCACAAAAAGCTGGACAAGTCCAATCTGGCCAATTACCGCCCCATCAGTCTACTTGCAATCATCAGTAAAGTGATGGAGGGTGTCGTCAACAGTGCTATCAAGCGGCACTTGCTTAGCAATAACCTGCTCAGCGATGATCAGTTTGGTTCCGCTAGGGCCACTCGGCTCCTGACCTTACTACAGCCTCTGTCCAAGCATGGACAAAAGAGCTGAACTCAAGAGGTGAAGTGAGAGTGACTTCCCTTGACATCAAGGCAGCATTTGACCGAGTATGTCCTCAAGGAGCCCTAGCAAAACTGGAGTCAATGGGAATCGGGGGAAAACTCTCCATTGGTTGGAGTCGTACCTAGCGCAAAGGAAGATGGTTGTGGTTGTTGGAGGTCAATCAGCTCAGCTCCAGGATATCCCTGCAGCAGCTCGTCAGGGTAGTGTACTGGGCCCAACCATTTTTATCGATGATCTTCCTTCATTCATAAGGTCAGAAGTGGGGATGTTCACTGATTGCATAATGTTCAGCACCATTCATGACTCCTCAGTTACTGAAGCAGTCCATGTAGAAATGCAGCAAGACCAGGACAATATCCAGGCTTGGGCTGATAAGTAACATTCGTGCCACACAAATGCCAGGCAATGATCAACAAGAGAGAATCTAACCATCTCCCCTTGACATTCAATGGCATTATGATCGCTGACTCCACCCACTATCAACATCCTGGGGGTCACCATTGACCAGAAACGGAACTGGAGTAGCCATATAAACACTGTGGCTACAAGAGCAGGTAAGATGCTAGGAATCCTGCACCAAGTAACTCACCTCCTGACTCCCTAAAGCCTGTCCATCATCTACAAGGCACAAGTCAGAAGTATGATGGAATACTCTCCACTTGCCTGGATGGGTGCAGCTCCAACAACACTCAAGAAGCTCGACAACATCCAGGACACTGTTTGATTGGCACCCCATCCACAAACATTCACTCCCTCCACCACCGACACACAGTGGCAGCAGTGTGTACCATCTACATCTACAAGATGCGCTGCAGCAATGCACCAAGAATCCTTAGACAGCACCTTCCAAACCCGCGACCTCTACCACCTGGAAGGACAAGGGCAGCAAATGCATGGGAACACCACCAACTGCAAGTTCCCCTCCAAGCCACACACCATCCTGACTTGGAAGCATATTGCCATTCCTTCACCGTCGCTGGATCAAAATCCTGGAACTCCCTTCCTAATAGTATGGTGGGTGTACCTACCCCACATGGACTGCTGTGGTTCAAGAAGGCAGCTCACTACCACCTTCTCAATGGCGATTAGAAATGGGCAATAAATACTGGCATAGCCAGCGACGCTCACATCCCATGAATGAATTTTTTAAAAATCTCAGATCAACAAACTCAGTATCGACCTAGAATTGAACCAGGAATCTTCTCGATTTGTATGCTCAGCTCCATACTGTAATTCCCCATCACTCGCCATTCCATTTTCTTTAAGCTAACAGTTAACAGTAGGTGTGATATACCATTTTGACATTGCAATAATTCTTCTGCTTATTTACTACTTAGTACACTGCCCACTTCTAGAAAAGCGTCTGGTCAGTGAGACCTGCTTTGCCAAAATAAAATGGGTTACCCAACTGACCAATAACCAAAATTGTCTTTAATTTTGAGGTGTGTTGAAGTATCTGGGCATTCTTAAGTGCACATAATTTTTCAGTGTTATTTGTGGCGAGCTGGGTCAACTGGAGAAGCGTGGGTCATTCTCCTTAGAGCAGAGAAGGCTAAGAGATTTTATAGAGGTGTTTAAAATCATAAAGAGTTGAAATAGCGTAAAAAAAAAGATAAACTGTTTCCAATGGCTGAAGGGTCTATAGCCAGAGAGCACAGATTTAAGGTGATTGGTAAAAGAACCAGAGGTGACATGAGGAAACATCGTTTATGCAATGAGACGTTAGGATTAGGAATGCACTGCCTGATAGAGTGATAGATATAGATTCAGTAGTAGCCTTCAAAAGGGAATTGGATAAATACATGAACGAAAAAAATTGCAGGGATATAGGGAATGAGCCAATGCTGTGGGACTAACTGGATTACTCATTGAAAGAGCTGATGCAGACTCAATGGGCCAAGTGGCCTCCTATGGTACTATTCTATGATTCTATGTCCATAGAGTTTCTCATTTTCAAGATTTAGTTTTGGAAGGAACAATTAAAAGACTAGCAGTAAGTAATAAACACTTGTAAATTGTCTTCACAAAGGATAATGTTGAAAGGAATTGGCATACAATATTAACTGCATCTTCAAAGCAACCTCACTCCTGAAATTCGTTCAGCTATCTGTAGTTGATATAGGTGACAGAAGCTGTAGTCTATGGCCATTCACTGGCCTTCCCACCACAGACAAAATTTCCCACAGGGGAGAGCATAAAATTCATCCCTATGTCTCTGCTGCCCATTGTTAGAGTGAGGATGGGAGGATGAAGTGCTCCCTGAACTTAGGAGGAAAACAGCAGTGTGTGTCATCAGAAATCACAGTGCTTCTTTTCATTTTGAACAACCTGTTTAACCATAAAAGACTCTTTCAGTTGAAAATAAATGTATTCCTTTTTTTAATTAATAGATCCATTTCAGAATTTGGCACAAATAGCATCACACAGACAAGACCAATTTTCTCATTCGGATCTTACTTGTATATTATCGAGAAGAGACTCGAATTCAGCCATACCATTGCTTCAAAATGATGTGAACATCAACTTCTACAACTTGGATTCTGAACTATTGAAAGAAGTGCAGCACATGGTTATCAGTGCTGATGAGCTCACAATGCACACCACAGAGGTGATTGGAAGAGGCAAGTTTCCAAACATTTTCTGCTATAAAATCTAGGACACAAAGGAAGCAGCTCATCTTGGAATAGTTAAATATCTTTAGACTTGTCTTGAGACTATTATTTCTTTGTAAGATAAGGAACTACCAAATCGCTTAAATGATGGGTTTATGACATGCTGGTAGAGGTCTATTAATTTATCATAGGATTTTTCTGGTGTGACTAAATACTGTGACAAGTGTTGCATTTAACTAGTGAGCCATCAGCAGAGCCCAAAACTATAGGATCATTGACCCTTGTCTTGTTAATTGTCATCAACGCTTAGAAATGCTTGGTACAGCATTAAACAGAAGAGCAAATATTAAGACTGAGTTCCCAGGGCTCCTTATTCATGGTTGGAAAAATGCAAACCCTGTCCAAAATCCCAAGGACGGGGTCATTTCAATGGTGAGGGCTGGTAGCCTGTACTTGTAAGGGCACTTCTGTGGCTCCCCTGCCCTGTCATGTCGGTGGAAGTCCAGGTCAACTCTAGTCACTCTGATGGTGGACCCCGAAAGCCATTCCTGGGCTGAAGTCTTTCTGCACAAGAAAAATGTCAAAGCTCCAAAGAAAGCAAATTTCTGCAGCCTCAGCAGTAATCGATCGATCCCCTTTAGGGATTCAGAACAGCAGCAGCATAATGTGAAGGAGTCCCCAAAGCCACATGCAGTCAATGAGGCCTTTCATCTAAGAGAATTCTGTTTTGCATACAAATCCCAAAGCCCTATCCTGGTCTCAGATGTCCATCGGAAAAATGCTTAGTCTGTTCACTGTAGCAAATAAGGTATTAGTCATTTGTTTAACACAAGCATGGATGAAAGATTAGCTGGTATTAATGATATCCTTGTGGCGACTTAGAGGAAAGAAGTTAAAGGCTGCAGTGATCTTAACTACAACCAGAAATGCTGTACTAGCCTGTGGCTGTTGGCTGCAGGGCTTCTTGTAGAACATGACACTATCCTGTCACTACCTTCCTGGAGAAACAAAGCTCCCTCATATATTGTTCCCAAGAGAACTACAGTGATGTTCCCATGGGCTCATAAACTCTCTTACTCTTTTCTTGAGAAGGTAAGGGTTTCTTTGAGCATGTATTTTCATCTTCCTCTTCCTTGCACCTCCTTCTTTCACCTCTTGCTCCTTGTTCCTTCCCCTCCTTCCCATCATCCTTCTCCTCCTTTCACCTCCTCCTTCCTCCTATCCTCACCTTCCCATCCCACTCCTCCATCTTCCTTCTCCTCTTCCTTATCATCCTCTTAGATGTCCTAGAAGTACCACTATGATGATACAATTGCATTGTTAAAACCCCTTTCGTCCTGAGCCTAAATAGCAGCTTTTATTTTACAAAATGGTAATTTTAAGAACAAATGACCCACAAGCTAATGCATGAAAATGTTTCAGTAGCTCCAGGCAGCTTTACCCTGATGGCAGCTGAGAATCCTTTTAAATATTGTTTTCAGAGGCCTCCTAACATATTCTACTGCTTATGGTTTGTGGCAACAAATGCCATTAGTCAGGTGTAAAGGTCAGGAAATCAGTGCCTTTCGGAAGACATGTGACCCTGGTTTGTAATTATTCATGAGGCTTCAGCCTGTTCCAGGCCAAAGCTCTGGACCACCACCCCCCTCCAACAGCAACACCTGCACCATAAAATCCAGCAACATCGACAAGCACAAACTGGGCAGGACAAACCCCCAAGCTATTTTATGCCTCCTACTGCCCCGTTGTTGGGCACAAACAGGACAGTAAGGTGGCAAAAATCATCCCCATAATAATTTGTTAGGGTTCAAACAGGACGTAAATGAATAGTTGCATCTAGCTGTGGCTGCTGTTCAGATTGACCTTTCCTCTGTACGTATTTCCACAATGAGTTACGTTCATAACCAATCTCCGTTTTCTGCTTAAGGTCTCATTTTGTTTTTCTTTTGTTAATGTCTCAAAATTTAATAGGCCATTTTGGGTGCGTATTCCATGGAACACTCTTAGCCCAAGATGGGAAGAGTATACATTGTGCAGTGAAGTGTTTGAACAGTAAGTAAATAAGACATTAGTTTTAAAATTATTTATTATTTTGTTAAGTTGCTTCCTGTGCAAAACATTCCTGAAAAATGTATTTTGAATCAGATACAGATCAGACTTCCTGTAAGCTATGCAATGTGAAGGTGCACAAGAACAATAAGTGATGTGTTGATTATGCCATATCTGCTTGCACAGGAATCACTTGCTTAGAACAAGTAACCCAATTCCTGAAGGAAGGATTAATAATGAAAGATTTCAAACACACCAATGTTCTCTCTCTGCTTGGAATCTGTCTTCCTAATCAAGGATCCCCTCTGGTAGTACTGCCATATATGAAGCATGGTGACTTACGGAACTTTATCAGAGAAGAATGTCACGTAAGTAAAATCACAGCTGAGTAATGCTATAGGGAGAGTTTGAACAAAATATATATAGCAGGTTTATCAGTTTAGATCGGATTTGTCTAGACTACACCATGTCCATTCTAACAAGACATGTCACTTATTTTTCTTTAAATAAAGAAAAAGTATGCATTTATATATAATATTTTACATATTGGCCCAGATTTTGTGCTTATAATAATGGTGAGACTGCCATCATTACCCTGTGAAACTGACAGCAACTTCTGGCATCTGCAATTGCACGGAAATGTGGAACTTGCTGTCTGTGATTCCCTGCTCCTCCTCAGGGTGCGCTATTGAAGTCCCCTCAGACGACAATCCTTTAGAAATCACTGAACTGATTAGAACATCCCCTTTTACACTGTAATATCACTATTAAAACCCCCTGAAAAAGTTACGGCATGTTAATGACATGTAACTGGATTTTTAACAGCACACTAAGCTGTTACTACTGCTGCTCTTTGCTCCAGAAAAACTAATTTTATATTTGTGTAATGTCAAATTGTTCTATTATAAAAATTCCATAGAATCATAGAACATTTACAGCATAGAAGGAGGCCATTCAGCCCATCGTCTCCATGCCAACTCTCTGCAAGAGCAACTCACATAGTCCCACCTAGTTTGTTGATTATATTTTAGCTTCTAATGTGTATGAACCAATCTTTATTTCATTTTCCGTAAATTTACATAAAATTTGAAGGATAGTCAGTACATTTTACTTCCAAGTGAGCTGGCTGTGAAAATTTTTCAATGTGATTGGCTGCTTACCCTACAAGATGACATCACTGTTGCTGGATGCCGGGAGATCCCCTTGACTTGGCGCCAGATTCTAATTAACATTGGGAAAGGGGAAATCTGTGCTACAAAGATCGCTATATCTTTGTAAGCAGTTTTCTCTAAGGTCAGCAGCTGCAGAACGTAAAATCCAGGTCATTAGCAAGACATCGCAAAGTGTTTCGCAACCCTTGGATCACCTCAGATGTTCAATAACTGTTGTTATGTAGGCAAATGTGACAGCCAACGTGCACACAGCATGGTCCCACAAGCCATTTATTTGTTTTTGGTAGTGTTGGTTAAGGGAAGAATAGAAATCCAGAAGAAAAAAGTGTCATCTTAGACTTTGTGCATATTGGGTTCAAATGCCAGTTTAGATTATATACTCAAGTCATAATTGCAGTTAGCCAGAGGTGAGAATGCTACCAACTGATCCAAGCTAACACCTTGAAACCCTGATAATTGTATCTTTATCACAGAATCCAACGGTAAAGGATCTCATTAATTTTGGACTTCATGTTGCAAAAGGAATGGAATACCTTGCAAGTAAAAAGTTTGTTCACCGAGATCTTGCAGCAAGAAACTGCATGTGAGTATGAAGTTGAAATTAACAGAAATGTAGAGTGCATTTTTCTTTGTATGTATAGCACTTAAATTACATGCTGAAATTTGAACTGCATTGTTACAAGAGTTGTCATATTTAATTGATGCCTGCACTTGTAGGCAGCCACCAGGCATGTTATAATTCAGATAGCCAGATGGTGAAGGAGGTAGTACTGGAGCCAATCTTTACTCAGTCTTACATTTATTTACAGAGTTAAACATTACAAGAATACACCTCCTAACTCTACTTGCCACAATTTCAATAAGTAATTTGTTACGACCAGGTGAGAAGGGGTCCAGGGTTCCCTCTCAGCCTTTGCCTGGTTTACCCGTAACAGAGTTTAATTTTTAAACACCATGTTTTAGCTCCCCCTTAGTGATTCCTTGTTAACAGCTCCAATTGTAAGGCAAAGAAATCAAACAGGTTTCCTTAGATTTAAACAAGAAAGGTGGAAGTTTATTAATCTTAAACTCTAACCCGGTTAACGACTATGAATATGCGACGGGACTACGTTAGCATGCATACGCAATAAACACACATGCAGATAGAGACAGAAAAGTAGAAAAGAATAAAGGGGAAAAGTTTGAGGCAATAGATGGGTTTCTATTTTACTGTCCTTTGAGGTTGCTGTGAAGTCTCTGGTTGCCGGTCAGACTTGCAGTTCAATGGGGCCCAGTGCTGCTTCAACTTGTTTCGAGGTCAGAGTCTTTTCTGTCTTGAGGTTTACGTGTCTTCCTTGGGTCCAGTGGCATGGGAGAAAGCAAGAGAGAGAGGCTTCCTTGCTCCAGCTTCAGTTTCAACTAGCTTTCCTTTCTCCGTGGCACAATTCATGTGACTAGCTGGTTTGAGACCTTCTGTTTGTGGATTCTGTCATTTTAGCAGTCATCCTGGAATGTGAGCTTCCTTACCTTCAGTGTCTTCCATTTTGGGTTAAGTGGACCAGAGAATAGTCCTTGTCTCTCCAAACACTGTCTGTTAGTATGCGAATATTTTTCCAGCCAGGTCTCTGGTGATTTTTTTAACAAGTCCTTTCTTCATTCCAGCAACAGTTTAAAATCAATGTTCATATGACAAAATTAATATGCCTCATTCTTGGCAGGTGGGGGTCTGCATGACAATCTCTTTATATGTGTTCAAGTGAAACCCCAGTTAATGCCCTCCACCTGCATACAATTAAACACAATAATATACAATTAACAAGGATACCTATTGATCACTCGGACCACCATGGCGTGGTGCACTCTTCCACCATGGAATGTCGAACTGCTAAATTTGACTTTGGCTCATGTTTTTGGCCCCAATAAATGAATCGCAATCTCTCCCCCACAGAATGCTTAGTTCTTCCTCTACATTATCTGCCTCCACCCTTGCCTCACTATTCTCCATTGGCTCCCTGTCCCACTTGCATTTAGTGCAAAATTCTTGTCCTTATTTACAGGAGCCTCCTTGCTCTACCCGACTTCTGCAACTTTCTCCAGCCCTAAATACCAGCCCATGTTAATATAAAAGCAAAATACTGCGGATGCTGGAAATCTGAAATAAAAACAAGAAATGCTGGAACCACTCAGCAGGTCTGGCAGCATCTGTGGAAAGAGAAGCAGAGTTAACGTTTCGGGTCAGTGACCCTTCTTCGGAACTGACAAATATTAAAAATGTCTCAGGTTATAAGCAAGTGAGGTGGGGGTGGGGCAAGAGATAACAATGCTCATGCTCACATCTCTGTCCTGGGATTGCTGCAGTGTTCCAGTGAACATCAACGCAAGCTCGAGGAACAGCATCTCATCTACCGATTAGGCACACTACAGCCTGCCGGACTGAACATTGTGTTCAATAATTTCAGAGCATGACAGCCCCCCATTTTACTTTCATTTTTAGTTGTTTTTTCATTTTTCTTTTTTACATTTTTTTCAACCTTTTTTTGCATTTATTTAATTTCATCTTAGTTTGTTCAGTTTGCTTACCCACTGTGTTTTTTTTCATGTTTGCACTTGCTGCTGTTCAATATTCAGTCCGTTAACACCTTTTCTGTACTAATGCTTTGTCTTTCAACACACCATTAACATATTGTTTGCCTTTGCTCCATGACCTTGGTCAGCGATGTGGCCTTGTCCAATCTACACCTTCTCCTTTGTTATCTCTTGCCCCACCCCCACCTCACTTGCTTTATAACCTGTGACATTTTTAATATTTGTCAGTTCCGAAGAAGGGTCACTGACCCGAAACGTTAACTCTGCTTCTCTTTCCACAGATGCTGCCAGACCTGCTGAGTGGTTCCAGCATTTCTTGTTTTTATACCAGCCCATGTTGTTTGGTCTTCTGACTTTGGCCTCCTGTATAACTCTTCCCCAGCACCATCACTGATGGCAGAACCTTCAGCCATTTCTCTCCTTACTCGCTAGAACTTCCCCCTTCAACCACTCTTGTCTTATTACTTTTCTACGCACCTTTGAAAGCCTCCTCAAAATCTATCTTTGCAACATGTTCATTTTCCCTAATTCTTCCACTACTACCTGGTGTCCATTTGCCCTCCCTGATGGGCCTCGAGATATTTTCTACATTAAACTTGCTATACAAGTTAGCCAAACTGTGCCATATAACAGCAGATTGCTATAAACTTTGGTGGTATTCAGTGGAATATGATCTATGGGTTTGAATATACCAGTTATAACTAATGGGTTCATTTCCCCTTCATAATCTCTGCAAAAACCAACAATGTCACAGGAAAAGATTTTTGATTTTATCTGCTTAGCACCGTATCAAGGGGTAAGATGAAATTTTCACTTGCAGCACTGTTATCCCCACAAATAACAGCATCTCCACACTTTTCTCCATTTAGCATTCATAATTCATGCTTTTTCATTATTAAGAACTAAGTCTTTGCACTGGTGACATATTTAATTCAGCCATTCAGAACAGGATTTAGATTCTGGTCTTAAATCTTAATTCTTTGTCTGCTTGAGGAGAAATATTGGTGCTTTTGTTATGGGCAGTGATAAATTCTATTTTCCAGCTCACTCCCATTTCTGAGTTGTACATCATCTTTAACTAGAAGACAGACAAGCAACTCGCTGTCAGACTTGTGCAAGTCTGTGTTGGCTGCTAATTTGTTTATGAGGACAGCTTGTAATGATTAGGCCCACACATTTTTCCCTCCCTCCCTCTGGCAAGTGTCTGGTCTTCACTCTATATCAGGAGCTCACTGTTCATGGAACAAATCTACTTCCTACTACAATACAACACACTACATAGACTAGAAGTTCTGCAAATGTTATCATTTGTTTCCAAGGAAAGTTAAAGTAAAAGAGGCTTACTAAAGCATTAATCCTGTGTACTAGTGTCACTGTAATATATTACTCCATTCACTTATTTGGAAAAACCCTATAACATTTGTACTGTAGGCTGGATGAAAACTATACCGTGAAAGTTGCTGATTTTGGGCTTGCAAGAGATATTTATGAGAAGGAGTATTACAGCATTAATAATAAAAATGGTGCCAAACTGCCAGTGAAGTGGATGGCCTTGGAAAGTCTGCAGACCCAGAAATTCACGACAAAGTCTGATGTGGTAATGTATTGCATCATTTGTCATGTATGTTAGCAATAACTTAAAGCCGGTTTTCAGTAAAATTTATGTTTATACCTCCAAGTTGTGACTTAATAGAAGAACTGATTTAAATAGCATTTTTTTCTGGTTATTCAGTGTAAAAGTCACTGCTTTTCTTCTTGCATAGTATGATTAATGGACCCAATTGTATTCTTCAGAATATCAAAAAAGAAAGCTAGCTTTCCGACACTCTCAATGTGAAACTGATACTTTTTTGTCTCGTTACCACCTTGTTTTCACTCAGATGTCCAAAATAAAATTGCTGCTAGTCCCGCCCAATTACTGCTGCTTTTACATGAGGTCCAACCTTTAGGCAGAGATGAATCCAGCCAGTAAGGAAGGACAATCTTGTGGATTGTCTTCAAAGTGAAGTGATCTCTCACATATCAGATTGTAATATGTATTCTCTTCACTTTGAGGAAGCAGTTATCATACCTACAATTTAAACTGACAGCCCGACTCCTATGCAAGGATAGATATTATAATATTCACCCGTCACTCCTGTTTTCGCTGACCTACATTGGCTCCTGGTCCACCAATGCCTCAATTTTCAAAGTCCTCCATGGCCTTGCCCATCCCCATCTCCTCCAACCTTACTGCCCTTCAAGATTTCTGCACTGCTGCAATTCTGGCCTCTTGCACATCCCCTATTTCAATTGCTGTGCCATTGGCAGCCATGTTTTCAACTGCCTAGGCCCTAAGCTCTGGAATTCCCTCCCCACCTCTCTCTCCTTAAAACCAACCTATACGAACATACGAATTAGGAGCAGAAGTAGGCCATTTGACCCCTCTAGCCTGCTCCGCCATTCAATAAGATCTTGGCTTTTGGACATCTGTCCTAATATCTGATTACATGAAGCAGTGTTAGATTTTGTTTGATAATGTGCCTGTGAAGCACCTTGAGATGTTTTACTACATTAAAGCCACCATATAAATGCAAGTTGGTGTTGTGTATAGACTTATTAGAAATGCAACCAAAACCCCCCATCTATCACAGTTAGAACTCTTGAAAAATATTTAGATTGTATTTTCATTTTTTTTGCAGCGATTCTTTAGTTTTGAGAATAAAAGTACTTTTTGTTTCCACCAGTGGTCTTTCGGAGTACTTCTGTGGGAGTTGATGACACGAGGGGCACCACCTTATCCTGATGTTGATTCATTTGATGTTACTGTTTATCTGCTACAGGGGAGGAGGTTGCTGCAGCCCGAATACTGTCCTGATTCACTGTAAGTAAATTATTAAGTATAGCATAAGACATTTTAAAATCTACATTTCAGAAATCAATAGGCATGTGAACTGATATTTCTGTTAATAATTTACATGATAGAAACCTTATTCAGTGTTCTTCCATTGCAGATATGAAGTAATGCTAAAATGTTGGCACCCTAAACTTGAAACACGGCCAACATTCTCTGAAATAGTTTCAAAAATATCATCAATTCTTTCCACTTTTACTGGGGATCACTACATACAGTTAAATACAACCTACGTGAACATAAACTCTGGAGTTCCCTATCCACCTGTTTATTCATCTCAAGATAATTTGGATAGAGATGCTCATGTGTGATCGAAGGCAGTTTTTTGTAAAGGACATTTTATCAGCAGGCAATTGCAGGAAATCTGTTCTGGCAGCTACAAGAGACGAGCCCTATATAAAATGTGCTGCTTGTGTCAACAGTATAAAATGTGTTGAATCTTAAATTACTTCAAAGAGAAATAGAAAGAGATGAATCACATTTAAAGACTATGGAACTGTCTGTCGTTATTGGGAAACCTATCTGTAGTTACTGCTGTACAATGTTGTGACGTTGACTGTAAGAGATAAAGGTTATGATAGATTTAAAAAACAAAATTACTTCCATCCTGGAAAATTAACAAAATGTTCTATTTTTTTATTAATAGGTTTATTTTTACTTAAGTAGGAACCGTCAACAGCAACATAAAATTGGACCATTTTATTATTACACGTAAAAAATCTTTTATGAACTAACATTTTTTCTTATTTTCTGACATCATCTGCAGCATAGCTATGTTAATAAATAACACTTTTTATGCAGTATTACTAGCATTGCAGTCTCTTGAACAGAATCCAGCAACAGTGAGATATTGAAATGATCACAGTGGTGAATGTAATTGTATCTGAAAAGAATCATGTAGGTATTAAATTATTAAAATCAAAACTGTAGAATATTAACCATTAAAGGGGCTGCTTTTAACTTTCATTGCCTAATGATAAAAGTTAAAATTACCCCTTAAATTTTGGATCAAAGTGGGGCTTTGTTACTGAAAGTGTATATATAAATTTAAGTGAGAAATTTGCAGTACATTTCACTCTTAAGAGTATGTCTTTATTTTTGAGTAAATAATAGACAATAAAGGCTGTCCAAACTTGTGACCTGTTTTATCTTTGTCTTCAATATGAGAATATACTTGAACATTTAACAAGTTCACAGTGCTTATATTTCAGTGACTTTCTTTGGAAGCTAAATGTATCAGTGACAAAATGTAGTTTTGTTCAAACAGAAAAATAATTGCAGGTATATATCCTTCATATAGTTTAGAAAATTTGAGTTAACAACAACAAATTTGCATTGATATAGGCATTTTTTAGAGACATAAAAGAAAAAAATGGACTCCCGGTCTAAGAAGAAGAAAGGTGACCACAATTTTGGTCAAAGAGGTGGGCCTTATTGGAGGAGAAGATGGTCAACAGGTGGAGAAGTTTAGGGAGGGAATTCCAAACTATTGTGTCTTGGTGGCTGAAGGCATGGCCACCGATGATCGGACAAAGGGAGTGAAGGATGCACAAGAGGCCAGGGTCAGAGGAACATAAAGTTTGAGAGGAGACGTTGGGGGACCAGAAGTCAGTCCAGCTCAGTGAGAACAGAGGTGATGGATGAGTGGGACTTGGTGTGGAATTAAATATGGACAGAAGAGTTTTGGATGAGCTGAAGTTTATGGAGTGTGGCGCACAGGAGGTCAGGCAGTGTGCTATGTAATAGTTGAGCCAAGAGGTGACAAAGGTAGGAATAAAGGTTTTAATCACAGATTGGCTAAGGTAGCGGCAGAGGCAGGCAATGTAATGTAGGTAGAAATAGGTGGTCTTTGTAATGAAAGGCTTGGAAGCCCACTTGAATGTTGACAGGAAGGGGCCAAAGAGGGGGATGGAGCTGATAACAAGGGTATGGTGTTTGTGGCAAAGGGAAAATACAATGGCTATAGTCTTCCCAATATTTAGCTGGAGAAAATTGCAGCTCATCTCAGACTGGATATCGAAAGAAGCAGTCTAACTATAAAGAGGCTGAAGCAATAAGAGAGTGGTGGTGGAGAGATAGAGCTGGATGTTGTCAGCATACTTGTGGAAGCTATGTCAGTAGATGATATTTCCAAGCAGCAGCAGATAGATGAGGGAAGGGATCAATGATGAAGCCTTGGTATACTTTCAAGGTGCCAGTGAGGGGATGGAAACTAAGCCATTGCTACAGATTCTCTGGCTACAATCAGATAAGTAAGAGGATGCTGTGGTTAACTACGTCAAATGCTGCAGTGAGATCATTGAGGGATAGAGGAGCACAGTCACAGAAAATGTCATTTTGACTTTGATTTGGGCCATTTCAGCGCAATGGTGGTATTGGGGGTCTGAGGGGGGGGGGGCGGGGAAAGTGAACTCGATTGGAGTGGTTCAAACATGGGATTGCAGGAAAGATGGGCACAGATATGGGAGACAGCAACATATTCAAGAACTTCAGGGAGGAAAAAGGAGGTTGGAAAAGAAGTTATAGTTTGCAAGGACTGATGGGTTGAGGGTAGCTTTTTTTTTTGAGGAGAGCAGGTAAGGACAGTTTTGAAAGGGAGAGGCAACTGTGCCTGAGAAAAAGGGACCATTTCCAATGTCAACTAGCATGGGGGAAACCAAGAAGGGAGGTTGGGTGGTCAGTAGTTTAGTGAGA
Organism: Heterodontus francisci; assembly: GCF_036365525.1. NCBI lineage: Eukaryota > Metazoa > Chordata > Chondrichthyes > Heterodontiformes > Heterodontidae > Heterodontus > Heterodontus francisci. The sequence goes on along the minus strand of NC_090388.1, from coordinate 36,654,517 downwards.
ATGTAGTTGAGGGAACAAACTGTGGGCGACATGGATGAGATGGGTACATACAGGGCATGAACGAAGATGGGGGTGTAACTAGCAAGAGTTCATGGTTAGGATAATGGTTAGCTGTGCTTTAGGAGGAATGATTGTACCTTGTTTTTCCCATTTCTCAAGCACAAAACAGGTGCCAAACTTACCAATATCAGGTACCAATCACATACAGCTTGTAAATCCTTGCCTCTTGAATTTAATGTATTTTGAGGGAGGTGGGGTTCTATTATGCAGGTTAAAACAATAATGCAATTTTATTTCCACAAATGCTATCCATACAAATGCTTGCTATCAACAGGTGATGTTGCTAGGAGTGCTCCATAGTCATTGCAATCACTCCCTTCCTCCACCATTGATCCCTTTAAAAGGAAACTGTTGTCAATGAGGATTCAGGATTATAAAGATATGAACAGAATTGTTTGTTTAAATTGGAGATTTAGGAAGACTGTATAGACAGCCAAAAAGCCAGGCTAAAAAGTGCCATGAATGAACTGTTTGTGTTTTTTTCCTCTGCACTCTTCCCCTCCTCCCTGGAAGGTGCTGAACAAGAGTGGGGTAGGTCGCATAGCATAACCAGTGCTCTTTACTAGCAGAACATTATAGGAAGTTCTTTGATAATTATACTTAAATATTGAATATTTCAAAGCATGGGTTATTTAGCAAAGTAAATACAGTCATATTGTCACTCATGTTAATGAAATATTTAAGTCCAGGCTGAATCATCTAAAGGCATATGACCTATAAACCTCTGGAAACACTATCCTGTTTTTTCTTCAATTTCAACTTTATATCCTTATATCATAATATTAATAGTGAACCAACACAACAAGCATAGGAAACTCCCCAGAGAAATGGCATGTTATTGAAAATATAATTTTAATGGAACACACTTACATTTTTGCATACAAAATATCACAGGTACTTTACAAGACCAACAGTAAAAAAGTTGCACTTCTGTAGCGCCTCTTCACATTCTCAAGTTACCCCCTCCTTTTTGTAAACAGGAATTTGACTTGCAAATCAGAAATAATTAGTGGATTTTACTGATAGATATCACATGAATTAGACTTTTGGCTACTTCTGTGAGAATGAAGAGTGTCCTGAATAAGAGAACAAGATAGATTGCCCCATTTCCTGTCATGGCCTCAGGTTACCGCAGCACAAGTGAACAACCCTTTTGCTTGTGTCTTATCAACATTCTGTCTCGGTGGTTGTATTCTGCTGTACACATAGGACAAGTACATTGCAGGACACAGCGTAGAACTTGGCCGTTTAGTAATAAAATTAAATATGCAATATTCCCAATGCCACTTCTGCTGCTAAACAATATATTACATGCATTGAGACTATATCAATGCTGAAGACCAGTAGTGGGTCACATTAAATATTTTTTGTGAAGTTACAGTTCAGGAAATAGAAACGGCTCTGTACACAATAGCCACTAGATGGAGTCCATGCTCTTGTATCTGAATTTTTTCAGACTATTTTTGAAACAGTTTGATTTTGTATATGGAAAATAAAAAGCTTAACCTAGGCAGTTGATATTTAGAAAATATGCTGCACTTGATGAACCTATGATTTATGCACTAGGTCTTAGAGTATATTTCCATCAAACATTGCTCAAACATAGATATCATCTATTTATATACATTTATAAAGAAGCAATGCTGAAATTCTGTGGCCTGTGACTGCTGTGCTCCAGTGCAACACAAACATTTTCTGACACAGAATAATAAAAATGGATGGAAAGTGAAGTTTGTTTTCTTTATTTAAAAAAAAGGGGGAGTAGACTATATCATTCAGTCATTACAGTGACTGATAATTTACTTTTTCACTTTAAAATAGATCACATAATATTTTTATTTCCGAGGCTCTGGCCTTTTCTCCTACTGAAAACAATAGTGAATTCAATAATGTCCCAAAAGATCACCAAGCCATTGGTGGCCACTGATGAGAGTGTAATGATCCAGCATGTTATAAACACACAATGATTTACCACAAAATTATACAGGAGTCTTTCCAGCTGATGGATCATTTCAACAACAGCTTGGTAATTACACAATTAGTTCAATTGCACAATGCTGGAAATCAGAAGGAAAGGATGCAGTGGCATATCACAGTGGAATTCCAATGTGCTGTGGTATGGAGAGGTATAGTGAGGGATTTTTATGCAGTTCCCCATATATTGGTATTTTTGCAACTTGGGCTGCAGCAGTCTGGGCTGGCTGGCTGACTGACAGGGCACAGCAAGGACACTGGCAGAGTGGCAGGAGTGGGAGCACAAATGCTGTCATCCAGAGAGAGGACAGCAGGTTTGTCCTCCATGGAGCCACTGCCACAGCACCTCAGCAATCATAGTAATCTATTGGAGGACAGATTGCTGCACTGCTGTGACACCCTTTGAGCACCGTAATCCATAGCCATGATGGCAGCAATCTGAGCTTCCACTGCAGCACTCAGACCTTTGGTAGAAGCAGCCTGTGCTGCAATGGAAGCTGAGGCATTGGCTATCAGAAGCTGCATCACATTGGGTTCCTCAGGTGTGTAGATGGAGGTGATCACCTGCTCATTTTGGAAAGGATGCGCTCCAAGCTCTGCACAATGTCCTGTGCCAAGTGGGTTGCTGGGACTCCTTCGTGCTTCTTGATATTGAGTGGAGGCTTTCTGGCAAGCTTTCCAATGACCAAGCATTTGGGTGTGTATGCCCATCAGCCACCTTCTGTAGCCTGGCCCATCAAAGTCTTCATTTGACTCCTCTAGTGAGCTGGCACCTGCACTATCCTACCCCCACCGCACCACCACCCCCCCCCTCCCCCTTGGCTCCTGCACACTTGTGCCAGGTGGCTCACCATATGCAGATCCCTCCAATATTCTATCATCTAAAATATGTACAATGCCAGTACGTGAGCTGGTGACTGCAATGTGAGATTGCGTGATGGTGTCTGTTCATCTTTACTTTTTGCTTCCCATTTCTCCACTGACTGGGCAGGTTCAAGTTCTTGTGTATCTGAAATGAAACAGGGATAGGAGTTGGGTTGCTGTGAGGGGAGAGGAGAAGTAAGAAGTGCATGCTTACACCCTCTGCAGCCTCTCAGTCAGAAGAGGCTAAGGCAATGAGGGAGATGTAGGATGAGAAGGATTACGTATGCAGATACCCTCATCATCGATTGCTTCAGCACCACCACTGGCCACAACCTCAGCGACACCCCTTCCCATGATAGTCAGCACTTTCTCCTCCGTTGGAGGAGGCTGCCTGTCCCCCTCCCGTTAATTATTGCTGCCTCTAGTTGTGTGCCACTCTCAACTGGAAAGAAAAGGCAAGTGTTTCAGTGGGTGTCCTGCAATGTGTTTGGGTGATGTAGCTGTCATTGTTGAATAGCTGCAAATATGCATGATTTGTGAGTTGTGGATGTGAGGCTCACAACAGTGCTAAGTGTACAAACATAAGAATGCAAGAAATAGGAATGCACTAGACCATAGGGCCTGACGACCCTGCTCGACCAATTAATATGATCATGGTTGATCTTCTGCCTCAACTCCACATTCCTGCCCACTCCCCATATCCCTTGATTCTCTGAGACCAAAAATCTGTCTACCTCGGCCTTAAATATACTCAATGATTGAGTATCTGTAACCCTATGGGGTAGAGAATTCCAAAAATTTACAAGCCTTAGAGTGAAGAAATTTCTCCTCATCTCAGTAAATGATCGGCCCTTTATCCTGAGACTGTGCCCATGTTCTAGATTCCCAGTCAGCGGAAACAACCTCGTGGTGTCTACCCAGTCAAGCCTCTTTCGAATCTTGTATGTTTCAATGAGCTCACCTCTCATTCTTCTAAACTCCAGAGAGAATAGGCCCAATTTACGCAACCTCTCATCATAGGACAACCTTCTCACCCCAGGAACCAGTCTAGTGAACTTTCACTGTACCGCCTCCAAGGCAAGTATATCCTTCCTTAAATATGGAGACCAAAATTGCACACAGATGTATGACCTCACCAAAGCACTGTACAATTGTAACAAGACTTCCTTGTTCTTGTACTGTCAACACCTCTTTGCAGTCCTCCTCACAACTTACATTCCCACCTAGCTTTGTATCATCTCAGTCTTTTCGTCTAAGCCATTAATATAGATTATAAACAGCTGAGACTCCAGCACTGATCCTTGTGGCACTCCACTAGAAACAGCTTGCCAACTTGTAAATGCCCCGCTTATCCCTACTCTCTGCTTCCTGTCCATTAACCAATTCTCTGTTAATGTTAATATATTACCCCCATGAGGCCTTAACTTGCTTATTAACATTTTGTGTAGCACCTTATCAAATGCCTTTTGGAAATCCCCTTTATCTACCCTACTAGTTACACTCTCAAAAAAAAAAACTCCAATAAATTTGTCAAGTAAAATTTCCCTTTCGTAAAACCATGTTGACTCTGATCATACTACGAATTTCTAAGTGCATTGCTAAGACTTCCTTAATAATAGATTCTGGCATTTTCCTGAGGGTGAAGTAAAACTTATGGGCTGGATTTTGTTTTCCCGCCGCCTGTCACAGCGGCGGGCATAGAAAATGGCATCCGGCACACACGAGCCGTGCACCATCATGTCACCGCAATCTTGAGCCTGGTGGCTCATTAGAATATGCAGGGTGGCCAATCCAGCCCCCCCCATCACACGGCGGAGGAGGCTGATGCAACACCATGAATGGTGTCAGCTGTCTCTGCGCAGGCGCTGGCGCCATTTTAAAGGGCTGCTAGCCCTGCTGAGGATGCAGTGTTGAACCCTGTACCCGCCCCCGCTCCCCCACTGTACTAAAAATAAATGTTGGCCCTGTTCCCCTGCCCCAATACACCAATATTGCAGAGTTGACCCCTTCTCCCCCAACTGCACAAAGTTCAGAGGTCACCCCTTCCCTCCCTCCAACTGCAAAAAGTGCAGAGTTCACCCCTTTACCGCCACCCCCCACAACTACACTAAACTGAAATTGCAGAGTTGTCCCCTTCTCCACACAACTGCACAAAGTTCACAAGTCACTCCCTTCCCCCGAACAACTGCATAAAGTTCACAGGTCACCCTTTCCCCCGAACAACTGCACAAAGTGCAGAGGTCACCCCTTCTGCCCCCCACTACACAAAATCCTGAGATTCCCCCCTCCCCCACCTTGGTGGCACCAGCATACCCTGGACAGGATAATGAAGGCACGAGTACCGCCCACTGCACAGAAGATCCGGATCTGACGGTAAGATTGCAGGGAATTGTATTTAAATGGATGCATGAGGTTTATTTAAATATTTAAAGCAGGGTCCCATTGCTGAGTGGCGGAAGGGCCACCAAGGAGCCTTGCCACCACTGGGAAGATCGGGTCCGGCAATCCCTGTGTCAAGCTCCGTGGCGGGCCGCTGCCATTCCGATCTTCCACAACGCCCCCCCCACTCCGCCACCACGGAGCCCGACGTTGGGAACGGAACAAAATTCAGCCCTATGAATGGTAGAGTTCAATCCTAATTGATCGAGATTGTTGGTAGGTGAGTGATGGGGTGTAGTAAATTGAGCAGTGGATGAGGCTAGAGGTGCAGTTACTGGCATATGCCATTTGAGAGATGAACTGACTAATTTTGGCAACTTGTATGAGATTATTAAACTTCTTCCCGCACTGCCTCCATGTTCAAGGAGCAACACTCCTGACATTGACGTCGGCTCCTATTTCTTCCCACTATCCCTCCTGGAGGGATGTGTCTGGAGGGCTTCCTGCCCTCTGCAGATTAAGGACATCTCAGTTCCAACTCTTCCATCAAGATCTTGAGTGCTTTATCAGAAAATCTGGCTACACACTCTCAACCATGATCAGCCAATCTTCACTTTCACAGGACAGATTCACTTTGGGAATAATTACCAGCACTTATCCCAGCCTCAATTTATCTCCCCTTTAAGAGGTGCAGGCTGCCTGAAAGTAGCACTAAGCAGTCACAGTATTGGGCTCCCTCCAGAGCCAAGCCAACAGCTGCAACTCTGCACAAAAGGTGACGTTGTGGCAGTGAGAGAAAGTGGTCTAATTGTTCACAGTGATAAAGTGGGAAATGTGAGCAAAGATTCTCGCTTTGATCTTTGGAGATGGAAGTCCTGCTGCGGGAAGTGTACCAAAAGAGGTGTGACACAGCTTGGAGCAGGGCTCCTCCATTAAAGCATAGATGCTGTCAGCTAGGGAGGTCTTCAATCAGGTCAATGAAATCACCCAAGTCCCCCATACTCAACAGCAAATAAGAAAGAACTTGCATTTATATAGTACCTTTTCAAACACACAACATCCCAAGGTGGTTTACAGCCACTTAATTACTTTTGCAGTATAGTCATGATGGCATTAAGAGAGCTTTTGGGCCAATCATCAAGAAGATTGCCGCCCTCAAATCTAAATCAGGGGACACAATCACTGACCAAAGCAGGCAAATGGACTGCTGGGTGGAACACTACCTAGAACTGTACTCCAGGGAGAATATTGTCACTGAGACCTCCCTCAATGCAGCCCTGTCTCTGCCAGTCATGGATGAGCTGGACGTACAGCCAACAAAATCGGAACTCAGTGATGCCATTGATTCTCTAGCCAGCGGAAAATCCCCTGGGAAGGACGGCATTACCCCTGAAATCATCAAGAGTGCCAAGCCTCCTATACTTTCAGCACTGCACGAACTGCTTTGCCTGTGCTGGGACGAGGGTGCAGTACCACAGGACATGTGCAATGCCAATATCATCACCCTCTATAAGAACAAGGGTGACCGCGGTGACTGCAACAACTACCGTGGAATCTCACTGCTCAGCATAGTGGGGAAAGTCTTCACTCGTGTCGCTTTAAACAGGCTCCAGAAGCTGGCTGAGTGTGTCTATCCTGAGGCACAGTGTGGCTTTCGAACAAAGAGGTCCACCATTGACATGCTGTTCTCCCTTCGCCAGCTGCAGGAGAAATGCCGTGAACAACAGATGCCCCTCTACGTTGGTTTCATTGATCTCACCAAAGCCTTTGACCTCGTCAGCAGACGTGGTCTCTTCAGACTACTAGAAAAGATTGGTTGCCCACCAAAGCTACTGAGTATCATCACCTCATTCCATGAAAATATGAAAGGCACAATTCAGCATAGCGGCGCCTCATCAGACCCCTTTCCAATCCTGAGTGGCGTGAAACAGGGCTGTGTTCTCGCACCTACACTGTTCGGGATCTTCTTTCCCTGCTGCTCTCATATGCTTTCAAATCTGCAGAAGAAGGAATTTTCCTCCACACAAGATCGGGTGGCAGGTTGTTCAACCTTGCCCGTCTAAAAGCGAAGATCAAAGTACGGAAAGTCCTCATCAGGGAACTCCTCTTTGCTGACAATGTTGCATTAACAGCTCACACTGAAGAGTGTCTGCAGAGAAGGTTTGCGGCTGCCTGTATTGAATTTGGCCTAACCATCAGCCTCAAGAAAACAAACATCATGGGACAGGACGTCAGAAATGCCCCATCCATCAATATCGGCAACCACACTCTGGAAGTGGTTCAAGAGTTCATCTACCTCAGCTCAACTATCACCAGTAACCTGTCTCTCGATGCAGAATTAAACAAACGCATCGGAAAGGCTTCCTCTGCTATGTCCAGACTGGCCAAGAGAGTGTGGGAAAATGGCGCATTGACACAGAACACAAAAGTCAAAGTGTATCAAGCCTGTGTCCTCAGTACCTTGCTCTACGGCAGCGAGGCCTGGACAACGTATGTCAGCCAAGAGTGACGTCTCAATTCATTCCATCTTCGCTGCCTCCGGAGAATCCTTGGCATCAGGTGGCAGGACCATATCTCCAACACAGAAGTCCTTGAGGTGGCCAACATCCCCAGCATATACACCCTACTGAGCCAGCGGCGCTTGAGATGGCTTGGCCATGTGAGCCGCATGGAAGATGGCAGGATCCCCAAGGACACATTGTACAGCGAGCTCGTCACTGGTATCAGACCCACCAGCCGTCCAAGTCTCCACTTTAAAGACATCTGCAAACGTGACATGAAGTCCTGTGACATTGATCACAGGTCGTGGGAGTCAGTTGCCAGCGATCGCCAGAGCTGGCGGGCAGCCATAAAGGCGGGGCTAAAGTGTGGCGAGTCGAAGAGACTTAGCAGTTGGTAGGAAAAAAGACAGATGCGCAAGGGGAGAGCCAACTTTGTAACAGCCCCGAACAACCAATTTTATCTGCAGCACCTGTGGAAGAGTCTGTCACTCTAGAATTGGCCTTTATAGCCACTCCAGGCGTTGCTTCACAAACTACTGACCACCTCCAGGCGCTTACCCATTGTCTCTCGAGACAAGGAGGCCAAAGAGAGAAGAGAGAGAGAAAGTCACCCAAAGCTAAAATTACCCCAGGGTGTTCACAACAAGCAATGTTTATTGTTCCGTGCTGGTAGGCAACACTGATTTAGCTGGTTAAACTCCAGCAGCATTCCTGCACACATTTGTGGGGGGGGCCTAGTTTTTGCCAACCCATATTAAAATTCTCTGAATTTAGATAAGTGGGAGAGTGGAGAAACGGAAAGTGTGTGGATTTCTAAGTAGCTTAGTTCGGAAACTCTAAGGAGATGGTGATGGGTTTCCAACCTGTAACCAAAATGATAACTTCATGGGACAAAAATGGCATGGTCTGAATTAATTCCCAGATAGCAAAGTCATCAGTGATATTGAGAAAATTCTGTTCCTGCCCCAATGCCTTACAGGGGTAATGGACTATATGATGTCGTCATGACCTATTTATATCACAAGAGTCTGTTTTGAATTTTGGTTTGCTTTAACTCAGCTGACTGCCAGAATTGCTCGCAGCCCCCCTTGTGCATAAACTTTTACAGGGAAATATCAATCAGGTTACCCATTCCTGATAACTATCCAGTGACTCTTTGTGAAAAATGTTCATGCTTGGACATCACTGAGGGCAGAATCAGATCATTTTAGCCCCCTTTGATGGAGTTATTATTGCGAACCCATGAGCCCCAGATTTATTAAGTCAGACGAAAAATGCAGTTGTGCTGTCCCATGGTACAGATAAACAGCACTGGAAGCTCAGCATGTGGACCACAATGAATTTTGTGATGGGATTCCCTCTCCCCAGAGAGACTGCCTGCAGTACACTTGGGCTGGATAGTGCAACATTCAATGAGGCAGCAATTCATGAAGAGTTGTGCTCCCCTCCATAGTTGAATAGCCTTCTCTGGGTCCACATGAAGAATGACTCACCTAGATAAAGTGTTAGAGAGTTGTTGGTACCCATACCCCAACACTAGTTATTGTCTGTAAGAGAAGACAAATAGGGGGGCATAGAATAATGTTATCAAGGATCAGAGCGCTAATGAAATGTAGCCATTACAAATTAGTGTCATTGGTCTTAGCTTTAATTGAAGAAAGGTATTGCAAAAGTTTAGACTGTAGCAAATAGTAAATAGGGTGTCTGAAGTGAAAATCTGCTGTAGTTGCCAACATGGCAGCACAACAGCTGATTTTTTTTTTTCCAAGCAGACACTTCCAAGAACAGACTCTGCCTGGAAATTAATTCCTTACTAAGTAATAAAAAATGCTTAGCTCAGATGTTTGCTATCAGGCAGTTACCTCGACATTTTGTTGGTTTTACTAAAATAGTGATAAAATTCAACATCGCATGAAAAAACTTTACACTGCAGCAGCATTTGTTTTGTCGCGGATTCCCAGAATTATGTTGCTCTACATTATGCAGTAAAACTTCATAACAAAGTCAGCTCACCATTGAGAAGTAGAAGTAACCATCCCATAGAAAGAATTTCCACTCTCATGTTTATAAGTCAGTCCGGATGCACAGAGATAATAATCATAGCACTGTGCAAATTACCAGCCAATTCCCCATATGCTGTTTTCACAGCAGAAACTATACATCACATGTGCATGACAGAGTGCTACATCAAAGGCAAAGATGTTAACATCCAAATAAATGATACTTCAGTGTATATGAAACAAAAAATTAAATAGTCTCTTGTTGCAGTGACTCAACAAGTTGCTTAATACACATAAAAAGCTATATATCTGTCATTTAAATATTAACTATGATTGTTGCTATTTCACTTTTATTTTAAATTATTCCATCTTTTTAGATTATCCAATGTACTACAGATCATTATTAGGCACATTTTCAGATGCCAAACAGAAGTCAATTTTTTTGGAGGGGCATCAGACTCACAAGCACACCTTTCTGTCAAAACAGCTCATATGAGGATCCAGATTGGTGATAAGTAAACCTGGTATGTGGTACTGAACTAGGCAGGTGTACATGATGTGTGCAACTGAATACCTTTTTGTTGTAGAGCGCCAGTGTGATCAGTGAATCACAGATTCTGAAATGGAGGGAAAAAGCTAGTTCAAAGAAGAGCACAAGTATGACTGTGCATCATGATGCTACTGTACTTCTCCCTCACCTGATGCACAGCAATGTCATAACACATAGTCTCAGTTACACAAGCGCATATTTTATAGCAAGGTTATCCCTCAATTTCAGTATCAATGATGTGCTAGTCACGCCAATGGGAACTTGATTTAGGTTCAGAGTTCAGAGTTTCTAGCCAGAATTTACAGATAAATTCAGTCCTCCCAACACTGAGCAACTCTTGTAGTCATAATTCTTTAATCAATATTGGGAGCGTGAGATTGTTGAAGTTACCACTTAGGATTAGAATTTAATATTTTATGGTTTTGGGTGAGATTCAGCTAGCAGGTTAGATTCAGAATTAGAAATACTAGAACTCAGCATCTATAAAGAGAAAGTGAGGTTTTCTTAACATTTGGATATAGATTTTCACCCTCCTCTCCTGAAGTCATTGCTTTCTGCTTGAATGTGGTTTCAAAGACATTGGGCATCCACCCTTCCCTCATACGAGTGGTCATTCTTCATTCGTGAATTTTGACAGTGTCAGGTAGGTTTTCAGCAACAAGGATGTTACATCCTAGCCCAATTCTGTTCTCACCTGATGTCCACAGATGCACACTTCCAGCAGGAATCAATGGATGGCAGCCAAGTGAGAAACCGGTTCAGTTTTCCCCTCCTTAGCCCAGAAACTCTGAGGTTATTTGTTTGTGTTCCTGTCATCACCATGGCTTAGATTAGTGAACGCACAGATGAATGATCGAAAGTGGGACCATCTGCTCAGTGCCATAACCAGCACAACTACTGAGGGATACAAACACTCATATACTGATATGGTAATCTGCTGGGGTTCAGGAGGTCTTGGCCATAATAGTTTTATAGTTAGCCCCAAAGGCTGTAAAATAATTTTTAGCTCCATGACTGAACACTACCTCAAAAGTCATCTTCCCATTTAAAAACAGCAAATTGCAATTTTAAAAGAATGCTAGCATTTACTATAACGCATTGCGTTCTGAAATGTGCAGCTTTTTGAATAGGAACTTTTAAAGCACTATTCAAGAATGCTGGGTGTTCAGATTTCAAGTTCAGCTTTGAAAAACTTTAAATTTGAGTTCTGTGAAAATCACACATTGTCACTCATATCAAAATGGTACAACTCTTCATCTTAACAGAGGACAGATGAAAGTATTCTATAAGCTTATACAACAGTTACACCAACTTGAAAGAACTTTAGGAAGAAGAGTCCTCATTCTGTGTACAGCGAAGTTCAGCAAATATGATTGGTAACTACTGCATTGTGATTTGTTCGTAATTTAAAATCAAAACGACTTGTTTGAATGGGAAAAATAGGTGAAATTGTGAACTACAAAGACATGGTAAATACACAATTAATGGGAAAGTACTGAGAAGTGTAGATAAAGTGAGGGTCTTTGGAGTGAATATCCACAGATCCCTGAAGGTAGCAGGACAAGTCGATAAAGGTGGTTAAGAAGGCATATGGAATTCTTTCCTTTATTAGCCGAGGTATAGAATATAAGAGCAGGGAGGTTATGCTGGAACTGTATAACTCATTGGCGAGGCCACAGCTTGAGTACTGTGTGCAGTTCTGGTGACCTCATTACAGAAAGGATGCAATTGCACGAGAGGTGTTACAGAGGAGATTTACGAGAATGTTGCCAGGACTGGAAAAATGCAGCTATGAGGAAAGATTGGGTAGGCTGGGGTTGTTCTCCTTGGAACAGAGAAAGCTGTGGGGAGATCTGATTGAAATGTACAAAATTTTGAGGAGCCTGGATAGAGTGGAGGTGAAGGGCCTAGTCGTCTTAGCAGAGAGATCAGTGACTGGGGGAGGCATAGATTTAAAGAGATTGGTAGAAAAATTAGAGGGGAGATGAGGAAAAATGTTTTCACCCAGAGGGTGGTGGGGATCTGGAGCTCACTGCCTGAAAGAGTAGTTGAGGCAGAAACCCTCAACTCATTCAAAAGGAGTCTGGATATGCATCTTAAAGTGCCACAATCTGCAGGACTACGGACCAAATGCTGGAAGGTGAGATTTGCAGACATGATGGGCCAAGTGGCTTCTTTCTGTACCTTAAACTTTCTATGATTCTATGGTTGGATCCTAATGATGGACCAGAAACACAACAAAAGAAACTGTTGGATTCAGGAAGGGTAAAATAGGACAGAAACGAGGAAGTGTGGCTATATTGTTAATGAGAACTCAACTGGGATTTGTTTCTTAAATCCTTAATTTTAAAAAAGTCACATGAATATATGCCCTCTGATGACACTGAACCAACCCAGTGTCTCCTTATGAGTTCATCAGAAAAGGTAGGGTAGAGTTCCGAAGAAGGGTCACTGACCCGAAACGTTAACTCTGCTTCTCTTTCCACAGATGCTGCCAGACCTGCTGAGTGAATCCAGCATTTCTTGTTTTTGTTTCAGATTTCCAGCATCCGTAGTATTTTGCTTTTATTATATGAAGGTAGAGTTTCTGCTTATTTCGTCTAGTTTTACCTCCCAGATTCCTGCAGAAAAATTTAGAGAATTTTAAATTCTCTGCGATGTGTTATGCTGGTTTGAGAGTCAATTCGCCGGATATGTTCACAAAACTGGACCCACCCCCAAGTCGACATGACGAGTCTCCACTGATTGTGGAAAGTTTTGTGTTTCTTAGGCGTACAGGTGTTAGTAAAAACTTTTAAAACGCGCCTACTATCAAAAAATATCGAATTTACCAAGAAACTGGCTGGTGTACACCAATAAAACGAGTAAAAATGGTTCAGTATAGTTTTTGTCATTTTCAGTGATTTAAAATCAATTACTCACAAGTGGAGGACGAGATACATTAAATTTGTGGCGATAAACCCATTTTCAGCTCAACTCATAAAATTGTGCGAGGTTAGTGTTCTCAAATTCATCAATAAATAGTTTTCTTAACACAAAGAAAAATGACAACATTCTATTATCTAATTGCGCAAGTTCATGGAAGACTTTATCTTTATGATTGTGTAAATGCTTTCTAGCGGAAACTTGAACTGTAACATGAGCAGCGCAAGTTCTGCATTGTGGCCAAAAGCAGAAACTCTGCAACGGAGAGAGGTGACTTGAAACTTCACCCGGGTTTGTGCAGCTCGGCGCGGGGGGCGCGCCCATCTCCCCGCTCCTGCACCGTGTGTGCGCACGCACACACACACACGCCTGCTCCTGCACCGTGTGTGCGCACGCTCACCCCACCCTCGGCACGGAGCGCGCACGCGGGCGCTTTACCCAGCATGCGGCGGGTGAGCGCGGGGCCGCGCGTCGCCTTAGTTATTTACAGCTCGGGCCAAGATGGCGGATCATGAGGAGCAGGTATCGGAGGAGGAGAAGGTAAGAGCGGCGGCAGCAGCAAGTGTGAATGAGTGACTGTCCCTGCTCGCTGCCCCGGCTCACTCCCGCTCAACGCCCGGTGAAAGGTACGGGAATCGCCGGGCGGCGGCGCTGGGCTCGGGGCCCTGCCCTGTCCGGGGCGGTTGCTTTTTGGGCCGGAGCCACTTTATTTTTAGCTCGGTGCAGCCGGCCGCAGTCCTTGTACGGTCGTCGCATCGCGGACGCCTGGGCAAGCCCCCAAAAAAGCGGAGGGCAGGGCCCATGTGGCCTGAGATCGGGCCCGGGGACCAGGGTTTGGGGTTCTGGTCGGGTTCCCTAACCCGCCTTCCCCCCTCTTCCCCCTTTCTCTCTCTTCCCCCCCCCCCCCCGGCCGTGGGACTTGATCGGTGGCCCCGAGGCTACTGTCCTCGGGTATCCGGGCTGGGAGAAAGCTGGTTACAGAGAAGCTGTGCGGCCGCTCGGTTTGGGGCCAGTGTCCGGGAGCCGGGCGTGGCGCGGAGCAGCAACCCGTATCCTTCTGTTTCCATTCAGTCGCTGTTGTCCTTCTCAATGCTATAGGTCTTGTCTGTAATCTCTGTACAAATTGTCAAGTCCAAACCCACTCGATTCAATCGGCGAGGAAGCTGAAGTAACTGCTTCAAGGTAGCACAACCAGCAAATACTGAAGGGAATAAATATCCAGGCTGCGTTACCCATAGTTTTTTCCTTATCTTTTAGTGCATGTCTACTGGCTAAGATTACAAAGTTATGATCTGTTAAACTGAGTTTGACGTCCATTGCTCCCAGTTACCAGAAGTCGCAGCTTTACTGAAAGCTCTCCCCTCCCCACCGACCCACCCACCATAAGTACCCTACAATCAGAATCATATTAACATCTGAAGGAGTGCTGTGCCAATCCGCCTGCAAAAATAGAACTGCAGGCCTTAAACTCTGCCATATACCTCAAATGTTACTTTAAATCTGAAATTCACTGAGCTTTCTCCTCCTCACTGTTTAGGATATTATTGCGCACTTTGCGATTTGATGACAGTCATACATTTTTAAGACCTACAAGAGTGAATGCCGAGTAGTTAATTTCTGTTTTCTTAGTAACACTTTGCTCTTGCCACTTAACGTCTTTCTGAAAGCCCTGTGTACTTTTGTTCCTGTCACATGATGTAAATAGAATGGTGAATTTCACTCAAGAGAACAGAAGTGTGGACCTGTGATCACCCCCTTTGTTAAAAGTAGTTTGTGTACTGAAGATATTTTTCTCTATGGTTTAATAAGCTGCATACACAGTTTCTGTGACATTGTGCCAAGCAGGACTGTAGTATATCTAATTGTTTCCTTAATTGTTTGGGAATGAGAGAGCTTAACATAATGGTCTGAGAAAATTAAAAGCAATTTGTGATTAACTGGTTAGCTAAGATCAATGTAGTAGTTGCTTTCTGTATTAAAATTGAATTGTTTAATCCTTCTATGTCTTGGTACTGTATTAGTTTGTTTTAGTGAGATTGTACTGTTTTGTAATTTCACTTTTTGTTTACTGCATCTGTAAATTTGTGACTAACTAATGGCATGTACCAGTCTGAAGTCTTACAGGAAGTTGGTTTTCTTAAGTGAATATCTAACATTTGAAAGTGCTTGATTTGTGATAACAGTATAATACTGAAATTTCCAAGTCAAGTTTTAAGCTGCTGAGTATAACCATTGTTTTTGCATGACTATTCTGGAAACATAGAAAATAGGAGCAGGAGTCGGCCATTTGGCCCTTCGAGCCTGCTCCGCCATTCGTTATGATCATGGCTGATCATCCAACTCAGTAGCCTGTTACTGCTTTTGCCCAATACCCTTTGATCCCTTCAGACCCAAGAGCTATATCTAACTCCTTCTTGAAAACATACAATGTTTTGGCCTCAACTGCTTTCTGTGGTAGTGAATTCCACAGGCTCACCACTCTCTGAGTGAAGAAATGTCTCCTCATCTCAGTCCTGAAAGGTTTACCCCATATCTTTAGACAATGACCCCTGGTTCTGGACTCCCCCACCATCGGGAATGTCCTTTCTGCATCTACCCTGTCAAGTCCTGTTAAAATTTTATAGGTTTCTATGAGATCCCCCCTCACTATTCTGAACTCCAGCAAATCTAATCCTAACCAACTCAATCTCTCCTCCTACGTCAGTCCCGCCATACCAGGAATCAGTCTGGTAAACCTTCGCTGCACTCCCTCTATAGCAAGAACATTCTTCCTCAGATAAGGAGACCAAAACTGCGCACAATATTCCAGGTGTGGCCTCACCAATGCCCTGTATAATTGCAGCAAGACATTCCTGCTCCTGTACTCGAATCCTCTTGCTATGAAGGTCAACATGCTTACCTTCAGCAACTGGTGTATGAGAACACCCAGGTCTCGCCGCATATTCCCCTCTCTGTTTATAGCCATTCAGATAATCTGCCTTCCTGTTTTTGCTACCAAAGTGGATAACCTCACATTTATCCACATTATACTGCATCTGCCATGCATTAGCCCACTCACTCAACTTGTCCAAATCATCCTGAAGCCTCTCTACATCCTCCTCACAACTCACCCTCCCACCCAGTTTTGTGTCATCTGCAAATTTGGAGATATTACGTTTAGTTCCCTCATCTAAATCATTAATGTATATTGTGAATTGCTGGGGCCCTAGCACCAATCCCTGCAGTACCCCACTATTCACTGCCTGCCATTTGGAAAAAGACCCATCTATCCCTACTCCTTGTTTCCTGTCCGCCAACCAATTTTCTATCCATCGTAATACGCTACCCCCAATCCCATGCGCTTTAATTTAACATGCTAATCTCTTACGTGGGATTTTGTCGAAAGCTTTCTGAAGAGCCAAATAAACCACATCCACTGGCTTCCCCTCATCAATTCTACAAGTTACATCCTCAAAGAATTCTAGTAGATTTTTCAAGCTTGATTTCCCTTTCGTAAATGCATGCTGCCTCTGCCCGATTCTCCCACTGTTCTCCAAGTGCTCTGCTATAAAATCGATGATAATGGACTCTAGAATTTTCCCCTCTACCGACGTCAGGCTGACTGATCTATAATTCCCTGCTTCCTCTCTCCCTCCCTTTTTAAATAGTGGGGTTACATTAGCTACCCTCCAATCTGTCGGAACTGTTCCAGAGTCTATAGAATCTTAGAAGATGACCAACAATGCATCCACTATTTCTAGGGCCACTTCCTTAAGTACTCTGGGATGCATACCATCAGGCCCTGGGGATTTATCGGCCTTCAATCCCATCAATTTCCCCAACACCATTTCTCTACTAATACTGATTTCCTTCAGTTCCTCTCTCTCACTAAGCCCTGAAATCCCCAACATGTCTGGTATGATATTTGTGTCCTCCTTTGTGAAGACGGAACCAAAGTATGCATTTAGTTGGTCAGCCATTTCTTTATTCCCCATACTAAATTCCCCTGTTTCTGACTGTAAGGGACCTACATTTGTCTTCACCAATCTTTTTCTCTTCACATACCTGTAGCAATGGAGCAATATATTGTGTAGCAGTGGAACACTGTCCAAAGTTATCGCTTAAGAATTTGGTAGACTAAAATTGTGGGTATGCTGCCAGGTATGTCATATTCATGTCACACACTTTCTTCCTTTTCTGTCCTCTTTCTAGTCTTTTTTGTAATATAGTTTTATGCACATGAGTTCATTTGCATTCCTTGGCAAGAACAAAACCACTTCAATCACTTTTTTAAGTTATAGAGCAGTTTCACTTCTGAGTGACATGGGTAATTTCTGCCCCCATTATTATTCAGCAAACTATCTAGCAAGAGAAAGGCAATGATGTACCCCACTATTTTAAAAGCATGTCGGACCATTTGTCATATGCCAGGCTGATAAGTTTAATGAACAGAATGATGGTATATATGATATTGTTAGAGTAATCTTTTGAGATTCATTCTTATTTCAAAAGGATTTTATGGATACTAAAATTACCATTTTATCTGACTGCTGACTTTGCTGGTATAGGTCTTGGGACTATATGCTGAAATCACAAATAGGTTTCATTCATGATCTGTTTTATTTTCTTTAAGAAAATATAGCTTTATAAACTGGATCATGTATCCTGCTCATGTATCTATTTTAAATGTGCCACAAAAACAACTTCCCCAATTTTTAAAATAAAAACAAGAAATGCTGGAACCACTCAGCAGGTCTGGCAGCATCTGTGAAAAGAGAAGCAGAGTTAACGTTTCGGGTCAGTGACCCTTCTTCGGAACTGACAAATATTAGAAAAGTCACAGGTTATAAGTAGGTGAGGTGGGGGTGGGGCAAGAGATGAACAAGGTAAAAGAGACAAACGAAAATCCCGTCGGAGAGAAGAGCAGAACTTCTTCAAGGTAGGCATTCCTGGAAGAGAAGTGGCAGTGAATTAAATACTAAAATAAAAGCAAAATACAGCGGGCCCAATTTTTAATATTGATTTAGTGCTAATGGAAAAAAAACTTGTCCAGACTTCTACATATTTTACAAAATTCTAGCAAAATACTTTGCTTGAAAAATTGTAATTATGTAGTGCTAAGAACAAAATGCTGAAACAATGTTTACAAAATATATGGAGAAGGACAGGTAAAGAAAGATCAGAGTCTGTCCCATCCTGACATGGTGTAACTTCTGCACATTATTCTTGCCACAAACCCTTGCAGTCTCTTGCAAAGCAATAAAAAGCAGATGACCATTGGCCAATTTTGGGGGGAAATTTTAGCCACACTTTCGCAAAGGCAAGTAAACATGTTCCAGTAGAGCATGATGACTGGGGGCTAAATCTGCGAAATAAATCAAAGCTGCACAAGGGTTCTATTCCCTGCAGTGTCTTAACCAGGTTAGGGGAGATTGCAGTAAGTCAGGTAGTTGAAGTTGCAGTATAGATGCATCCCTTCATTTTTTTAAAAACTGAAATTCTTTGTTTAATAGAAGTCAGTCAAAAGAATTGTGTTCTTTTTACTCCATCCTGGCTGTTGTGTTCTCTTTATAAAGATTAATTAGGGATTTCTTTTTTCTACTTACTGTAATTATTTCTGTGAATTGCTATCAGGTTTGTAATAATGGAGCAATATTCGGTGTCTGGTCTGGTATGCATCATGTGACATTTATAGTCCTTCTGAGCATTGTTGACCCAATTTCTGAAAAATATATTCTTGCAGCTTTTTGTTGTAGTAGATGGTATTCATTTATTATAGATCATTTTTAATGGGGAGTACAATCTGGGAAATTGGTATTTGAATCTATAATATTACTTGTGAGCTTTCAATTAATATCAATGACACCAACAAACAAGAAGCTTAGGGAGGGATTAGCAGCACAGCTAGAAATGCAGCCGTGAAGGGGATTCAGTAGTCAGGAGGGGCTGACAGTCTGTTGCAGTCCAGACCAATTGCTTTGTTGTCTCCTTGGTACTAGGATAGGGCACACATTAAGACTGGAAAAGATTGTGTTAGGTGAGAGAGAACTGATTATGGCCCATGTAGGTAAAGAAAGGTCTGAAGGTAAATTTAGATTAGAAAATAAGCTTAGGAGCAGGATCTTATGGGTGATGGTCTTGAGTTTATTTCCTCAACCATATGACAAGAAAATTAGAAGAATCTATACATGGCTAATGTGATTCCGCTTTGGGTCTTTTCACCAGTTGTACAACCTGTTTGGATGTAGCCTGACCTTCGGAACAGACAAGGCGCTAATTTACTGACAACATTGTTAAATAGGGAAGTGACCAAGTATTTAAACTAGGCTGTAAAAAAAAACAAACGAGGTCAACTAATGGGTTGGCATCCTTCTAAATATGAAAGATGATGGACGCGCTGCAAACAATCCATTTAAGTGGGGTGTCTTGGTGCACCTTTGGCTGTGAAGGCCAATCCTTGAGAGGCAGGTTCTGCCACTAGTGCTGCACGTGAAGCTGCCAAGTGCCAACTAATAGATAAGGGGATATAGATGACAATAATACAAAAAGCAGTTTACCAGAAGGATGTGGAGTAGAGGCATTAAATCAAATGAACTAGTTCTAAATGGGGAAAAGACATGTCTTAGAGGTAAGGGGTAGTTTAGGCAAAGAAAAAATGGGAAAAGGATTTTTTTTTTGAAAAAGCTAAAGTGCATGCTTTGCAATAGGTAGTGAGAAATAAGCTGGACGAACTGGAGGCAATTATTTTTAATGAAACGCTAAGATTTTATAGTATTAACAGAAACTTGACAGTCAATATGGTTGGAGCTTAGGATTTTTAAAAAGATCTTGTTACATTAGTAGGGATGCAGGTTGGACATACAAATATAATGAAATGGAAGATGGGCAGGTTTAACCATCAGTCTGAAAGATTTTAATTGAGGCAGCGAAAAGGGAATGGAATTCCTATGATGTGTAGAATTACTACTTCAGAAATATGTTAACCAACAAGGGAAGAAACATTGCTAGATCTGGTTATGATAAAATAGGTCAGTTAGATGAGGTAACTAAGGGTGAGCACCTTGGAATAGTGACCACAATATGATGAGGTTCAAGGTCTAGCTAGCTAACAAAGATTAGAACATCAAACTGGCTTAAGCAGACTTTAGAAAGTTGAGTGCAGTAGCTGAGGTAAGATGGAAGGAGAAATTGGCACACAGGACTTTAGAGCAACAGTGGTATGTTTTAAAAAGGAGATTGTCCATTGCCAAGTTACAGGTTAAGAATATTCCATTATCAGTGTTAAAAATGTTACAGTGCAGTGGATAAATCAAGAGGTTAGGAGCCTACAAAAGTTGGAGGGCCTATATGGGAATTAACTAAAAGAGAATGAGAAAATAATTGATAATTAACTGGATGAGGAAAGCTAAGAGGGAGTAGAAACATCTAAAGAAACAAAGTTTTACAAATGTTGGTGAGGTTAGATCCCTAAGAGGAGAAGATTGACAGTTTGTAGATGAAAAAATTTGCAAATGTATTTGTGTTATGAATGCTGGACTTTGTAACATGATTGTTTTAGAAATTGTGACTTTTAAAAGTTCAGAATGGAGTCTTGGAAGGTCAGGTAACCTCACCTCCACTCTACGAAAGGACACAGCAGAATTCTTGGTTACCAGGCAACAGAGAACACAGATCAAAGACTTTCTCTCGAAAAACAGAGACTGCAGGGCTAACGCCAGAAGGATAATGGGCTTCGTTCTCCCAGACTTTCAGGTCATAAAACAAGGAGTCAGTATTTCGGAAGATGTAAATGTACCAGGTAGCTGTTAACACCTGAGAATAATGGAGGGCTCAAGTAGCTCTGTGAAACCAGGCTTCTGGACACTGCATATTGGAACTGTACAGCAAGCTATTGACATTTGAGTCCAGATAGATTTAACAGACTTTCTGAAGGGAGACAGGCAGCAAAAAACAAAACCAGCAGTTGCAGCCTCAAGCCAGGATGGAAGAAGGGAACACAGCAGTTGTGGTCTCACAGCAGGCTGTAAGAAAGGAAGACAACCAGCAGTGGCAGCTCGAGAGCGCACGAGAGGGAACACCTGCTCTCAGAAGATGGATACAGTGAAAGGCTGCTAAGACTTGAACCTGTTTCGAAAGTTGAAGCTTGCAGAGAAGTAAAAGACCAGCAGGATCACCAGGAAATGCCGCTATCTCAGACGTACAGGTTGGAGGTGCGTTGAGAAGTGAGTGAAGAGGACATTGATTGTTGAAAAGGTCTGGGAGATCTAACCCATTGCAATGGAGGAGTTTGAGGATTTCGCCATCAAAAAGGACTGTGTAACATATAAGTGTGTTAATTGGGAATTTCTTTTAGTTTAGTTAATAGTCTTAAAATGTGAAATCTTGTGTAATTCTTAACATTGTTCTGGGGATTCATCTCTTATTTTTCATGTTAACGATCTCACTGAGGTCGCAACAGTCCATCACATTGGCCTTCAGAGAAGGATATTGGAAAAGTGAATTCTGAAGTGGTTGAGTGAAATGAGCAATGTTAATAAAGAAAAAATGCAGATTCTTTAGTTAAGCTAAAGGAAGACAAACCACCAAGGTCCCATATGCAACATCTGAGGATCCTTAGGGAGGAAATTGCAAGACTCTAGAAACTGATTCAGGGCTGAGTGAATTTTGTGTTAGAGGACTGGAGAGTAGCTGGTGTAGTTTCAGTATATAAAGGAAGATGGATCTAATCCAGGTAATTGCAAACCAGTTAGCTTAACATTTGTGCTAGGAATGCAATGGATGGACCTTAGCAAAACCTTTGACAAGGAATCATATGACAGATCATAGAGAAGATTAAGGGGTATAGAGTTTGGGGGAGAGGATAGTAAACTGGATGTAAAAATTAGTTAGAAAGGAGTAAACTGAGTAGGGGTTAATTTTTTTAAGGTTCATTCTTGCCCATTCTGAAAGTGCTTCGACAAAAGTTTATATAGCTTTAATTTGAGGCAACGCTGCTTTATATTTCTCTGCGTAAAAATGAAGAGCAAAACAGTAACTATTATGTTGGAAGGAGTGGCTTGAAATTTGAAGGGGTGATGGGATGCTGTAAGTAGATCTTGCTGAGAAGGTATCTTACTGAAGCAAATTTTTAAAGGTGATGTAGACACACTGATTTCTGAAGGAAATTGAAGTATGGAGGCAAGATGGTTGAAGGCTGTGTTGTCATTAGTAGAGGCAGGTGTGGGGGAGGGGAGAAGTGCAGTAAACCATAGTTAGAAGAAAGCATCTGAGGGAAGTTGGAAAGTAGGGAGGCGGGGGGGTAGGGGGATTTGCAGATGTGATGAGGCAATGGAGATATGAAGATTAGATGAGTAGGAAAGGATGAAAGAACTGCGTTTCAGATGAGTTGGAGTTTATGCAGGTTGGAACTCGAAATGCCAGCGGGGAGAACATTGGGAAATATCCATGCTGGAGATGACAAAGGTGTAGATGGCAGTGAGGTAGGGGCAAGGTAGTAAGCCATCATTAACGATGAACTTGGATATAGGATTTGAAGCATGATGATGTATGTGTGAAATTTCATAATGGTCACTTGAAATGTGGTGAACAACGTAGCAGTGTTTATATTTAGTCTTGGAGCGTGCCGATATTTAATGCTGAGGTGATGTTCTGGATCTATCAGAGGTGGCGAATTAAGCTACCAAATAGGAAACTGCAAATGCAACTCCTCAATGTAATAATTGGGTTGGTCTTTAGCTGTCACTATTTGCTACTGCTGGTCAAAATACTCAAAGGAAAAAATGTGAATTAAAAATTCACTCCCCAGAAGTTTTCTGTGTATGAAGTAGTAACTCGTTCAGTTATAGTTCCTTTCTTGCATGCATCTTACTTAAATGCCCATTTTTAAGTTATAAACTTGACAATAAGTGTCAAGTTAATTTGATTGGGGCAGATGTCATAGCTTTATCTAATGCTCACCTGTACACTTTGCAGTCAGGATTTTTTTCCTTTTCTTCCCCAACATCCAGAAAGCTCAAAGACATTGTAGCATGCTGACCACTCCCCTCCTAAGATTAGCTAACTAAGTTGAGCCACCTTGATTTACTTGTAGAAAGAGGGAGATAATTGATCTAAGCAGATAAAATCCTTGGTCAGGATGGATTGCATCCGCACATATTCGAAGTTAGGGAAGAGATGGCTGAGGCACTAGTAAATGTATATAAACATTTATTAGAAGAAGGAATAATGCCAGAAGACTGGCAAATAACTAATGACTCCTATGTATTAAAAAGGGAGATGGAACAAGTCCAGGGAATGATAGACCAATTAGTTTAAGGTTGGTGATGGGAAAGATAATGGCATCCTTACTCAAAGATGTAATAGAAAACCTCTAGAAATGGAAAATATAATAATCATAGATCCCAACCTGATTGAATTCTTTGAAGAATTCAAACAGGAAGAACATAACGAATTAGGAACAGGAGTAGGCCACTCGGCCCTTTGAGCCTGCTTCACCATTCAATAAGTTCATGGCTGAACTGATTACTCCACATTTCCACCTACCCCAATAACCTTCCACCTGCTTATCAAGAATCTATCTACCTCTGCCTTAAAACTATTCGAAGACTCTGTTTCCACCGCCTTTTGAGGAAGAGAATTCCAAAGACTCACGACCCTGTCAGATCTTTGTCTTAAATGGACGACCCCTTTTTAAACAGTGACCTCTGGTTCTAGATTCTCCCACAAGGGGAATCGTCCTTTTCACATCCATCCTGTCAAGACCCCTCAGGATCTTATAAGATTTTATAATATAATATTTATAATCTTAGAACACATAAAGGTAATGTAGGCATAATATATTTGGATTTCCAAAAAGCCTTTGAGAAGGTGTGGTTCATGACTAAGGTCAGAACTTGTGGAGTCAGGGGTCAGTACCAGAATGGATAGCCAGTTGGCTACAAAACAGAAAACACAGTTACTCAGATTGGCAAATGGTGGGAAGTGGTCTACAAGGATCGATGCTGGGGCTACTGTTCACTTACATAAACAATTCAGCCTCAGGAACTGGAAGTACAATTTGAGGATGATGCCAAATTGAGAGAGTAGTTGATAAGTAGGAAGATTGTGACAAAATACAGGAAGTAGTCAATAAACTTGTAGAATGGGCATGCAATTGGAAAATGAGCTTCAATATAGGTAACTGTGAGGTAGTACAGTTTGGTAGGAATGATGAGGCTACATACTGTTTGGAAAATAAGTGTCTAAATGGAGTTGCGGAACAGAGGGATCTGTGGGTACGGATGCACAAATCACCAAAAATAGTGATGCAGGTTAATACGGTGAAAAAAAGGGCAACAAAGCACTGAGGTTTATTGCTATAGGAATGGAATTGCAAAGCAGAGATGTTCCGTGAAACTTGTATAAAACCTTGGTTAGACTACACTTAGACTACACTTAGAGTACTGTGAACAACTCTGGTCTCCATGTTATAAAAATATAAAGAGGCACTGGAGGAGGTGTATTAAAAATTTACTAGTGACAAAGGAGCTGAGGTTTTATCTATTAGGACAGACTGAACAGGGTGGGGCCCTTTAGAAAAGAGAAAGCTGAGCAGTGGCCTGATGGAGGTCTTCAAGATGAAAGGATTTGATAGGGTAGACATGTAGAAAATGTTTCCACTTGCGGGTGAGATCACAGCTAGGGGCCATAAATATGAGAGCTGCTAATAAAACCTGTAGGGAATTCAGGAGAAACTTCTTTACTTGGAAAGTGGTAAGAATGTAGAACACTGTACCATAATGAGTAGCTGAGGCAAATAACATGGATGCATTCAAAGGGAAGCCAGATGAGGGAGAAAGGAATGGAAGGATATGTTGGAGTTAGTTGAAGAGGGATGGAGGAGACTTGCGTCGAGCATAAACGCTGGCATGGATCAATTGGGCCAAACGGCCTGTTTCTGTGCTGCAGATACGTTGTAATACATTCAAGCTAGCTGGAATGAATTACATAAAACAGACTAGCCCTTTAAGGTCTGTGCTGATGTTTATGCTCCAAACAAGCTACCTCTCACCTTTACCCTATGAACATACCCCTCATTTATTTAACTAGCTTCACCTCAGTGCTTCTGCGCTATTCATCTCAGCTACCCCATGTGATAGAACAACTGTGTATTTATATAATGTTGTTAACATTCAAAATGCTCTGCACTTTAGAGGAATAATGATAATGGAATCTCGGGTCAGGGAAGAGAAATTAAGGTAAAGGAAGGCTTGAGAGTAAAGATGGGTTTTGTTAAGGATTTTAAATAAGGTGGGAAAGTGGAAGTTTCAAGAGAGAATTCCAAATGACAAGGCCTCATGTGGTGGAGAATATGAGTACCCTAGAGATTTGCCAGACTGATAACTACGTTTTAGGGCTGTTGGCAGTTAGGCTCAGAGAAGTGGGCTTTGTTCATTGAATGTGTCGACTTGAAGATGATGTGATTTAAGGGTCTCGATGTTTGGGCTGAATAAGGATGGAAGCACTAGAGGGGCATTGGTATAAATATGCAAATGTATTTCGCTAAATGCCAGAAAGTAATTCTTTTCAGTGAGTCATCTGGTCTCTGAAATTTGCAAAACAAGCAGTAAGTGTAGATTCTTTGTATTGAGAAGGGTGGAAGGTAAAACAAAATGTATATTATATTGTTGTTCTGTTTACTGTTCACGTGTTTCATGAATTAAAACTTTGATCCAAAACTTGTGTCACAATTTGGTAAGAATGTATATCCAATCCTCTGGAAATGAGAATCCAATGGTTGTACATTCCAAGAGCTGAGGTGCATAGTAAGGATTCTCTGTTTGATCCCTGGGTCTCGCTATCATTTATGTAGACATCAGTTAGGAAAGGGTGTACTTCTGATCATGAGGCCTATTGATTAAAGTGCCTGGTCACATTGAACTCTTTTAAGTGTACAAACCCAAAAACATGATTAAGGCTGATGAGTCAGAGGAGAGGGTTTCGGGATTCAAGTGAAGGTTTAAGACACCGAAGATCAGGAGGTGCTCAATGCAAAGACAAAAGGTATGAGAAAGTATTAGCATGGGCTTCGGAAGGCTGGTAAATGGATTTTTGAGTTGGGAGAGATAGATCAGTGTGAGGTGGTACCAGAAGTATTGGGGAAGAAGCCAAAGTGTGTCTTGGTGATTTAAGGCTACACCACTACAGTTATTTGGATGAGGCAAATAATGGCAAATGTAGTAGGGAGGCCTCAGTAAGGAACTGCCATTTGAACCATTAATTATGGCTTAATTAATGCCAGGGTGTATCTGACCTTATCCATGACTAACCTGGCTAGCAGTCTGTCCAGAATATGAAGTCTAGGCTGCTGATTAAGTTTTTAATCTTAGTTTGATTCTGTTGGTTAAATGATGAAAAATTAGCATCTGGTATAAATATTGGAAGTGTTTCTAGAATGTGTTTTGGTGTTTGGATTTTCCTTTTAAATGTTAAACAGATGGTGTTTGCAACACATTATTGACGTAAAAGATTCCCATGGCACTATTTGAAGAACAGGGGTTCTCCCTGTGTCCTGGCTAATTATCCCTCAGTCAACACTAAATCAGATTATTGGTCATTATTTCACTTCTGTTTGTGGGACCATGCTATGTTCAAATTGACTATCCTGTTTACAACATTACAACAGTGACCACACTTCAAAGGTACTTAATTGACTGTAAAGTGCTTTAAAACATTGAGGTCATGAAAGACACTTTATGAATGCATGTTCTTTAATAAACTGAATATTGTTTTACTATTTAAAAAAAAAAATCTGATGGGGAGGTCATAGTCATTGATGGCACAAAAGGAGGCCATTTGGCCCATCGAGTCCATGCAGGTTGTCCGCGGAGCAATCCAGTCAGTCTCGCTCCTCCACTTGATTCTCGTAGCCCTGCAAGTTTATTTCCTACAAGTGGCCATCCAATTTCCTTTTGAAATCATTGTCACTGCTTCCACAGCCTTGTGGGCAGCAAGTTCCAGGTCATTACCACTTGCTATGTTTGAAACAAAAAGTTCTTCGTATTCTCCCTGTATCTCTTACCCAGTACCTTCAATCCATGTCCCCTACTCCATTTGCCGTCAGCCACTGGGGGCAAGTTTTCTTTGTCTAACATATCTAAGCCTGTCATAATCTTGTACACCTCTCACCAAATCTCCCCACAATCTTATTTATTCCAAGGAGAACAACCCCAGCGTTTCCAATCTAAGCTTGTAACTAAAATCCCCCATCTCTGGAGCCATTCTAGTAAATACCTTCTGGACCCTCGCATCCTTCCTAAAGTGTGGTGATCAGAACTGAATGCAGTACTCCAGTTGGGGTCTAACCAGAGCTTCATAACATTTCAGCATAACATCCCTGCTCTTGTACTCAATGCCTCTACTTATGAAACCCAAAATCCCATAAGTATTAACCGCACTCTCAATATGTCCTGCCACCTTCAAAGATTGATGCACCTGCACCCCCAGGTCCTCTGTTCCTGCACACTCTTTAGAACTGTGCCATTAAGTCTATATTGCCTCTCCCAATTCTGCCAAAATACATCACCTCTCACTTGTCGATTAATTTCCAGCTGTCACTTGTCTGCCTATTCTGCTAGCCTATCTATGTCCTGTTGCAAGCAGTTCGTATCACCCTCGCTGTTGGCCGCTCCTCCAAGTTTGGTGTCATGGGCAAATTTTGAAATTCTACTCTATTCCAAGATCCAAGTCAAAAAAAGCACAGGTCCTACCATTGACTCTTGGGGAACACCGCAGTCTACCATCCTCCAGTCTGCAAAAAACAACTATTAACCAGCTTTTTATGTGATACATTATCAAATGCATTCTTAAAATCCGTATAGACAACATCCACCACATTCCCTTCATCCTTCTCTGTTACTTCATCAAAAATTCAATTAGATTAGTCAAGCATGATTTGCCTTTTACAAATCCGTGCTGCTTCTCAATTAACTCAAACCTCTCCAAAGGCCTGTTGATTTCTTTTTCCCCCCTGATTATTTCTAAAACATTATCCACCACTCATAAACTAACTGGCCTGTAGTTGGTGGACTATCCTTACACCCTTTCTTGAATATGAGTGTCTCATTTGCCACTCTCCAATTCTCTGGCACCTCCTCCCGTATCCGGGGGAGATTGGAAGATTCTATCTCCACCCCACTTCCTTTAGCAACCTGGGATGCAAGCCATCTGGACTAGGTGACTTATCTACCTTAAGCATAACCAGCATTTTCAGTACCACCTCCCTCAATTTTAACCCTATCCATTGCCTCTACCCTCTCTGCTTCTGGTATTTTGTCAGATTCCTCTTCCTTACAAAGTATTGTAGCTTCAGTGATCATCGCAACATTATACCCAGGTAATGAATAGGCTGTGGTTGGATATGTTCAAGAAAGCAAATCTGAATTAGTGATTCCCCTTTTGGAACTGCTTCCTTCAACAAGATTTGACTGTTTTAAATCAGGCATGAGTAGGCACATCCCCGAACATATTCGGAAGCTAGATTCAAGTGATTTTTCTTCCATTCTTCTTTTACTTTTTTCACTTTAGCAGTGGGGGTGGAATCTCTCAATTTGATTTTTTTCCAGGGTGTTGGCTCCTGTCAACTGTTTTTAACATCTGAGCACATTAGGAAAAAAGTATTCTTTCAGTGCTGTCATATGTACTCAAATAGGTATAGAACCCTGATCTGCATTGAAATTACTCAAGTTTTCTTTATACTTAAAGAGCAACTGTCACCAAAATTAAATGAAGTATTTAGTTTTGTGAATTTTCTTTCATGTTTGGAACGTTTTTGCTTGTAGTGTGTGATAGCCTAATGGGGATGGATATAAATTGTTTAGGAAACTGTATTGGGAGGAAAGCAGGTTGTATGGCAGTACATATAAATTCCAGTGTTAAGAGGTTATAAAAAAGGAAAGTACAGATAAAATTACATTGAGTAGCAGTAATAGATGGTAACAGAAGTAAACTCTTATTGGGGTATGCTATATGCCAGGCCAGAGTGAAGCCTTGATCTGGAATTATGGGATGAGATAAAGGCAACTGATAAGTGGTCAGCTGGAGTGGTTGGAGGTTTTAGCTTAGCAGAAATTGACAAGACAATATTATCTGTGCTGGCAAGGTGGAAGAGTTTTCTGGCATTAATTGAAGGTTGTTTTGAATTGCTTTGTAAAAGAGCCAACAAGGGGAGAAAAATCTTGCATTTGAGTAATTGGGTGATTAGATCTCCAGCACAAAGGTGGGTGAGGCTTTGTGAACATTTGACAAAACAAGGATCAGAGCAATTATAAAAACGCAAACAAAATTGCTAAATTTTAAGACTGATGTGATGTGCTTGAGCAGTCTTGTCAGATTGGGCTTGGCTGCTTTGCATATGGCTAGAGCGGTGGAGAAACTGTTAGTGTCCCTTTTTAAGGTGATTCTGAATACAATAGACCAATGTGTACTTAAGTAAACCAAAGGTACTAAGCTTAAAGGTACACTTGCCTGGTCAAAGGAGATAACCAAATAACTTAGAAAATAAATGCATTTAAGACCCTGAAGAAAAATGGCACAGTATTAAAATAAGTGCAATAACAAAAGGTGTGTTAGGAGTGTTTTCAAAACAAAAGGCAACAATGGCAAAGAAAAATTTTGAATTGAATACGGCAAAAAAGTGAAGGATAAGTTTTTCTTAGATATATTAAGAGATAAAATATAGAGATGGTGTTGGGCCACTGAAATTGATGCCACATTGGCTACAAGATGCTAGATATTTTTTGCCTCAGTTTTTACCAAGGAGTGGGCAGGTCATTCCCTTGATCTGGAAAGGGAGAAAGAGGGTATTTCAGAAGTAAGTTATGATGCTATTCATGTCGCGATTGCATGGTTCTTTTTAGTGCTTTCACCCAAGTGAATTTAGCAAGGAGCGTTGCTGGTGAGACTGATCCTGTGCTTGCTGGAAGTCTGTAAATTCATGTAGCGATGCAGGTTTTTGATAGCAGTTGGCTGCTGTAACCTGATCTGTTACCATGCGTCCTAACCCAGATTCTTGAGGCTAATTCGCACACCTTTGCAGCCATCCTGATTCCAGTTGGGTGAGACTTGGTGCCTGCCTGTTCTGTTTGGTGAAAACTGCTTTTGGAAATATTCTCAAAGATGGGCGGCACAGTGGCGCGGTGGTTAGCACCACAGCCTCACAGCTCCAGCGACCCGGGTTCAATTCTGGGTACTGCCTGTGTGGAGTTTGCAAGTTCTCCCTGTGTCTGCGTGGGTTTCCTCCGGGTGCTCCGGTTTCCTCCCACATGCCAAAGACTTGCTGGTTGATAGGTTAATTGGCCATTATAAATTGTCCCTAGTATAGGTAGGTGGTAGGGAAATATAGGGACAGATGGGGATGTGGTAGGAATATGGGATTAGTGTAGGATTAGTATAAATGGGTGGTTGATGGTCAGCACAGACTCAGTGGGCCAAAGGGCCTGTTTCAGTGCTGTATCACTAAACTAAATAAGATGCATATTTGATACAGGTTCATCAAGTTGTCTGTCCTGATTTTCTAAATATGCCTATTCTTTAGTTATAATACAGGTGCCCTGCAAGGCCAATATCTTTGAGTGGTGCATCATGTTGTACTGCTGGCTACACATTGGTCTGTGATGAGGGGAACACCAACCTCTGCAAATGTATATTTGAAACACTAAGCAGCAGTCCACTGCTGGCCAGCTATCTTCAGTTTTTCTAACATTACAATATAAAGGTTGTTCAGTGAAGTGCGTTATAAAGTTAAACACAGTGCTACTGTAGTTCTCGAGGACTGAAGAGCTTCAGTTTTATACTTGACCAAGTTTCAAAAAGTAAGAACACTTCTGATGGTTTATCAATTCATTTTGAAGATGCAGTTTGAATTCACAAATGTACTTCATATACTTGAATTTGATTTCTTTTTGGGGCTAAAATGGTGGGTGAGTGGGTTATCTTAGACACAGTTCTTGTCCTCACTCAGGTACTCCTGAAGTTACATGGGTTTCAACCATGGCTCAGGGGTAGTCAGAAGGTAATGGGCTCAAGTCCCATTCCAGAGACTTGAGCATATCTTTTAGACTGACACTTTAGTGCAGTACCGAAGTAATACCATCTTTCAGATGAGACATTAGACCAATACCCAGTCTGCCCACTCAGGTGGGTGTACAAGATTCTTATGGCACTATTTGAAGAGTAGTGTCCAGGCCAATATTATCTTTCGACCAACATTACTTAAATTATCTAGTTATTTCTCTTTATGGGACCTTGCTGTGTGCAAATTGACTGCTGCACTTCCTCTTTTGTAAGTGACTACAAAAGTAATTTAATGTTTATAAAGCACTATATAATTGCAAGTTATTTTCTCCCCTCTTCCAAGTGACGTTGCCATACACTGGACCCACTAGTTGCAGCATAGCAGTGCTTTTCCCCTTGGCTAGAGATGTCAGATGCTACTGTACTCCACTCCTCTGGACTGTGCCATTTAATTGGCAACTTTGCTTCTTGATTTCAGTCCAAGCTCAGGATGCTGATTTAAACCTGGGTAAACAAGGGTTAAAATCAGCAATGGGTATATTACAAATGTGGACCATCAGGTGTTTTCAATATTGTTGCAAGGCATAGGAATGCAGTTGCTATTAATGAAACCTGATTCCTTTACCTCTTTTTACTATTATTAAAATGATAGATAATATGTTGAAGGTTAAAAAATGGTGAAGCATTTAACTCAAAGATTCATTTTGATAACATTGCAATATCCTTTTTCCTACCAAAATTGTTCGAGATGAAAACTTGTAGGGACGTAAAAGTTGAGCTATTTTAAAATTGAGTGCAAGTTATGAATGAAAATTAATTGGAAACTCTTCTTTAATTACAGGTGCGCATAGCAGCAAACTTCATTATTCATGCTCCACCAGGAGAATTCAATGAAGTTTTTAATGGTAAGTTCTGTTAAATTGCTTGTAAGGTGACTGTGCCTTTTTATTTTATTTGTAAGGCTATAACTCGAGAGTGTAATTGTTAATAATTAATCATAATCAAGAGTTAACAAATACAAGCTTGCAAGGGACTACAACATAGAATCACAGAATTATTACAGCACAACAGAAGGAGACCATTTGGCCCATGATCATTCTGTATCTGCCGTGCCGGTGGTCTGTCCAAGGGTAGGTCCTCTGCACTTTTCTCTCCACCCAGGAGTGATGAGCATGACTAGAGAAGGTGATACATAAGGTGGTTTCCTGTTGCCTTGCTTGGACCTGAATGGGAATTGAACCCGCATTGTTGACATTGTTCTGAACCACACACTAGCCATCTAGCCAACTGAGCTACCTGGTCCTCCACTGAGCATATAAGATTGTGGAAATACAGCATGGTAACCTGATCTGTTTGCATGCCAGAATGAGTTTATAGTTCTTGTCAAGCTCCTTGGCTGAAAGGAAAAGGTAATACCTTTCAGAAGGGGGGCTGTGCTATTCTTGTCTGAGTGGTGATTCATCAATATTGCATGACTGGGAATAGGTTTTCTGTTCTCCTGATCGAGGTATGTTCCATCTGGTTTACTTTTTGTTCATGTGCCTGGTTATTTATGCAACCTGAGCAGCTAGTGTTATTGGTACACTAATGTCTGAAACAGTCTATTTTGTGCCACTTTAAGTGGATTCTGCTTCAACAGTAGTTCCTTGTGGTGAAGCATCAGTATGTCTTGCCTGTTCCCTTAACTATTGGCCAGGTTTTGCAGTCGGGTGAAGGATTGGGGCTTGCCGTTCTATGCTGACAGCTGCCCACAAAGTTTTTTGCAGGTTTTTGAGCGAAGATTTGATCTAATTAAGAGTTTTTAATCCAGCCAGCCCCCTCTAAAGGGCACCTGTAGCCTGTGTGAGCAGGGCAAGGAACGGCGAGGCTGTTCAAAACATCAGATTGAAGAAATAAAAATAAGTGCTGGAAATACTCAGCAGGTCAGGCAGCATCTGTGGAGAGAGGAGCAGTGTTAATGTTTCAAGTCTGTGACCTTTCATCACCTTTCTGATGAAAGGTCACAGAACTGAAAAGTTAACTCTGCTTCTCTCTCCACAGATGCTGCCTGACCTGAGTATTTCCAGTACTTTTTATTTCAGATTTCCAGCATCTGCAGTATTTTGCTTTTATATCAGATTGAAGAGTCCTAATTGAGATATACAGAGTCTAAACTAGGAAGTATAAAGCAGGAAATATAAATTGGATTTAAATCGTGTAGAGGAAGTGACATAGATTTGGAAAGACAGCTGGGATTAAGAGAGATGAGAGAAGAAAAGGATTTTATAAATTTTAAATCACAAATACTAATTAACTTCTGTAGGAATGAGAGTCCTCGATTATAAAATTAAATTTTCAGGGCTAGAGGGGTTCTTTGGCGGTAGTTATCACTTAAATTCACTGCGCCGGCCCTGACCTTTTCTCGCATGTTTAGTAAGGAACAAGTGGACAATGAACCCTAACTTTACACTTGTTGCATGTTGCATATAATGTGGATAAATGTGAGGTTATCCACTTTGGTAGCAAAAACAAGAAGGCAGATTATTATCTGAAAGGCTATAAACTCAGAGGGAAATATTCAGTGAGACCTCGGTGTTCTCATACACCAGTCGCTGAAGGTAAGCATGCCGGTGCAACAGGCGGCAAAAAAGGCACATGGTATGTTGGCCTTCATAGCGAGAGGATTCGAGTACAGGAGCAGGGATGTCTTGCTGCAATTATACAGGGCCTTGGTGAGGCCACACCTGGAATATTGTGTGCAGTTTTGGTCTCCTTATCTGAGGAAGGATGTTCTTCCTATCGAGGGAGTGCAGCGAAGGTTTACCAGACTGATTCCTAGGATGGTAGGACTGACGTATGAGACGAGATTGAGTCGGTTAGGATTATATTCACTGGAGTTCAGAAGAGTGAGGGGGGGATCTCATAGAACTATAATATTCTAACGGGACTTGACAGGGTAGATGCAAGAAGGATGTTCCCGATGGTGGGGGAGTCCAGAACCAGGGGTCATAGTCTTACGGATACAGGGTAAACCTTTCAGGATTGAGATGAGAAATTACTTCACCCAGAGAGTGGTGAGCCTGTGGAATTTGCTACCACAGAAAGCAGTTGAGGCCAAAACATTGTATGTTTTCAAGAAGGAGTTAGATATAGCTCTTGAGGTGAAAGGGATCAAAGGACGTGGGGGGAAAGCGGGAACAGGTTACTGAGTTGGATGATCAGCCATGATCGTGATGAATGGCGGAGCAGGCTCGAAGGGCCGAATGGCCTACTCCTGTTTCTATTTTCTATGTTTCTATTTCAATGCCGAGTCTATCAGCGAGGTTCTATTGTAGCCTGGCCTGTGGAGGAAATTCTGACCACAACTTCCGGATATCCATGCTTAACTGCACATGTGCAGACTGTGGAAGTTGCTGTCCGATCTACTGCATAATAACGGTGAGCACTGACTGCCTCAGTTACTATTCACACAAAATCCAGACCTTTATCTTTATTGCCGCTGATCCCTTTGGATAGGGGCCAATCTGCGTGACAGTAGTTGGAATTGCAGTGTTGTCCAATAAAAGCTGCTGATTAGCCACAGATGTGGCTACTGCAACATCAGCCACATAGACTAATTTTAGTCAAATGCTTGGCACACAATACAGGTAATAGTGCGTCAAGCAATGTTTATTTAACGTTTTAAAATTAATTCCAGGGATCTGTACATCACGAGGTCTGCATTTATTTCCCATCACTAGTTGTCCTGCGAAGGTCGGGACAGGGGCCTTCTAGTACTATTGCAGTCTGTGCTGAAGGGGCTCCCGCAACGTAGATTCTTCAGAGAGGTTTGATAGCAAGGAATGAAATAAAGTAGAATGTCAAGGTTGGAAAAGGACTAATTTCAATGCGATGAGAAGGGATCCAGCCAAGGTAATATGAAACCAAAGACTGTCGAAGAGCTTTATCAGAACAATGGGTCATCTTTGAGGAAGCGATGCTTCAGGTACAGGCTAGGTACATTCCAACAAGGACAGAAGGTAAGGGAACCAAAAAGAGGGCTTCTTGGATGACAGGCATCCAAGATTATGTTGAAACAAAAAAAGAGGGTGTGTCATGCATGTCAGATGAATTCTTTGAGTGAGAACCAGGCCATACTCAATAAGTTGAGAGGGTAGGTGAAGAGGAAAATAAGACTGGCAAAGAAGGAGCGCGAAAATAGAATGGCAGTCAACATAAAAAGGAACCCAAAAATCATCTACCCGCATGTAAATAATTAGGTATAGTAAGAGGTGGAGTGGGCCCTATTGGAGGCAAAGAGGGTAATCATGCTTAGAGGCGCAAGGCAAAGTTAATGTACTTAATGAGTGCTTTGTATCAGTCTTCACTAAGGAAGTGGGATCTGACAAAATAGTGGTAGATACGGAGAGTGTAGAGGCAATGGATAGGGTAAAAATTGAGGGAGCAGGTACTCAGGAGGCTGACTATGCTGAGGGTAGATAAGTCACCTGGTCCAGATGGCTTGCCATCCCCATTCGCTAAAGAAAGCGGGGGTGATAGGGCTTGCCATGATATTCCAATCTTCCCTTGATACTGGGGGAGGTGTCAGAGGATTCAAGAGTGGCAAATGTGACACCCATATTCAAGAAAGGGTATAAAGACAGTCCTAGCAACGGCAGGCCAGTTAGTTTAACATCAGTGGTGGGTACGGTCTTAGAAACAATAATCAGGGAAAAATTTAACAGACACTTAGAGGTTTGAGTTAACTGAGAGCCAGCATGGATTTGTAAAAAGGAAATCATGCTTGACTATTCTAATTGAATTTTTTGTTGAAGTAACAGTGAAGGTTGATGAAGGGAATGCAGTGGTTGTTTATATGGGTTTTAAAGTGTTTTATGAGGAACCACAAAAAGCTGGTTAACAAAATTGAGGCTCATGGAATAGGAGGGTCAGTGTACAATTGGATAAAAAATTGGCTTAAGGACAGAAAACAGCAAGTTATAGTAAATAAAAACAAGAAATGCTGGAATCACTCAGCAGGTCTGGCAGCATCTGTGGAAAGAGAAGCAGAGTTGGTTCTTCGGAACCGAAGAAGGGTCACTGACCCGAAACGTTAACTCTGCTTCTCTTTCCACAGATGCTGCCAGACCTGCTGAGTGATTCCAGCATTTCTTGTTTTTATTTACTATAACTTGCTGTTTTCTGTCCTTAAGCCAATTTTGTATCCAATTGTACACTGACCCTCCTATTCCATGAGCCTCATTTCTTGTTTTTATTTCAGTTTTCCAGCATCCGCAGTATTTTGCTTTTAAGTTATAGTAAATGGTTGTTTTTCAGACTGGAGGATGGTAGACAGTGGTGATCTCCAAGGATCAGTGCTGGGACTGTTGCTTTTTTTGCTATATATAAATGATTTGGATCTTGGAATACAGAGAAGAATTTCAAAATTTGCCAATGACACCAAACTTGGAGTGGCAAATTGTGAGGATGCTATGAACCACCTGCAACAGGACATGGGCTATCAGAATGGGCAGACAAGTGACAGATGGAAGTTAATATAGACAATTGCGAGGTGATGCATTTTGGCAGAAGGAATAGGGAAAGGCAATGTAGACTTAATGGTACAGTTCTAAAGAGAGTGCAGGAACAGAAGGACCTGGGAGTGCAGGTGTATTGATCTTTGAACATGGCAGGACATATTGAGAGTGGCTAGTAAAGCATATGGGATCTTGGGCTTCATAAGTAGAGACATTGAATACAAAAGCAGGGAAGTTATGCTCTACCTTAATAAAGCTCTGGTTAGGCCCCAACTGGAGTATTGCATCCAGTTCCAGTCACCATACTTTAGGAAGGATGTGAGGGTCCAGAGGAGATTTACCAGAATGGCTCCAGCGATGGGGATTGTAGATACAAGGTTACGTTGGAAAAGTTGGGGTGGCTCTCATTGGAGCAAGGGAGATTTGATAGAGGTGTACAAGATTATGACAGGCTTCGGTAAGTTAGACCAGGAAAAGCTGTTCCCATTAGCATGATATAAGGACTAGGGAACACAGATTGAAGGTTTTGACCAAGAGATAAAAGGGGAATATTAGGAACAACATTTTTACACAGGTGGTAATGACCTGGAACTTGCTACCCATAAGGGTGGTGGAAGAAGGACAATGACTTCAAAAGGAAATTTGATGGCCACTTGAAGGAAATAAACTTGTAGGACTATGGGGGTCGAACAGGGGAGTGGGACTGACTGGATAACTCCGTGAGAGCAGACACAGGCTTGATGGGCCGACTGGCCTTCTGTGCCATAAATTACTGACAACTGAAATGGCTTGTTTGGCCTTTTCAGAGCAGTTAAGAGTCAACTACGTTAGTGTGGGATTGGGGTCACGTATAGGCCAGAATGTTTATTGGCAGCAGATTCCTTTTCCCTAAAGGACGTTCATGAACAAGTTGAATTCTTGACGATATCATTGTCACTTTTGCTGTTACCAGGTTTATATTTCCAGATTTTTAAAAACTCAATTAAAATTCTCTTACTCCATGTTGGGATTTGAATTCATTGTTTGGGTTATTAGTCAAAGCTTCTGGATTACTAGTCCAACAACAGAACCACAACATTATTTAGTAACCAAGGATGTAAAGCATGCAACCATTTTTTTTAAAAACCCGCACACTGTCTTACCAGTTTACCAATAAATGCATAAAAGGTGAATAAATTACTGAAATCACATATCCAACAATGATGTCCATTACTTCTAATTAATCAGAAATCAATTATCCACATCTGGATCCCCAGTCAGCCACATATAGTGATTGTATCTGAAAACTCTAAAAATTGAGCATGTTCAAGCTTTTACGGGTCATTGTACAAAGCTTATTGGGTACCTCCAGCAGTTAAAAGGGAATGAATGTTGAAGTATGGAGACTAAAAGCTAGAGAATGAGATTTGAGATCTTTGACTACTTTGTATGTAACCAGAGTAAACTCAGTGCCAAATTTGCACAGACATGTCGTTGGTTGGTAGAGTTCCCCTCCACTGAGTATGTACAGTTACTGCATTGGCCTTCTCTTGGATAGCTAAGAAAATTTGTGTATGTATTTTCCTCTTCCTCCCCAAAATATGTTGCTATTTGAGTTTTCTTGTACATATTGCTGTCTTTTTTTTCTTCAAACCTCCCCACCTCCCATGTTGTATTTCTGCCCATGGTAGTTGGGAGGAGCACGCGGAAAGAAGAGGTTGTGATTCTTGTGTTCCTACCCCCACGTTATTCTAATGGGGATATTCTCATTGCAAGTACCAGATGGGCATGTTGACCGTGTAAAGTACTTGTTCTTTTTGTAAGATACTGTTTTCAGATTTATTTTTCTGGAATTCATCTGGGAACTGTAGTTAGAACATGATGAAATATTTCTTTTATTTTTTTAATATGTATCATATGGATAAGGTAGCATAGTGGTAATGTTACTGGGCTAGTTATCCAGAGGCCCAGACTGATGCTCCAGAGACATGAGTTCAAATCGCACCATGGCAGATAGTTGAATTTAAATTCGATTAATCTGGAATAAAAAGTTAGTTTCAATAATAATGAAACTATAGGATTTTCGTAAAAACCCATCTGGTTCACTAATGTTCTTCAGTGAAGGAAATCTTTTGCCCTTACCTGGTCTGGTCTACAGGTGACTCCAGACCCACAGCAGACTGGTGCCCTCTGAAATGGCCTAGCAAGTCATTCAGTTGTGCCAAACCACTACAGAAAAGTTGAAGAATAAAACCAAACAGACCACCTGGCATGGACCAAGGCACATCCTACCCAGTCAGCAATGCCAAGTCCTCTTCATAAGTCCCCAGATGTTGGTGCCTAAATTGGGAGAGCCCTCCCATAGACAAGTCGAGCAACAGCCTGGCGTAGTCATGCTCTCTGAATCATGCCTTACAGTCAATATGCCGGACCCCTCCATCACCATCCCTGGGTGTGTCCTGTGTACCGGCAGAACAAACCCACCAGAGGTGGGGCACAGTGATATACATTTGGGAGAGGGTGGCCCTGTGAGTCCTCAACTTATGACGCTAGATCCCATGAAATCTCATGGCATCAAGTCAAATATGGGCAACGAAGCCTCCTGCTGACTAGCACCTACTGCTCTCCCTCAGCTAATGAATCAGTACTTCTCCATGTTGAACACCACTTGGAAGAAGCACTGAGGGTAGCAAGGGCACAGAATGTATTCTTGGGGGACTTCAACGTCCATCTCTAAAAATGCCCCACTAACACCACTGTTGGCTGAGTCCTGAAGGGCATATTCGCTAGACCGGGCTTGTGGCAGGTGGTAGAAGAACCAACAAGAGAAAGACCTACTTGACCTTGCCCTCATAAATCTGCCTATTGCAGGTGCATCTGTTCATGACAGTATTGATAGGAGTGACCATCGCACAGTACTTGTGGAGACAAAGCCCTGTCTTCACACTGAGGATACCCTCCATCGTGTACTGTGGCACTGTCATCGTGCTGAATGGGATAGATGAGACAGATCTAGCAGCTCAAAACTGGGCATCTCTGAGGCGCTGTGGGTGATCAGCAGCAGAATTGTGTTTAGCCATTATGTGTAACCTTATGGCCTGGCATATCCTTCACTATCATTACCATCAGCCAGGGACCAAGCCTGGTTCATTGAGGCGTGCAGGAGAGCATGGCAGGAAGTGCTCAGGGATACCCAAAAATTGAAGTGCCAATCTGGTGAAGCTACAACACAGGACTGCATGTATGCTCGACAGTGGAAGCAGCATGCAACAGACAGCTAAGCAATCCCACAACCAACACATCAGGTCAAAGCTCTGCAGTCCTGCCACATCCAGTTATGGATGGTGGTGGGCAATTAAACTACTAACTGGAGATGGAGAGTCCAAAAACATCCCCATCCTCAATGCAAAAGACAAGGCTGAAACATTTGCAACCATCCTCAACCATAAGTGCTGAGTGAGTAATCCATCTCTGTCTCCTCCTGAGGTCCCCAGCATCACAGCTGCCAGTCTTCAGCCAATTCGATTCACTCCATGTGATATCAAGAAACAACTGAAGACACTGGACACAGCAAAGGTTATGGGCCCTGCCAATATCCTGGCTGTAGTCCTGAAGACTTGTGCTCCAGAGCTAGCCAGCTGCACCCCTGCCCCCAACCCCCCAATTATACCAGCCCCAGAGATCGCTGCAGGAGTTCCTAGTGTCCAAGGCCCAAACATATTCAGCTGCTTTATTAGTGACCTTCCCTCCATCATAAGGTCAGAAGTGGGGATATTTGCTACTGGCACAGTATTTAGTACCATGCTCAACTCCTCAAATACTCAAGTAGTCCATGCCTGCATGCAGCAAGACTTGGCCGACATTCAGGCTTGGGCTGATGAGTAGCAAAAGTTTTGCGCCGCACAAGTGCCAGGCAATGACCATGTCCAACAAGAGTGAATCTTACCAGATACCCATAACATTTAATGGCATCAGCATTGCTGAATCCCCCACCATCAACATCCTGGAGATTACCATTAACCAGAAACTTAACTGGACCAGCCATATAAATACTGTAGCTGCAAGAGCAAATCAGGGACTGGGAATTCTGCAGCGGGTAGCTCCCTCCTGACTCCTCAGAGCCTGTCCACCATCAACAAGGCACAAATCACAGGTGTGATGAGATACTCTCCACTTGCCTGGATGAGTACAGCTCCAACAACATTGAAGAAGCTCGACACCATCGAGGGCAAAGCACTTGTCAACGTCCCATCCAGCACCTTAAATGTTCACTTCTTCCACCACTGGTACAGTGGCAGCAGTGTGTACCATCAACAAGATGCACTGCAGTAACTCGCCAAGTCTCCTTTGACAGCACTTTCCAAATCTGTGACCTCTACCGCCTAGAAGGGCAAAGCAGCTGATGCATGGAGCACTACCTCCAAGCCACACAACATCCTGACTTGGAAATATGTCACCATTCTTTCCCTGTTGCTGGGTCAAAATCTTGGAAAAACCTTCCTGACAGTACTGAGTGTATCTCCACCACATGAACTGCAGTGGTTCAAGGTGGCTCACTCTTGCAATTCGGGCTGAGCAACAAATGCTGACCTTACTACGATACTCACTTCCCATGAACAACAAAAAATTGCACAGTGGTGATTTGAAGGTTTAGTTACTGCACTATATGTAGTCACAGTGTAAATCCTCTATGGTACCTGATTTGATTTTTGTTTCCACCTCTAATTGACTCAGCACTGTTCTGTTAAACTTTCCACCAGATGTGCGGTTGCTGCTCAATGAGGACAATCTTCTCAGGGAAGGTACAGCGCAGTAAGTAGTGACTTAACTGTTCAAATAATTTGCCATAATCACAAAAAAGTGACACAAAAATGTTGAAAATGTGATAAATTAAAAACGAATGGCATAGACACTACCTTTTCAAATATGGGGAAATTCTCTTTTTCAGTGCTGGTTCCATTCTCCTCTGCACCAGTTTTTTTCCTTTTTCAGTTCTCTACAATGAGACTAGTTGGTTAAATGACTTGCTTACAAGCCTTAGCTGGCTTTTGGCCAATCGCCTAGGAAGTACATAAAGGTCCAGAAAGATTTTCGGGACCATATGACACTGCAGTAAATTCTCTGTGAAACTAGGTCCTGGTAACAGGATCAGTCACTGCCCTATTCGATACTGTGGAGTTCTTAAAAAAAAAAACAAAGTACACGTGACAGGAGTTCTGTTTGGAGTGTACATAAAAGCCAGGAGAAATATGAATAACATAACTTTCTCAGCACTTTGGTCTCCTCAAGGCATTGCCTTGTTGCTGGGCTGGATACTGCACTGTAGAGGGCATTGACTGATTCTGATTGTCAACAGACAATTCATTATAAAGGGTGTCTCAGCCCAGCTTGATCCTGTCCCTGCCTGAAAGTATTTCACCACTGTGTAATGCAGATGGCCATTGTAGTTTTCTAAAGATGAAAAATTCAATTCTTAATGTTACAATAATTTATTAAATGCTCTAGATTGCTTTTATCTTTAAGTTTTATATCAATCGAGCTTTTTAAAATGTGATTAATTGGAGAACTGACTATTTTAGCAACGCATGCTATACTTGGGAATTGTAGCCTTTCTGCAGCTTGTAATCTAATATTGATTTTATTCTAATTTCAGTGCCTTTGCACAGTATAACGTGGACCAGTTTACTCCAGCAAAAATTGATGGGTATGATGATCAGGTATGGAGTAATTTCAGTGCATGTTGTCTTGCAACTGCTGATATATTAAATTGGCATGAGTAAGTGGTAATATTACACATGTTAATTGATAATATTGCATATCTGTGTGCTGTACTTTCCAAAGCAAGTATTCCAACTTCTGTCTTGTGGGGAGGGAAGAAGAGGAGATCTACGGCTGAGTAAACTCAGCTGTCTGTATTGGCAACAGAATTAGAGTTACGGTCATTGGCCTTTTTTAAGCTGTGTTTGAGAGTCTGCAGTTTCAAGATAGTAAGCTCCTGATTTAATTGGATTAACCAGTTAAGTATTTCAATAGGATATTTATTTTGATTATTTCTTGTGAATTTTCATAAATGACAGAATCAACAGTGAGGGTAGAATCTTTTCATTTATACAGTTTCTAGGCTAAGTAGCCAACTTATTGATCATTTTTGTGGTGATAAAGACGATTCCTGTAGGAGCCTGTTGATTTTGTATTCCTATGAAGAGG
The DNA here is from genome assembly GCF_036365525.1 of Heterodontus francisci. Lineage (NCBI taxonomy): Eukaryota > Metazoa > Chordata > Chondrichthyes > Heterodontiformes > Heterodontidae > Heterodontus > Heterodontus francisci. The sequence goes on along the minus strand of NC_090388.1, from coordinate 36,611,553 downwards.
ATAATTAAGCGGCTGCATGCTGTTTTGGAAGTGGATGGCATAGCTGTTTAAAAACATTGTTACCTATTCAGTTGCCCTTTATTTTAAACAATGAAAAGTGGAATGGTTAAATCTTAAATAAATTAATTCTTTTCTGATCACAGTGGTGCTAACTTAAATTATTTTGATTGCCAAATTTGGTAACTGTTTCCTAGCAGACAAAATGGCCAATTTTTATTTAAGGTAAGAAATAGCAAAGGAACAAAGTCACTTGGGGTAGTTTATAGGTCCCCTAACAGTAGCTACATTGTAGGGTAGAGTAGACAGGAAGGAATAATGGGGGCTTGTAAGTAAAGTGCTGCAATAATCATGGGTGATTTCAATCTACATATACTTTGAACAAAGCAGATTGGCAAAGGTTGGCTGGAAGATGCGTTCATAGTGTATTCGGGACAATTTCTTAGAGTAGTACGTTCTAGTGCTAACCAGGGAGCAGGCACTCTAGACCTGGTAATGCGCAATGCATTAATGGATTAATTAATGACCTCATATTAAAGGAGCCTCTAGGCAACACTGATCATAACATGATAGAATTTCACATTCAGTTTGAGGATGAGAAGTGTGGGTCTAAGACTATATCATACCCTTGTAATTGCCTTTATTTAAAATTTGAGAAATGAGTTGGCTAAAGTGAACTGGGAAAATAGGTTAAAAGGTAGGACCACAGAGAAGCAGCGGCAGACATTTAAGGAGATGTTTCCTATCTCAGCAAAGATAAATTCCAGTGAGAGACTTTAGGAGAAGGATGCACCATCCATGGCTAACTAAGGAAGTTAAAGATGGTATCAAGTTGAAAGAAAAAGTGTACAATTGTGCAAAGATTAGTGGTAGATCAGAACATTGGACAGATATTAAAAACCAGCAAAGAATGTCCTTTAAAACAAGGGAGAAATTAGAGTATGTGAGAAATCTAGCTAGAAATATAAAAAGTTTCTACAAGTATTTAAAAAAGAAAAGAGTAACTCAAGTGACTGTTGGTCCTCTAGAGCGTGTGTCTGGGGAATTAATGGGTAACGAGGAAATGGCGAAGTGTTGAACCGGTGTTTGTCGGTCTTCACTGTCAAAGACACCAACAAAAATCCCAAAGATTCTTGAAAAACAAGAGGTAAAAGGGAGGGAAAAACTTAAAACAATCACCAGGGCAAAGGTACTGGGAAAACTAATAGAGCTAAAGGCTGACAAGTCCCCTGAACCTGATGGACTGCATCCTAGGGTCTCAAAAGAAGTGGCTGCAGAGATAGTAGAACCATTAGTTGTGATCTTCCAAAATTCCTTCGATTCTGCAAAGGTCCCAGTGGATTGGAAAATAACTAATGTAACACCTCTATTCAAGAAAGGCATGAGATAGAAAGCAGGAAACTATAGGCCAGTTGACATAACATCTGTCATAGGGAAATGCTAGAATCCATTATTAAGGAGGCTATAGCAGGACATTTAGAAAATTGTAATGGGACCAGGCAGAAACAACATGGCTTTGTGAAAGGGAAATGGTGTTTGACTAATTTATTAGAGCTCATTGAGGAAGTAAGAAGCAAGGTAGATAAAGGGAAATCTGTAGATGTGGTGTACTTGGATTTACAAAAGGTGCCACATCAAAGGTTATTACACAAAATAAGAGTTCATGGTGTCGGGGGTAACATGTTAGCATGGATCTAGGATTGGTTAGCCAACAGGAAGAAAAGAGTAGGGATAAATGGGGTCATTTTCGGGTTGGCAGGATGTGACTAGTGGAGTGCCAGAGGGATCAGTGCTGGGGCCTCAACTATTTAGAATCTGTATCAATGACTTGGGCGAGGGGACCAAATGTATGGTAACTAAATTTGCTAATGACAAAGATAGGTAAGTTGTCAAGAGGACATAGTCTACAAAGGGATATGGATAGGTTAAGTGGGCAAAAATTGGGCAGATGGAGTATAATGTGGGAAAATGTGAGTTTGTCCACTTTGGCACGAAGAATAGAAAGGCAGAATATTATTTAAATCGCGAGACCGGAGAACTCGACAGTACTGAGGGATCTGGGTGTCCTGGTACGTGAATCACAAAAAGTTAGTACGCAGGTGCAGCAAGTGATTAGGAAGGCAAATGGAATGTTGTTTATTGCAAGGGGAATAGAATATAAAAGTAGGGAAATTTTGCGACAGCTTTACAAGGCCTTAGTGAGACCACATCTGGAGTACTGTATACGGGACTGGACGGACCACCCGACATCAACTGAGGCACCGGAAACAGCGGCAAACCCAGCCCTGTTGACCCTGCAAAGTCCTCCTAACTACCATCTGGGGGCTTGTGCCAGAGTTGGGAGAGCTGTCCCACAGACTAGTCAAGCAGCAGCCTGACTTAGTCATACTCACGGAATCATACCGTACAGACAATGTCCCAGACATCACTATCCCATGGTATGTCCAGTCCCACTGGCAGGATAGACCAAACAGAGTTGGCGGCACATTGGTATACAGTCAGGAGGAAGTTGCCCATGGGCTCCAGACCCCATGAGGTGTCATGGCATCAGATCAAACATGGGTAAGGAAACCTCCTGCTGAATGCCACCTTCCGCCTCCACTCAGCTGATGAATCAGTACTCCTCCATGTTGTACACCACTAGGAGGAAGCGCTGAGAGTGGCAAAGGTGCAGAATGTAGTCTGGGTGGGGGACTTCAATGTCCATCACCAAGAGTGGCTTGGTGGCACCATTACTGACCAAGCTGGCTGCGTCCTAAAGGACATAGCTGCTAGACTGGGTCTGCAGCAGGTGGTGAGGGAAAAACACACTTGGAGTCATAGAGTTATACAGCACAGAAACAGGTCCTTCGGCCCACCGTGTCTGTGCCGGCCATCAAGCACCTAACTATTCTAATCCCATTACTAGATCTTGTCCTCACCAATCTGCCTGTTGCAGATGCATCTGTCCGTAACAGTATCGGTAGGAGTGACCACTGCACAGTCTTTGTGGAGACGAAGACCCGTCTTCCCATTGATCATACCCTCCATCATGTTGTGTGGCACTACCGCCGTGCTAAATGGGATAGATTCAGAACAGATGCAAACACAATGCAAAACTGGGCATCCATGAGGCGCTATGGGCCATTAGCAGCAGCAGAATTGTACTCGGCCAGAATCTGTAATCTCATGGCATGGCATATCCCCCAGTCTGCCATTACCATCAAGCTGGGGGATCAGCCCTCGTTCGAAGCAGGAGGGCATGCCAGGAGCAGCACCAGGCGTACCTCAAAATGAGGTGTCAATTTGGTGAAGCTATAACCTGGGACGACTTACATGCCAAACAGCATGCAATAGACAGAGCTAAGCGATCCAACAACCAAAGGATCAGATCTAAACTGTGCAGTCCTGCCACATCCAGTTGTGAATGCTGGTGGATAATTAAACAACTAACAGGAGGAGGAAGCTCCACTAATATCCCCATCCTCAAATGAGTGCAAAAGATAAGGCTGAAGCATTTGCAATGATCTTAAGCCAGAAGTGCCGAGTGGATGATCCATCTCTGCCTCCTGATGTTCCCAGCATCACAGATTCAGTCAATTCGATTCACTCCGCATGATATCAAGAAATGACTGAAGGCACTGGATACGATAAAGGCTATAGGCCCTGACAATATTCCGGCAATAGTACTGAAGACGTGTACTCCAGAGCTTACCACGCCCCGAGCCAAGCTGCTCCAGTGCAGCTACAACACTGGCATCTACCCGGCAATGTGGAAAATTGCCCAGGACAAATCCAACCTCGCCAGTTACCGCCCCATCAGTCTACTCTCGATCATCAGTAAAGTGATGGAAGGTGTCGTCAACAGTGCTATCAAGGGCGGCGCAGTGGTTAGCACCGCAGCCTCTCAGCTCCAGGGATCCGGGTTCAATTCTGGGTACTGCCTGTGCGGAGTTTGCAAGTTCTCCCTGTGACCGCGTGGGTTTTCGCCGGGTGCTCTGGTTTCCTCCCACTGCCAAAGACTTGCAGGTGATAAGTAAATTGGCCATTGTAAATTGCCCCTAGTGTAGGTAGGTGGTAGGGAATATGGGATTACTGTAGAGTTAGTATAAATTGGTGGTTGTTGGTTGGCACAGACTCGGTGGGCCGAAGGGCCTGTTTCAGTGCTGTTTCTCGAAATACAAATAAATAAAGTGGCACTTGCTTATCAATAACCTGCTCAGTGTCGCTCAGTTTGGGTTTCGCCAGGGCCACTCGGCTCCAGACCTCATTACAGCCTTGGTTCAAACATGCATAAAAGGGCTGAACTCAAGGTGAGTTGAACGTAACTGCCCTTGACATCAGGACAGCATTTGACCATGTATGGCATCAAGGAGCCCTAACAAAACTCGAATCGTTGGGAAACGGGGAGAACTTTCCACAGTTGGAGTCCTACCTAGTGCAAAGGAAGATGATTGTGGTTGTTGGAGGTCAATCATCTCCGCTCCAGGGCATCACTGTAGGAATTCCTCAGGGTAGTACCCTAGTCCCAGCCATCTTCAGCTGCTTCATCAATGACCTACCCTCCAGCATAAGGTCAAAAGTGGGGAGATTCGCTGATGATTACAGAATGTTCAGCACCATTTGCGACTCCTCAGAAACTGAAGCAGTCTGTGTGCAGCAAGACCTGGACAATATCCAGGCTTGGGCTGATAAGTGGCAAGTAACATTCATGCCAAGCATGGCAAAGCAATGACCATCTCAAACAAGAGAGAATCTAACCATCTCCCCTTGACATTCAATGGCATTACAATTGCTGAATCCACCCACTATCAACATCCTGGGGACTACCATTGACCAGAAACTGAACAGGAGTAGCCGTATACATACCGTGGCTACAAGAGCAGGTCAGAGGCCAGGTATCCTGCTGCGAGTAACTCACCACCTGACTCCCCAAAACCTGTCCATCTACAAGGTACAAGTCCAGACTGTGATGGAATGTTCTCCATTTGCCTGGATGGGTGCAGCTCCAACAACACTCTTGAAGCTCACCGCCATCCAGGACAAAGTAGCCGCTTGATTGGCACCCCATCGACAAACATTCATTCCCTCCACCACAGAAGCACAGTGGCATCGGTGTGTACCATCTATAAGATGCACAGTAGCAACTCACCAAGGCTCCTTAGACAGCACCTTCCAAACCAGCGACCGCTACCACCTAAAAGGACAAAGGCAGCAGATGCATGGGGATGCCACTACCTGGAAGTTCCCCTCCAAGTCGCATACCATCCTGACTTGGAACTGTATCGCCGTTCCTTCACAGTCGCTGGTTCAAAATCCTAGAACTCCCTAACAGCACTGTCGGTGTACCGACACCCCAAGGACTGGAGCAGTTCAAGAAGGTAGCTCACCATCACCTTCTCGAGGGCAATTAAGATGGGCATTATATGCTGCCCTAGCCAGCGATGCCCGTATCCCATGAACAAATTTTTTTTTAAAAAGTAAGGATAAAATTCCATTAGAAGCAGTTCAGAGAAGTTTCATTCGACTGATTCCTAGGATGAAGGGGCTATCTTGAGGAGAGGTTGAACAGATTGGGCCAATACCCATTAGAATTTAGGAGAATGAGAGGTGATCTTATTGAAACATAAGATCCTGAGGGGACTTGGCAGGGTGGATGCTGGAAGGATGTTGAAACTTGTGGGCGATACTAGAACTGGGGGGCACACAAAAATAAGGGATCTCCCATTTAAGACAGATGAGAAGTTTTTTTTCTCCTGAGGGTCGTTAGCCTGTGGAATTTTTTCCCTCAAAGAGCAGTCGAGGCTGGGTCATTGAATTTATTCAAGACTGAGTTGGATAGAATTTTGAAAAACAAGGGAGTCAAGTGTTATGGAGGGCAGACAGGAAAGTGGAGTTGAGGCCACATTCAGATCAGCCACAATCTTCTCAAAAGCAGGCTCGAGGGGTCGAATGGCCTACTATTATGTTGGTATATAGTAAACCTAATTTTAAAGACTTTATGGCACTTGGGCTGGAATTTTACAGTGGGCGGGCAGGAGCCAAACTCCGACGTAAATGTCGATGCCGATCCCGCTTCCGCCCAGCCTGGGGATCCGTCCCGTATTTTACGGATCCTCAGGCTTTAAATGGCCCGAGGCGGGACTTCCACCCACTTGAGGGAGAAGGTCCCGCCTCAGTGAGCTGCTGGCCCATCAGCGGGCTGGCAGCTCTTGGTCTCAGCAGCGCCACCGGAAGCGGTGGCCACTGCTGAGACTGCAGACCAAGGAGGATACCAAGGAACCGGGACTGAAGGTAAGTTTGGGTTGCCTCACCAGGGGACTCGGTCGTGCCCTGGTGAGGCTAGGGTGGTTGGGGGGGAGGAGGTTGGGTTAGGAGGCGGGGGTGACCCTAAATCGGGCATCCTGTGCCCAATTGCCAGGCCCTCTTTTTTTCCCCCCCCCGGAGTATGGAAAGGCCGGCAGCTATAGCTGGGCGACCTTTCACGTCCCCGGCACACCCGCTTGCCACAAGTAAAATAACTGTGCAGGTGGGCGAGGGCTGTTAAGTGGCCACTTAAAGATCTTGATTGGCCTCGGGTGGGCGGGCCATTTCTCACCCCCCGCCGGACCTCCGTAAACTTGGTCGGAGGCGGAATCGGGGCGGTTAGGCCTCCCAGAACCTGCCACTCAATTTTACGCCGCCCACACGCCACCATCCGACCCACTGGGGCAGCATAAAAGTCTGGCCTAGGTGTCAGTTATGCAATTTATACGTATGTTGCAAATATTTTCAAAGTGATAGTATCATAAGTGGTAATGAAATGGATTAGAATAACTTTGGCTTATTCACTGAGTTTTGATAATGCAAGATCTTGCTGATGGATATGATTTCCACAATGAAAATCCATTTTACATGCAATTGAAAAATAAGATGCTTTTAATTTTTCTCTGTTTTTAACAAGTGCTGTTTGGTGATCCTATATTACAGGTCTTAATAACAGAGCATGGCGACCTTGGCAACGGTAGATTTTTGGATCCCAGGAACAAGATTTCATTTAAATTTGACCATTTACGAAAAGAAGCAAGCGATCCTAAACCCCATGATGTTGAGAATGCTTTGGAATCTTGGAGAAGTGCTGTGGATAATGCTATGAGAGCATATGTAAAAGAACATTATGCAAATGGTGTCTGCACTGTAAGTATTTCATTCTGAATTGGTAGTGGCCAGTAAATTTATTCATGTGTATGACAGATATTCCTTTGTACTTCTAATATCTTAAAACTTATCCATCTGGAACATTCAGTTAGTGTGATTTTCTACAGTGCAGTTACTAGGTATCCATTTGCTAATGTTTATCTCACCTGTTTTATGTCACAGCATATCAACAAATTAACCATCTTGTGATGGTTTACTTTGCATGTGCTTCATCCACACAGCTGTCTTCATTCCAGGGTAATGCCCATGTCACTTCTTTTCTTTTGGGCCTCCTTATCTCGAGAGACAATGGATACGCGCCTGGAGGTGGTCAGTGGTTTGTGAAGCAGCGCCTGGAGTGGCTATAAAGGCCAATTCTGGAGTGACAGGCTCTTCCACAGGTGCTGCAGAGAAATTTGTTTGTCGGGGCTGTTGCACAGTTGGCTCTCCCCTTGCGCCTCTGTCTTTTTTCCTGCCAACTACTAAGTCTCTTCGACTCGCCACAATTTAGCCCTGTCTTTATGGCTGCCCGCCAGCTCTGGCGAACGCTGGCAACTGACTCCCACGACTTGTGATCAATGTCACACGATTTCATGTCGCGTTTGCAGACGTCTTTATAGCGGAGACATGGACGGCCGGTGGGTCTGATACCAGTGGCGAGCTCGCTGTACAATGTGTCTTTGGGGATCCTGCCATCTTCCATGCGGCTCACATGGCCAAGCCATCTCAAGCGCCGCTGACTCAGTAGTGTGTATAAGCTGGGGGTGTTGGCCGCTTCAAGGACTTCTGTGTTGGAGATATAGTCCTGCCACCTGATGCCAAGTATTCTCCGAAGGCAGCGAAGATGGAATGAATTGAGACGTCGCTCTTGGCTGGCATACGTTGTCCAGGCCTCGCTGCCGTAGAGCAAGGTACTGAGGACACAGGCCTGATACACTCGGACTTTTGTGTTCCGTGTCAGTGCGCCATTTTCCCACACTCTCTTGGCCAGTCTGGACATAGCAGTGGAAGCCTTACCCATGCGCTTGTTGATTTCTGCATCTAGAGACAGGTTACTGGTGATAGTTGAGCCTAGGTAGGTGAACTCTTGAACCACTTCCAGAGCGTGATCGCCAATATTGATGGATGGAGCATTTCTGACGTCCTGCCCCATGATGTTAGTTTTCTTGAGGCTGATGGTTAGGCCAAATTCATTGCAGGCAGCCGCAAACCTGTCGATGAGACTCTGCAGGCACTCTTCAGTGTGATATGTTAAAGCAGCATCGTCAGCAAAGAGGAGTTCTCTGATGAGGACTTTCCGTACTTTGGACTTCGCTCTTAGACGGGCAAGGTTGAACAACCTGCCCCCTGATCTTGTGTGGAGGAAAATTCCTTCTTCAGAGGATTTGAACGCATGTGAAAGCAGCAGGGAGAAGAAAATCCCACAAAGTGTGGGTGTGAGAACACAGCCCTGTTTCACACCACTCAGGATAGGAAAGGGCTCTGATGAGGAGCCACCATGTTGAATTGTGCCTTTCATATTGTCATGGAATGAGGTGAAATGCGGCAAAAGTGCGAAGAGAAATGCAGACTGGTTTCAATCTCATAATGAAGAGCTGGAACCTGTCATAGCCGCTAAGCGCATTGCACTGTTGAACTACAAGAAAGTCCCCAGCGATTTAACATCCGCAGCACTTAAAGCAGCCAGAAGTACTGCACAAAGAACAGCGAGGCGTTGCGCAAACGACTACTGGCAACACCTATGCAGTCATATTCAGCTGGCCTCAGACACCGGAAACATCAGAGGAATGTATGATGGCATGAAGAGAGCTCTTGGGCCAACCATCAAGAAGATCGCCCCCCTCAAATCTAAATCGGGGGACATAATCACTGACCAACGCAAACAGATGGACCGCTGGGTTGAGCACTACCTAGAACTGTACTCCAGGGAGAATGCTGTCACTGAGACTGCCCTCAATGCAGCCCAGCCTCTACCAGTCATGGATGAGCTGGACATAGTCAACCAAATTGGAACTCAGTGATGCCATTGATTCTCTAGCCAGCGGAAAAGACCCTGGGAAGGACAGCATTACCCCTGAAATATTCAAGAGTGCCAAACCTGCTATACTCTCAGCACTACATGAACTGCTATGCCTGTGCTGGGACGAGGGAGCAGTACCCCAGGACATGCGCGATGCCAATATCATCACCCTCTATAAAAACAAAGGTGACCGCGGTGACTGCAGCAACTACCGTGGAATCTCCCTGCTCAGCATAGTTGGGAAAGTCTTTGCTCGAGTCGCTCTGAACAGGCTCCAGAAGCTGGCCGAGCGAGTCTACCCTGAGGCACAGTGTGGCTTTCGTGCAGAGAGATCGACCATTGACATGCTGTTCTCCCTTCGTCAGATACAGGAGAAATGCCGTGAACAACAGATGCCCCTCTACATTGCTTTCATTGATCTCACCAAAGCCTTTGACCTCGTCAGCAGACGTGGTCTCTTCAGACAACTAGAAAAGATCGGATGTCCACCAAAGCTACTAAGTATCATCACCTCATTCCATGACAATATGAAAGGCACAATTCAACATGGTGGCTCCTCATCAGTGCCCATGTCACTATCCTACCACATACCATATAAAGATGTTCTTCCCCTTGGCTGATCTTTTTTAATCTCTATGAAGAACTTGGTTGCTCCTTTATTACAGTTTTTAATCATGCTGTTACATTTTCTTAGTTCTCACTCAAAACTGGTCTCCCACATTCTACTCTCTGTAAACTTGAGGTCATCAAAAATAATGCTGTCCATGTCCTAACTCGCACCAAGTCCCGTTCACCCATCATCCCTGTGCTCGCTGACCTACATTGGCTCCCAGTCAAGCAACATCTCAATTTTAAAATTCTCATCCTTGTTTTCAAATTCCTCCTTTCCTTATCTCTCTAATCCCTTTCTGCCCCACAACCCTCATATCTGCACTCCTCTAATCCTGGCCTCTTGACCATCGTCAATTTTAATCTCTTCACCAATGTTGGCTGTGCTTTCAGCTGCTGAGGCCCTAGGCTCTGGCATACTCTCCCTATGCCTCTTCATCTCTCTACCTCGCTTTCCTACTTTAAGACACTGCTTAGCACCTACCTCTATGACCAAGCTTTTGGTCATCTGACCTAAAATATCTGGCTCGGTGTCATGTTTTGTTTTAAAATGCTGCTTTGAAGCACCTTGGGATGTTTTATTACATGAAAGTCGCTATATAAATTTGTTGTAGCTTACATTGAATTTTTTTTAAACAAAGGTGTCTGGATTCAAGTATTCAAATGACTACAATATATTAAGGTCAACTGGGTGGCAGATGACCATTCCTAATGCTAATAGTTATTACAATCTAAAGACATTGTCATCGAGTCATTAGTTCTAAAGAGTGTACAGGACAGAGGGACCTGGGGGTTCATGTACATAGATATTTGAAGGTTGCGGTACATATAGAGAGTAGGTAGTAAAGCATGTGGGATTTTGGGCTTCATATATAGAGGTAGTGAGTACAAAAACAGGGAAGTTGTGCTGAACCTGTACAAAACTCTGGTTAGGCCACAACTAGAGTATTGCACCCAGTTCTGGTCGTCACACTTTAGAAAGGATGTGTGGGTCATTGAGACGGTGCAGAGGAGATTTACCAGAATGGCTCCAGGGATGAGGGATTTTAGCTGCAAGGTTAGGTTGGAGAAAATGGGCTTCTTCTCTTTAGAGCAAAGGGGATTGGTGGGGTGGGGTTGGAGATTTGATGGAGTACAAGATTAAGACAGGCTTCGATAAGTTAGACAAGGAAAAACTGCTCCCATTAGCTGACTGTACAAGGGCTAGGGGGTAGAGATTTAAGATTTTGGGCAAGGGATGTGAGGAGGAACTTTTTTTTAACGCAGTGGATGGTAATGAACTGCAACTTGCAACCTACGAGGTACAAGAGAGATATCATCAATATCATCCTTTATTATAGATTCTAGCAATTTCCCTACAACTGATAGACTAACAGGTCTGCAGTTCCCTGTTTTGCTCTCCCTCCTTTCTTAAATATGGGGTTACATTTGCCACCTTCCAATCTGCTATTATTCCAAAGTCTATAGAATTTCAAAAGATGACCACCAATGCATCTACTATCTCTACAGCGACCTCTTTCAACACTCTGGGATGTAGATCATCAAGTCCAGGGGATTTATCTACTTTAAGTCCCATTAATTTCTCTAGTTTTTTTTGCTAATATCTTGCAGGTCCTAGTTTATATTAGTCCCTTGGTTCTCTATTATTTCTGGGAAGTTTTTAATACCTTCCTCCGTGAAGACAGACACTAAGTATTTGTTTAGCTTCTCTGCCATTTCCTTATTCCCATTATAAATTTTCCTGACTCCGCTTGTAATGGACCCACATTTGTTTTTGCTCACCTTTTTTCCTTTTTACATACCTATAGAATGTTTTACAATCCGTTTGTTTCTCACTAGTTTATTCTCATTCTATTTGCCCTTATTCTTTTTCTTTGTCTTCCTTTGCAGAATTCTAAAACGCTCCCAATCCTCAGGCTTACCACTTTTTTTGGCAACTTTCTATGCCTCTTCCTTTGCTCTAATCCAATCCTTGATTTCTTTTGTTAACCATGGTTGGAACACTTCCCTTGCAGTGTTTTTGTGCATTAAAGGAATGTATTTTTGTTGTAAACTATGTATTAGTTCTTTAAATGTTAGCCATTGCCTGTCTACTGTCGTACCTTTTAACGTCGTTTCCCAATCCACTATAGCCAATTTACACTTCATGCTTTCAATTTCCTTTGCTTAGATTTATGACCCTAGTTTCTGATTGAACTACATCACTTTCAAATTTAATGTAAAATTCTATCATATTCTGGCCACTCTTTCCTAAAGGCTCCTCTACAACAAGATTATTAATTAGCCCTTTTTCATTGCACAATACTAGATCTAAAATATCCTGTTCCCTAGTTGGTTCCTCAATGTACTGCTCTAGAAAGCCATCTCAATCCATTCCAAGAATTCATCCTCCACAACATTAGTACTAATTAGCTTTATCAAGTCTACAGATTAAAATTCCCCATGATTACTGTATTACCCTTGTTACATGCACCTCTAATTTCCTGATTTATACTGCGATTTACATTACCACTGCTGTTTTGGTGGCCTACAAACAACTCCCACCAATGTTTTTTGCTTGCTTTTTTTTTTAAGTTCCACCCAAACTGATTCTGCATTCCTCTGCTTTTTCTCACCATTTGATAAAGGCCATTGCATCTGAATCAGTCAAATTCAGCTTGTTGGTCCAGCCACCAGCATCAGACAACTAATGTCAGTTGTTGTTGGTACTGGCTCACATTCTGTTACTGTCTGGCAAAGTATACTTGGAAGACCACCATTTCAGTTTGTTTCCTTCCTCACCATTCCTCTTTCCCTCAGGTCTTGTCCCAACTACCTTTCTAAGGTGGTTATATGTTAAAGGCTTATTTGGTGGCCAGCTTGAGAGGCTTCTGGAATATGTAGGGCAGCAGCGAAGTCTCTCGATTGTCCCTGCATTGGTTTTAGAAGTAGACAGAATTTCTACTCTTCAGGGATTTTGCCTTGTGTGGTAGAAACCTAATAGAGTTTATGCCACCAGGATAAAATACATCATCTCCTCAGATACCTGGAACTCTGGCATATTGAAGTCCTTTTAATCTGAAGTCACCAGCACTTAATTTGTGAGTGAATCTCATTCCTTCTGGGGATGTTTTGCTGCTGCTGCTTTCCATGTCATTAAAGGATGGCTTGCTTGGGGGGCATCCAATTATGTTTTTATCACCAGAACTTGAAAATTTATTCCTGATACCCCAGTAGATTTGGATTAAACACTTGATCTAGAAACTCACTAAATCATCAGGGAAGCCTCTGATTTTGCTTTTAGTAAAACATTTGCTTCTTCCAGTATTCACATTCTATTTAAAACATCCTAAGTTTATTAAATTCTGTAATCTCTTTCCAGGTATATGGGAAAACCATTGACGGACATCAAACCATCATAGTATGCATTGAGAGCCATCAGTTTCAACCCAAAAATTTCTGGTATGTTGAGCTTTTCTTACTGAAGTATTTTTCAAATAAAATCCCTGAGGAGGAAAAGTCGCCAGCATTGTTAAAACTGGGTGGGGGGGTATTTGTGGCAATCTGTCACAAATGACATTGTCGAAGGTGTCGACATAACTGCCCCGCTGTCTGATTTGAGGCATATAAAGCACAAAGCGAACCAAAAGGAGGATGGCTGGGGTGGGCAGGGGGAATGTTTGTATTGATTTTCCGTCCATCATAAGGTCAGAAATAGGGATGTTCGCTGATTGTGCAATATTCAGCCATTCACAACTCCTCAGATACCAAAGCAGTTCATCCCTAGTCCAGCAAGACCTGGATGACGTTTCAGGCTTGGGCTGATAAATAGCAAGTAGCATTCCGGCACACAAGTGCAATAACCATCTCCAACAAGGAAGAGTCTAGTCTCTTCCCCTTGATGATCAATGACGTAACCATTGCTGTGTCCCCAACATCAGCATCCTGCGGGGGGGGGGGTTACTGTTGGCCGCAAACCTAACTGATCTAGCAATATGAGTACTGTGGCTACAAGAGCAGATCAGAATCTGGGAACTCTGCAGCGAGTAACTTCCCCACTGACTCCCCAAAGCCTGTCCACCATCTACAGGCACAAGTCAATGCTCCCCAACTGCCTGGCTGAGTGCAGCTCAAACAACACTTGAAGCTCAACACCATCCAGGACAAAGCGGCACACTTGATCAGCACACCAACCACCACTTTAAATATTCACTCCCTGCAACATTGACCCACAATGACAGCAGTGTGCATCATCGACAGGATTCACTGCAACAACTCGGCAAGCCTCCTTCAACAGCACCTTTCAAACCCATGACACCTCCTACCTAAAGGAACAAGGGCAGCAGGTGCATAGGAAGAAATTTATCACTATTCCTTCGCTGCTGGGTCAAAATCCTAGGACCCCTTCCTTAGGAGCACTGTGGGTATACTGACACCACAATGTTCATGAAGATGGCTACCACCTTGTCAAGGGCAATTTGGGATGGGTAATAAATGCTGGCCTTGCCAGTGACACTCCAATCCTATGAAAGTATTGAGAGAGATTATAAAACTCCTTTAATGACCTTAGGATGTGCCAGACCTTACAGCCAATGACTAATTTTTTTGATATATAATCAGTTGTAATGTAAGAAACATGGTAGTCAGTTTGTACACAGCAAAATTCCACCAACAGCAATATGATAAAGACAACATAATCTGTCTTTTTAGGTGTTGGTTGAGGGATAAATATTGACCAGGATACTGGGGAGAGCACCCTCTCTTCAAAAGAGTACCATGGGATCTCTTGAAATCTACGTGAGTGGGAAGACATAAGGCAGAAATAAGGGGGTTATTTGAAAGGACTGCATAGCAAATAGTGTTTGTTTAGGATCCATAGAATTTATTTGCTGATCTGACAACCCAAGGGCAAATTGTATTCAGATTGTGCTATAAATTATATTTCATTAATTTTTTAGAAGCTTTTAATGATGTATCAAATATTCCTTTCTGGTTTTGTTCAGTATAGCTAGAGGCAGTATGAATTCAGAGTATTGTAGGATGTTAATACTTAACATTCTTTTCAAACTTTTTCCAAGGAAAAGTTGGTCTTGTAATGAAAGATAGAAACATTTGTCGTAAAGTATGTTGAGACAGTTTTAATATTTGCCTGGGTTCAGATACAAGACTGCAAACAAAATAAAATTTGCTTATGGTTATATGAATCCTAAGCCAAATTAAGTCTCTGCAATTTTAACTCAATTCCCATATAGCAAGATTTACATTATAATTTGGTACCATTTGCAAGTCTGACTGCAAAGGTAGCTGGTGCACCAAAGTGGTGCAATGGGCAGTAGGGCACCTGATGCTAGATTTAAACACATTGTTTTCTGCATACAGCAGCTTTACTCTGCTAATATGTAGTAGACCTGTAGTGCTTGATGCTGACAGTTGATTTAAAAGTAAATCAGAGATGTTCTTCAAACATTAGTTTGAATTACACTGTATGAAAGATCCATTTAGCTGGGGCTGAAACATTGAAATGTTATGTCTTATGTTACCCTATGTATAAACAACAAATGTTTTTTATTTATACATATAATTATTTATATAGGGGTGGAACAGGTACTTAAGCAAAACCCTGTTGTACACTATTCGAGAGCCTTGTGATTATGCTAAATGTAACTGTCATTAACTTTTATATAGAAATCAATGTATTCTGATTCCATACCATCCTAGCTCAGTTATATCTGACATTCCTCCAACATTATTTTCAGTTCTTGCCAAATCTGTGTCCTACCTCCCCCGGTCATTCTTTGGTGCCTCTCTAAATGAGCCACTGTTCATCTGTATCCATGGTAGCGGGTGTTGGAATTCTTGGACTGTGTGCAACATTGCACCAAGCCCAACCTGCCCTTGCCTGATGTCCGCATGCCAGACTTTTCCAGCTGGTTAACAATTACATTTATTAGGAATGACTGATCTTTAATTTTAACCCAGGGGCGCTGAGGCTAATTATAGCACTCTACCTTCTCCCAAACTAAGATCAACAAACATGTTACAGATTGGGAATTGAGGTTGGGACCTCCCCTGCCTTTAGGTCTGAGCTATCTGTTGGATAGGCGAGTAAATGTTTTGAGAACTTGCATTATGGTAGACAAAATGAAAAATATTGGTTTATGAAGAAAAATCAAGGTCGAGTGAAGTAGTATATAAAATTCCCAGTTCAATTAAACAATTTTTTGTTTCACGTTTAAGTTTACAATATTTTCAATTTAACAATATTAGTGTGCTTTACATTATTGACTTTAAACGAGAGGCTTACTGTTTAGATGCTTCATCATCTTGCCTAATTGGGCCATTGATGTATTGATTTATATGTTGTCAATGCACTTATATGTGCATTTCTATACTGTCACATTTTCATCCCGACTTAGTTACATTGGACCTACAATCTTTTGCAATAACTCAAGGGATTTTTAATATTCATTATCCAGTAAGCTAAACTTCTCTAATGGAACCCAAGTGGTCAATGTTACACTCAAATGTATTTTTTAAAACAAATTAAATCAAGCTGACTTTATCAAAATAGGATCTAAGCTACCTTATTTATTTGCAAGAGAAATACCAATTGTAATGACATTGCATGTATGTAACACTTTTGTTTGAACACCATTTTCATTTTCTGTTAATTGAATAAAGGAATGGACGTTGGAGATCAGAGTGGAAGTTTACTATCACTTCTTCTTCAACTCAGGTGGAAGGCATTTTGAAGATTCAGGTTTGTAATAACTAAGATGGCTGTGAATCTCAATCCTTAACCAATCCCATCCAAAGAATATTTAAAAATCTTGTTTTCTCCTGCTGATTCTCTCAATGTTAAGAAATAAAGCGCAAATCAAAAAGGCTACATGGCTCTCTAAATCTGTCCCTTCCCCAGACCATGTACAATCTGTTCTATCATGGGCTCTACCAGTTTTCTTAAAGCTAGCTGAGATCTGGAAAAAGGCTATGCTAAACTCCTTCCTCCTGTCTGAGCTGTATCCGTTGAAACAAAAATTTAGTATATTTCTCTAATCTTACATTCTAGGCCAGTTTTTCTTCCTAGGTGACATTTCCATAGTCTTTGAGGCTCCAGACCATTGTTCTTTACCACATTCCATTATCTGAATCTACATTTACTATCAATTGTAGATACTCATCCAGCATTTTTTTTAAAGCTGTTTATCACTACAGGATTAACTGTTACTGGAGTGTGCATTTTATACGCCCGCCCCTTTAGTATAATTTTCTCGTGCGCCTGTTAATCAATTGGGCAAAATGTGCCTATCGTCCACCTGATGAATATGCTGGAGGCTCCACCCAATTTAATGTCAAAACCTTATGCAAGTATTACCCATAAAGTGCCTACACATTTGGAGTGAAGCTGGGAAGTCCAGAAGTTCCTTCACAGAACCAATCCAGCGGTTTTCCTCTTAAAGGGAAGGCCAGGTTTTCGACGGGGTGGGGAGGGAGCACGGGCATTGGGGGAGTGAGGGTGTCTGGAGGACTTGGTAGATTTCCATGGGGCTAAGAGGAGTATTTAATGCTCCTCCTTGACCCTACAAAAAGCATTTTAAAAACTTATCTGAAACATTTCTTGAGTGGTCTCTTTACATTGAGTTTCTTGAACACTGGACCTCTATTGGCCAGCTCGCTCCAAAATCACGATGGGCTCTGCACATCAGGGAGCAGAGGTGTTACACTGTAATTTTGGTCTCTGTCCTAATTTTAACACAATGCAACAAATGACTGAGACAGTATTTATTGTAAGTGAATGTTTGAGGCTAGAATTCAAATACTGTCCCCCTAAATGGAAGTCTCATGTTTTAATATTATGACTAAATCACTAATAGATATTTTTCATTGGAAGTTAAAACCTGTGATAGTTTAATTACAGAAATTAATGACACTTTAATTGCACATGTTTGAGAAACAAATGTAGGATGCATAAGTGTATTAAATCTCATGAGTGACATTCTAGTACTATGGTAGCGGGGTCAGAGATTAATCCATAAATCCATATTGCTGAGCATATTCAATAATAATTTGGGTTCTTGCTGTGCTTGAGATTGTCCATTTAAAAACAGCTTGCAGACTTTTTTTCAAAGGAAAAACTTAAACTAAGTCTTTAGACATCACATGCTGTAGCCACAATTTTTTGTTTGAAAGTGGTGTACAATTTTTTTTAAAAAGGTACAACTAAACAAGTTTGCTACAAACCTAAATATCGTATGTTGGCATCTTTAAAAAAAAATGCATTACTAGAGTACTGCAATTTTTAAATCAAATGTAAAATCCTTTTTCAGTAAAATTGCTTTTTAGTAAAAAATAATAAGAATTGCAAATCCAAACCTTTTCACAAGTTTGTTTTTTAGGTTCACTATTATGAAGATGGCAATGTTCAACTGGTCAGCCATAAAGATGTACAGGAAACTATGTCTGTCACTGTAAGTAAAACTACTGTTCCACATTCTAAGAAAATTAACCATTTCAGTTTCTCTCTCTCTCTCTTGGTAACATTCTTTGAGGTGACTGCAAATCTTTTCCATAAATCTTGTCTAGTGTTGCATGTTTTCTTTTTGCAGCATGGTCTTTTATACATTAATGATCTTTGCAACCACCACCCCACTCCATTCCCCTTCTGTCTTCTCTTTTCCACCCCACATCTTTGTTGAAAGCACTGAATGTTGATGTACTATTTCAGAGGTGTCAACAGCTCTGGTGCCCAACTCAAGTAGCTGTTTGTAATTTGTCAACATAAATGGAGTTAGACAGACTACTGGGAAAGGCATCAAGCCTCACCTGATCCTCTCCCTATATAGATTTTCCTGTAGGGATTTCTGATTCACAAACAGAAATTGGAGCCGTAGTTGATTTTTCTACCCACACCCCCACCCCCCCCCCCCTTTTTTTTTTATTGGTTCAAGAATGCTGAGGCCATGTTCAGACCAGCTAACACAGCATAGACCACTAAGTCTGCTTGCTTTAATGCATTAGGTAGTATCTATGCTATCAGGAGTCTTCATAACTTTACTTGAAACTTTTTGTATTCTTTCATGGGATATGAGCGTCACTGGCAAGGCCAGCATTTGTTGCCAATCCGAATTGCCCTTGAGAATGTGGTGGCTGCTGCAGTCCAACTGGCTTGGGAACACTGGATGGTTGACTTTAATAAAGCTCAAGTAAATTGTGCCATAGGACAGTCTGTAATCTAAATAGGACTCGCTTTATATTTTTACATCTAGATTGTCCTGCTTTCTTTTACAGAACGAAGCCCAAATGGCAAAAGAATTTACAAAACTTGTAGAAGCAGTAGAAAATGAATACCAGGTATGAAACGGATATTTGATTATCCCAATTGATATTTGGATTGATTTCCAGTATTCTAAAATCTGTTTGTGATCTTATGTAAATGTTTGGCATTCAGTCATAGAATGGCACCTGCTTGAGAACAGCTGTCACACCAATTAGTTGAAGCAGAGAAATAAACTTCACAGCTAAGCAGCACTCGCTCGGCTGAAACTTCCCTTTAGGAACATCGGAGCAGGGGTAGACCATTCAGCCCATCGAGCCTTCCCCGCCATTCAGCCCATTGAGCCTTCCTACCATTCAATATGATCAGGGCTGATCTTCCATTTCAGTGCCTTTTTTCCCCCACTATCCTAATCCCCTTATGTGATCTGTATTTAAAAATCTGTCAATCTCTGCTTTAAACATACTCGATGACTGACCTTCCACAGCCCTCTGGGGTAGAGAATTCCAAAGATTTGCAACCCTCTGAGTAAAGAAATTGCTCTTCATCTCTGTCCTAAGTGGCTACCCCTTTATTTTGAAATTGTGTCCCCTGGTTCTAGACTCTCTAACCAGGTGGAAAATCGTAGCTGCATCTACCATGAATCACAGAATAATACAGTGCAGAAGAGGCCCTTCAGCCCATCGAGTCTGCACCGATGCATTAAAACACCTGACCTGTCTACCTAATCCCATTTTCCAGCACTTGGCCCATAGCCTTGAATGTTGTGACGTGCCAAGTGCTCATCCAGGTACTTTTTAAAGGATGTGAGACAACCTGCCTCTACCACCCTTTCAGGTAAGGCATTCCAAGCCTATCCAACCTCTCTTCATAGCTTAAATGTTCCATCCCAGGCAACATCCTGGTGAATCGCCTCTGCACCCCCTCCAATTCAATCACATCCTTCCTATAATGTGGCGACCAGAATTGCACACAGTACTCCAGCTGTGGCTTTACCAAAGTTCTATACAACTTCAACGTGACCTCTCTGCTTTTGTAATCTATGCTTCGATTGATAAAGGCAAGTGTCCCATATGCCTTTTTCACCATCCTATTAACCTGCCCTTCTGCCTTCAGAGATCTCTGGACAAACATGCCAAGGTCCCTTTGTTCCTCGGAACTTCCCAGTGTCGGGCCGTTCATTGATTACTTCCGTGTCACAATACTCCTTCCAAAGTGTATCACCTCACACTTTTCAGCGTTAAATTCCATCTGCCCATTTGATCATCTCGTCTATATCTTCCTGTAACCCAAGACACACCACCTCACTGTTAACCACTCGGCCAATCTTTGTGTCATCCGCGAACTTACTGATCCTACCCCCCCACATAGTCATCTATGTCGTTTATATAAATGACAAACAATAGGGGACCCAGCACAGATCCCTGTGGTACGCCACTGGACACTGGCTTCCAGTCACTAAAAAAGCCGTCTGTCATCACTCTCTGTCTCCTACAGCTAAGCCAATTTTGAATCCACCTTATCAAGTTACCTTGTATCGCATGTGCATTTGCTTTCTTGATAAGTCTCCCATGTGGAACCTTGTCAAAGGCTTTGCTGAAATCCATGTAAACTACATCAATTGCACTACCCTCATCTACACACCTGGTCACATGCTCAAAAAATTCAATCAAATTTGTTAGGCATGACCTCCCTCTGACAAAGCCATGCTGACTATTCCTAATCAAATTTTACGCCTCCAACTGGTGATAGATTCTCTCCTTCAGAATTTTTTCCAATAGTTTCCCTACCACTGACTTGAGACTCACTGGTCTGTAGTTCCCTGGCTTATCTCTACAACCTTTCTTAAATAGTGGGACCACATTAGCTGTTCTCCAGTCCTCTGGCACCTCCCCCGTGGCCAGAGAGGAATTAAAAATTAGGGTCAGAGCCCCTGCAATCTCCACCCTCACCTCCCACAGCATCCTGGGACACAAATCATCGGGACCTGGAGATTTGTCCACTTTTAAGCCTTCCAAAACCTCCAATACCTTGTCACTCCCCATGACAATTTGCTCAAGAACCTCACAGTCTCTCTCTCTAAGTTCCATATCTACATCCTCTTTCTCTTGGGTGAAGACAGATGTGAAGTATTCGTTCAACACCCTGCCAATGTCTTCTGGCTCTGCCCACAAATTTCCCCCTTGGTCTCTAACTGGTCCTACTCTTTCCCTGGTTATCCCCTTCCCATTGATATACTTATAGAATATCTTGGGATTTTCCCTACTTTTGCCAGCCAGAGCTTTCTCACATCCCCTCTTTGCTCTCCTAATTGCTTTCTTAAGCTCCATCCTACACTTTCTGTACTCCACTGATGCTTCCATTGATTTGCTCTCCTTGAATTTGCTAAAAGCCTCTCTTTTCCTTCTCGTCGTACCCTGAATGTTTCTGGTCATCCATGGTTCTCTGGGCTTGTTGCTGCTACCTATTACCCTAGAGGGAACATGTTGGGCCTGTATCCTCCCCATTTCCTTTTTGAATGCCCCCCACTGCTCTTCTGTAGATGTCCCGACAAGTAACTCTTTCCAGTCTACCGTAGCCAGATCCTGCCTTATTTTACTAAAATTCGCTCTTTTTCTCCCCCCCTCCCCCCCCCCCAAAAAATCCAAAACCATTTTTTGCAACTTGTCTATTTCTTTCTCCGTGACCAGATTAAATTGTACCATGTTGTGGTCGCTATCAGCAAAATGCTCCCCCACCAACACATCAACCACCTGTCTGGCTTCATTCCCCAGAATTAGGTCCAACACTGCACCCTCCCTTGTTGGATCCTCTACATATTGGGCTAAAAAGTTCTCCTGTATACATTTTAAGAACTCCACTCCATCTAAGCCCTTAACACGATGACTATCCCAATTAATGTTGGGAAAGTTGAAATCACCTAATATAATTACCCTATTATTTCTACACACCTCTGCAAATTGCGCACATATTTGCTCCTCAATTTCCCGCTGACTATCTGGGGATCTATAATAAACACCTAGCAATGTGACTGTCCCTTTTTTATCCTAAACTGTACCCATAAAGCTTCATTTGATGCCCCCTCCAAGATATCATATCTCCTTACTGCAGTAACTGACTCCTTAACTAATATTGCAATGCCCCCTCCTCTTTTACCCCCTCCTCTGTCTCGCCTGAAGATTCTATATCCCGGGATATTGAGCTGTTAATCCTGCTCCTCCCTCAACCATGTCTCCATGATGGCTACTATATCACAATTCCACGTGTCAATCATTGCCCTTAACTCATCCGTTTTATCTGCAATAGTCTTGGCATTAAAGTAGAGGCCTTCCATCCTGGTCTTACTCCCTTGAAACTTGTATTCCCTCTGACTTGTTCGCTTTCCTGAATTTAGCTGTGTCCCTATTCTGCTAGGAGTCTGCATCCCCTCCCCCTGCCAAATTAGTTTAAACTCCTCCCAATAGCACTAGCAAACCCACCAGCAAGGATGTTAGTTCCCTTCTGGTTCAGATGTAGACAGTCTTGCTTGTACAGGTCCCACCTTCCCCAGAAATGGTCCCAGTGGTCCAGGAATCTAAAACCCTCCCTCCTGCACCAACTCTTAAGCCACGCATTCATCTGTGCTATTCTCCTATTTCTATACTCGCTAGCACGTGGCACTGGGAATAATCCAGAGGTTACAACCAGAGAGGTCCTGCTTTTTAGTCTACTGCCTAACTCCCTGAATTCTTGATGCAAGACCTCATCCCTTTTTCTACCTATGTCATTGGTACCAACATGTACCATGACCTCTGCCTTATCACCCTCCCCTTTCAGAATGCCCTGCATCCTGTGACATCCTGGACCCTGGCACCAGGGAGGCAACACACCATCCTGGAGTCACGTTGATGGCCGCAGTAACGCCTATCTGTTCCCCTGACTATAGAATCCCCTATTACTATTGCTCTTCCTCTTTTTCCCCCTTGCTGTGCAGACAGGCTGCTTGCGGTGCCAGAAGCTTGGCTCGGTTCGCACTCCCTGGAGGAATCAGCCTCCAAAATGGAATACCAATTTGCAAGCGGGACCCCAGGCGACTCCTGAACTTCCTGCGTGATTCTCTTGGACTGACTGGTGGTCACCCATTCCCTCCCTTCCTCAAGTCCCTTCAGCTGCAGTGTGACCACCTCTCTGTACGTGCTATCCACGATGCTCTCAGACTCGCGGATGCTCCGGTGTTTCCAGCTGCCGTTCCAGCTCTGAAACCCGAGCTTCCAGGAGCTGCAGCTGGACACACTTCCTGCACACATGCTGGTACCGGGGACTGGAAATGTTCCCGGATTCCCACATGCAGCAAGAGGAACAAACCACAGCTTCAAGCTCTCCTGCCTTGACTAAACCCTTTAAATTTAAAAATTTAGAAGATTATAATTTTTAAAAAAACAACTAAGTCTTGCTGAAACAATGACTTACAATTCAATCCACTTTGAAAAATACCCACCAGGGCTTACTCACCAGTCAGCTGTGCTCTTTGGAGACTCTCCACTCCCCTCACTCTGAGGACAGGTAGGAAATGAAAGGAGCTCCTCACTCCCTCCTCACTGAACTTCCTCAGTCACCAAACTTCCACTTTAACATTCTAATGCAATCCAAGTCAGCACTCCAGTGCAAAAAAGACTATCCCTTTTAAGTATTTTGTAGGTTTCAATGAGATTACCCCTCATTCTTTGAAACTCCAGAGAATACAGGCATAGTTTCCCCAATCTCTCTCCATAGGACAGTCCTGCCATCCCAGGAACAAGTCTGGTGAACCTTCGTTGCACTCCCTGTATGGCAATAATATCCTTTCTAAGGTAAAGGGGCCAAAACTGCACATGGTACTCCAGGTGCGGTCTAAACAAGGTTCTATACAATTGAAGCAAGATTTCACTGCTCCTGTACTCCAATCCTATTGCAGTAAAGGCTAACATACCATTAGCCGCCTTAATTGCTTGCTGCACCTGTATGTGAGCTTTCAGTGACTTGTTGACAAGGACACTCTGGTCTAGAGGCCTGCTTTAGGTCGGGAGAAAGAACCCGAACCGAACCCGACTGAACCACAGTGGGCCCGACCCAACCATCCTTTACTTACCTTCCTGACACAGAACCTGCAAGAAGCTGCAGCGCATGCGCGATGACGTCATAGAGACGTCACTCACTCACTGCGCAGACTCCGTTTCGTCGCGGACTCCCAGCTCAGGTAAGTTTTTTTTAAAATACTTAACAGCAGAGCACTCCCCCTGTGTGTCCGGCCCGACCCGAACCCGACACATGTCGTCCGGTCCCATCAGATTCAGGTTGGGTAGCAGGCCTCTACCCAGGTCCCTTTGTACATCTGCACTTTCTAATCTCTTACCATTTAAGAAATACTCTGCACATTTGTTCCTCCTACCAAAGTGGATAACCTCACATTTTTCCACATTATATTCTATCACCCACGTTCTTGCCCACTCACTAAGTCTGTCCAAATCCCCTTGAAGCCACTTTGCATCTTCCTCACAACACACATTCTCACCTAGTTTTGTCATCTGCGAACTTGGAAATGCTACATTTGGTCCTCACATCCAAATCATTGAGATATATTATGAACAGCTGGAGCCCAAGCACTGATCCCTGCAGTACCCCACTAGTCACAGCCTGCCAATGCGAGAATAATTTGTTTATTCCTACTCTCTGCTTTCTGCCTGTTGATCAATCCTTAATCCATGCCAGTATATTATCTCCTATCCCATGTGCTTTAATTTTGCTAACCAACCTCCTTCCTTTCTGAAAATCCAAATATACCACGTCCACTTACTCCCCATTATCAATTCTGTTAACATCAAAAAAACTCGAACATGTTTGTCAAACATGATTTCCCATTCATAAATCCATGTTGACTATGCCCAATCAGATTATTCTTATCCAAGTGTCCATTATCACATCCTTTAGAATAGATTGTAGCATTTTCCCAACGACTGATGTAAGGTTAAAAGGTCTGTAATTCCCTGTTTTCTCTCTCCCTCCCTTCTTAAATAGTGGGGTGACATTTGCGACCTTCCGATCTGCAGGAACCGCTCCAGAATCTATAAAATTTTGGAAGATGATCACCAATGCATCCACTATCTCCATAGCTACCTCTTTCAATACTCTGGGATGTAGGATATCGGGTCCTGGGGACTTATCAGCCTTTGCAGTTTTTTAAAACGACAGGCTTTAGTTTGTGTGTGTGTCTTACAAATTTTCAAATTCTTTTGTTCTAGTATGGCAAGTAAAATACCCATCCCAATTGTTGCAATTGCCTCATTGAGCAGTTGTCTGAGACTTGGGCCAGGACTACATCGATCAATTTAGCACATTACCGTCACTTTCACTAAACATATGTCAAAAGCAAATAGACAAATATTTACAGAAAAAGTCAATTCAGCAACAAAATATAGCTTCTAACTGACTTGAGTACATGTAAAAGTATAAAAAGAAAGCTAGTTTGATGGGAATGGTGTGCTGATTGGTGGTGGCCACTTCTTTCATAGAATAGGGATTTCCATTTATTGGTCCAGTAAACTCTGAGGTTCAGTTCTTTTTCCCCCTTAAAGTCTAAATATCAGCTGATGCTCAGTGAAAATAGCAAATTTCCGAGTGCATGCTTCAGTGCAAGAGGAACTCGTGGGTGAGCACCAATTGATGGTCATTGTTTGTACTTGTCTTTTTTTATAGAACTTGTTGCAAATTATTTTATTTTGCTTGTAGCACTTGTGTTCCCCTTTTTTTTTTTTCCCCACAATCTAAATGCATTTACTTTTTCCAGACTGCTATCAATGAAAACTATCAGACCATGTCGGACACTACGTTTAAAGCCTTGCGTCGGCAGCTGCCAGTCACCCGCACCAAGATAGACTGGAACAAAATCCTGAGCTACAAGATCGGCAAAGAAATGCAAAATCTTTAAGAGGAAGTTTTGCATGACTGGATAATTTTCGTGTCTGTTTTAAAAAGGTCTGGTCTCACAAGTGTGAAATTGTTGAATTACATTTATAAATAATTTGGGAAATTGCCTCATAACCTTTTTTTAATACACTTTAAGTTGAATACCATTCGCGCTCATAGATTTACTGTGCACAAAGCACATAGCTTTAAATGCAGCATTTCCCTTTCTAACAATGTTAAAAGTTTAACTCCTTGGTTTACTCAATGTGACTCTTCATTTTAATGTCTGTTCACTTTCTGAAGCAGCCAGTACAGCCATCATGTTTAGTTGCCATACTTGTGTTTACAGTACCATGGTGAGACCATGCCTTTTTAGGGGTTTTTTTTGTTCCTGCTTAGTACAATTAAGTTGCTGAGGATACAAGCAAATTTTAAATTTAATAGAATGGGCCTATTTCTTCCAAATACCTTTATTTAGATGAACAGTTGACGGTTACTGGTCATTAATATCTGAGATATATCCCTTCATAGATTGCAGTTACTTCCACATTAATTTCTGAACTTGCCTTTGTTCTCTATATTCTGTTCAAGGGAAAATGGCATGGGACAGAAAATACTGAGTTAATGGGTAAATAATTCAATGTGGTTAGTAATGTTTATGCTTTACTGACATGGCACTGTTTCAGATGTAGTTAATATTTCCTGCAAAAATATACATAAAATGCAGTTACTGCTTTGTGCCCACATAAACTCCTCCTTCAATGAGCTGTGTATTAAAAGTTACCCATGAGTTATTTTTTATGAAGCAGACACAACTGTACCAGAACAAGACACATTGTAATATAAACCTGTATTCATTAACTTGTGTGCTGGCCTATTTTATTTCTCCTTTGACATAAATTTCAGCATTCCTTTTTTTGTATATATCAATTCATTTGTAAATGACACCTGAAATTGTCATTTGATAAATCTAGGTCAGATTTCTAAAGGAAATGCATGGGCATGGTGTTTATTGCAGTGATAAGTACTCCCTTCCTAAGTTTGCTGTAATTTGAGAATATTTTAGCAATCTAGAAAGTAAGCTGCCACTTTGTGAAAGGGTTTAGGGTGTTCTTTAACAAGTTTTAGTAAAACTTGGTTATCTGATTCAAATAACTCAAAGCCAAGTGGCATGAAACCCACTATAGGAGAGTTTGCATCAGAGCTTGGTTTTTACAACTGTAGCCTAGAATGCATTGGGGCCTAAAAAGAGCTCAGATGGTCCACTGGATCTGTCGAGTACTTTATAACTTTAGTATTAAATCTTATTAATGCTGTCTGCTGATTATATAAAGCTACACTGGCTAGTGTAGCTTTGCACTTAAAACCCAATGCAGAGTGCTCTGTTGGCAGACATAATTTGGCACAGCCCACAGTATAATTCTGGTTTTGACATTTATTTCATTTAAAAAAAAATATCCTTTATGAGTGCAGTTAATAGTGTTGAATAAACCACGGCCATCAGTGCTAAAACAACATTGAGACCGTAAAATAGCAAGTGCTTTAGTGTCTATTAGTTTAATGTTTCACTGCACAAGAATATTTGCATTTTAACGGTGAAACCTGTACAAAATAATGGGTATTTATCGACAGTTCCAAATAACTTGCATTGTCATGGATACAAGCTGCACCTTGAAACCCTGGCCACTTGCAAATGACAAACTACAAACAGCTTTCAGTACACCAAGACCATTTACAAATTAAAACACGGGACATGCAGTTAAGTGTGAGGCAGCAGCAGGTGGAGTTTTTTTTGTGGAATGCATATGAACGTACATACAAAGTAGGAGTAAGTCATTTGGCCCCTCGAGCCTGCCTTGCCATTCTATAAGATCATGGCTGATCTGTTTGTGGACTCAACTCCAGTTTCCTACCTACCCCCCGCTATCCTTTGACTCCCTTGTTAAGAATCTGTCTACCTCTGCCCTAAAAACATTCAATGAACCTGCATCCACTGCTTTCTGGGGAAGTGTTCCACAAACTCACGACCTCTCAGACGGAATTTCTCCTCATCAGTCTTTAATGGGGAAACCTCTTATTTTTAAACTCTGCCCCTTAGGATATTTCCCCTTGTGGGAGAAACTAAAACTTTCAACATTCACCCTGTCAAAGAAGCTGCTATCTCAGGACTTGAATGCTTGCATGGCTCTATCCCGGGGGCAGAATGATTTCTCTGCTGCTATTGATGCTAGTTAAAGAACTTACCAGTCCACCAAAGCCAGGAGCTACACCATGCAACATCACACCTCTCCAGTTTCCAGGAAACATGCATTCCTATGCCGCGTGTTGCCTCCAGCAGCCTGAGGTGAAGAGTTTAAAATTCCTAAGACAGTGGATTGAAGTTGTGGGTGGAGGAGAGATATGGGGGCTCTGGGGGTGGTGAGGTGAGAGAGAGAGAGATGGGAGCTCAGGAGACAGTGAGGAGAGAGAAGAAATACTGCAGGAGCTACAGCCAATCCTGGGATATTTGGCTCATCTGGTTTACAATGACCGTTTTGAAAATAACATCTGATGCAAGGTCCTGGGATATTCCTAGCTTACCAATTTTACTATACAATGTAGTCCAATTGAAGAAAGAAAATAGGGTATATTTTTCTTGGTCTGCTATTTTTAGTGAAATGTGGATTCCACACACTCCAGCATTTAAGCACATAATCTTGGCTGACACTTCAGTCCCTTTCGGATGAAACATCAAACTGTGCGCCTGTTCGTGTGTGTATATAAAAGATGCCCTGGCCCTATTGAAACAGCAGGGAGGTCCTGGACACCATTTTTCCCTCAATCTACTCCACAAAATAAATTAAAAGCACAATTCTGCAGATGCCTGAAATCTGAAATAAAAACAGTACTGGAAATACACAGCAGGTCTGGCAGATCTGTGGCGAGAGAAGCAGAGTTAATGTTTCAGGTTTGATCTTTCACAAAATAGATTAACTGGTCATTTGTCTCATTGCTGTTGGTGGGATCTTGCACTGGTAAATTGGTAGCAGCATTTGCAAACACAAGTGATACATCAGAAGTCATTTATTGTCTTGGAAGCACTTTGGGAATTTCCAATGATGTGAAAGGTAATATACAACTGCAAATTTGTTTTCCTTTCCATATTGAATTGTGTGCATCATCTATGGTCCAGTTATCTAAAAGATCAAATCCTTCTATCTGGTTGCAATGTATCTCATTATTTGTCTTGCTCGTTATTTACTCTGTCCTATTTTGGTATCTTTTGCAAATTTACAGAACTTTGCTTATTACATGGGCGTACAACTCATTAAAACATGTATAAAATATCAAGTGTCCCAATACCTAAACTTGGATATCATGCACAGTCTCTTTATAGCCTGCAAAGTTCCTAGTTACAGCTCCCCTTCAGGTTTCTATATATCACTATATTCTGTCTCCTGTGTCTCTTTAGCTATTAATAGTTGATGTGAAGCCTTGTCAAAATCTTTGAGAGTCAAAGTAAATCTGTCCTTTAATTCAGTGTACTATTGTATTCTGGATTGTACTATTTTGCGTGGATCTCCAAATCATAAAGCATAATCTCTTGCCAGTTATTTCCTGGATTACCATGTTGTAAGTTTAATTGGAAGCTCAGCACTACAACCTATATTTGTGATTGTATTGTGGAGTCCATGGAAATGGATTGTGTGTACTATAAATGAAAACTCTCAAACATATCTGATA
Source organism: Heterodontus francisci (assembly GCF_036365525.1). Taxonomy (NCBI): domain Eukaryota; kingdom Metazoa; phylum Chordata; class Chondrichthyes; order Heterodontiformes; family Heterodontidae; genus Heterodontus; species Heterodontus francisci. Next base: position 36,581,875 of record NC_090388.1, on the reverse strand, counting down.
GTGAGCTTGGCTGCTTGTGTAACTGCATAAGTAAACCATTAGGATGTGACCATTTTTTTAAAGCAACGTTGTCCCAAAAAAAAAACTGGAAATTCTACATGCCAGAATGTAGCACTGTATTTGATGTCCAGTGAGGTCAGCTTGACCCATCTACAGAAATAATGTACAGGATTGCACAAGAACTGCACAAAATTTTTGATTGCTGACTGAAATGTCTACCCAGTGAATGAGAGTGCAGATGCTTAAGATACAAACGAGAGTGAATTGTTTTGTCATATCTTTGGATTTATTTGCGATGTTACCCTGTGTAACAATCAAAGAGCAACTCTTTCCTTCAGGTGAACGATATGTCAGCTGATGCTGAGTACCCAGGGTCATTCTCCTCTTGCAGATGTTTATTTTGCCCCCGTAAAGAACCAGCAATGAAATGTCTGAATATGCGGTAATGCATTCTAACCCTTGGCTCTTTTTCTCTAATTATAATGAGGGAAATTGCTAGACCAAAGAAGGCTAGGGTCTATCTTGTTCACATGCTACCATCTTGGTAGTTGCATGATGGAACAATAATGGTATTAGTTAATCATAGCAATCTATCTCTTACTCTGCAAAGATCCAGATATGAGGCAAGTAAACCATAGGTCCAAAAATCACCTGTCCCCTCTTCTCCATTCCCTGACTAAGAATGCTACAATAGCCATATGCTATGTCTCACAATTACTTGTATACTGTATCCCACTTTGTCTGAAGAAAAGATATGTAATTTGCATATTTTCTTTTTCTATGTCCACTCTCAGTACACACTTGCTGACCTTTAACAAGTTACAAAATTTTCCAAATCTTCATTCCCACTGGATCTCAAGCTCTTTTTGGATATTTGGAGTTTAAAACTTAATAGTTTTGAGTGCATTTTTTTACATTTAAAAAAATAATGGTTATATTAGCCACTTAGCAATCCTGGGGTACCTCTTTAGCTGATATTTTTGTATATACACTATTTAAAGGGGCACAAACACCCACAGCAAAAGTCCAGGCCACATTTTGTGGCTTCAAAAATACTGTCCATATGTTCAGACACTTCCTTCTGGCTCAAATTATTACTGGAGGTTCAAAATTCTTAAATAGAAAAACATCTTAATTAGTACTCAACCCAAAAAGACATTCCAAGGGAAATTTACATAAATCATAAAATTTAAGAACAGAAGACAACATTTGACCTATTCCACAACTACCAACTCCAATCCCATTTTGCTGCTTTTTTTTCCTCTTTATTTCCCTCACTGCTACTCCGCTTCAAATTAAGTGACAACTAAATTATGGGCGGCGCAGTGGTTAGCACCGCAGCCTCACAGCTCCAGGGACCCGGGTTCGATTCTGGGTACTGCCTGTGCGGAGTTTGCAAGTTCTCCCTGTGTCTGCGTGGGTTTTCGCCGGGTGCTCCAGTTTCCTCCCACATCCAAAAGACTTGCAGGTTTTAGGTAAATTGGCTGTTGTAAATTGTCCCTAGTGTAGGGAGGTGATAGGGAATATAGGATTACTGTAGGGTTAGTATAAATGGGTGGCTCTTGGTCGGCACAGACTCGGTGGGCTGAAGGGCCTGTTTCAGTGCTGTATCTCTAAATAAATAAAAAAAGAAAGAAAATGACATGATTCCATATGCTAACAACAAGAAATAGGAGCAGGAATAGGTCATTTGGCCCCTCGAGTCTGTTCCTCCAATTAATATGGTTACTGCTGATCTGAATGTGGCCTTAACTCCACTTTCTTGCCACCTATAACCCTTTACTCCCTTGTAAATTAAAATCTGTCTGGCTTAGCCTTGAATGTATTGAATGACCCAGCCTCCACTGCTCACTGGAGTAGAAAATTCCAGATATTAATAACCCTCTGAGAAGAAATTCCTCTTCATCTCTCTCAAATGAGAGACCCCCTTATTTTGAAACTCAGCCCCCTAGTTCTAGATTCTCCCATAAGAGGAAACATCCTCCCAGCATCTCTCCTGTTAAGCCCCCTCAGAATCTTATATGTTTCAATAAGATCACTCGAGCTTCTAAAGTCCAATGAGTATAGGCCCAAGTTGCTCAACCTTTCCTCATAAGACAGCCCCTTCATCCCAGGAATTAACCTAGTGAACCTTCTCTGAACTGCCTCCAGTGCAAGTATATCCCTCCTTAAATAAGGAGACCAAAACTGTACTCAGTATTCCAGGTATGGTCTCGCCAACGCTCTACAGTTGTAGCAAGTCTTCCCTACTTTTATATAATAAAAACAAAGTGCTGGAAATACTCAACAGGTATGGCAGCATCTATGGAGAGAGAAACAGTTAACGTTTCTGGTCTGTGACCTTTCATCAGAACTGGCAAAGCTTCGAAATGTAATGGGCTTTAAGCATGTCACTTCCTTTCTTGAATTTGTGGTTTTCCAATCTGCTGGGACCTTCCCATAATCTAGGGAATTTTGGAAGATTACAACCAATGTATCCACTATCTCTAGCCACTTCTTTTAAACCCCTAGGATGCAGGCCGTCAGGTCCTGGGGACTTGTCAGCCTTTAGTCTCATTAGTTTTCCTAATACTTTTTCTCTCGTGATAGTGATTGTTTCAAGTTCCTCCCCTTTATCCCTTGATTTTCTATTATTCTGGGGATTTTTTTGTGTCTTCTGTAAAGACAGATACAAAACACTTGTTCAAAGTCTCTGCCATTTCCTTGTTTCCCATTATTAATTCACCAGTCTCTTCATCTAAGGCCCAATGTTTAGCTACTCTCTTCCTTTCTACATACTTGTAGAAGATCTTACTGTCTTTTTATATATTTCTTGCTGGTTTGTTCTCATTCTAATTTCTCCCTCTTTATTATATTTTTAGTCATCCTTTGCTGATTTCTAAAATGTTTCCAATCTTCTGGCCTATCACTAATCTTCGCAGCATTGTATGCCTTTTTTTCAATTTGATACCATCCTTAACTTCCTTTGTTAGCCATAGCCACAGATGGTGCATCCTTCTCATGGAGTCTTTTTCCTCAATGGTATATATCATAAGAAAATAGATAGAAGTGCATGGTTTATTGAAACAAATAAATGATTTGACCAGGAATTGGATAAGTATTTGAAAAGAGAATTTGTTTTTATTCTTGGGCAAGGCCAGCATTTGTTGTCCCTCCCTATTTGCCTTCAGGAGGTGATGTGCTTTTTGAAGTGCTGCAGTCCATCTGGTGCAGGTACACCCATAGAGCTGTTACGAAGGGAGTTCCAGGTTTTTGACCCAGTGACAGTGAAGGAATAGCAATTATAGATCCAAGTCATGATGATGTGTGACATAAAAGGACATGAAGAAATTGGATTACAGTAGATCAGTTTCACATGAATGCTACAGTTTCTTGTGCAGGTGCTATCATTGCAGTGATTGTGAATAAATAATTTCAAAATAGTGGTCTTTATATTTGAAGCCTCTGATACATTTACACTTGAGTAGCCTGCCAGATAGCTTGCAGGTCAGGCTACTCTCAGGAAAGATCTAAGAAAGCTGATCAGGAAACAGCAACCACTTTTAAGTCCGATAGTTCTGCTGGTAAATACAGTGGCCATGTGTGTTTGTCTTTCTTGGAAAATGTTTTAGCATCTGGTATTTATGAAAGGGTGTGGGTTATTGGACTTACAATGCTTAATGGTTCTGGTACTGGGCTAGCAGTCTAGAGTTCAAATTCCAGCATAACAAGTTAAGAAATAGAAATTACACGATGAAGGAATCCAGACCAAGAGGTCATAATCTCAAATTAGAGCTAGGCCCATTCCGAGGGAAGTGAGGAAGCACTTTTTCTCACACAGGATCGTGGAAGCCTGAATGCTGAGTCAATTGAAATTTTCAAGACTGGGATTGATAAACATTTTGATGAATAAGATTACCGAGGGATATGGCGAAACAGTGAGTAAATGGAGTCAAGGTACATATCGGCCATTATCTAATAAAATGACGGAACAAGCTTGTGCTACTATGTTCCTATGTTCCTCCTGAAGCTACGGCTCCACCCTGTGGTTTGAATTGGTTATTTTGTACAAGTTAATTGAACCTGACTAAACTAACCCTTCATATTGAAATAGCCATTTTCCATTTAATTATAGTAATTTTTAACATTCATTGTCCACATACAACTACGTTCAGCTCCCATTTCACTTAAACTGATTGTGACCATTCCTTTTTAGGATTACAAATGTTTGTTTTATAAACTAAAAGCTTCCAATGATAAAATGCAACTATTCAGCGTTTGGAAGAGTTTGACCAGGGTTGCTTATTTTCCTTTCTAATGTTCAAGTGCTGGTTTGTTATTGTTGTCTAAGTTGCACTAAACTTGTACAAGTGAAACCATTACTCAAGTTTTGTTTCTGTAATGTACAAATGTGCCCTGCATTCACAAAGCATTTAACAAAAGTGTTCAAGTTAGGGGACAAATAGCTTTAGCAAAAGTATAAGATTTCAAATACTTCCTGCAGAAATAGCATTTGCACTGGTACAACTGAATCTTTTTGCTATTTGATCCATTCAGTTACTTCTGACTAAATCTTTGATTTTAGGGGAAAATGTCTCTATGATTAAAGATGTTAAAATCTCAAAGGAGGTGATACTCCATTGTTGGTCACAATTCAGGAACTCTCCAGATAGTACAAAGCACAGCTTCCTATGAATCAGTACCTGACCTTAAGCATGAAATGATCTGGGGGATAATATGCCTACTTAACTGAACAAACCCATATGACAATCTGTATATGGCTTCTCCAACTGACTGACATTGAAAAAAACGTGCATCTTGGGTGGTAACTTTGAATTGGGTTTATTTAATAACACTAGTAGAAGTAAATGTTGTAATAGTTAGATGGGATCTGTTTAACTTGCAACATCTGCTACAAAACAAAAACGAGGTGGCCTCATACAGTTCTCTGCAGCATTTTGCACCTATTTCAAAATAACACATCTTGAAAGTTCAGTACCTGTAAGACACGTGACAAAAAGCTTTTATGTGAAACTCATTTTCATTGTCCCCAGCGAAAAGAGATTTTTTAAAAAATGCCTAATCAAGACAGCAACAATTAATCCTATGCTTGGATGTTTCAACTAAGGAAAACTACTTTTTTAATATTTCTTTGTCTAATTTAGTATGGATGTCACTTGCAATGGGGCTCAATTTAAATGTAAAAATGTAAATTATAATTATTTCCTCCTACCTAGATAACATTAGAACGCAACAGTGAGCAAGCAAAGCAACATTTAGAAAGTTGTAATGGAAAATAAAGGCCTATAAATTGAATTGCACGACGCCTGTTTTTAGGTAAAAAAATTAAAGCTGAAGGGTGATGGGGCATGCACATGCTCAGTCTATAGTGGCAGAGTGCTGGATGAATGGAGGGTCTGGTGCCTGTTTCAGGCCTCTGTGGAAAATTGGATCATGATTGACCACAGCATGCGCTATACCTAAAGCAACTAGACCAGCGGTCCGAAAAGGGACTGATGAAAGTTGCCCAAAAATGTCAGTAACCTTTTTCTTAACCTGAATGTGAAGCCAGGAGGAGGAGTAAGAGTGCTGGCCACCCCTTACCCTGTTTCCAATCACCTCCCCCGGACGCTCTATAGGACCAGTGTCAGTACCACTGCTCCCGCCAGTCAACACCCTCCTCCTCACAACTGGCACACTGGTACCACCCGCACACCGGTTGCATCCTGATGATACACATGGAATAATTTTACATGGTCCACTTGTGTATCAATTATGTCGGTGCCGCCACTGATTTTCCTCAAATTTGAGCGCAAACCAATTTCTAGACCAGCCTTTGGCTTATTTCCAGCAATAGATCAAGTACATAAATCTGAACAGTCAAAGGGTAAAATAAAAGACGTGTAAGAAACATATGAAAGATCACAGACCTGGAACGTTAACTCTGTTTCTCCACAGATGCTGCCAGATCTGCTGTGTATATCCAGCACTTTCTGTATTTATTAACTATTTATGGCTGGATAAGGTAATGTATTTTTACTTTCTGGAAGAACTCTTATAATGGCTCAATTGATTCATCACAGCACATCACTTTGATTTCATGTGTGAATATAAACCCTGTGAGGAACCCAAGATTGTGATTCATTTTTTGATCAATATTGCAAACCTTAAACCAGAAATATCTTTTTCCACATGCAGCCCTTCACACCACTTTTTAACCTGAGCCAAAGAGTAATTGATAGTCATAGAGTCATACAGCATAGAAACAGACCCTTTGGCCCACCGCGTCCACGCCGACCATAATGCCTATCTATACTAATCCCATCTGCCTGCATTAATTCCATATCCCTCTATGCCTTTCTCATTTACATACCTGTCCAGATGCCTCTTAAATGTCGCTACTGTTCCTGCCTCCACCACCTCCTCAGGCAGCTCATTCCAGATACCCACTATTCTTTGTATGAAACATTTACCCCTTTGATCCCCTTTAAACCTCCTCCTTCTCACCTTAAATCCATGCCTTCTAGTTTTAGTCACCATGACCATGGGAAACAGACTCTGGCTATCTACCCTATCTATGCCTCTCATAATTTTATATACCTCTATCATGTCCCCTCTCGGCCTCCTTTGCTCCAGGAAAAACAAACCCAGCCTATCCAATCTCTCTTTATAACTCAAGCCCTCCAAACCAGACAACATCCTTGTGAATCTTTTCTGTACCCTCTCTAGCTTAATCACATCTTTCCTGTAGTGCGGCGACCAGAACTGCACACAGTACTCCAAATGCGGCCTAACCAACGTCATGCACAACTGTAACAAGACGTCCCAACTCTTGTACTCAGTGCCTCAGCCAATGAAGGCAAGCATAACATACAATGCCTTCACCACCCTGTCTACCTGTGTTGCCACTTTCAGGGAACTATGTACTTGCACCCCAAGGTCTCTCTGCTCAACAACACTCCCCAGGGCCCTGCCATTCACTGTATATGTCCTGCCCTGGTTTAACTTCCCAAAATGCATCACGTCACACTTGTCTGTGTTAAATTCCATTTGCCAATCCTTTGTCCACTTTCCCAGTTTATCTATATCCTGTTGTAACCTTAGACAACCTTCTTCACTGTCCACTATACCACCAATTTTGGTGTCATCTGCAAACTTACTAATCATGCCCCTTACATTCACATCCAAGTCATTAATATATATGACAAACAACAGAGGGCCCAGCACTGATCCCTGTGGCACACCACAGGTCGGCCTCCAATCTGAAAAACAACCCTCCACTACCACCCTCTGCCTCCTATCATCAAGCCAATTTTGCATCCAATTTGCGAGCTCACCCTGGATCCCATGTGTTCGAACCTTCTGGACTAGTCTACCATGCAGGACCTGGTCAAAGGCCTTGCTAAAGTCCATGTAGACAACGTCCATCGCACTGCCCTCATCAATCCTCTTGGTCACCTCCTCGAAAAACTCAATCAAATTCGTGAGACATGATTTCCCACGCACAAAGCCATGCTGACTATCCCTAATCAGACCATGCCTTTCCAGATGCATATAAATCCTGTCTGTCAGAATCCCTTCCAATAGCTTTCCCACCACTGATGTAAGGCTCACCAGCCTGTAGTTCCCTGGCTTTCCCTGCTGCCCTTCTTAAATAAAGGCACAACATTAGCCATCCTCAAGTCTTCCGGTACCTCACCCGTGGCTAACGATGATACAAAAATCTCTGCCAGGGCCCCAGCAATCTCCTCCCTTGCTTCCCATAGCATCTTAGGATACACCTGGTCAGGCCCTGGGGATTTATCCACCTTAATGCACTTCAAAACCTCCAACACCTCCTTTGTAATGTTGATATGCTCCAGGATATCTGTGTTCCCTCCCTTGAACTCACTAGCTTCCATGACCTTCTCCACGGGAAATACGGACGAGAAATATTCATTTAAGACCTCACCCATTTCCTGTGGCTCCACACGTAGATTGCTACATTGATCCTTAAGGATCTCTCCCTAGCTACCTTTTTACTCTTAATGTACTTATTGAATCTTTTAGGATTCTCCTTTATCTTATCTGCCAGGGAAATCTCAAGGCTCCTTTTTGCCCTCCTAATTTCCTTCTTAAGTGTAGTCCTACATCCCCTATACCCCTCGAGGGACTCGCTCGATCCCAGCTGCCTATACCTGACACATGCCGCCTCCTTTGTCCTGACCAGACCCTCAATATCCCTCGTCAACCAAGGTTCCCTAAACTTGCCAGCCTTGCCCTTCCATCTAACAGGAACATTCCAGCCCTGAACTCTTCCTATCTCACTTTTAAAAGCCTCCCACTTGCCAGATGTCCCTTTACCTGTAAACAGCCTCTCCCATTCAACCTTTGAGAGTTCCTCTCTGATGCCATCGAAATTAGCCTTCCCCCAATTTAGGACTTCAACCTGAGGACCAGTCCTATCCTTTTCCATAACTATGTTGAAGCTAATAGAGTTATGGTCACTGGTCCAAAAGTGCTCCCCCACTGACACATCAACCACCTGCCCATCCTCATTTCCTAAGAGGAGGTCAAGTGTAGCCCCTTCTCTAGTAGGGCTATCCACATACTGCTTCAGAAAACTATCCTGGACACACTTAACAAATTCTTCCCCATCTGATCCCTTAGCACTAAGGCAGTCCCAGTCAATATTAGGGAAGTTAAAATCACCTACTATTACAACCCTATAATTCCTACACCTATCTGTGATTACCCTACATATATGCTCCTCCGCTTCCCTCTGACTATTGGGGGGCCTATAGTATAATCCCATCAAAGTGATCACCCCTTTCTTATTTCTAAGTTCTACCCATATGGCCTCGCTGGACATTCCCCCCGGGATATCCTCTCTAAGTACTGCCGTGATGTCCTCCCTAATCAATAGTGCAACTCCCCCTCCTCTCTTGCCTCCACCTCTGTCACGCCGGAAAGATTGGTACCCTGGAACATTAAGCTGCCAGTCCTGCCCATCGCTCAACCACGTTTCCGTAATAGCTATAATATCACAATCCCATGTACCGATCCATGCTCTGAGTTCATCTGCCTTACCTGTAAGGCTTCTTACATTAAAGTAAATGCAGTTTAGCCTACCAGACCTTCCACGGTCCCTGTCCTGCCCCTGCCTGGCCTTCCTACTGGACTTGCTTGCTTTAACCTCTACATTTGCCTCAACTATCTCATCTGAGAGACTACTACTTTGGGTCCCACCCCCCTGCAAGACTAGTTTAAACCCTCCCGAGTAGTGCTAGCAAACCTCCCCGCAAGGGTATTGGTCCTCCTCCAGTTTAGATGCAACCCGTCCTTCTTGTACAGGTCACCTCTGCACCAGAAGAGATCCCAATGATCCAAGTAACTGAAGCCCTCCCGCCTACACCAGCTCTTCAGCCACGCATTCATTTGCCTAATCCTCCTATTCCTACCCTCACTAGCACGTGGCACAGGGAGTAATCCTGAGATTACAACCCTAGAGGTCCTGCTTTTTAACCCTCTGCCTCACTCCCTATATTCACTTTGCAGGACCTCATCTCTTTTCCTGCCTATGTCGTTAGTACCAATATGAACCACGACCTCTGGCTGCTCACCCTCCCCTTTCAGAATGTCCTGCAGCCGCTCTGAGACATCCTTGACCCTAGCACCAGGGAGGCAACATACCACCCTGGAGTCTCGTTTGCGGCCACAGAAACGCCTATCTGCATCCCTTATGATAGAATCCCCTATTACTATAGCTGTTCCAACCCTTTTCCTCCCCTGCTGTGCAGCAGAGCCCTCCGTGGTGCCACGAACTTGACTGTTGCTGCTTTCCCCTGGGAGGTCAACCCCCCCCCCCAACAGTATCCAAAGCAGTATATCTGTTTGAGAGGGGGATGGCCACAGGGGACTCCTGCACTACCTGCCTGCGCCTACTACTCCGTCTGGTAGTCACCCATCTCTTTTCTGCCTGTGCAGCCATTACCTTCGGTGTGACCACCTCACTAAACGTGCTATCCACGATGTCCTCAGCATCGCGGATGCGCCACAGTAAATGCACCTGCAGTGCCAGCTCCGTAATACGGCTAGTCAGTAGCTGCAGATGGATACACTTCCTGCACACATGGTCATCAGGGACACTGGAAGCGTCCCTGATTTCCCACATATCGCAGGAGGAGCATATCATGGGGCTGAGCTCTCCTGCCATGACTTACCCTTAGGTTAATTAGTTACTCCCTGAATTAAAAAAATACTAATTATACTAGGGGCCTTGTTATACCCACTTCAATCCAAAATTCTTTTTAAAAAAAAAACACTTTAGTAGTACTCACCTTATCTCCAGAGGTTTTATTTGCAACAACAAAAAACTTACCCCTTATTTTTTAAGATATTTTAACAGTTGCTACTCACCAACCAATCACCTTGCAGCTCTCCTGTGGTGTCACTGTTGGCTTCCCCTTTCAAAACTCAGGCGCGCTGACGCTGCTCTTTTTAAACACTGCCGGTCTCCCTCAGTCACCTCCTTTCCCGCTGCTGCTGCAATTTTTAAACACTGCCGGTCTCCCTCAGTCACCTCCTTTCCCGCTGCTGCTGCAATTTTTAAACACTGCCGGTCTCACTCAGTCTCCTTCTTTCCCTTACCGCTGCTCTTTTTAAACACCGCCGGTCTCACTCAGTCTCCTTCGTTCCCGCTGCCGCTGCACTTTTTAACCACCACTGGTCTCACTCAGTCCACTGATACTTGTGGTTCAAAATCTATTGTGTTTCAAATCGTGAAATACACAAATCTTTCTATATTTTTATGGGGTTTTGATACTTTAATTTCATTACTGCTTGCTGAAAACAGCATATGTATATGAAAGACACATTACTTGTCTGTACCACAGGGTCAGACGTGGCTCAGTGGTAGCACTCTTGAGTCTGAGTCAAAAGATTAGGTTCAAACCCTTGCCAGAGACTTGAGCGCATAATCTCGGCTGATACTTCACGGCAGTGTGGCTGTGCTGCACTGTCAGAGGTACCGTCTTTTGGATCAGACGTTAAACTAAAGCCCCTTCTGCTCTCTCGGGTGAACCTAAATATCCTGTGGCACGATTTGAAGAACAGCAGGGAATTCTCTGTCGTGTCCTGGCCAACAACGAGAACCTATATGTATATAGTGGCTTTGATGTAGATAACGTGCCAAGGTACTTCATTGGAGTGTTAGAAAATAAAATTTGACATCAAGCCAGATAAGGAAATATTAGGGCAGATGATCACATCCTAGGTTCCAGGCAGTATCTTAAAGGAGGAAAGAGAGGTGGAGAGGCTTAGGGAGCTTAGAGTCTTGGCAGCTGAAGGTACGGCCACCAATTGTGGAGTGATTAAAATCAGGGCTGCTCATGAGGCCAGAATTGGAAGAGTGCAGATGTCTTGGAGGGTTGTGGGGCTGGAGGAGATTACAGAGATAGGGAGGAGCAAACTCTTAGAGGGATTGGAAAACAAGGATGAGAATTTTAAAATCGAGACATTGATTGTCTGGGAGCCAATTTGGGTCAGCGAGCAGAGGAGAGTAGTGAACAGGACTTGGTGTGAGTAAGGACACAGGCAGCAGAGTTTTGGATGACCTGAAGTTTACGGAGGGTAGAATGTGGGTGACCAGTCAGAAGTCCATTGGAATAGTCAAGTCTAGAAGGAATTAAAGGATGATTGAGCATTTCAGAAACAGATGAGCTGAGACTGGAGCGAAGTAGGGCAATGTTACGTAGGTGGAAATAGGCGGTCTTGCTGATGGCATGGATAAATGGTCAGAAGTTCTTCTCGGGGTCAAATATGACACCGAGTTTGCAAACAGTCTGATTCAGCATTAGACAGTTGTCAAAAAGAGGGATGGAGTCAGCAGCTAGGGAACATAGTTTGTAGTTGGGACAGGGGACTATGGCTTCAGTCTTCCCAATATTTAGGTGGAGGAAATTTCTGTTCATCCAGTACTGGACAATGGACAAATAATCTGATAATTTAACAACAGTCAAGACAGATGATGGTGAGGTAGAGCTGTGTATTGTCAACGTACGTGTGAAAACTAACACTATTTGCCAATGATGTTGCTGAGGGGGAGCATGTAGAAGAGAATTGGGGGGGGCGGGGTGGTGCAAGGATAGATTCTTGGGAGACAGCAGAGATTATAATGCAGGAGCAAGAAGAGAACCATTGCAAGTAATACTCTGGCTATACTTAGATAGATAAGAATGGAAACAGGGCAAGTGCAGTCCTATCCAGCTGGAACATGAAAGAGAGGTGTTGGAGAAGCATGCTGTGTTTAACTTCGGTGGTGGGAAACTTCTAGAAAGAATAATTTGGGACAAAATTAACACTCACATGGACAAATGCAGGTTAATTAAAGAAAGCCAGCATGGATTTCTTAAGGAAAAATCATGTTTAACTAACTTGCTGGAGAAGGTAACTGAGAGGGTTGATGAAGGCAATGCAGTTGATCTGGTTTACATGGACTTTCAAAAGGCGTTTGATACAGTGCCACACAACAACCTGTAAGCAAAGTTATAGCTCATGGAATAAAAGGGACAGTAGCAACATGGGTATGGAATTGGTTGAGTGACAGGAAACAAAGAGTAGTGGTTAATGGATATTTTTCGGGCTGGAAGGGTCAGTGCTGGGACCCTTACTTTTCCTGATATATATTAATGACCTAAACCTTGGTGTACAGGGCAAAATTTCAAAGTTTGCAGATGATACAAAACTTGAAAGCATTGTGAACTGTGAGGAGGATAATGTAGAACTGCAAAAGGACATACACAAGTTGGTGGAATGGGCTGGCAGATGAAGTTCAATGCAGTGAAATGTGAAATTATTCATTTTGGTAGGAAGAACATAGAGAACATATAAGGGTACAATTCTAAAGAGGGTGCAGGAGCAGAGGGACTTGGGTATATATACGCATAAGTCATTGAAGGTGGCAGTTCAGGCTGAGAGAGCAGTTAATAAAGCATACAGTATCCTGAGCTTTATTAATAGGGGCATAGAGTACAACAGCAAGGAAGTTATGTTCAACTTGTATAAGACACTAGTTCGGTCTCAGCTGGAGTATTGCATCCTGTTCTGGGCGCCGCACTTTAGGAAAGATGTGAGGGCATTGGAGAGAGTGCAAAAAAGATTCACAAGAGTGGTTCCAGGAATGAGGAACTTCAGTTATGAAGATAGATTTGAGAAGTTAGGACTGTTCCTTGGAGAAGAGAAGGTTGAGAGGTGATTTGATAGAGCTATTCAAAATCATGAGGGGTCTGGACAGAGTAGATAGGGAGAAACTGTTCCCACTCATGAACGGATCGAGAACGCGAGGGCACAGATTTAAATTAATGGGTAAGAGAAGCAAAAGCGACATGAGGAAAAGTTTTTTCACGCTGTGAGTAGTTAAGGTCTGAATGCACTGCCTGAGAGTATGGTGGAGACAGGGTCAATTGAAGCATTCAAAAGGGAATTAGACTGTTAGATGAAAAGAAAGACTGTTCAGGGTTATGGGGAGAAGGTGGGGGAATGGCACGAAGTGAATTGCTCTTTCGGAGAGCTGGTGCAGAGCTGGGCCAGATAGCCTCTTTCTGGACTCTTAACAATTCTGTGATTCATTCGTGTCAAAGACTGCAGACAGGTCAAGAAGGATGAGGAAGGACAGTTTATTTTTGTCACATTCCCATAGGATATCATTTATCCTCAAACAGGATCATTAAAACATTTATCTAGTTTATCTAGTTAATCAGATTAACACTCATTAGTGTTTGTGGGACCTTTCTGTGTGCAAATTGGTTGCTTCATTTCCCTACATTACCACAATGACCACACTTAAAAAGTAATTAATTGGCTGTGAAGTGCTTTGGAATGTCCTGAGCTCATGAAAGGTGCTGTATAAATGAAAATACTTTATGTGCCAAAGCCCAATTAAAGACAGTTGCCTCTGTCTTGTTGGACCACTGTGCTAGTTGCCAAATGCCAGAAACACTTGGCTGTGAGAAGGAGACAAAACTAATTGTTTGTAATTGTTTCTCCCAATAGTGGGTGTTCTACTTACCACTCACCTCTGTCTTGATGTAGATGTATGGGATAAACCTTGGCTCAGGTATAAAGTTAAAACCTGACCCGGGCTCATCCCAACAACAGCCAACCTGAACCCAACCCTGGCCTGAGTCCTTTAATTTTTTTAAATGACCAATCCGACCCGAACCCGACACATGTCGTCAGGTTTGGTCGGGTAGGCAGGCTTTACTGCAGAGTTCAGAGTCCGGACTGCACGTTTCCTGCCTTGACGTCCTGAATGTTCATTTGAAGATTATTTCCCAGAGCAAGGCAGCACTGTCCACATCCAGCCCGACCCGAGCCCGAATGCTGGACCCGGAAGAAAGACCTGACCCCGACATTTGTCGTCTGGTTCGGGTCGGGTAGGCAGGCTTTAGTATGGGTGGAGACATCTCTAGGAAAAAAGCAAAATACTGCAGATGCTAGAAATTTGAAATAAAAACAGAAAATCTTGGAAATATTCGGCAGCATCTGTGGAAAAAGAAACAGGATTAACATTTCAGCTCGATGACCTTTTGTCAGTACTCAGAATTTCTTACAAAAGGTCATTGACCTGAAATGTTAACTCTGTTTCTTTCTCCACATTTCTAGGAGGTTGCCCTGATGTGACGGTTGCAATTTTGATCACAAAATTGACTCTAATATTGGGTTCCACACAGGATATTTAGTCATGCTTTGAAATCAAAAGAAATGTGTTGTGATGGATCAGTAGAATGACTGCAATAGAGTTCTTCCAGAAAACAAAAATACAGGAACGTATGCAGCCATAATATTATTTAGCTTGCTTGTCTTATGTTTTCTCAGGCTGTTCAGATTTACTTGTTTGAGCTACTGCTAGAAACCTTGTAAAACATATAAGCTTTAATGGCTTTAAGGACACATTGGCCTTGGCCAGTGGGTTTGAAATGACAATAGTGGAGGAGTTGCCAGAGCCAAATAGGTGGGTGGAAAATCCAGATATTATTATCTTTTTGCTCATTTCTTGAAGGCTTTTCCTGCTGACACTACTTTGTTGCTGGGCTTCGTGCCAAAGGTCAACCACAATGGCAACCTTGTCTTTGTATATTTAATGTATAAATATGTCCAAGATGTCTAAAAGAGAGAAACAGCCACAGGGTGTAACTGCAGGAGTTGAGAGGCTTGAAATGGTGGGTTTGAGGAGGAAAGTAATGGAGAGAGGGGAAGTGGGGTGGGGGATTTGGAAAGGACTTGGAGAAAGCCAAATGACAGTAGAATGGGGGACATTGAAGTAGTGTAAATAAGGCAGTGGATGGATTGTAGATGAGGATGTGGATTTTGAAATCAATATTTGGGGATAGAGTGCTAGCATAGATTGCAAACATTGGCAAGTCGGGCTGTGTGCAGTTAAGATGCATCTCGTGGAATTTTGAATGAGATTGTAGAGAGTGGAGCTTGGGAGGCTGGCAAAGAGGGCATGAGAAAAATTAGGTTAGGAGGTGACAAAATCATGGATAATCTGCAGTGGAGGTGAGATAGAGGTCGAGGTGGGTGGTGTTGCTGAGGTGGAAGTAAGAATTTTTAAAGGAATTTAGGTTAGGTATGGGATCTGATGTTCAATTCCTGGGTCGAGCAGCATGCCAAGGTTGTGGACTATGTGATGAGGCCTCAGCAGGCAATCGTGAGGGAGAGATGGAATCAGTGTTAAGAGTTCAGAGCTTTTTTATGAGGGCTGAATATGATGACTTGGTCTTGCCAGTATTCAATAGGAGGAAATTCTGGTATATCCTTGGCATGATACGAATTAGGAGCAGGAGTAGGCCATTCGGCCCTTTGAGCCTACTTCATCATTCAACAAGATCATGGCTGATCTGATTGGGACCTCAACTCCACTTTACCATCTAACTCCAATAACCTTTGAGTCCCTTGTTAGTCAAGAATTTATCTACCTCTGCCTTAAAAACATTCAAACATGGACAGAAGAGCTGAACTTAAGAGGTGAGGTGAGAGTGACTGCCCTTGACATCAAGGCAGCATTTGACTCAGTTTGGCATCAAGGAACCCTAGCAAAATTAGAGTTAATGGGAATCAGGGGGAAAACTCTCCACTGGTTGGAGTTGTACCTAGTGCAAAGGAAGATCATTATGATTGTTGGAGGTCAATCATCTGAGCTCCAGGACATCACTGCAGGAGTTCCTCATGGTAGTGTCCTAGGTCCAATCATCTTCAGCTGCTTCATTAATGACCTTCCTTCAGTCATAAGGTCAGAAGTGGGGATGTTTGCTGATGATTGCACAATGTTCAGCACCATTCGTGACTCCTCAGGTACTGAAGCAGTCTGTGTAGAAATGCAGCAAAACCCAGACAATATTCAGGCTTAGGCTGATAAACGGCAAGTAACATTCACGCCGCACAAGTGCCAGGCAATGACCATCTCAAACAAGAGAGAATCTAACCATCCCCCCCTTGACATTCAATAGCACTACGATTGCTAAATCCCCCACTATTAACATCCTGGGGGTTACCATTGAACAGAAACTGAACTGGAGTAGCCATACAAATACCATGGCTACAAAAGCAGGTCAGAGGCTAGGACTCCTGCGGCGAGTAACTCACCTCCTGACTTCCCAAAGCCTGTCCATCATCTACAAGGCACAAGTCAGGAGTGTGATGGAATACTCTCCACTTGCCTGGATGAGTGAAGCTCCAAGAAGTTTGAGACCATCCAGGATAAAGCAGCCCGCTTCATTGGCACCACATCTACAAACATTCACTCCCTCCACCACCGACACACAGTGGCAGCAGTGTGTACCATCTACAAGATTCACTGCAGCAATGCACCAAGGCTCCTTAGACAGCACTTTCCAAACCCATGACCTCTACCACTTAGAAGGACAAGGGCAGCAGATGCATGGGAACACCACCACCTGCAAGTTCCCCTCTAAGTCACACACCATCCTGACTTGGAAGTATATTGCTGTTCTTTCACTGTCACTGGGTCAAAATCCTGGAACCCCCTTCTTAGCAGCACTGTGGGTGTACCTATCCCACATGGACTGCAGCAGTTCAAGAAGATGGATCACTACCACCTTCTCAAGGGCAATTAGGGATGGGCAATAAATGCTGTACTAGACAGTGATGCCCACATCCCATGAACAAATAAAAAAAATTCAATGACCCTGCCTCCACCGGTATCTGGGGAAGAGAGTTCCAGACTCACAACCTTCTGAGAGAGAAAAATTCCCCTCATCTCCATCTTAAATGGGCAAGCTCTTATTTTTAAACTCTGTCCCCTAGTTCTAGTCTCTCCCACAAAGGAAAACATCCTTTCAGCATCCACCCTGTTAAGTCCCCTCAGGAACTTATATGTTTCAATAAGATCACCTCTCATTCCTCTCAACTCCAATGGATACAGACCCAACCTGTCCAATCTTTCTTCATAAGATAACCCTCCCATCCCAGGTATCAGTCCAGTGAACCTTCTCTGAATTACCTCTAACACATTTATATTCTTTCTCAAATAAGGAGACCAAAACTGTGCACTTTACTCCTGGTGTGGTCTCACCAATACCCTATACAACTGTAGCAAAACAACCCAACTTTTATATTGCCCTTACAATAAATGACAATATTCCATTTGCCTTCCTAATCACTTGCTGTATATGTATACCAACCTTTTGTGATTTCCTGTACCAAGACACCCAGATCCCTCTGTACCTCAGAGTTCTGCAGTCTCCCTCCATTTAAATAATATGCTGCTTTACTATTCTTCCTGCCAAAGTGAATAAGTTCACATTTCCCACATTAAACTCCATTTGCCAAATTTTAGCCCACACACTTAACCTATCTATATCCCTTTGCAGACTCCTTATGTCCTCATCACAATTTATTTTCCTACCTATCTTTGTGTCACCAGCAAATTTAGCAACCATACATTCGGTTCTTTCATCCAAGTCATTCATATAAATTGTAATAGCTGGGGTCCCAGCACTGATCCCTGTGGCATTCCACTCATCATATCTTGCCAACCCCAAAATGACCCATTATGCCAACTCTCTGTTTCCTGTTAGTTAACCAATCCTCTATCCATACCAATATGTTACCCCCAACGCCATGAGCTTTTATTTTGTTTAGTAACCTTTGTGGCAAGTCGAAGAGAATTAGTAGTTGGCAGGAAAAAAGACAGAGGCGCGAGGGGAGAGCCAACTGTGTAACAGCTCCGACAAACAAATTTCTCTGCAGCACCTGTGGAAGAGCCTGTCACTCTAGAATTGGCCTTTATAGCCACTCCAGGTGCTGCTTCACAAACCACTGACCACCTCCAGGCGCTTATCCATTGTCTCTCGAGATAAGGAGGCCAAAGAAGAAGAAGAAGTAACCCTTGATGTGGTCAAATGCCTTCTGGAAATCTAAGTATAGCACATCCACATGTTCCCCTTTATCCACATTGTTTGTTACTTCCTCAAAGAACTCCAATAAATTAGTCAAACATGATTTTCCTTTCAAAAAACCATGTTGACTCTGGCTGATTACATTGAGATTTTCTAAGTGCCCCGCTGTAACCTCCTTAGTAATAGATTCCAACATTTTCCTGATGACAGATGTTAATCTAACTGGCCTGTAGTTTCCTGCTTTCTGTCTCCCTCCTTTCTTGTACAGAGGAGTCACATTCGCTATTTTCCAATCGAGGGAATTTTGGAAAATTAAAACCAATGCATCTACTATCTCAGCAGCCACTTCTTTCAAGACCCTAGGATGAAGTCCATCAGGACTTGGGGACTTGTCAGCTTTTAGTTCTAATAATTTTCTCAGTACCCTTTTCCTGGTGATGGTAATTGTTTAAAGTTCTTCCCTCCCTGTCACCTCCTGATTCACAATTATTTCTGGGATGTTATTTGTATCCTCTACAGTGAAGACGGATGCAAAATATCTGTTCAATTCATCCGCCATCTGCTTATTTCCATTATTACTTTCCCAGACTTACTCTCTAGAGGACCAACGCTCACTTTACTTACTCTTTTTCCTTTTTAAATACCTGTAGAAACACTTGCTATCTGTCTTTATATTTATAGCTAGCTTTCTCTTGTACTCTAATTTCTTCCTCCTTGTTAATCTTTTAGTCATTCTTTGCTGTTCTTTATATTCTGCCTAATCTTCT
The DNA here is from genome assembly GCF_036365525.1 of Heterodontus francisci. NCBI lineage: Eukaryota > Metazoa > Chordata > Chondrichthyes > Heterodontiformes > Heterodontidae > Heterodontus > Heterodontus francisci. The sequence continues at coordinate 36,562,728 of NC_090388.1, read as the reverse complement.
GACCTGCCTCCCATCTTCGCAGAATTATATGCTTTTTCTTTTAATTTGATTAACTAGAATTTGTTAGTTCGCCACAGATGGAGCATCCTTCCCTTAAAGTCTTTCTTGTTCACTGGAATGTATCTTTTCTGAGTATTCTGAATTATCTCCTTAAATGTCTGCCACTGTATCTCTACTGACCTATCCCTTAACCTAATTTGCCAGTTTACTTTAGCCTGCTCTGCCTTCATGCCCTCATATTGCCCTTATTTAAGTTTAAAACACTAGTCTTAGTGTTCCCTCAAACTGAATGTGAGATTCAACCATATTATGATTATTGCTACCTAGGGCCACCTTCACTATGAGGTCATTAATTAATCTGTCTCATTGCACAGTACCAGATTTGATATAGCCTGCTCGCTGGTTGGCTCTAGAATGTGCTGCTCCAAGAAACTGTCCCAAAAACACTCTATGAAACTCATCATCCAGGTTACCTTTGCCAATCGGATTCAGCCAATCTACATGTAGATTAAAATCACCCATGATTATTGTCGTACCTTTCTCACAAGCTCCCAGAGAAATTATGTTGAAAAAGCATAGAGGTCGGTGGTGTCAGCATACGTATGGAAATTGACCCTGTCCGTACAGATGGTATTACCGGGAAGCGGTGCAGAAAAAAACAAGGAGAACAAAAGGAGGCCAATTAGCGATTTAGTGTTTGTATCCACAAACATTTTGAACTGTTTTGTAATGTATTTTTTTTAACAGATTTTTATGAATAAAGTATATTTTTGGAAAAAAAATGCTTGTGGGAAAGAACAGGCCATCAATATAAGATAGTCGCCAAGAAATCAAAAAACAAATTCAGATGAAAACTTGTTATCCCGAGAGTGGTGGAACATGCTACTATAGGGAGTGGATGAAGCAAATAGTAAAGAATCATTTCAGGTGAGGGCTAGATAAGCATATGAGGGGGAAGGGAATATAGGGTTGTGCTGATAGAGTTAGCTGAGGAAGGATGGGAGGAAGCTTGAGTGGAGCATAAATGCTGGTATGGATTTGTTGGGCCAAATGTCCTGTTTCTGATGAAGGGTCACTGACCTGAAATGTTATCTCTCCTTCTCTCTCCACAGATGCTGCCAGATCTGCGGAGTATTTCCAGCACTTTTTGTTTTTGATTCAGATTTCCAGCATCTGCAGTATTTTGCTTTTATATTCATCTCCTGTTTCTGTGCTGTATATTCTATGTAATTCTATGTTTTGTGTTTGCAAATAGCCTGCATGTCTGTGAATGGTAAATTATGTTTTGATCTCCCCAATAAGGGAGACTTAATAATACTAAAGGAGCTAGAGACCAAAAAAATTCAACAGCATCCACTTTTGGGCACCTCACCCGCACAGACGACTCTCAAATGAGGAGGTCCGAGGAGCTTGAGATTTTGGACCTCGGACCTCATTACCATGCAGAAAACACAGTGGTAGGAGCCTGCACTGGTTCGTATGCCAATCTCCAGGTATGATCCCAGGGATTTGGATTATTGTTAGCTGGGCCTCAGATTGTAATTTGGGTGGGTGGGTGGTGCTTGGAGGCTGGTGGAAGAAGATCGCGGGGGGTGTGGGATATTGTTGGGGAGTCAGGGAGGGCTGTTGTTGGTTGGGGGGGTCTAGAAGGTTGAGGAAGAAGATCATCAGGGTCTGCAGGGGGCTCAGAGTGTAATGGGGGAGTGCTAGGTGGTCAGAGAGGAAGAATGCAGGGTCTGGAGGAGGATTGTTGAAGGAGGCAGTCGGTGTGCTTCTGGGAGGGAGGGTGGTTTTGTGTGTGTGGGTGGGGGTTAAAAGGTCAGAGTCAGGAGTGAAGTCCAACATCTCGGGACTGGGAATGGTAGTAATTAAGGTAAGCACTAATTCTTTTTTTCATTTCTTGCTGCTTCGTGTTGATTTTCCTGGAGGCAATCAGCTGGCTGCCTTGGGCACAAACCAAAGTTGTATGAGGTAGCAGAAACAGGTATTAGGCTCCAATATGTTAATGTCCTAATGTCTGTTTCTGATGGAGGTAAAGGATGCCTCTTGTTTCGCCTTGACTAAAATGGCATCTGGCACAGCTCGCATCAGAATTGTGCACATGCGGCATAGGATGGCATTTTGGACACCATAGCATTGAAAATACAGGCATTATGGAACTGAGTTTCTAGCCCATTAGCTTTTGTGAGCCAATGATATGAAAAGTAGTATGTGACCTTTCCACTGAGGTAAGCTAATATACTTGTCTTGATCACTAGCCAGCTGGAAGTCTTGTCAACTATAATTTTAATGATAATGGTGTTTAACATTAAAGTGTGTTGACATAATATTAATTTTTTAGATATCAATAGAAACTTACAGGATTTGTGATATCGTATCTCATGGTATTCTGACTATCCTCAGCTTAGTGAATATTAAAAGCTGAATTTGGAAAGATATTCAACAGATTAAACTGCTGCTATTAACTTGTTAGAAACTGACACTACAGTAAATGTTTTGCTCATGCCTCTACAGGTTAGAGCCTACTCAAGGAAGAACTTATTGTCAGGCAGTGATTTCTGGTAACTTACCTTTGGATATACAGGTATGCAAGTGCTTTGAGGTATACAACTGTGCATGTCCAAACAGGAACGTAATTCTTTTATGCCATTAATAATCCAGAACAAACAACACTCTATTTAATTATATTCTCCACAGAAATTCCATCCATATTTGTGAACCCAAAGGTTCACACCATTTTGTAATTAATTACTGGAAATATTAACATCGCAGATGCTTTTTTGTGCATCAATTAACAGTCTCATTGAAGGCAGAGTGACTCAAATTGTTTTTCAACTGCTGTTATTACAAGCAAGACTATACTCAGTATATTATTGTAGAAAGTTTGCAAAAAAAATCAAGTGCATGTAATGGCAGTAAAAGGTCAGCAAAGCCAGGATGGACAGCAGCTCAATATTAAACAACAGAGATTCCATGATCAAGTTATTGAGACAGTTGATTGGTATAATGTAAGTCTACTAAATTTTTAAAAATACACAACGGAAGTTTAAAAAAAAGTTCACATGGGCTGCGGGTTTTGGAAGCTAAATGTGCTCTGAAAATGAACAATTCCAGGTTTGCACTATGGTAATGAAAGCTGGATCCAGGTGTAGGGGCCTGAAAAAAACAGCTCAGCAGTTATGTGCTCAATTATCATCTCTGCTATGAGGCTATGCCGCATAATATGGGGGAAAAAACTCCCAGAGTGTATAACAGATTGCGCTGGTGGCTGCAGGCTCTGAAAATTACCAGGATCATCAATCTTCCATGTAAGAGCTTTGTTAAAATGAGGCTATTGCAGTGTTGTGGAGTTGTCAGACAGGTTCAGCGCTGGAACAGTTTGTTCTTTAAACTAGTCGAAGTTTGTTACTTTGGCTGACAAAGGTAACTTTGTATTGCAGTTGACAACACTATATCGGCTAATGTGGAAACTTTAACACATTTGGTTTGTTTTTATTGTTAGATTTGAATGGAAAGCACATAAAGGTTGTGGTGTGCCCTTGGTCATATCATTTCCCACTCAGTTGGGAACGTTGCTAAAGGGTCCAGCACAGACACAGTTCTAATGCTGTGCTGACAATGCTCCTTTAGCTTTTCATTTTGTAGCATGCAGTTTGTCACATTTGACTAGGATCTAGGCATCATATTGCAAACCAGAAAGTACTGTCAGATAAAAATACACATTTTAATTTTTTGCTTGGCATTTCCAGAAAGTAATTATTTTAAAAGTTCCTGTTTGACTTCGAGGCTTCCTCCACCTCCCAAGCTACATACTAGTTTAACCAAAAACATTACCCTAAAGCATTATTGATTTAAGTACAATAACATATTTGATGATACCTTGCAATAAGGGTGAAGGCACAAATAATTTTCTCAAACCAAGTTTCAAAAAATCTTGAAGAAAACTAACTCCCTCCACTAATCTTTGCCAGAGTCATAAGATTCTACAGAATCTACACTTACAAACAGTAAGATCTCCAAGAGTGTTTCTGCTATTTCTTTGGAGTTTTATTATACCTAAAGAACAGATATCACTACATAAATGTCTTTACTTGTTTCCCATTTCCAGCAAACAATTGTTTATCCAAAACAAAATCCTGGTAAATTGCTCCCAAAATGTAATTGTCAAAAAAAAAATTTCTGTTGAAACTGGATAACTCAATGACAAGTTACAGTTCTATAGGAGTTCTCCATATGATAGCATGTTTTCTGTTTGTTGTGAAATATCTTTATGTGCATTCTTTCTTCAGTGCAGATCATTATTTTTATAATTTGGTGAAGAAACACATTTCAGATTTCTCAGCTAGAGGATGGTCGTGCTCTTGCTGACCACCACAACTCTGTTGAAATCTTGTGGTAGTGCAACGAAGAGGAAGAAGTCTGACACCACTCCAAAAAGAACATAGGAGCATAGCAACAGGAGTGGGCCATTTAGCTCCCCAAGCCTGTTTCTCCATTCTATGGGATCATGGCTGATCTGCGATCTAACTCCATATACCCAACTTTGCCCCATTTCCCTTAATACCTGTCGTTAACAAAAATCTAGCAATCTCAGATTTAAAATTAATGATTGATCTAACATCAATTACCATTTACGGGCGAGAATTCCAAACGTCTACCACCCTTTGCATGTAGAAGCGTTTCTTAATTTCACTCCTGAAAGGTCCAGCTCTAATTTTTAGACTACACTCCCCTATACTACCCAACCAGCAGAAATAGTTTCTGTCGATTTTATCTGTTCCCCTTAATATCTTGAAAACTTGGATCAAATCACCCCTTAACCTTCTAATTTCCAAGAAATACAATCCTGGTTTGTGTACTTTCTCCTTGTAATTTAACCCTCGGAGTCCAGGTATCATTCTGGAAAATCTACGCTGCACTCCTTCCAAGGCCAAAATATCCTTCCTAAGGTGTGATGCCTAGAACTGCTCACAGTACTCCAGGTGTGATCTGACCAGGGCTTTGTACAGCTGAAGCAGATCTTCTACTCCTTGTATTCTAGTCCTGCAGATATAAAGGCTAGCATGCCATTAACATATTTGATTATTTTCGGTATCTGTTCAAAACATTTTAATGATCTATGCAACTGGACCCCAAGTCTCTTTGGACCTCCACTGTTTCGAGCTTTTTTACCACTTAGAAAATAAAAGCTGAATTCAAATTCTCAAACTGCCATGTGGGATTTGAACTTACATTCTCAGGATTATTAAATCAAACCTCTGGATTACTGTTTCAGTGAGGTAACTATACTATAATACCCAGCATCTGAACAAACATAGGTGGAAGAAGATCAAGCTTGTCCTGAGGGTTGATTAATATGGAAAAATCCATCATCTGTACCTTTCTCAAGACTGTGGTGCTGGTGTGTTTGTGGTCAGTCATTTCAACAAACAATACTGTGGAAATTGCTTCCTTACATACTGCTTCAACAAGACTGAAGAAACAAAATGTATACATTTTATTCAGCTATGGTGGAAAATGAAAAAGTATGAACTATTTTCTTCCTCTCAGTGGTATGTAACAACTTGAGAAGAGAGGAACCCTGTTCCCAAACCTCTACTAGGACTCATCATTATGAGGTCTGGGAGAGTAATCCTGGTTACTGTGACTTTTTCATCTCTTGGTGAAATGTTGAGCCCTGCTCAGCTGGAACCTACATTGGAACTGCTGGGAGCCATAGATTCTAATGCAGCAAATTATGAGTTGGAACCCATTTCCAACAAGTCTGTTGCTACATATAGGAACGGGATCTTCCTCATGAGAATTTCATTCACAGATGTTGTAGCAAAAGCAATGTCTTAGTGTGTGTTTGTATTGTGAACAGATTTTATTGTAATTTATTGTAGATAATTTTCTGATAAACTTGCCATTGAGACATTGCAAATGAATGGGATGTCCTTCTATTAGTATCATCCAACACTGCAGAGAGGCACCAGGACACATTGAAAAATGGCAAGGAACGTTTTTAGAGAAATCTTCAAAATACTGCCTAAAATACTATTTACAGTACATATATGACAGAAACATGAATAATGTGGAAATAAAATACTGTGGAGGCTAAAAATCTGAAATACAAATAGAAAATGCCATAAATAATCAGCAGGTCAAGCAGCATCCATGGAGAGAGAAACAGAGTTAATGGCCGGAACTTTACGCCACCCCAGTGGGTTGGATGGTGGCATGGTGGGGGAGGGGGGGGCAGTGCAAAATTGAGCGGGAGGCTCCGGGAGGTCTACCCGCCCCGCTGCCATTGATTTGACGGCGGTCGGGTGTTGGGGGGGAACGGCCCACCCACCCAAGGCCAATCAAGCCCCTTAAGTGGCTACTTAATGGCCACATAAGGGCTCTTGCCCGCAGCCACGGGTATTTTACCCATGGCAAGCGGGCATGTTGGGGATGTGAAAAGCCACCCAGCGATAGCAGAGGGCCTTTCCGCGCCTTGGGGGGGGGGGCAATGGAAGTCGGGCACAGGATGCCCGATTGAGGGACGCCCACGCCTCCAAGTCCACCTCCGAGACCCAAGATGCCCCCAAATGACCACTGCAGCCTCACTAGGGAAGGACCCATCTCCCTGGTGAAGCATGCCCAATTTACCTTCCCTAATGGATCCATCTGGTCAGCTGGGCTGCAGTCCCAGCAGCGGCCACTGCTCCCGGTGGCGCTGCTGGGACTAAGAGCTGCTGGCCCGCTGATTGGCCGGCAGCTCACTGAGGCGGCACCTCCTCCCTCAGGCGGGTGGAAGTCCTGCCTCAGAACAATTAAAGTCCGGGGATCCGTAAAGTGCGGGATGAATCCCCGGGCTAGGTGGAAGAGGGTTCGCCACCAACGGGGCAGCACAGTGGCGCATTGGTTAGCACCGCAGCCTCACAGCTCCAGCGACCTGTGTTCAATTCTGGGTACTGCCTGTGTGGAGTTTGCAAGTTCCCCTTGTGTCTGCATGGATTTTCTCCGGGTGCTCCGGTTTCCTCCCACAAGCCAAAAGACTTGCAGGTTGGTAGGTAAATTGGCCATTATAAATTGTCCCTAGTATAGGTAGATGGTAGGGAAATATAGGGACAGGTGACGATGTGGTAGGAATATGGGATTAGTGTAGGATTAGTATAAATGGGTGGTTGATGGTCGCCACAGACGTGGTGGGCCGAAGGGCCTGTTTCAGTGCTGTATCTCTAAACTAAACTAAAGGTCGGTGGCGAAATCCTGTCCGCCGAAGGTAAAATCCAGCCCAATGTTTCAGGTCGGTGATCTTTCTTCAAAACTGGGAAGTGTCAGAGATGTGACAGGTATTAAGCAAATACAGAGGCGGGGAGGGGAAGAAAGAACCAAAGGGGAAGGTCTGTGATAGGATGGAAAGCAGGAGAGATTAAGTGACAAAAGAGATGATGGTGCATGACAAATGGGCTGGTAATGGGAGAAGTAAAGAAACAAAAGATGGGTCTGGAGGAGCAGTAAATGGCAACAGCAGAATCGTTACCAGCAATTGTTGTTTGAAAGAATGGAAACAATGATTACGATCTGAAATTATTGAAATCAATGTTGAGTCCAGAAGGTTGTAGAATGCTGAATTGAAAGTTGAGCTACTGCTCCTATAAGAGGCTGAGGTCAGAGTGGGAGTGGGACAGAGACTTAAAATTGCAAATAACCAAAACTCAGTGTCATGTTAGCAGACTGAACGGAGGTGTTTAGCAAAGTCCAGTTTTTCAGAGAAGTACATGGAGAAGGAGGGGGAGGATACAATTGTTGTGCTTCCTCTGTGTATATATGTACTTGTGTAACCATATATTGCAATGTTAATGGAGTGGATCATGAGCAGAGTGGGAAGTAGAGAATTTGTTGAGAGTGGGAATTCAGTAAAGAGGGGGAAGGAGGTGCTCCTTTTTTGCCTTTAACACCTGGAGTGATCTCTGGAAGCTTGAGGTAATAAGTATTCAAAGTTTTTTTGTTTAGTGCTTCATGCAGGTTAGTGTGTTTAAGACCAAATAAATAAAAAACAGACTAAAAGTTAATTACCTATCAATAAATATAAATCAAGATAAGGTAAGAACCTTACTAAAGAAGTTGAAGTGCTTGTCAAGAGGAAGAAGAAGGCTTATGTTAGGATGAGACGTGAAGGCTCAGATAGGGCGCTTGAGAGTTACAAGCTAGCCAGGAAGGATCTAAAGGGAGAGCTAAGAAGAGCAAGGAGAGGACACGAGAAGTCATTGGCGGATAGGATCAAGGAAAACCCTAAGGCTTTCTATAGGTACATCAGGAATAAAAGAATGACTAGAGTTAGATTAGGGCCAATCAAGGATAGTAGTGGGAAGTTGTGTGTGGAATCAGAGGAGATAGGGGAAGCGTTAAATGAATATTTTTCGTCAGTATTTACAGTAGAGAAAGAAAATGTTGTCGAGAAGAATACTGAGATTCAGACTACTAGGCTAGATGGGATTGAGGTTCACAAGGAGGAGGTGTTAGCAATTTTGGAAAGTGTGAAAATAGATAAGTCCCCTGGGCCAGATGGGATTTATCCTAGGATTCTCTGGGAAGCCAGGGAGGAGATTGCAGAGCCTTTGTCCTTGATCTTTATGTCGTCATTGTCGACAGGAATAGTGCTGGAAGACTGGAGGATAGCAAATGTTGTCCCCTTGTTCAAGAAGGGGAGTAGAGACAGCCCTGGTAATTATAGACCTGTGAGCCTTACTTCGGTTGTGGGTAAAATGTTGGAAAAGGTTATAAGAGATAGGATTTATAATCATCTTGAAAAGAATAAGTTCATTAGCGATAGTCAGCACAGTTTTGTGAAGGGTAGGTCGTGCCTCACAAACCTTATTGAGTTTTTTGAGAAGGTGACCAAACAGGTGGATGAGGGTAAAGCATTGGATGTGGTGTATATGGATTTCAGTAAGGCGTTTGATAAGGTTCCCCACGGTAGGCTATTGCAGAAAATATGGACGTATGGGGTTGAAGGTGATTTAGAGCTTTGGATCAGAAATTGGCTAGCTGAAAGAAGACAGAGGGTGGTGGATGATGGCAAATGTTCATCCTGGAGTTTAGTTACTAGTGGTGTACCGCAATGATCTGTTTTGGGTCCACTGCTGTTTGTCATTTTTATAAATGACCTGGAAGAGGGTGTAGAAGGGTGGGTTAGTAAATTTGCGGATGACACTAAGGTCGGTGGAGTTGTGGATAGTGCCGAAGGATGTTGTAGGGTACAGAGGGACATAGATAGGCTGCAGAGCTGGGCTGAGAGATGGCAAATGGAGTTTAATGCGGAAAAGTGTGAGGTGATTCACTTTGGAAGGAGTAACAGGAATGCAGAGTACTGGGCTAATAGGAAGATTCTTGGTAGTGTAGATGAACAGAGAGATCCTGGTGTCCAGGTACATAAATCCCTGAAAGTTGCTACCCAGGTTAATAGGGCTGTTAAGAAGGCATATGGTGTGTTAGCTTTTATTAGTAGGGGGATCGAGTTTCGGAGCCACGAGGTCATGCTGCAGCTGTACAAAACTCTGGTGAGGCCGCACGTGGAGTATTGCGTGCAGTTCTGGTCACCACATTATAGAAAGGATGTGGAAGCTTTGGAAAGGGTGCAGAGGAGATTTACTAGGATGTTGCCTGGTATGGAGGGAAGGTCTTACGAGGAAAGGCTGAGGGACTTGAGGTTGTTTTCGTTGGAGAGAAGCAGGAGGAGAGGTGACTTAATAGAGACATATAAGATAATCAGAGGGTTAGATAGGGTGGATAGTGAGAGTCTTTTTCCTCGGATGGTGATGGCAAACACGAGGGGACATAGCTTTAAGTTGAGGGGTGATAGATATAGGACAGATGTCAGAGGTAGTTTCTTTACACAGAGAGTAGTAAGGGCGTGGAACGCCCTGCCTGCAACAGTAGTAGACTCGCCAACTTTAAGGGCATTTAAGTGGTCATTGGATAGACATATGGATGAAAATGGAATAGTGTAGGTCAGATGGTTTCACAGGTCGGCGCAACATCGAGGGCCGAAGGGCCTGTACTGCGCTGTAATGTTCTTAAAAAAAAAGAACCAATGATAAAGAACTAAGGTAACTAAATCAGGTTTCAAAAACTGTGAGATTTTCCAGTGGCATCCAGTCAGCTGGGGTAAATCCTGGGCCCGGTGACATGACAGGAAAGGCCAGCTGGCTGGTGAGGAATACATTTTTGGCTGCGTTTGCTGACAACACAACCACTAGGTGGCGCTGTATTAGCACATGCGCAAATGCAGCCTGTTGCTCTGAAATGTCACTGTCTGCGATGTTCAGGCAGCTGCCAGGATTAAAGATTGCGCTGCTCAATTTATCACAGAGAAACAACCTCAACCCATGACAGCACACAATGGACATGTTCCATTCTCGGAGAACGTTGCGTTGTTTAAAGTCTCATCAGAAGGACAGCACCTCTGACAGTGCTGCACACCTCCGTAATTCAGTGAGGTTTCAGTGCCATCCTGCTCTCTGGCCGCTCACTCCCTGCTTCCCCCACCCTCCCCCCATCCTGCTCTCCGGCTGCTCACTCCCCACTTCCCCCTCATCCCTCCAGACGTTAGCTGTAGGCTCCGGGCTGCGCCGCTTCCTTCCTCTCGGCCAGTCGCTCCAATGTTCAATTGTTCCTCACCACGCCACCCCAAGAAGCAAGGCGGGCTGCAAGGGGTGACGGGGCAATGTAGAAGCAAGTGGCCGAGAGGAGGGAAGCAGTGCAGCCCGCGGCCTAGAGCTAGCTTCTGGCGGGATGGGGGGGGGTGCGGGGAATGGGGAGCGAGAGGCCAGAGAGCGGGATGGGCGGGAAGTGGGGAGTGAGTGGCCAGAGAACTGGATGGTGGGAGGAAACAGGGAGCAAGCAGCCGGAGGGTAGGGAGAGGAGCAAGGAGCGAGCGGCCTGGAGTGAGTAGCTGATGGGGGGGGGGGTGGGGGAGCATTTTCCTGCACATTAGCCAGTTAGCCCTGGAAAGTCGTAGGTTGTACATGTGCAGCGTCTCAGAGCGCAGGAGACTGTTTGCGCATGTGCGCAGCTTGGAGCATTCTGATGACATCAGCGGGCCACTGCGTTGTCAGGAGTCACTTTGTACATTTTTTTGCCGTCTAAGCTGGGGGAATGGTGTAAACTAGAAAGTAGGAATCTATTTCTAATACTTCATTAAATTAATCATTTAAATTAATTCCATTAAAAAAAACTAAAATTAAAGCAAGTTATTTAATTACATAGTTTAATTAATTAAATATATAAAACACCTTTGCATAGAGATGGCAGTGTTGGAGATGTGCTGCATCTGCAGCATGTGGGAGTTTGTGGAGCCTATAGTGTGATCCCAGGCTATCACATCTGCAGTTAGTGTCTGTAACTCAAGGAAGTTGTTGAGTTAGAGTCCAAGGTGCAGGCATTATGATGCATTAAGGAGGGAGGGAGAGAGTTAACTGGACGTTTTGATCCAGGAAGCAGTCACACCTCTAAGTGATTTAGATTTGGTTAACATCAGGGACAAGAGGATACCTTGGAAGGCTCGGAACATATGAGAGGGCACGAGAACCATTCAATTCATATATTGAAAGAATGGACATGTTTTTTCAGAGATAATATTTTGGGACTTGAAGGTGAAAGTGAAGAGGTCAAGCCTCAGAATAAGGCAATTCTTGAGCGCAAGAAAGCAATTTTGCTAATGGAAATTGGCCTGGAAGTGTATGGCACAATAACAGACCTTCCTGTTGCCAACAAAGTAGAAAATGCGCCATTCAAAACAACCATCACCAAATTGGAGGAACATTTCAACCCTAAGCCACTAAAGATAGTGGAAAGCTACAAATTTGGAACCAGAAATCAGAAAAACAATGAAACAGTTGGTGAGTACATTGTGGCATTGAAGAATTTATCACTATATTGCAACTTTGGCACATTCTTAGACCATGCATTACGAGACAGATTTGTGTGTGGATTGGTGGATGAAAGTATCCAATCAAAGTTATTGAACATGCAAAATCTTACATTTGAGCTAGTGTCTAAGATTATTCTTTCTATGGAGATGGCATCAAAGAATGCTCGGGAATTTCATCCTATGCTAATGACTAGTACAGTTTCTGTCCACAGTCAGAAGGCTTCCACCGAGCCTAAAGTGGAGAGATCTAGTCAGAAGATGCTGGTGAGAGCAGTTTAGTGTCTTGTTATCGCTGCAAGAGCAACCACACGACACAAGCATATCAGTACAGAAATGCCAAATGCTTTAATTGCCAAAAGAAAAGCATATTGCAACTGCTTGCTGAACGAAGGCCAAAGCAGGAATGGGAACTCACTCCAGTGGTAATGAAAAACGACGACGTCACAAGGATAGAGTTCACAATCTTGAGGTGAATCCAGAGTGCCAAAGTGAAGAGGAGCTAGGGCTGTACAGCATTTATGGCACTAGAAATCACTCAAATGTACAAAGGTGTTGGTAAATCAACAGTACGTCAACATGTGCATCGATATGGCTATAGATTGCTCCATTATGGGTAGAGACACACATGAGGGCAAATTCAGTGATGTACCTCTAACCGAGAGCAACTACTCTGGTGAGTAGTTAGAAATGTGCAGACAAATGGAGTGCAGTGTTCAATATAAGGGCAAGTCCCTCAAATTACCTACTTTTGTAGCAGGATATGTCAACAAACCAATGTTAATGGGCAAAGACTGGCTTTGCAAGCTGAAATTAGACTCAAAGCATGTTTTCCAAGTTGAGATGACTAAGAAGCTTGATCAACTATTGAATAGTTGCAGCAAAATTTTTGAGGACAGCTATGAAGACATAATCAGTGTGAAAGCACACACCCTGATGCAAAGCACACAGCCTGATGCAAAACCAGTATATTGCAAGGCTAGGCTGGTTCCTTATGTTCTCAAAACTCAGGTTGAAGAAGCAGAGAGGAACGGTGGGCTAATGAAAACTGATCTCCGTGATTGGGCAACCCCAATTGTAGTGGTGCCCAAGTCAGACAAGACCATAAGACTATGCAGGGACTACAAAGTCACAATCAACCAAACAGCGAATGATGAGCAGTATCCACTACCGACCGCTCAAGATTTGTATTCGGAGTTAGCAGGATCCAAGCTATTCACAAAGTTAGCTCAGTGTTGGTCGAGAGAGTCAGCAGTATCTCACAATAAACGCACAAGGGTTATACGCCAACATGAAGCTGCCCTAGGATGTGAAGTCCTATCCAAAAATCTTTCAAGTTACAATGGATAAGATTTTGCAAGGAGTACCACTTTGCTTATACAATCGGGATGCCATGTTGATCGTGAACGCAGCAGAGGCAGAAAATTTTCAAGCATTGGATGAAGTGTTAAAAAGGCTCAGTGATTACAATGTGAAGTTGAAAAGGAGCAAGTGTACCTTGGCTTGACAATCAATGATAAAGGACTACAGACAGTGAAAGAGAAGATTGAGGCAATAGTCAATGCCCCAACGCCAAAGGATATGTCTGAGCTTAAATCTTTTCTAGGCATGATTCAATACTACTTGTGATTTCTGCCTGAGCTTGCAAAGGTATTGGCTCCACTACATGAGTTGTTGAAGATGTGAAATGGGAATGGTCTAAAACACAAGAAGATGCTTATGATGCATGTAAGAGAAGCTTGACCAATGAGTCGTTCATTACAACACAAATTGTGACCTGAAGCTAGCATGTGATACTTCAAACTGTGGAGTTAGAGCAGTGATGGTTATGTCATGGATGATGGTTAAGAGAAGCCTATACCATTTGTGTTGTGTCTCCTGACCAAGAGTGAATGCGACTATGCACTGATAGAAAAGGAAGTGCTGGGAATCATCTTCGGAATCAGAAAGTCTCACCAGATTTTGTTGGGTTGAAACTTCACACTAGTAACAGATCAAAAACTCCTAGTAGCTCATCTGGGACCAAAGTCTTCAATACTGACAATGGCAGCATCAAGGATGCAGCAGTGGCTGTACATCTCTCACAGTACAACCACAACATTGAATATCGCAGACCAAAAGTGAATTCTATCACTGATGCCCTGTCATATTTGCCACATGAGGAGTAAGAAGCAGGCTGTTATGGCGCAATCTTTACAATAGGAGTAGTAGATGATGACCAATCACTACAACTGAAATTGCGGCTGAAACTCAAAGATTCAGTGTTGAAAAAGTCTGTGAACAAACATTGAATGGATAGACAGAATTTGACCAGTGTACAGATGAGGAACTGAAACTATTCCACAATCGTCACAATGAGTTGTCATACGAACAGGGCTGCATTTAGTGGGGGCATAGAGTGGTGGTACCTCGTTCTTTGAGAGATAGGATTCTGGCAGAACTCCATACTAAACACACAAGAATAGTCAGTATGAAATCCATAGCAAAAGGTTTTGTTTATTGGCCTGGTCTAGACAGTGGCCTAGAATCACTGGTTAGCAAATGTACTATCTGCCAAAACTTTAGAAATAAGCCGTCTAAATGCCTTTGCAATCGTGGTCATGGTTGACTCGACCATTTCAAAGAGTTCATGTCAACTTTTGTGAGTAGGAAAATGGCAATTTCTTAGTACTCATTGATAACCACTCACAGTATAGCACAAGAGTCAAAACACCAATGCTGAACAAACAATATATGAGTTATGATCAACTTTTGCTTGTCATGGACTACCAGAGGAGCTTGTCTCTGATAACAGCTCTCAATTTCATTCTGCTCCATTACAAAATTTCATGAAGCAAAACAGTATCAAACATACTGTCATGCAGACCCCCACCTGCCAAGAATGAGGCATATTAATTTTGTCATATGAACATTGATTTTAAACTGTTGCTAGAGTGAAGAAAGGGCTTGTTAAAAAAAATCACCAGACACTTGGCTGGAAAAACATTTGCATACTAACAGACAGTGCTTGAAGAGTCAAAGGAGTATTCCCTGCTCCAACTAACCTCAAATGAATTTTGACCTCCAGACACTGAAGGCAAGGAAGCGCATTCCAGGCCCTGCTAAGAAGATACAATCCACGGAGCCAGGACTGGCTAAATCAGCTGGTCACATGACTAACTGGCTAGTCCAGTTTTTTTGAACTAGCCACAGGACAGTTTGAATTCAGAAGGCAGTTTTGAAACTGAAGCTGAAACAAGCAAGTCTCGCGCCTGGCTGTCTCTCTCGCTTTCTCCCATGCAACCGGACCCACGGAAGACACGTAAACCTCAAGACAGAAAAGACTCCAACTTTGAAACAAGTTAAAGTTTGCACTGGGCCCCAAGAAATTGCAAGTCTAACTAGCAACCAAAGACTTCACAGCAAACTCAAAGGACAGTAAAATGGAAATCCATCTATTGCCTCAAACTTTTCCCCTTTATTCTTTTCTACTTTTCTGTCTCTATCTGCATGTGTGTTTATCACGTATGTATGCTAGCGTGGTCGCGTTGCATATTTGTAGTTGGTAACCAGATTAGAGTTTAAGATGAATAAACTTCTACCTGTCTTGTTTAAATCTAAGGAAACCTGTTTGATTTTTTTGCGTTACAATTGGAGCAATGAACAATGATTCACGAAGGGGGAGCTAAAAACACAGTGTTTTTAAAATTAAACCCTGTTACGGTTAAACCAGGCAAAGGCTGCGAGGGAACCCTTAGCCTGCTCTCACAGTTTGTAACAATACGCTCATTCATCAAATGAGTACCAGGTAATATATAATACGTTGAGAGGGGCGGTGAAGAGGAAAATAATACTGGCAAAGAGAGAATATGAAAATAGAATGGCAATCAACATAAAAGGGAACCCAAAGATCTTCTACCGGCATGTAAATAGTAAGCGTGTAGTAAGAGGAGGAGTGGGGCCTATTAGGGATAGAAAGGGTAACATATGCTTAGAAGTGCAAGGCAAGGCTAATATAATTAATGAGTACTTTGTATCAGTGTTCACCAAGGAAATGGAGGCTGACAAAGTATTGGTAGAAGCAGAGAGTAGAAGCAATGGATGGGATAAAATTTGAGAGGGAGGAGGTACTAAAAAGGCTGACTATACTTAGGGTAAATAAGTCACGTGGCCCGGATGGCTTGCATCCCAGGTTGCTAAAGGAAGTGGGATGGAGATAGCAGAAGGGCTCATAATCTTCCAATCTTCTCTGGATACGGGGGAGGTGCCAGAGGATTGGAGAGTGGCAAATGTAACACCCTTATTCAAGGAAGGGTGTCAGGACAGTCCTAGCTGGCCAGTTAGTTTAACATCAGTGGTGGGTAAGGTTTTAGAAACAATAATCAGGGAAAATATCAATCGACACTTGAGAGGTTTAAGTGAATTAAGGATACTCAGCGTGGATTTGTAAAAGGCAGATCATGCTTGACTAATCTAATTGAATTTTTTGTTGCAGTAACAAAGAAAGTTGATGAAGGTAATGCTGTGAATGTTGCCTATATGGATTTTAAGAAAGCATTTGATAAGGTACCATATAAAAAGCTGCTTAAAAAATTGAAGCTCATGGAATAGGAGGGTCAGTGTCCATTTGGATAAAAAAATTGGCTTAAGTACAGAAAACAGTAAATGGCTGCTTTTCAGACTGGAGGGTGGTAGACAGTGGTGTTCCCCAAGGGTCAGTGCTGGGACCGCTGCTTTTTTTGCTATATATAAATGACTTGGATCTTGGAATAAAGTGTAGAATCTCAAAATTTGCTGACAACACCAAACTTGGAGGTGTGGCAAATAGTGAAGATGATATCAATCACTTGCAACGACATAGGCTAGCAAAATGGGTAGAGAGGTGGCAGATGGAATCTAATACAGACAATTATGGGCTGATGCATTTTGGCAGAAGGAATAGGGAGAGGCAATATATACTTAATGGCACAGTTCTAAAGAGTGGGCAGGAACAGAGGGGCCTGGGGGGTGCATGTACATAGATTTTTGAAGGTGGCAGGACATATTGAGAGAGTAGTTAGTAAAGCATATGGGATCATGCGATTCATAAATAGAGGCACAGAGTACAAAAGCAGGGAAGTTAAGCTGAACAAACCTTTATAAAGCTCTGGTTAGGCCCCAACTGCAGTACTGCATCCAGTTCTGGTCATAACACTTCAGGAAGGATGTGAGGGTTCTTGAGAGGGTGTAGAGGAGATTCACCAGAATGATTCCAGGGATGGAGGATTTTAGTTACAAGGTTAGGTCGGAAAAGCTGGGGTTGTTTTCCTTATAACAAAGGAGATTGAGGGAGAATTAATAGAAGTGTGCAAGTTTATGACAGGTTTAGATAAGTTAGGCAAGGAAAAACTGTGCCCATTAACAAATGGTACAAGGACTAGGGCACACAGATTGAATGTTTTGGGCAAAAGATGCAGGGGGCATTTGAGGAAGCACCTTTTTTTGCAGCAGGTAGTAATAACCTGAAACTCGTTGCCCACCAAGAGTGGTGGAAGCGGAGACAATGATTTCAAGAGGCAGCTGGATGGCTACCTGAGGGAAATAGACTTGCAGGGCTACAGGGATTGAGCCGGGGAATGAGACAGACTGTAAAGCTCCGTGGAGAGTTGGCATAGACTCAATGGGCCAAATGGCCTCCTTCTGTGCTGTAAACGACTCTATGACTGATTATCTGGCACCAAATGGAGCAGTTGAAAGATGTGTTAAAGAAACACTCAAGATCCAAGTGCTGCATGGTTGTTCAAATTTCAGTATGAAACAGCAGTTGGCTAATATCCTGCTGAAGTATAGAACAACCCCATACTCTATTACAGGGTATACACCTGCTGAGCTTTTGATGAATAGATGGTTATGGACACATTTGAGTCTGTATTCAAATTTAGCAGTGAAATTTGTTAGACCAAACAGTGTATAACACAAATAGGAGAGAATGCAGTTTCAGGTACTATGAGCATGTTCGTGATTTGTGTCCCTCTCACAAGTGGGATGTGTGAAATGTAGTAGGTGTGTGGAAACAAAAGATACTCGGTTGAAATTGATGGAAAAGTGAGAAATGTCCATGTAGATCACATGATCCCAACAAGGTCTGAACCAAAATATGAGCACAATCCGCTTGATCTCGAGCTCATGCCAGAGTTTGAACCAGTTCAAACTTCAGTTTCTGAAGGACCAATTTTTTGGAGAAAGAAACAAAATCTTCTTTAAATGCTGAATCAAGCAATCCAAAACCTGACCCTACATAAGGAGATCAGAAAGACTGTAAACCAGTTATTAAACTTGATTTATAGATTTAGTTCATTGTAGAGAAACTAAAAGAAAAATACTTTTTGATAGGGGTAGCAGTGTAATGTATTTGTATGTATTGCTAATGACAAAATGTGTGATGACGTAAATAAACACTTCCTTGAACTAGCCATGCTTGGTGTCCATTTTCTCTGCTAGTGGCACCAAATATATTACAAAATTGATAGATTTTTGGGCAGTAAGGGAATTAAGGGATACGGGGAGAAGGCGGGGAAGTCCAGTTGATGTAGAAATTCCGTCATGATCTTATTGAATGGCGGAGTGGGCTCAAGGGGCCATATGGCCTACTCCTCCTCCAACTATTTTTTTAAATTTCCATAATATACTTTATTCATAAAAATCTGTAAAAATTAAATTCCCAAACAGTTTCAAACAGCATAAAGTCAAAAAATACAAACAGTGCAAAGGTGATCAGTTTCCTTCTCTACAATCAAGAGTTGCCTCACAACTCTTCCATTTCATTATCATGCCAATTACATTTTTACATTTACAGCACACAAAATTTTCCCGATACATTTCGAGGGGTTTCCCATGGATCCAGCCCCTCAGTTCAGCTTGGTGGGGGGACCTTACACTGTGGTCTTTCCCCATTGAGCCTCTGCTGCGGCTGCCCCAAGCTTTAGTGCGTCCCTCAGCACGTAGGCCTGGACCTTGGAATGTGCCAGTCTGCAACATTCGGTCGTGGACAACTCTTTACGCTGGAAGACCAGCAAGTTTTGGGCAGACCAAAGGGCGTCTTTCACCGAATTGATAGTCCTCCAGCAGCAGTTGATGTTTGTCTCGGTGTGCGTCCCTGGGAACAGCCCGTAGAGCACAGACTCCTGTATTACAGAGCTGCTTGGGATGAACCTCGACAAAAACCACTGCATCTCTTTCCACACCTGCTTTGCAAAGACACATTCCAGGAGGAGTTGGGCAACCGTCTCTTCCCCACCACAGCCACCGCGGGGGCATTGTGCGGAGGGGGCGAGACTTCGGGTGTGCATGAAGGAGGGCCCTTCTCACCACCAGCCAAGCTACATCTTGGTGCTTGTTTGGAAGTTCTCCTCCTATTATGTTCATGCTGCTGTTTGGTTTCTCTGTTATGTGTAACTTTTATGGTTTGCTGACTCTGTATAGGTTGACATTGTTTTGCTTCTCACTCTCAACATGTGCTTGCTGTTTGATCTTTTCTTGTAATTGATACTGCAGTCTCTGTAAATGTACTGTTGCTGTTTTCTAACCTTTGTTTCTCTGTTGTCCTGGCTTCTCTTTGCAGTATCTGTGTCTGGGTGCATTTGCACTGTTTTCCTGGGTTCTCTTTGCAGTATCTGTGTCTGGGTGCAGTTGCAGTGTTTTCCTGGATTCTCTTTGCAGGCTGTCTGTCTGCGTGCAGTTGCACTGTTTTCCGGGATTTTCTTTACAGTCTCTGTCTGGGTGCAGTCGCACTGTTTTCCGGGATTCTCTTTGCAGTCTCTGTCTGGGTGCAGTCGCACTGTTTTCCTGGGTTCTCTTTGCAGTCTGTGTCTGGGTGCAGTCGCCCTGTTTTCCAAGATTCTCTTTGCAGTCTGTGTCTGGGTGCAGTTAGAGTGTTTTCCTGGATTCTCTTTGCAGGCTGTCTGCGTGCAGTTGCACTGTTTTCCGGGATTTTCTTTGCAGTCTCTGTCTGGATGCAGTCGCCCTGTTTTCCAAGATTCTCTTTGCAATCTCTGTCTGGGTGCAGTCGCACTGTTTTCCTGGGTTCTCTTTGCAGTCTGTGTCTGGGTGCAGTTGGAGTGTTTTCCTGGATTTTCTTTACAGTCTCTGGGTGCAGTTGCAGTGTTTTCCTGGCTCCTCTGTGTGTGTGTGCGTGCCCTCTTTGCAGTGCTGTTGCTCCAGGGTCTGGGCCACTGGGCTGGAGGCAGGATTGATCCCAGAATACACTGGAGCCTGTGAGTTGAGCTGAGCTGAGAGTAGCAGCTGGAAGATGGCTGAAGTGGGCACCAGCCTCCTGGAGCAGCTGAAATCCTGCATCGTCTGGTCCTGGACCTACTTGTGGACGCTGTGGTTTTTCCTGATGCTTTTTCTGGTTTACATCCTGCGGGTTCCTCTTAAAATCAACGACAATCTGAGTACAGGTGAGGGAGGTGATGTGTGTGGGGTCGGGGGTGGGTGGGGGAGAGGGTCGGCGCTGTTCCGCCGCTGGGAAAAGTTGAGCAAGTTTTTTTTGTTGTTTTGTGTGAGGGGGGGTGAGAGACGGAGCCGGGAATTGCGAGCGGAGCCCGCTGAATCCGCGCAGCTTCAGACCCCGGCCATGCAACCGCGAAATCACCGCCAACAAACACACACAACTTCAACAAACACACACACTGCATTTCACAAACATAATCTGTGGTAAAAATCGACACGGCGCACAGAATGCAACTCTTCAGCAGGGTCCTAAAGGCTGCAGTCAGCAGCAGCAGCAGCACAAATCACCCTCTCTCCACACATGGCCAGAGGGGCTGAAGGCGCCTTTTCACTCTGGGGGTTGGACACTGATTCTCACATTTCTGCTCTAAACCTTTCTAACTAAACCCAGGGGCTTGGCAATCTGGCCTGAAGTAATTTACTCTGCAGATGTGAGTGCTAATTTCTTCAGTCAGTGTGGACAGAATACTGTTTTTGAAGCTTAATTTATGTGATGGTGGGCTGCTCTGAGTAGATTTTTAAAAAATCCATACTCTAGCTGATGTTTGGCCTTATTCACTGGAATCTCTGGTTATTTTTCTTCTCTCCCTTTCTATACTTTTTTGTCACACCTCTTTGTGTCCTTGTTCCCCTCATTGTATCTTTATCCCAGTCACACACTTTCACAGATGTTTCATCTTTTCTCTCAAGCTTATCAATTTTTTTCTCCCCACCATATTTTCTTTCTGTTCTTTTCTCTCTCTATTTTGTCAGCCATATTTATCGTTACTTCCTCATCTCTGATACTGTTTTTTTCCCTTTCTGATTACAGTTCATGTACTCTCTCAGATTAGGCTTGAGGTCATGTATGTTTGAGCAACCCTGATTATTGCTGAGGTCGTGTTTATGTGCGAGCTTGATAAACTGGTGCTGTGGGCCATTGAGATTTCACATAGTTAGAATTGTGGAACATCAGGACCAAAAGTCCCGAAGAAAAAATGTAGCTCTCGGAATACAGCAGAAAGGAAGAGAGAGGCCTGTGAGAGTAAAAGTTTTGATTGGCCTGAATTTCACATTTACAAGAAACTGTTTGTGTACCTCATGCCCCACAGATATGTTGCCACATGGATACGCACCAATCACAAAACATTTAATTATCGAGATTAGTGAATTTCCTGCAAGTTATACATGGAAAGTCAAATTATACACTTTTTTAACAGAAGCATTCTATAGTACAGGCACTGCATTATGCTGGGCTCTCCTCCCATGTTTTGTCAAACACAAACCCCAATTCATCAAACTCTGCTGCTTATATGTTGCTCCACAGTACCGTCTGCTCACTTAATTTTTCATCCCCATTGACTCTTTGTCCCCAGTGAGTTAAATTCAAAATACTTGTCCTCATTTACAGATCCCTCCCTGGCCTCATCTCCCTCATGTCTGCAACCCCTTCCAACCCTATATTGCAGCTTCCTGTACATCTCCCTCACAACTCTCCCTAATCACCCCACCCCAATCCACCCCAATGCTGTACCTTCAGCCATCTCAGCTCTACTTTCTGGAATTTCCTCACTAATTCTCTTTGCTTTGTTATTTCTCTCTTCACTAAAACATATCTTTTCAACTATGCATTCAAGTATCTCTCTTAGCTGTTATATAACAGGTCAGTATCTGTTTCTCCTCTGTGAAGTGTTTTGGAATTGCTTTCTCTGCAATCCTTTGCTGCACACGATAAATGCAAGCTTGTTGCTGCTACGATGGAGCAGTGTTTAAGCTAACCTGCCCTTTTTAAAGCTACAAACTCTAATTTCTATAATTCCGAGGTCAGTTAGAGATTTATTGTGACGGAAATATGCAGATTGGCAGTTGCTTGTAAATTTCTGGGTTTGGGTCAGAAGACAAAAAAATGAAATTTTTCTTTGATATAAATTCATGGTTTTGACACTTGGAAGTGTGAAAACTTCCAATATGCAAAATATATGTGATATGCAAAATGCAAGACATATTATCTGAACCATATAAACTAAAAGTACCATCTGCCAGGTGTTTTCAATAAATACTTAAACATCTTTTTAATTTGTCATGCATGGAACTCTGAGAATATTTCAATGGAAATATGTAATTGTGTCATATGCAGAAGATGTCATGGAAGAATCATGGTATTTTTACTTGTAACAACTGTAATGATTGCTTCACCATCGACTGTCCTTTATCAAAAGCATGTTGTGGATATTACAGCAACTGCTTTGTATATATATGCTTGCGATGTGAAGTGATGAAGGGGAAAGGGTGGTAAATAGTTAGATACTTCTGCTTGAGAAGAAGTAATGGTGGTGTTGTGCTACCAAATAGTCCTGTGGTTCAAGTCTCCAATTTTTGCCAAATGCTAACTTTTAGATCTCAGCTGGTATGTTGTGGGGTGATTATCTAACTCAGATGTTTCACTTTGTCAATGAGGGAGAGAAAATTAAGAGAATCGCTCTGGTTTACTCTCATGTACCTCCTAGCAGCTGGTTATGGAGAAGAGGTGGAAAAGATTGCCTCTCCCTTTGACTTGTGAAATACGTGGAAAGGATAGAGTAGTAAAAGGGCTAATAAGAGACAGATTTTTCTTTTTATTGTATTTAAATTATTGCTGCTTCAAGGTAATGACATGACACCAAAATGAAGAGGCACAATTGTCTGGACAGTGCAGCATGGTTTGCATTGTTGCTAAGAATCCACCATGCCCAGATGTTGTAATAATACATAAAAATTGGTACAGATAAATTCCTTTGTGTTTTTTTTATATGCAGCATTTGAAAGATGAAGAACCCTGCAGTTGTTCCATTTAATGCTGCTTTGCCAACCCGATGCTAGTAGCTCACTGAAACAATTTGACCAGGAAATATAAAAAGATATTGCCCAGCAATTGAATTGCGCTTTTCTCTATGTTCATTGAAATCTTGGTTTGTGTATTCAAAATGAAAGATGCAAATTGTTTATAGACGTATTTCTCATGTTCATTGGATTTGATTCCAGTTAACTTTCATAAATTACTTTTTATAATGATCCTCCTCACCACTGCCCCCCTCCCCCCACCCCCGAACCTGTTGAGTAAGGATAAAGGGTTTGTTCTCAGACTAATGGGATGTTACAGGTGATGTTCCCTAGGATATCTGTACTGGGATAAAACTAGAAAGTGCTGGAAATGGTCAGCATCTGTGGTGGGAGAAGCAGAGTTAACGTTTCTGTTTCTCTCTCCACAGATGCTGCCTGACCTGCTGAGTATTTCCAGCACTTCCTGTTTTTATTTCAGATTTCCAGCATCTGCAGTATTTTGCTTTCATTTATCTGTACTGGGGTCTTAGCTCTTCAACATATATGCTAAGTTCAGAGGCACAGTTAAGTTTTGTGAATGGGAGCAGGAAGCTAGAATGAACATAGACATTTTAGGGGAGTGGTTAAAACTATGGCAGATGGAGTTTAATGTGGGGAGGTGTGAGGGCATTATTTTGGATCTGAGAAAGAGGAATCAGAATCTTTTTTAGTGGTGAGGTACTGGAAGCTATGCAGAAGCAAAGGGATTTGGGTGTCCATGTACACAAATGACAAAGCTAGTGCACAGGTATAAAAAGAATCTAAAAAACTAATGAATGTTGCCGTTTATCTCAAGGGGGTTGAATACATTACCGAGAAAGTGATGCTTCAGTTTCACAGAACCTTGGTCAGGCCTTATCTGGAGTACTGCGTTAGTTTTGGCCATCAAACCACAGGAAAGATATTTTGACCTTTGGGTACAGTATGGATTCACCAGAATGGGACTAGGGCTTAAAGGGTTAAATTGAGTACAGCTTCAGAACCATGGTTTTCATTCCCTTGAGTTTAGACCTTTGAGGATGATCTAATCAAGGTTTAATTTAGAGATACAGCACTGAAACAGGCCCTTCGGCCCACCAAGTCTGTGCCGACCATCAACCACCCATTTATACTAATCCTACACTAATCCCATATCCCTACCACATCCCCACCTGTCCCTATATTTCCCTACCACCTACCTATACTGGGGGCAATTTATAATGGCCAATTTACCTGTCAACCTGCAAGTCTTTGGCATGTGGGAGGAAACCGGAGCACCCGGAGGAAACCCAGGCAGACACAGGGAGAACTTGCAAACTCCACACAGGCAGTACCCAGAATTGAACCCGGGTCGCTGGTATTTAAAACGATTAAGGGATTGGATCGGGTTGATACAGAAAAACTATTTCCCCTGGTGGGGAAATCCACTACAAGCGAGTATGATCTTAAAATTAGAGCTAGCCATTTAGGAATGAAATCAGGATGCACGTTTACACACATGGGGTAGTAGAAATCGGAAACTCCCTCTCCCAAAAGACGGTGGATTCTGGGTCAATTGAAATTTTAAAGACTGAGTTTATTATATTTTTGTGAAGGGAATCAAAGGATATGGAACGAATGTGGGTAAGTGGAGTTGAGGTACAGATCAGTCATCATTTAATTGAATGGTGGAATGTGTTTGAGGAGCTGAATGGCCTACTCCAATTTCTATGTAAGCATCAGTTCAGAGTTTGGAAGTTTAAAAACAATCAATTCCAAAATGGGTGCCTGAATGGGGGGAGGCGGTGGCGTAGTCGTATTGTCACTGGACTAGTAACCCAGAGACCCAGAGTATTGCTCTGGGGACATGGGTTCAAATCCCACCACAGCAGAAGGTGGAATTCGAATTCAATTAATAAATCTGGAATTAAAAAGCTAGTCTAATGATGGCCATGAAACCATTGGCGATTGTTATAAAACCCTTCTGGTTCACTAATGTCCTTTCGGGAAGGAAATCTGCTGTCCTTACCAGGTCTGGCCTACATGTGACACTTACATGCCCTCTGAAATGGCCTAGCAAGCCACTCAGTTGTATCTAACCGCTACGACGTCAATAAAAAGGAATGAAACTGGACGGACCACCCGGCATCGACCTAGGCACCGGAAACGGCAACCCCAGCCCTGTCGACCCTGCAAAGTCATCCTTACTAACATCTGGGGGCTTGTGTCAAAGTTGGGAGAGCTGTCCTACAGACTAGTCAAGCAACAGGCTGACAGTCATACTCACAGAATCATACCTGACAGACAATGTCCCAGACTCTGCTATCACCATCTCCGGGTATGTCCTGTCCCACTGGCAGGACAGACCCAGCAGAGGTGGCGGCACATTAGGGAGGGAGTTGCCCTGGGAGTCCTCAACGTTGACTCTGGACCCCATGAAGTCTCATGGCATCAGGTCAAACATGGACAAGGAAGCCTCCTGCTGATTACCACCTACCGCCCTCCTTCAGCTGATGAGTCAGTACTCCTCCATGTTGAACAGCACTGGGAGGAAGCACTGAGGGTGGCAAGGGCACAGAATGTACTCTGGGTGGGGGACTTCAATGTCCATCACCGAGTGGCTTGGTAGCACTACTACTGACCAAGCCGGCTGAGTCCTAAAGGACATAGCTGCTAGACTGGGTACGCGGCAGGTGGTGAGGGGAAAACATACTTGACCTCATCCTCACCAATCTGCCTGCTGCAGATGCATCTGTCCATGACAGTATTGGTAGGAGTGACCACCGCACAGTCGTTGTGGAGACGAAGTCCCACCTTCACATTGAGGATACCCTCCTTTGTGTTGCTTGGCACTACTACCGCGCTAAATGGGATAGATTTCGAACAGATCTAGCAATGCAAAGCTGGGCACCCATGAGGCTCTGTGGGGCAGCAGCAGCAGAATTGTATTCAACCACAATCTGTAACCTCATGGCCCGGCATATCCCCCACTCTACCATTACCATCTAGCCAGGAGACCAACCCTGGTTCAATGAAGAGTGCAGGGGAGCATGCCAGGAGCAGCACCAGGCATAACTCAAAATGAGGTGTCAACCTGGTGAAACTAAAACCCAGGATTATCTGTGTGCCAAACTGTGTAAGCAGCATGCAATAGACAGAGCTAAGCGATCCCATAACCAACGGATCAGATCTAAGCTCTGCAGCCCTGCCACATCCAGTCATGAATGGTGGTGGACAATTAACTAACTGGAGGAGGTGGCTCCACAAATATCCCCATCCTCAATGATGGAGGAGCCCAGCATATCAGTGTGAAAGTTAAGGCTGAAACATTTGCAGTAATCTTCAGCCAGAAGTGCCGAGTTGATGATCCATCTCGGCCTCCTCCTGAAGTCCCCAGCTTCACAGATGCCAGACTTCAGCCAATTCGATACACTCCACGTGATATCAAGAAACGACTGAAGGCACTGGATACTGCAAAGGCTATGGGTCCTGACAATATTCCGGCAATAGTACTAAAGGTCTGTGCTCCAGAACTTGCCGTGCCCCTAGCCAAGCTGTTCCAGTACAGCTACAACACTGGCATCTACCCTGCAATGTGGAAAATTGCCCAGGTATGTCCTGTACACAAAAAGCAGGACAAGTCCAACCCGGCCAATT
This sequence comes from Heterodontus francisci, assembly GCF_036365525.1. Classification (NCBI taxonomy): domain Eukaryota; kingdom Metazoa; phylum Chordata; class Chondrichthyes; order Heterodontiformes; family Heterodontidae; genus Heterodontus; species Heterodontus francisci. The sequence goes on along the minus strand of NC_090388.1, from coordinate 36,535,907 downwards.
ACCGCCCCATCAGTCTATGCTCAATCATCAGTAAAGTGATGGAAGGTGTCATCAACAGTAACATCAAGCGGCACTTTCTTAGCAATAACCTGCTCAGTGACGCTCAGTTTGGGTTCCGCCAGGGCCACTCAGCTCCTGACCTCATTACAGCGTTGGATCAAACATGGAGAAAAGAGCTGAACTCAAGAGGTGAGGTGAGATTGACTACCCTTGACATCAAGGCAGCATTTGACTGAGTATGGCATCAAGGAGCCCTAACAAAACTGGAGTCAATGGGAATCGGGGGAAAACCCTCCACTGGTTGCAGTCATACCTAGCGCAAAGGAAGATGGTTGTGGTTTCTGGAGGTCAATCATCTGAGCTCCAGGACATCACTGCAGGAGTTCCTCAGGGTAGTGTCCTGGGCCCAACCATCTTCAGCTGCTTCATCAATGACCTTCCTTCAATCATAAGGTCAGAAGTGGGGATGTACGCTGATGATTGCACAATGTTCAGCACCATTCGTGACTCCTCAGATATTGAAACAGTCCGTGTAGAAATGCAGCAAGACTTGGACAATATCCAGGCTTGGGCTGATAAGTGGCAGGTAACATTTGCACCACACAAGTGCCAGGCAATGACCATCTCCAACAAGAGAGAATCTAACCATCTCCCCTTGACATTCAATGGCATTACCATTGCTGAATCTCCCATTGTCAACATCCTAGTGGCTACCATTGATCAGAAAATGAACTGGAGTAGCCATATAAATATCGTGGCTACAAGAGCAGGTCAGAGGCTAGGAATCCTGCGGCGAGTAACTCACCTCCTGACTCCCCAAAGCCTGTCCATCATCTACAAGCACAAGTCAGGAATGTGATGGAATACTCTCCACTTGCCTGGATGGGTGCAGCTCCAACAACACTCAAGAAGCTCGACACCATCCAGGACAAAGCAGCCCGCTTGATTAGCACCCCATCCACAAACATTCACTCCGTCCATCACTGACACACAGTGGTAGCAGTGTGTACCGTCTGCAAGATGCACTGCAGCAACGCACCAAGGCTCCTTAGACAGCACCTTCCAAATCCACAACATCTACCAACTAGAAGGACAAGGGCAGCAAATGCATGTGAACACCACCACCTGCAAGTTCCCCTCAAAGTCACACACCATCCTGACTTGGAACTATATTGCCGTTCCTTCACTGTTGCTGGGTCAAAATGCTGGAACTCCCTTCCTAACAGCACTATGGGTGTACCTACCCTACATGGACTGCAGCAGTTCAAGAGGCAGCTCACCACCACCTTCTCAAGGGCAATTAGGGATGGGCAATAAATGCTGGCATAGCCAGTGACGCCCAAATCCCATGAATGAATAAAAAAAAATTGGCATGTACATTCACCAGTTTGCAATCCCCAATGAGTCAACACACTGAGGTTTTGCCTGTTATAGTTGATAATAACAAACTAAATGGTTTCCAGGTGTGTGAGGTAACTTGGTGGAATTCAAGAACATGAGCTAAAAATAGCTTGGGTGGACTATGTTGTTGGAATTTTCTATGGTTGTTCCGCCAGGCCTGATGCTTACTTTCTCTTCTGCAATATTTAGCTTTAACCATCACTCATGGCAGGCTTTTGGACCATTTGTTTTAAAATGGTAGTTTCGAATATATTAACATTCAATTTTGCATGGATTTAGTGGCATATATTTAATGATTCTGAAGAATTTCCTTTTGCTTCACAATGACATCAATTCCTGTCCTGCTAGAGGGTGAGGAACAGTGCAGTATCTTGTTTTGCATTGGAGTGAGGTATTTTGTTTACATGGCGTAATCGACATCCACTTGTCTTATTGTGATCTATGCTGCTCTGTATGAATTTATTATGTTTGTGCACATGTGTGTATGTTTATATTATATACATACAATGGAATTGTGCATCCTTGTTTTACTAAGAACTCTCTGATTTTTGTTTTTGATGGGCAATAATTATTGCCAATTGTGGGTTTTGAGGAGCTCTGAGTTTTAAAAGTATCAGAAGCTGCATTCATTACTACCCCAGGGGAGGTCATTCCAAGCTAGGGTAATATTGTACAGCCCGATGGATTTAAGAATATTTTAGGAGTTTAACTCATTGACTATCGAAGGTGCTTTAGCTACTTTGAATATATCGAGGGCCTTGTTATACACTAGTACTGAATTTATAAACTGGAATCTGTGGAGTCAGGTAACATTTTGAGAACTGTATGTTCCTTTAAATTTAATTGTATTTAAAAGTCTTTCACCCAGTTATGGAATTCTGATGTGGGGTGGGGGAAGTAACTCTATTTAATTTTTAATAGTTCCAAAAGTCTCAGGTGCTGACAAATTAAGCTGCTCATCATCTGTTTACCTTAGATCTGTAAAAAGTTGGCCGTGTATCACAGATGACGTACCACAATGATGTCATCACTCCACCTGTGTAAATGCATCTCTTGTGTTAAATACATAGTACTTTGTTTTGTCAGACAGCTTGTTCAATATCTAGTTTCCGCCAGTTAAAGCTTGGGAAGACTGTAGCCGTTGTCTTTGGCCCCTTGCCATAGACTCCATATCCCCATCATGGATTCCACCCCCCTCCCCAGTCCCTGCCTCAGATTGAACCAGGCTGGTAGCAACTTTGGAGTCCTTTTTTTTTTTATTCGTTTGTGGGATTTGGGCATCACTGACTAGGCCAGCATTTATTGCCCATCCCTAATTGCCCTTGACTAGGCCATTTCAGAGGGCATTTTTAAGAATCAACCACATTTCTGTGGGTCTGGAGTCACATGTAGGCAGACCAGGTGAGGACGGCAGATTTCCTTCCCTAAAGGACATTAGTGAACCAGAAGGGTTTTTACAACAATTGACAACGGTTTCATGGTCACCGTTAGACTAGTGTTTAATTCCAGATTTATTAATTGAATTCAAATTTCACCATCTGCTGTGGTGGGATTTGAACCCATGTCCCCAGAGCATTAGCCTGGGCTCTGGATTATTAGTCAAGTGACATTACCACTACGCCACTGCCTCCCCTCCTATTCAACTCTGAGCTGAGTCTCCATCCCAATATCCTCCCTGTCACAAAGACCACCTGTTTCCGTCTCCATAACATCACCTGCCTCAGCCTGTGTGCTGCTGAAATCCTCAGCTATGTCCTTGTCACATCAAAACTCCATTGCTTTCTTACTCTCTCATCCTCCATAAACAGTAGCTTGTTCAAAACTCTGCCACTTGTATCCTAGTCCTGCTTACCCATCACACCGTCCTTGCCAGCCTGCATTAACATCCAACTTCCTAGCATGTCTGTGTTTTTATCTCCCATTGTGGCCTTGCCCATGTTTATTATTAAACAGACACTGTTGCATATGCAGTTGTTATCTGGAATTTGTTTGGAAGAAGTTCTAAAGCCTTTTATCCACTGTGGTACATGGTCTTCACACTGTGTTGAATGCCCTTTGTAAAAGCTGTTACGAACAGTATAGTAACAGATTATTTTCTGCAAAGCAGGGCTCAGTCTCGCAAGTATTCAGCAGACTTCTTTGTGCTCAGAAATTTGAATGTTTCCTTCAGTTTAATAAAGCTCTTGATGCTCACTTGAACACTAATGAAATTTTGAATAACATGCTTCACAGTCTGCTGATTCTGATAAAGGATATGGAACAAATGTGGGTAAATGGAATTGAGGTACAATACATTGTCTTGTAATGAAACACGCGCTTGGCTGTATTGCCTGACACCATTTCGATGTTTAACACAGTACTGAGTTATCTTGTAGGGTGCAGTTTATTATGTTCTTCAGGTGTTTAAAGTATGCGTAGGGTGGAATTCATTGTTACTGAGCATTTAAGTTAGCTTTCAGGAGGTAGCGATTATGTCTGAATTAGTCACATTTGCAAATGGTACAAAATAGAGGTGGGGAGTTAAGTCTGATGAAGTAGCTGTAGAATGACATCGATAGAATTTGCTATTAGAACTATGGAAAAATCAATACAGATAGGTGCAAAGTATTACCCATTGAAAGCAAAAATGGGAGACGTACTCAGTGAATCGTATTGAGTTAGCTAGGGGAGATGTTGAAAGAGAGCAAACCTTAACAGGTACCATCTATCAACAAAGGAAATAAAGGTTGGTCTGTACTAGCAAATCAGTAGAGTAAAAGTCTAAAGCTGTCCAGTGCTCCAGTCAGGATACATCTTGAGTTCTGCCTATGCACTTGCTCACATCCCCATCTGTCGAACCACCACTGACACTCATCCTCATCTTAATGCAATGTCACTCCTCTCCCTCATAGTCACCCTCAACAAATGCTCTCCATCCATCCAATATTTGCCATTACTCTTACTCAAAGGTCTGTTTCCCTTCTTTCAAGAGAAGAGAGCACAGAACATAAGGGAGAGGCAGGGAATCGAACATAACCCTCCAGCTATCAATCAACCTCAGAAGAGGAGGTACTGGCCACATGACATACAACAGTCACCCATGTTAACTTGATTGAAATATGATCATGCGCATAATGATCACTTGAAACATTCTAACCGTGACAATTTTTTAATATATATTTGTTCTTGGGAAGTGAGTGTCGCTGGCAAAGCCAGCACTTATTGCCCATCCCTAATTGCCCTTGAGGAGGTGGTGGTGAGCTGCCTTCTTGAACTGCTGCAGTCCAAGTGGTGTATGTATACCCACATTGCTGTTAGGGAGGGAGTTCCAGGATTTTGACCCAGCAACAGTGAAAGAATGACGATATAGTTCCAAGTCAGGATGGTGTATGACTTGGAGGGGAACTTGCAGGTGGCGGTGCTCCCATTTATCTGCTGCCCTTGTCCATCTAGGTAGTTTGGGAGGTGCTATGGAAGGAGGCTTGATGAGTTGCTGTAGTGCATCATGTAGATGGTACGCAGTGATGCCACTGTGCATCGATGCTGGAAGGAGCTAATGATGAAGGTGGATGGGGTGCCAATCAAGTGGGCTGCTTTGTCTTGAATGGTATTGAGCTTCTTGAGTGTTGTTGGAGCTGCACTCATCCAGGCAAGTGGAGGGTATTCCAACACACTCCTGACTTGTGTTTTGTAGAGGGTGGACAGGCTTTGGGGAGTCAGGAGGTGAGTTACGCACTGCAGCATTCCCAGCCTCTGACCTGCTGTATCCACAGTATTTATATGGCTGCTCTAGTTCAGTTTCTGATCAATGGTAATCCCCAGGATGTTGATAGTGGGGGAATTCAGCAATCTAAATGCATAGAATGTCAAGGGGAGATGGTTAGATTCTCTCTTGTTGGAGATGTTCATTACCTGGCACAAATGTAACTTGCCACTTATCAGCCCAAGTCTGAATATTGTCCAAGTCTTGCTGCATATGGACACAGACTGCTTCAGTATCTGAGAGTTGCAAATGGTACTGAACAATGTGCAAGCATCAGTAAATATTCACACTTGTGACCTTATGATGGAGGGAAGGTTATTGATGAAGCAACTCAAGATGGTTGGGCCTAGGACACTACCCTGAGGAACTCCTGCAATGATGTCCTGAGACTGACATGATTGGCCTCGAGCAACCACAACCATCTTCCTTTGTGCTAGGTATGACTCCAACCAGCAGAGAGTTTCTCCCATGATTACCATTGACTTCAATTGTGCTAGGGCTTGTTGATGCCAAATGCTGCCTTTATTTAGAGATACGGCACTGAAACAGTGCCGACCATCAACCACCCATTTATACTAATCCTACATTTAAGCCCATTACCCTCTCACATCCCCACCTTCCCCTATCACCTACCTATACTTATAATGGCCAATTTACCCATCAACCTGTAAGTCTTTGGCTGTGGGAGGAAACCAGCGAAAACCCACGCGGTCACAGGGAGAACTTGCAAACTCCGCACAGGCAGTACCCAGAATCGAACCCGGGTCACTGGAGCTGTGAGGCTGCGGTGCTAACCACTGTGCCGCTTGATGTCAAGGGCAGTCACCCTCACCTCTCACCTCTAATTCACATCTTTAATATTCCACAGGGCCTTCAAGCATACCATGGAAGTGGTGGAGAAGGGGTCCTCAAAGGAGCTCATACACTCTGAGACTGCACCATCACAGAACTCATGTAGACCACAGACCAGCTTAGATGCTCCCACTTCGGTAGGACCAGTAAGGCAAATAGTTGGTTTTTCACCTGGTGACTTTAAATGTCACAAAGGAGCACTAGAAAGTCAGTGTTGGAGACCACGGGACACGCTAAGCTCTGCCTAGCTGGATGCAGATGCTGTACTTTGGGGACTGTTGACGTACAAGGTGCTTCTGGAGTATCCGCAGAGAATGTGTATTGTTCTGGTAGGAATTGCAGTTGCCAGTCACTGCCCCACTGATCTGCAGCAAAGTGTTGTCCAGTTCATTGCTAGCAGGGAGGTGTGGCTGGGCCATGAGAGAGATATGGTGAAAGGGAACGTGGAAATGGGGACTCAGCTCAAGGGCTTCCACTTCTTACCTGTTGCTACCCTCAGTCAGAACCTCACATGCTGCCTCATGTCCTTATGGCCAAGTCTGACCCTGCACAAGTGCAGGTGGAGCAGTCTTTGGCTCCAAAACCCAGAGGACATCAGCTAAGAGCAGCTGAGCAGTCTGAGCAGCCTGCCTCTACCTCTGCTGAAGCCACAGGGATTGCATCATGTCGATGTGTTATGAAGAAAAAGAGCAAAGATTTGTAGTTGTACAAGTGTATGCACATGGGTGTGTTACACAGTGTTAGATTGTTAAGTTTCAGTTTTATTTTTCAGCCACATAAATATTATTTCTTTACTCCGCTTTCCAGTGTTGTTCACTTTTGGTTGCTGCCTGGAAAGTGGCCTTTTCACATGTGATGAATGGTAAGACAGGAATTGATGCTGAGCAGTGAGGGCTGTGATGCTTGGTTGTTTGCAGGATTGCGCTGTGTTGGGGGAATGGTGGTGTGTGGGTGGTGGAAAGTGAAGTGGCTGTCAGATGGGCGAACTGGTGGGATCTAAGTGAACCTCACAATAATGAGGGGGCATCCTGGGCAGCAATATGTGCTGCTGCTGTGCCTCGGCTGCATCATGTTCTGCCTCCTCCTCGGAATCGTTTGAAGAGGCTTTATGCTCTACGCCTTGCTCCTCCTGCAGCTCCAAACCCTGCTGCTGTGCAATGTTGTGCAGAGTGCAGAACACCATGATTATTCTGGAGACCCTACCTGGTGTGTAGTGAAGGGCGGCTCCAGATCCATCCAGGTGCCTGAATTGCATCTTCAGCATTCCAATGGTTTGCAGAACAACACATCTGGTTGTCATACGGCTTTCATTGTATTGCTCTTGGGCCTCATTGGCTGGGTTACTCACGGATGTCATCAGCCACTTTTTTATTTGTAACTCTCGTCTCCGAGCAGCCAGCTGACTAATCTGCTTTGAGGTGCGGAGAGATTAGGAAGGGTGGAGTGCCACAGGATGCAAGCATCATGGGAGCTGCCTGGGAATCTTGTGTATACCTACATAAATATCATTTTGTGGTTGCACACCAGCTCTAAATTGATGGAGTGGAAGCCCATCAGGTTGATGATTACTGCTGGGTGATCTGGAGGTGCCTTAATTGCCACGTGTGTGCAGTCGTTGACACCTTGCACCTGTTGGAAACCAGCCAGAGCTGCAAATCTGAGTACCTGCTCATTCTGTTGACATCATAGGTAACAAAGTTGACATAATTGCTCACCCTAGCAAACAAGGCATCAGACATCTGTGTTATGCACTTGGAGGCTGCCGACTGTGAGATTCTGCAGATGTCTCTGGTAGAGCCTTGGAACGATCCAGAGGCAAAAATATTGAGGGCGGTGTTGAGTTTGACAGTCACTGGTTAAACGTGGTCACCAGGTTGGCTGCAGGTCTTGTTCCAGCAGGCTGCAAATGTCTTCTGCTACCCAACACGAGATCGTGAGCCTCCTGAGACACTGGTGTTCCAACATGTTTAAGAAGTTTATCCTCTGTCCATACACTGTCTGTGCTGGAAAGGGCCTCATGTGTGCTGCACCTCTCTGCTGGTCCCCTCTCTCCTGTGGAGCTGAAGACCTGTGGGGAACAGGCTGCTTCTGTGCCTGCTGTTCCTTCTCTTATTGCTGCAGGCACTCCTGCTGCTAGTGCTCCTGCTGGTGCTGCTGTCAAAGTAGTCTTAATAGAGTGTAAACTAACCTCTCAGCAGAAGCACTGTGACCAAAGTCTTTCATACAATCAGGCAAGAAAGTAGCTGTGAGGTTTCAGTACCTCTTTGTACGTCTTGTCTCAAGCGCCCTCAATTGCTGCTGTCCTCTTGCCTTGCATTCACTGACGAGTTCCAGGAAGTCTGCGGATACACAGTTAAATTGCAAAAGCCATGTTAATGTCACTGTAATTGAGCAATTAACTTATTGAAATGGACAGCCCAGCTGTCCTGAGGGGGTTGGAGCTGCCTTCCCAACATGCTGTCAATCTCCCTGGTTTTAAACTCCCACCCGCTCCCAAACTGACAAGCTGCGACACATTAAAATTCAGCCCAAAGGTTCAAATACACAATTTTGTGAAAGCAGACAGATAAAGCTCTAAAAAGGTCAACAGTATTTTGTTTATCTCATTATGCCTCTGTGAAGCTCCTTGGCACCTATTTCTACAATAAAGGTGCAGTATTATTGCAAGTTGTTTACAAATAAGGACACAGAGTACAAGAGTAAAAAAAGTAATAAATTTTTCCAAAATGTTGGTTAGGCCACAGTTGGATTATTGTGTGCTGTTTTGAGCCCCCATTATAAAAGGGCATTAAAGCTGTAGAGTGTGTACAGCATAAGTTCATCAGGATGATGCCAGGGAGAAGGAACTATCGTTACAAGAAGACTCTTCAGATAATGACCCTGTTTCCATTGGAAACAAAGAAGATTAAGTGGAGGTTTAAGAGATTGTTATGGGCTTTTTGTGTGATTCTGTGATTTTATGGCATTGCAGAAGTAATGAAACAACAAGAACAAGATTCACCCAATAGCTCGGAACATGCTGTGTACTGTGATTGAAGTTATTAATAAATACAACCTGTTCTAAACTTAGTGATTTGAAACTGGCTTTTTCACAGACTCATATCGTTATGTGCTTTATTCTGTATGAATTACTAAGCAGTACATTTCTGTACAGTTCTATTTGTTCATGGGATGTGTGTGTTGCTGCATTTATTGCCCTAGAGAAGGTGGTGGTGAGCCACCTTTTTGAACCATTGCAGGCCTTGTAGTTTAGGTGCACCCACAGTGCTGTCAGGAAGCCAATTCCAGGTTTTTGACCCAGCGACAGTGAAGGAACAGTGATATAGTTTCAAGTCAGGATGGTGTGTGACTTGGAGGGTAACTTACAGGTGGTGATGTTCCCATACATCTGCTGCCCTTGTCCTTCTAGGTGGTAGAGGTTGTGGGTTTGGCAGGTGCTGTCGAAGGAGCCTTGGTGAGTTGCTGCAGTGCATCTTGTAGATGGTGCCACTGTGAGCTGGTGGTAGAGGGAGTGAATATTTAAGGTGGAGGATGAGGTGTCAATCAAGCAAGCTGCTTTGTCCTGGATGGTATCAAGCTTGAGTGTTGTTGGAGCTGCACGCATCCAGCCAAGTGGAGGGTATTCCATCACACTCCTGACTTGTGCTTTATAGATGGTGGACAGGCTTTGGGGAGTCAGGCGGTGAGTGATTCGCTGCAGAATTCCCAGCCTCCGACCTGCTCTTGGGCCAGTTAAGTTACTGGTTAGTGGCAACCTCCAGAATATTGATGGTGGGGCATTCAGTGATGGTATGCCATTGATTGTCAAGGACAGATGGTTAGATACGCTTGGTCATTGCCTGCCACTTGTGTGGCGCGAATGTTACTTGCTGCTTATCAAGCTACGCCAGAATGTTGTTCTGGTCTTGCTGCATGCAGACATGGACTGCTTCAGTATTGGAAGTTGTGAATGGTACTGAACACTGTGCAATCATCAGCGAACATCCCCACTTCTGACCTTATGATGGAGGGAAGGTCATTGAAGCAACTGGAGATGGTTGGGCCTAGGACACTACCCTGAGGAACTCCTGCAGCAATTTCTTTCCGTTATAGAATTTTATCCCCTACTGCCAGTAAATGGTGGAGTTTCAGTGCTGGTGTAAATTTGGCCTTTGACATGACCTGTCCCATTGTTTATCTCAAACATGACTCTGAGCATGACTTACAGCTGCTATGAAAACCACAGTCACTTTTCACTGCCTCAGTGCAGAATTGCTGTTACACACGAATTGTTGATGAGACACAAAGAGTGTGTTGCAAAATAATGTCTTGACTGGCACTTTTTCCCAGGATGCGACGGACAGTCATGTAGCAATTGCCTGTTAGTCCATGTTAGTTGCCTTGTACTTAACATTGACTCAGCTCCTGAGGCCACTGGAATCCTGCCACTACATTTGAATATACCGCCACCAACATAGCTGTGAAGTTTGCGGTCAAGTTGCTCTCTCTCTGCTTGTTTTTTAAAAAAAATACAGGTCTGTGTATAGACTGTGGTTTTTTAGGCTAATGGATAACCTGGCTGCCTTGAATATGACCAAATTAATACTGGGCAGTCTGTCACAGCAGCTACCTTTGAATTGGGCACATTCAGTCTTCTTGCACTAGGAAGTCATATTTAGTTCTCTCAGTATTCTGTAGCTGCCATTTAAAATGAAAGGGCTCTTTTAAGTTGTAATTGTGAAAATCCACAGGGTGCATGAATATTATAATTTTCATGTTTTAGCAATTTAATTATTTGGAGAGGATCTCCCTTAATGGCCCAGTGCATCAATGTGCTGTGTGTTATAGTCCTGAGCCATATATCCCAGGAAGGTCTCTGGTTCAGTTCCTGGTCTGTGTTAAGTTCACTGATCTCAGCTGGGACAGTGATAGTGGTGCTTTGGTTGGCTTCTGTGTCCCTATGCTTGGAAGAGGGAGAAAAATCAATAAGGATCCCTTGTTCTAATTGCTGTCCAATGACCAATGTGTCCTCTAATTTTTTTGTAGAGTACCGCTGATTCTTTTAAGTGTGCGTGCCCTTCAAAATTTTTTTTTCATGCCCGAGCATGTTCGATAACTTAAAGAGACCAACTTGTGGGTGGCCTTCATGGGAACCTTCTGGTCACTGTGGCCACGCAGCTTAGAAGGAACGTTGCCAGTGATGGTGATGGAAGAGGGATTAATGTTGATGTCAGGTAAGAACATGCATACATGTGACGCACTTCACGGTTAAATAGTCTATTCACATTTGCTGTCTAAACTGGGATCTATGAGTCACCATCTTCAGAAGGAAGAAAATTAATCTTTCCTTTTTTAAGTACATCACCTATATGGCTGTAAATTCTTGTGTATGCTATATGTGCGCTTCCTGTCCAACTACATTGCTGGCGTGGCTTTGGGCATTCACTTAGGAAAACATTTAATATTAAAAATGCCTATGCAAGCATCTAAAATCGAAATCTCATGTTTAAGCTGTTGCTTGTAATGCTGTGGTTGCAGGCTCTTGCCAGCAGGTGGTGGTGTAGAGAGAGTTTCGGAAGTCACTTCTGAATTTGCCATCTTGCCAACTTGTATGCATCAAGTGACCATTGCAAATGTCACAGGCAATTTACCAGTTGTGATAAAATCAGCACTGAAATGCACTGGTATTCTGTGCTTTTTCTTGTATTGGCACAGTACATTGGGCAACTGTAGCAGCCTGTGTATTCCTAGCAAAGGTGTGGGCTCCTGCATTACAAGCACGAGTCACTCCAGCGTGAGTAAATGTTTCCCATTATAGATATTGTGGCTTCTGATATCTTGGAGACCCTACTGTAGGACTTGTCTCCCTTTTACCTGTACAGACCTTTCACAGTCACTAGGGAAAGTTATTTAAAGAAATAAAAGGTATAAAAAAGGATTAGAAACACCCATGTGCTTAGGAGCAGCAGCAGTTTGGGTGTATGCTGCTGTTTTAGAAAAGTGTTAAAATTTCACAGGCAACTGGCTGCCTGTGATTGAACAAGTGAAATTCTGTTTATAGAAAATGGGATTTTTCCAGGTTGTTTTGGAGATTGAATTATGCAATTCTGTTTATGATTAGGGTCAATGATTTATAGTAACTAAATAGGTCAGGTTATGTTTACATTATAAGGAGTTTTCCTGGAATTTTTCCTTGTGATTTGGACATTTTATTTTTGTCCCCCTGCCCCCCATACCATGCAAACTTAAGAATAGGACTGAATTCATTCAGGCCCACAATGGCCATTTTCTATCTGTTGCCTTTATTTTTAAATTGTGTGCTGTTTCTCTTTATAGTGACATTGGTCTATAGGTCTCCAAGATGTCAGATGCAACAACACCTATGATGGAACTCATCTGTGGGGAAGTCACTATTAGATTTACACTATCGCTGGGATAATGGATCCAGTTTGGCTTATTTAATCTCAAGAAAAGTGCCACGTTGAAATCTACTGTGAGAAAAAAGTTGCTGGTGAGGTTAAAAAAAAAACCCAGATCCAAGCACTTTGAACGGGTAGAAGGGATATAACTCTGCTAATGGACAGATCTGTTTGGCATTCTCATGTTGTTAAATCACCAGCAGAGTTGTGTTACAAGACATTAATAGCTTCACCCTTTTTTCAGTCATTAATAAGCTGCGGGGAGAGGGAACACTGCAGGCTTCAGTCAATTTGTATTTAACACACACAGCACTTCTCCAGTACCTTTCCCCACTCATATGAAAGTACAGCTCATGCAGAATGATTTAATATCTTCCTTGTGCAATAACACTACAGCCAGTAGCAGTGCTGCACTGTACTGAGGTGGTTCTCCAGCAGTGGTAGTGGTTAAGCGACTGCAGTGTGCCACGCGGTAAATGTAAATCACTGCCATTAGGGACATTCTAGCTTTTTGTCTGGACACTGCTAGGCTGAGCGGCTTATGCAACATTCAGTTCAGAGATGTAGTTTTTTTATGTTGATTGGAATTGCCCCATGGGATCGCTATACACACTGATACATTATCTGAAAAATTAGCTGGTTTGCTACTGACTCCCTTCAGGTAGCCTAGCAACACACGCTTGTCATTCACCAAAAGCACAGATGAGTTGTGCTATTGCTCAGACCTGTGCTGTGCTTGAGTCAACAGGCAAAAGTGGCACATTCTGTTGCAACATCCAGATTCCATTCATTCCCACTAGGACAAAATACTCCTCTTCTGAACCTACCCCATACACCTAAGGGTGTGTGAGAAAAATTAGGGAGAACTTGTACCTTGGTGCAGGAAGTTAACACATCAACACACTGTACCAACCACCTCACTTCAAATAGTAACCAATAGAAACAGAGTCGTATGTCAGGAGCAAGAGAGAAAACACTGAAACATTACCTGTTTACTTAATTTATAATAATAAAATGTCCTATTAGTCTACTTTGCTGCTTAAAATTAATTAAAACTGGTTTCTTTCACAAAGGCCATGTGTTTATTTAGTGCATAATTTTTACATTACCAAAGATAACAATATATTTGGAATAAAAATAGAGAATGCTGGAAATATAAAGTAGACCTGTCAACACTTCAGGTTGTTCTCTGTGTTATATTCTTGCAGTTGACAGAAGACATGCAAATTTCCAGAGTATAAACAGCTCCATGCTGGGAAAATGACGATATTGTAGAGCCATGAAAATATCATGTACAAATGTGCAATAGGAGCTGATCTCTGATAATAGCAACCTGTCTTCATATTTCGTAATGGAGCCCAGTGTGACTCGCACTCAAATACAGAGGAGAGCGACACCTGAAGGTCTCTTTATCTCGATAGAAGGGGAGCAACTCAGCAGTACAAAAGTGTCCTCATCAGAGTAAAGTTAGGGTAACATTTTAAGACAACCCTTCATCAGAACTGAACAGATCTTTATCAGTTTTGACAAAGGGTCAATACCTGAAAAATTAACTTGTCTTTTCCTTTTTATAATGATAGAGCTGCTGTATCTTACAACATTTCTCATAGAATCATAGAACCATAGAAACATTCAGCATAGAAGGATGCCATAGAAGGATGCCTGTGCTGGTCCCACATCACTGCTTTCTGTCCGTAATCCTGTAAGTTCCTCAAACTTAAGTACTTGTTCAATTCCCTTTTAAAAGTGTTTTTGGAATCAGCTTCCACCACCTTTTCAGGTAGAGCCTTTCAGCTTCGACAACACCGAGTGGTAAAATATCTCATCATCTCCCCTCTCGATCTTTTGCCAATGATTTTGCATCTATGACCTCTGGTTATTGACCCACTTGCCAGAGGGAGTAGTTTTTCTCGGTCAAAACCTTTCATCATTTTGACAACCTCTATTATGCCACCCCTTAACTTTCTCTGTTCCGAGGAGGAATTACTTTTCTAACCTATTCTGAAGGAAGTCTTAACATTGCACTTAGAAAATTGTAGTGTAATTAGACAGAGTCAACATGGTTTTACGAAAGAGAAATTGTGTTTGACAAATTTATTAGAGTTTTTTGAGGTTGTAACTAGTACGATAGATAAAGGGGAGTTGGTAGATGTAGTATACTTGGGTTTCCAAAAGGCATTTGATAAGATGCCATACAAAAGGTTAATATGCAAGATACAGGTTCATGGAGTTGGAGGTTTATTAGCATGGATGGAGGTTTGGTTAATGGACAGGAAGCAGAAAGTAGAGATAAACGGCATTTTCAAGTTGGTAGACTAGCTAGTGGGGTGTCGCAAGGATCAGTGCTGGGGCCTCAGCTATTTACAATCCATATTGATAGCTTAGACAAAGGGACCAAGAATCATGCATTCGAGTCTGCTGATGATATAAAACTAGGTGGGAATGTAAGCTGTGAGGAGGACACAAAGAGACTGCAAAAAGAAATAGACAGGTTAGGTGAGTGGGCAACAAGGTGGCAGATGGAGTATAATGTGGGGAAATGTGAAGTTATTCACTTTGTTAATAAGATTAGAAAGGCATTGTCGTTTTTAAAAGGTGTGAAACTTCTAAATGTGGATGTTCAGAGAGACTTGGCTGCAAGCAATTAGGAAAGCAAATAGCATGTTGGCCTTTATTGCAAGGGGATTGGAGTACAACAATAACAAAGTCTTGCTACTATTGTACAGGACTTTGGTGAGACCACACCAGGAATACTCTGTGCAGTTTTGGTCTCCATATCTAAGGAAGGATATACTTATATTGGAGACAGTACAGTGAAGCTTCATTAGATTGGTCCCTAGGATGAGAGGGTTGTCCCTTGATGAGATGCTAAGTAAATTGGGCCTACACTCTCTGGAGTTTAGAAGAAGGAGAGGTGATCTCATTGAAACACAAGATTCTGAAAGGGCTTGATAGGGTAGAACTGAGGAGTGGGTGGGAGAGTGGAATTGAGGCAGAAAATCAATCATGCTCGTATTGAAGAGCTTCAAGGGGCCATTTGGTCTACTCCTTCTCCTATTTCTTATGTTCTTATATTCTCACTTCATAACTGAAGTCCCTCAACTCTGGTAACATCCTGCTGACCACCTTCTGTATCCTTTCTAAGGCCATTACATGTTCCTGAAGTATTCTGCCCAGAATTTTCCAGCTGAGGTCTAACCAGCGATTTATAAAGCTCCAGCATGATCTCTTTGCTTTTATATTCTATTCCTACATTTCTAAACCAAAGTAACCCATATCCATTTTAGCCACATTATCAACTTGCCCTGCCAGCTTTGGTGTATATATACATATATGGAAATTAGCCAAGGCCTTTATGTTCATCTGCACATTTCAAGTCCTTGCACTTTGGGAAGACTAATATGGAATGACAGTATACTATAAATAGCATAAATTCACATTTAATTATTTCAGATTTTTGATGGTTTCCTTTTTTTTTTAACTCTACTATTGTCTTTGATCTGCAGCAGTTTAGAAAGCAATAAGGACAGAAAATCTCCAACCGATACAATATGTCTCCATTTTTACATACATGCTGTTTAAATTTATTGATTGTTAGACTTCAAAATAAGTGTCAACTAATACATAGCCCTAGTCATATTACCTTCCTGACACATCTTGCTGGCAAATTAGCAGCCACTTCTATCAAATATACTCGAGAAAATGCATGACCCTCATTTAGTGAAGACAGGAGTCTGACGTACAGATGATGGACTGCAGAATGAACTGTCAAAGGGGAAAGGGAACAAAAACTGCTGACCTTGTTCCTATTCCAATTAAGAACTGTCCTAAACCACTGCATGTATAAAGCCTGCACATCATGTTTTAGTCAATGTTGTATACAGAATGAGAACTAGTTCACAAATTTATTCAAGAATCAAGTGTCAATTGGGTGCAGAATTGAAGATAAACTAGTAACACCAGTAGTGGTTGCACTGGGCTCCCTTGTAAAAACAGTGTTATGGATTGCTGCTGATCTGCTCCACCTTTCACAAACTTTTTACATTTCCAATGACATACACTTCGAAGAAAAGTGTGGTCACACTTTGTAAAACATTGAAATAGCATTTCCCTAAAAACTACACATCTGAAATGTAGGGTAAAAATTTTAACTCGACAAGGTGGGTGGGTTTGTGAGTGGGCAGCAGCTTTAAAGAACAGAAACTGTTGGGAAGCTGGTGGGAACCCGTCAACACTCACCTTTAACCTGAGTTTGATGTGGTCCGTGGGACTGGTGGCTCGGCTACTTGACTGTGTAAACTGCTCTTCATCTGCTTCTTTCACCTTGAATTCGGACTTGAACCTTGTGTGCATGGGTTTCCCAGGCTTCCTGGAACTCGTCTGGGAAAACAGGGCGAGGGGATGGCAGGAATTGAGGGGGCTGAGCTACTGACAGGCAAGAAATACTTTAAATAGTGAGATACCATCTGCAGGCGATACCTGTAGAGTCTTGTAATCTGCTGCCCACAAATGCATCTCACAGGTGACCAATGCCATGTCTGTACTTCACAACTGATGAGGCCAGTCAGATTTGATCTGGCTGGTTTCTCACAGGTCCAGGGAGTCATTGACTGCACACGTGGCAATTAAGTTACCCCCAGATCACCCTGGAGTCTTCACCAACTGAAAGACATTTCACACTATCAATATTCAGCTCACCTGCAACTATCAAAAGATCATCATGCATGTCTGTGCATGATTCCCAGGGAACTGTCATGATGCTTTCACCCTGTGCTAGTCCTCCTTGGATCCTTAGAGACAAGGGTTACTCTCTGAAAATGTGGCTGATGATGCCCGTGAGGAGTCCAATCAGTGATGCCCAGGAAAGGTACAGCAGGAGCCACCTAACCGCCAGAGCTGAGCTGTTATAGAGCAAGCAGTTGGGATGCTGAAGATGTCTTCAGGTGCCAGACAGGATATCCAGAATGATAGTGGTCTGTTGCATCTTGCACAGCAGCTAGCACTGGAGCTCCAGGCAGGGTGAGGTCTGAGTGTTCTGCCACTTTGGAGGAAGAGGAGGAGACACATGAGAAGGAGCAGTTTAAGGCAGCAAGGGCACCTGGCTGCCAGGGATGTTTTGGAAGGCCTGATTCAGGCACGATTCACTTAAACTGAGGCAGTGCAGCCATCTGACACACACATTCTACATCCATTGGACACCCCTCCCTTTGGGAAATGAAATACATGAATTAGAACTGAGAGGGTTCTAAGTTATCATTGTGCACATTATCATTTTTCAGTGGCTGCTGACACCAGTGAACATGAGTGTGTTATTGTATTCCTTGTGGCTGTGTAATATTTCATTCAGTCACCAGTTGGCTGGGAGACACCCTGCTCTCCATTTCCAGTGGCCAGGCATGCCGAGACCCAGCTTCCTCCTCCGCAGCTGTCAGAGTAGAGATGACTGGAGGGCCATGTCTGCTTCTCTGCCTCTCCCTGATGTTCCGTGCTCTATTCTCCTGCAAGAAGAGATCTATTTCTGTGAGGAAGGGAATCTGTTGAGAGAATGAAAGAACAATATTTGTGGAGGGTCACTGTGAGTGATGGGTGATATTGCATTGAGATGAGGATGAGTGTCAGTGGTGTCTGGTCAGATGAGGATGTGAGAAGGTGCCGAGTCAGAGAGGGATGGGTGCATCTGCTCAGTGTGTTGGTCAAAGGAGCAATGTGCAGGAGATGGCTTGGGAAGGCAAAGTGAGGGTGGCTGGGGTTAGACGCACATCAGGATATAGTTGAATGTGCCATGCCACTCACCTTTTCTGCCCTGATTAGATTATTGAACCTCTTGCGGCACTATACCCAGAAGCTGCTCACCTCCTCTGCCACTTCTAGCCACATCTGCTTGTTTTCAGAGGCAGGCTTCTTCCTCCCGTCTGGAGGGAGCAGAATTTGTCTGCGGGAATGTGCAGCCTGAAGCATATCCAAACATGTGTCGCTGAAGTGTGGTGCTGCCTTGTTTCTTTGTGTCTCCATTCCTGTAGCTTCTGGCTCTGGCTGAAAATCTCTACCATACCTCAACTCTGATCCTCACATGGTCGCTTGGAATACTTCAGCTGAAATAGACTGTTACAGGTCATCATCACGCCCGCTCACTCTGGTCGGGAACCTCAGTCGTCAGATGCAAATACAGTGGCTGGGTTAAACGGCCACTGATAAATGCACTTCTGAAACTTCTGAGTTCCTGACGTGCGGCTGGCCTCCCCCACTGTGAGGGGTTCGGAGGTTTAAAATTCAGCCCATTAACTTGACTTTGCTCTCCACAGATGCTGACTGACCTGCTGTGTGTTTCCTGCATTCCCTGTTTTTGTTTGATTCCTTGCTTTCAGTTTAACAGTCTGACTCGCTTCTTTATATGATAGAACATAGTCAATTTTCAGCATGCCGTATCTTTCCTGCTAAAGCACATATTCTTTAACCATGCACAGCAAAGAAATATGAACTACAGCTAGAAACATGCCATTTTACCCATAATCAGATCTGTGAAATTGTGCAAACATTACGTTTAAAAGAGATGAATAAGCTCACTTTCATTTTATGTACCTGCTGGAATATTGTACTGACCCATAACTGGGTGAACCAGCAGAGCCTTCCACTGTAGTAGAATTACAGTATTAGCTGAACTGCTGCTAAGACATTCTCGCTGAGGTACACAGCTCCTTTACAAGACAAAATGTTAATGTGGCAACATTTCACGTTCATTTTGTTTCTGCCAGAATGTGAAGGAAGAAAGGGATCTAGATGGCCTGACCCTAACGCAGGCATGATTGATGCTTTTGGTACTTGACTCTCAGCTTGCCTCATCCTAACTTGCTTCCGTCTCTTTTCTTGCCCTTCCTGAGACAAATCTCTCATCTCCTGTTACTTTTAATCCACTCAAACTTGCTCACAATCTGAAAAATTAGCTAGTGAGGTTTGGAGTAATTGGGTAGGGTCTGGTGCTGGTTTAA
The DNA here is from genome assembly GCF_036365525.1 of Heterodontus francisci. Taxonomy (NCBI): domain Eukaryota; kingdom Metazoa; phylum Chordata; class Chondrichthyes; order Heterodontiformes; family Heterodontidae; genus Heterodontus; species Heterodontus francisci. The sequence goes on along the minus strand of NC_090388.1, from coordinate 36,516,528 downwards.
TAGCGATTGGAAGAGGATTGGGGTGGCAAAACATGTCTGGATGTTAATCAACTAGCTGATTGGAATTGCATCGTATTTCATTTGGTTTGTTTTTTACAGATGACCTGGTGAATTAAAGTTCAGGGACCTTTTCCTTTCTGTGTGTTTCAGCTGCTCCTTCCATTAACCAGCTGATCGATTGGAAAAGCCATGAAAGAGTATATTTGTAAACCATTTGCACTCAGACTGTTGCTGTGGAACATGTCCTGAGTTCATGTTAAATCATGCCTATCAATAAACGTAGCTCCTATTCAGACTTATTATCTGAACTTGTTATTTTGCACTGAGCAGGAGGTTTTTTCCCCCATAAAATATGCATCTACTAATACAAATAAATGCTTTCAGGCATAATGTGGGGAGATCTAAAATGGAGTCACGCAGCAGGAAATAACATCAATCTTAATAAATCATCAACTTTTATTTTGAGGCCTTAAAGGGGCATCATCATTCTTTCATAGAGTTTCAGAACAGCTCCAGTCGTGCTACAGCCTACTTCAAAAAAATAAGGCAGCAATTTATTCTCTGTTTTGGAAAAGTTTCCATGAGTGGCAAGTTTTTAATATCATTAAATTCATGGCAGAAATCATTGATGTGATGGTAGTCATCAAGCCAAGAATCTTGCCTGTTTAGAAATATTTAGTACAAGTATTACTTGGAATGTTTTACTCTAATATTGTAAGTTGGCTTGTATTTAGAGTATTCACTGGTACCCACTGTATTGGAGGTTGTCCAATTTCTGTCAGTTTATTAATCATAGGACCTGGGAAATTGCATGCTGTTCAAACTGGTCTTACTTTTAAAATACTAGAGTGTTTGCCTGTTTTGGTATTGAATGGAATTGATTAGAAATATATTAATTTGTATTAATAACTGTTCATAGATGTTTAGGCGATAGTTTGCAAAGAGAATAATATGCACACTCTGTTGTAAGAAATTATGATTTACTAAATGTATGGGCCATTCAGTACATGCATTGAAGTTAACACTTTTTTTTAGTCTGAAACAAATGTGCTGTAAGTGCAGATGTCAGATGTAATTTTAAAGAAATGAGATTCTCTGTACCAGACCTCAAATATGTAGCATGTTGGTTAAAGGACTGCTAATTTGACTTGGAGGTGAAGCTGCTTTTCCAGAAGCAGCTGAAAACTCGTAATTATTGTAAATGAGATTGTTGTGCAGTTACATTCGGAACAAGTTCCCTTGATTGCTGAGGTGAAGTTATCAATGCCTGTAAGCTTGTTGCTGCACTTCCTTTCTCTGGGGCAGATTGCAGCAGCTGTTCCTGAGAAAAATCATGCATACTGACCCACCGTTGTAATGTGCTTGGCTCATTTCTGAGCACAATATTATGTTGCTGAGGTTTTGTAGCCTTCAGTGCTGTTCCGCTGAACCTGAATTTGTTCAGTCTCCTGACTGCTTCATTTTCAAAGTGCCAATTCAGAAACCTATAGTTTAGAGAAGATGCTTTGTTAACAGAAAAAGGAGATATGCGTGCTTTGTAATCAGGCCTGGTGACAGTTGCTTTCATTTGAATGTTCTCTGCCAGTTGTACATGCTCCTTTGTCGGATTAATTGGCTACGTTGAAAGTGAGCCGCATGCATAAAGTCTATAAAATAGCAGCTGTAATGGAGAAAATTTCTAAAGACTTTGGATTGGATGCAACAAAAAATAATAACGACATCGGGAATAGTCTAGGTTTTGTGCAGAGGTCAGAGATGCTTGCAAGATTTAAAATGAAAGGGTTCCAGGGCCATGACCAGCATTCTGTGCTAAAAAAATTAAATGTTTGTGTCTCATTATTTTTAGTGTTTTGGAAATCTTAGTAACACCATGTGTATCAAATCCCATCTTTTCCTCCTTTGTTTTCCAACCCACTGTCTCTTACACCTTGAATCAAACTAATATAGACAAAATGTGGAGTAAGATGGCAAGGATCTCTAGTGTAAGCAGAGAATGAAAAATGAAGGTCATGGAAAATAGAGTCAGTACCTCAGCCCAAATATACAAACATTTAGAACCATGTAGCCCTTTGTTACCATGTAGTTGGAGGATAGAAAGAAACAGTTCAGTTTCTGTAACAAAGGGAATTTTTCTGTTCAAAGGAAGTATGGTGGGGGGGGGGTGGGGGGAGCAGTGGATTAAGCTGTGCTGGAAGTAGAGGCAGTGGAGACTGATGACTGGCTCACATGGAGATATCTGTTTTTGGGTCTAAGAGGAAATTAAATAAATAAAACTCATCTAGTCCTCATCTGAAGCAAAGAGTCTGCCCTTAATGGCTGATGAAATTTGAGTTGGTCAGGTTAAGTGGGGTTCAACCTCTAAAGTGAGGGCTTCTGAGAGGTCACTAAGAAAGCCAAGTTTAGATATAAATTGAATTACCAGTCTATAACTTAAATATTGCAGGTTATATGGTGCATATCTAAGTCAAAGCCAAGGAAAACAGAATGATAATTCTTCTGGTGTGTGGTAGGTACATGTCAACGTCGTCTCTAGTGTGTATATAAGCCAGAAGTGCAGCATTGAAGCGAATAGCTTACTCTCTCTGGGCACTCTTCGTTTCAAGTATATTGGTCAAGATCAGTGGTCATAGCTACTGACTTGGCAACAGGCAACCTACATATTATATGGATTTTTACGTGGCTAAGTAGGTACTGTAGTTGGATTTTCCATTCCAACTGTTTGGCCAGTTTTCAATTGACAGGATAGCTTCAATTTTCAGACTGCCAGCATACGCATTGCAAGGTGTTGTGAAACCTTTGTGAATCAATAATGGAAAATGGGTAAATTTCTTGCTTGGTTTATCTGACCAGTTTTGGTCTGCTGTCATTATGTTGTACCACACAACAGATACGTGTGATGTAATGTGATGTGGCATGTATGTCGCAAGAGAGTTTGTTCTTCTGTACAGTAAAGGCCTTCTATTGTCACTTTTAATTTACTACCTAAGGAAAAATGAATGACACATTGGTTCAGTTAGCCAGACATCAGAGTGACAATCAATACATAACGTTTCACAAAGAAAATATTTATTTAAGAACTTGTAACAGTTAAGAACAGTTTGGAAAAAAACACCAACAGTGCTGGTATTGCAGTTTTGTAAGTGCTGTGGACAGTTCCACAACATTTGCACATTTCTAGATGCTCATCTAGTAAAGATGTAGAAAGCAAAACACCAGATATATTAAGTTGAATCTGGATGCATAGTTTTTGCATGACTTATAAATGGCAAAATTGTTGGAATAAAAATCTGAGAACTTTAATAAACTTATTTTGGATACTTACAAGTTTTGTTTTTATTCTGCAATATGCAGATTGAAGTATTTTAACACTTGACTTGCAGTCACAGAGTTGCAGTAAACAACTCATGTCCCCAGACTAATGCTCTGGAGACATGAGTTCAAATCCCACCACAGCAGCTGGGGAATTTAAATTCAGTTAATTAATAAATGTGGAATAAAATGCTAGTTTCATGAATAATTATCATGAAACTACCAGATTGTTGTAAAAACCCATTTGGGTCACTGATATCTTTCAGAGAAGGAACTCTGCTGTCCTTACCTGGTCTGGCCTACAAGTGACTCCAAACCCACAGCAATGTGGTTGACTGTTAACTGCCCTCTGAAATGGCCTAGCTAGCCACTTCAACTACAGAAAAGTTGAAGAAGAATAAAATGGTCCAGACCATCCAGCATAGACCTAGGCACTGGAAACGACAAGGCACACCCTGCCAAGTCGACCTTGCGAAGTCCTCCTCACTAACATCTGGGGACCTGTGCCAAAATTGGGAGACCTGTCTCAGAGTAGTCAAGTAACAGCCTGACATAGTCATACTCACTGAATCAAACCTTACAGCCAATGTCCCAGACACCATTATCACCATCCTGTCCCACTGGCAGGACAGACCCAGCAGAAGTGGCGGCATCACGGTATACAGTTGGGAGGGAGTGGCCCTGGGAGTCCTCAACATTGGCTGCGGACCCCATGAAGTCTCATGGCATCAGGTCAAACACGGGCAAGGAAGCCTTCAGCTGATGTATCAGTGCTCCTCCATGTTGAACACTGCTTGGAAGAAGTACTGCGGCAGAGTCACAGACACATTTGCAGCACAGAAAGAGGCGATTTGGACCATTGAGACCATGCTGGCTCTCCAAGGAGCTAATCAGTCAGTCCCATTCCCCCACTCGATCCCCGTAGCCCTGCAAGTCTATTTCCTTCAAGTGGCCATCCAATTTCCTTTCCAAAACATTGATTGTCTCTGCTTCCACCACACTTGTGGGCAGCGAGTTCCAGGTACCACTCGCTGCGTAAAAAAGTTCTTCCTCATGTTTCTCCTGCATCTCTTGCCCAAACCATCAATCTGTGTCCCCTGTGTGGCATGGGATGGAGTGGTGGAAAAAGAAGCCACCAAAAGCTAGAGGTTGTATTTGGGGTGGGAGCTGTCTTGAAAATATGATCTTCATTGGCTCCCGTGCCATTCCCTCTCTAATCACTCGTTTTTCTACCTAAGCCCCTTCTTCCCATCACTACCATAATTCTTCCTTTCTAAACTACTCACTCAACTCATTTATCCTCCCATCCTGTTCATTTTCACTCACCAACCTTAGCCCTCCATCCACTTACCTCCTGACTCCCCAATGCCTGTCCACATTCTACAAGGTACAAGTCAGGAGTGTGATGGAATACTCTCCACTTGCCTGGATGCGTGCAGCACCAACAGCACTCGAAGTTCGACACCATTCAGGACAAAGCAGCCCACTTGACACCCCATCCACCACCTTCACCATTCACTCCCTGCACCACCGACATACAGTGGCAGCAGTGTGTACCATATACAAGATGCACTGCAGCAACTCACCAAGACTCCTTAGATAGCATCTTCCAAACCCGTGACCTCCATCACCTAGAAGGGTAAGGGCAGCAGATGCATGGGAACACCACCACCTGCAAGTTGCCCTCCAAGTCCAACAACCAGTATGCCGCCTTCTCTTCCTCTCATATCCTCCCTACCTATTCTATTCCCTCAAAGGTGCTTTGTTCGCAGATTTCAACTTCAAAAAAAGAAATCAAATCAAAATGAGGAAACAAACTCCTTCTCTGCCTTTTTCTCTATTCTCTCTCTCTTCCCCCTCTCTGTCTCATTGATATTTGTAATTTGCATCAGTCCCACAGATGTAAACCATTAGCATTGATCTTTGCTAGCTGTCAACAAAACACAAGTAGGTACTTAGCTGGCTTCAAAATTCAACTAATAATTTTCTTTGAAAATTGAAATAACATCACATAAAGAAAGACATACACTTTCTCCTCACTTCTCTCTGCCTCTTACACATCCGCGCTCTCTGACACCAGGCCGTGTCTCCTGGACCCCAGTCTCTCGCTGTCTGAGCCCAGTCTCTCTCTCCTCTTCTCTGTCCTTTACTTTTTAAAGTTTAAACAATGTGGGCAAGAGAAAGAACTGACAATATTCTGGCATTGCTTGTGTGTGTGACAGAGTATCGTGTTATATACCAGAATCTAACAATGGACAATTGTCTTTTTTTAAACAAAATTAAGATGAAACAGATTCTTCTACTTAATACATTAGAATGTTATATGTACAAAATGCATTTGTAAGAAACACCATTCAGTTTTTGACCATAGAAATGAAAAACTTGCATTTATATAGCACATTTCATGACCTCAGGACCAAAGTGCTTTACACTACTTTTGAAGTGTAGTCACTACTATAACGTAGCAAGCTCCCACAGACATCAATGTGATAATGACTGCATAATCTGTTTTTGTTACGTTGATAGATGAATAAATATTGACCAGGACACGAGGGATAACTCTCCTGCTCTTTTTCAAAATAGTGTCATGGGTTTTTTACATCCACGTTGGAGCACAGATAGGGCCTCGGTTTAAAATACCCAAAAGTAAGACAGTGTAGCACTCCCTCAGTACTGCACTAGAGAGTCAGCCTTGATTATTGTACTCAAGTTTCTGCAGTGGCAAGTGGGCAGAATGTTCTCTAGGTGGGGACGTCAATGTCCATCACCAAGAGTAGCTCGGTAGCATCACTACCGAATTGGCTGAGTCCTGAACGACAACTTACCTGCCAGACTGGGCCTTCGGCAGGTGGTGAGAGAGCAACAAGAGGGAAAATCCTACTTGATCTTCTCCCCTGTCGCGGAAATATCTGTCCATGACAGTATTGGTCAGAGTGACCAGCACATAGTCCCTGTGGAGACGAAGTCCTGTCTTCACACTGAGGACACCCTCCAACGTGTGGCACTGCCACCTTGCTGAATGGGATAAGTTCAGAACAGATCTTGCATCTCAAAACTGGGCATCCATGAGGCACTGTGGATGATCAGCAGCAGAATTGTATTCAACACAATCTGTAACCTCATGGCCCAACATATCCCTCAGTCTACCATTACCATCAAGCCAGGAGACCAAATCTCGTTCAATGAGGAGTGTAGGAGAGCATGCTTGGAGCAGTACCAGGCATACCTAAAAATGAGGTGTCAACCTGGTGGATTTACAGCACAGGACTACATGCATACTAATCAGTGGAAGCAGAATGCTTTAGACAGAGCTAAGCAATCCCACAACCAGTGGATCAGGTCATAGCTCTGCAGTCCTGCCACATCCAGTCATTAATGGTGATGGATAATTAAACAACTAACCGGAGGAGGAGGCTCCAAAAACATCCCCATTCTCAATGATGGGGGAGCCCAGCATGCCAGTGCAAAAGACAAGGCTGAAGCATTTGCAACCATCTTCAGCCAGAAGGGTTGAGTGGAAGATCCATCTCGGCCTCCTCCTGAGGTCCCCACATCACAGATGCCAGTCTTCAGCTAATTCGATTCACCTTGCGTGATATCAAGAAATGTCTGAAGGCACTTAATGCAGCAAAGGCTGTGGGCCCTGACAACATCCTGGCTGTCGTCCTGAAGATGTGTGCTCCAGAACTAGCCATGCCTCGAGCCAAGCTGTTCAGTACAGCTACAACACTGGCATCTACCCAACAATGTGGAAAATTGCCCAGCTGTGTCCTGTCCACAAAAAGGACAAATCCAATCCCGCCAATTATCACCCCATCGGTCAACTGTCAAATCATCAGCAAAGTGATGGAAAGTGTCATCGACAGTGTGATCAAGCAGTACGTAATCAGGAATAACCTGCTCACCAATACTCAGTTTGGGTTCAGCAGGGCAACTCAGCTCCAGACCTCATTATAGCCTTGGTCCAAACATGGACAAAAGGGCTAAATTCCAGGCGTGAGGTGAGTGTGGCTGCCCTTGACATCAAGGCAGCATGTGGTATCAAGGGGCCGTAGACAAATTGAAGTCAATGGGAATTGAGGTTGGAATCATATCTCGCACGAAGGAAGATGATTGTGATTGTTGGAGGCCAATCATCACAGCCCCTGGACGTTGCTGCGGGAGTTCCTCAGGGCAGTGTCCCAGGCCCAACCAGCTTCAGGTGCTTCATCAATGACCTTCCCTCCAACGTAAGGTCAGAAATGGGGATGTTTGCTGATGATTGCACATTGTTAGTACCAGTCTCAGCTCCTCAGATACTGAAGCAGTCTGTGCCTACATACAGCAAGACCTGGATAACATTCAAACTTGGACTGATGAGTGGTAAGTAACATTCGTGCCACACAAGTGCCAGGCAATGATCATCTGCAATGAGAGAGAATCTAACCATCTCCCCTTGACATTCAAAGCATTACGATTGCTGAATCCCCCACCATCAGCATCCTGGGGTTACCATTGACTAGAAGCAGAACTACACCAGCCATATAAATACTGTGGCTACAAGAGCAGGTCAGAGGCTGGGAATTCTGCGGTGAATAATTCACCTCCTGACTCCTCAAAGCTTGTCCACCATTTATAAGGCACAAGTCAGGAGTATGTTAGAGTACTCCCAACTTGCCTTGATGAGTGTGGCTCCAAATACACTCAAGAAGCTCGACACCATCCAAGACAAAGCAGCCCTCTTGATTGGCACACCATTCATCACCTTAAACATTCACTCCCTCCACCTCTGGCGCACAGTGGCAGCAGCATGTACCATCTACAAAGTGCACTTATAGCAACTCGCCAAGGCTCCTTCGTCAGCACCTTCCAAACCCATGACCTCTAACGCCCAGAAGGCCAAGGGCAGCAGATGCATGGGAACACCACCACCTGCAAGTTCCCCTCCAAGCCACACGCCATCTTGACTTGGAACTATATTGCCATTGCTTCACTGTTGCTGGGTCAAAATCCTGGAACTCCCTTCCTAACAGCACTGTAGCAGTACCTACACCACATGGATTGCAGTGGTTCAAGAAGGTTGCTCACCACCACCTTCTCCAGGGCAATTAGGGATGGGCAATAAATGTTGGCCTTGTTAGTGACACTTACATCCCAAGGATAAATAAAATGAAAGGCACAAAAATATTGTGTTTTCGGAAGGAGGGCATTTAAAAAAAAGTTAAAAATCAAGACTGTTCTATTACAGTGAGTTTCTGCAACCTTTGGCATTTGTTATTAGTTTATCTGTACTTTAATGAAGAATGAGCAGCTTGATAATAGAGACGCTAGATGGGATGTAGCCATTAGTTTTGAATGCTAAAAATTGCATTATGTGACATGTAATATCCAGGTATTAACTGGCATTAAGGGGGCGGGGGGGTGGGGGTGTTGTTAGGAGTGGAGAAGTAAGCTCTGTGGCAAGCAATGAAGTCTCCACCAAAGGGAGAATGGGGAATTCCACTACTGATGCCATCATCATATAATATGTCCTTCACCTCAAATACATAGAATTTAAACCACAGCTTTATGCTCCACATAAGCCTCTTCTCACTTTACTTAGTCTAACCCAATCAACTTATCCTTCTATTCCTTTCTCCCTCATGTGCTTATCTCTTCTTCTTCTTTGGCCTCCTCGTCTCCAGAGACAATGGGTAAGCGCCTAGAGGTGGTCAGTGGTTTGTGGAGCAGCGCCTGGAGTGGCTATAAAGGCCAATTCTAGAGTGACAGACTCTTCCACAGGCGCTGCAGATAAAATTGGTTGTCGGGGCTGTTACACAGTTGGCTCTCTCCTTGCACTTCTGTCTTTTTTCCTGCCAACTGCTAAGTCTCTTCGATTTGCCACTCTTTAGCCCCGCCTTTAAGGCTGTTCGCCAGCTCTGGCGATCGCTGGCAACTGACTCCCACGACTTTATGCCACGTTTGCAGACGTCTTTAAAGTGGAGACATGGACAGCTGGTGGGTCTGATACCAGTGACGAGCTCGCTGTACAATGCGTCCTTGGAGTTCCTGCCATCTTGCATGCGGCTCACGTGGCCAAGCTGTCTCAAGCGCCGCTGGCTCAGTAGGGTGTATATACTGGGGATGTTGGCTGCCTCGAGGACTTCTGCGTTGGAGATTCGGTCCTGCCACCTGATGCCAAGGATTCTCCGGAGGCAGCGAAGATGGAATGAGTTAAGACGTTGCTCTTGGCTGACATATGTTGTCCAGGCTCGCTGCCGTAGAGCAAGGGACTGAGGACACAGGCTTGAAACACTCAGACTTTTGTGTTCCATGTCAGTGCGCCATTTTCCCACATCCTCTTGGCCAGTCTGGACATAGCAGCGGACGCCTTTCCCATGCGCTTGTTGATTTCTGCATCGAGAGACAGGTTACTGGTGATAGTTGAGCCTAGGTATGTGAACTGAACCACTTCCAGAGCCTGGTCGCCAATATTGATGGATGGAGCATTTCTGACTTCCTGTCCCATGATGTTCGTTTTCTTGAGGCTGATGGTTAGGCCAGATTTGTTGCAGGCAGCTGCAATCCTGTCGATGAGTCTCTGCAGGCACTCTTCCATGTGGGATGTTAATGCAGCATCCTCAGCAAAGAGAATTTCCCTGTTGAGGACTTTCTGTACTTTGGCCTTCGCTCTAAGACTGGCAAGGTTGAACAACCTGCCATCTGATCTTGTGTGGAGGGACATTCCTTCTTCTGAAGTCTTTAATGCATGTGAGAGCAGCAGTGAGCAGAAGATCCCAAACAGTGTAAGTGCGAGAACACAGCCCTGTTTCACGCCACTCAGGATAGGAAAGGGGTCTGATGAGGCACTGCTCTGCTGAATTGTGCCTTTAATATTGTCATGGAATGAGGTGATGATACTTAGTAGCTTTGGTGGACATCCGATCTTTGCTATTGGTCTGAAGAGACCACGTCTGCTGATGAGGTCAAAGGCTTTGGTGGGATCTATGAAAGCACCGTAGAGGGGCATCTGTTGTTCGCGGCATTTCTCCTGTAGCTGGCGAAGAGAGCTTCCCCTTAAATACATCAATTCTATTCAACATAAGCACTCCATGTGATAGAAAGTTCCACATTCTCACCATAGTCTGGATAAAGAAGTAGCTCTTGAATTCCTTATTGGATATCGTGTGTATGGCTGCAATTTTTGAACTCCCCCACAAGTGGAAATATTGGCCTCAATATTAACCAACCCCTCCCCCACTGCTCGATGACCAGGAGAGGGTCAGGAAGAGGGTGGGTAAAGGCTTAATTATGGGGAATACATCCCCAACCCACTGCATGCCTCCACCGTCTTTTTTCTGGTGATAGATTTTGTGGCTTCAGAGTGTCCCACTGTGGTGAGGCCGGAACACTTCATTAACATTTAAATCTGGTCCCCACAGCGGAATCCCAGTTTAAATTTCATTGCCACTGTGCGTGTTACCCAGGGGTTGGGAAACCCGGAAATGAAAGGGAGGTGGGAGCTACCAGCTCCACAAGGTAAGCGCCTTTTCCAGCACTCCTTGTAGGCCAGGAGGAGTAGGAGTGCTTTCCCTGACCCCTCAAGGAAGCCTCAAGTTTCCGTCCGCTGATTGTGGCCTCTGTCTGCGAGCATACGTACGAATTACAAATACTGGAAAACAGGTGATTTCAAGTAAGCACCACGGGGGCGGGGGTTGACTTGAGAGCTATCCGTTGTTGTGACAAGAGTGTATTTAAGATTAGCATGAGACTTGCTTGGAAAAGTAGTTTCATTTTGAACTGTTAAAAAGCCAGTGGGTTTGGACTAAAGCAGGCAATTGGACTTTGAGATGGACCTGCTCGGAGTTCAGATGAGAGCTATTACTTCTCTTTGAACAGTCCCTGCTATTGAAAAGCAAAAACCTGTATGAAGTAGTACTCTTGCCTCCTGCATTTTTAAGAAACCCTGAATGGTTGCAGAAACCTTGCATCTTAAAAAAAAAAGACTTTGCTTCGAATGTGTTGGAACTAAAACTCTTGCTGCACACCTATAGGAGACCTATGTGATGCCTTCTGCAGTTGTATTGAACGTCTACCCAACCAGACTGTTTGTCAGCCTCACCTGGGAAAATCTCTAGTGATAGACAACTATTCGACTTTGGGACACCTCGCCAAACCACAGGACTTCCTTCCGTATCTTTTCAGTAAAAGTAATGTTTTAAAATTCCTACTATTTCTTTGTAACAGCTGCGAACAAAAATCCCTTTTCTCCCGGTTAACCGGTTTTTGGATGTATGTGCGTGAGGGCTAGGATAATAATACGGGCTCTAATATTTCAATTCATGTATGTATGTATATATATATATATATTTACTTGATTATTGGTTAAGACTTGGTTTTATAATAAATGGATAATTTTGTTGTATATTAAAGAAACCTGGTTGGTGTGATTTATTCTGGGGACAGATAGAGTATCTAATTGGCTGTTTTGGTAAGTGGGAAAATTTATTGTTATGCTGTGAGCTGTGGAGAAGTGGGACTGAATTAACAGTGCACTCGCCTCGGTCGTAACTTCACCGTGCCCAGTTACTTGGAGCTGATTCTTGTTGAAGAACTCTGCCCTATTTTTCTGAACAATCTTACTAACTGACAAAACACTTTCTGAAGAATCTTGAACCCCATTTTGTGTGCATTGTGAAGAAGTGCAGCTTGTAGTATTATTCATTACCAGGAGAGGCACCATCATAGTAGGATAGTATCACTTGGCCTGGATTCTTTTTTTCTTTTGGGCCTCCTTATCTCGAGAGACAATGGATACGCGCCTGGAGGTGGTCAGTGGTTTGTGAAGCAGCGCCTGGAGTGGCTATAAATGCCAATTCTGGAGTGACAGGCTCTTCCACAGGTGCTGCAGAGAAATTTGTTTGCCGGGGCTGTTGCACAGTTGGCTCTCCCCTTGCGCCTCTGTCTTTTTTCCTGCCAACTACTAAGTCTCTTCGACTCGCCACAATTTAGCCCTGTCTTTATGGCTGCCCGCCAGCTCTGGCGAATGCTGGCAACTGACTCCCACGACTTGTGATCAATGTCACACGATTTCATGTCGCGTTTGCAGACGTCTTTATAGCGGAGACATGGACGGCCTGGCCTGGCTGGATGGGATTTTTGTTCGCAGCTGTTACAAAGAAATAGTAGGAATTTAAAAAAATTACTTTTACTGAAAAGATACGGAAGGAAGTCCTGTGGTTTGGCGAGGTGTCCCAAAGTCGAATAGTTGTCTATCACTAGAGATTTTCCCAGGTGAGGCTGACAAGCAGTCTGGTTGGGTAGACGTTCAATACAACTGCAGAAGGCATCACATAGGTCTCCTATAGGTGTGCAGCAAGAGTTTTAGTTCCAACACATTCGAAGCAAAGTCTTTTTTTTAAAGATGCAAGGTTTCTGCAACCATTCAGGGTTTCTTAAAAATACACTGGCCTGGATATCGTTCAATATATAGATGAGGACAATAGCATGCTGGTTATGTTACTGGGCCAGAAATCTAGAGGCTTGGACTAATAGTCTGGATATATGAGTTCAAATCCCATGAAAGCAACTGGGGGATTTAAATAGTTAATTAAATAAAATCTGCAATTAAAAGCTATATAACAAGTTGGATTTCACTACAATTTCCTGATCCCATTCCACAGCCATGTAACTACTGGATTGTTGTAAAAACCCATTGATTCACTAATGCCCTTTAATGAAGGAAATCTATAGTCTTTACCCAGTCTAGCCTGTATGTTGACTCTGAAATGGCTTAGTAGGTCACTCAGCTGTCTTTAAGAAGACAGCTCATCGCCATCTTCTCAAGGGCAATTAGGGATGGGCAGTAAATGCTGGCGTTGTCAGCATTGCCCATATCCTGTGAATGAATAAATCTGCCATAAAATGTTCCATAGGAATTTGAGTTGCAAAACTGTGCCCATTAAGACTTCTCATTTAAGAAGTTAGAATTGTAATGCAGCCATGTCCTATCAAGTTTGTAACAGACATGCATTACAACCCAAGGGCAAGAACCTCCAGGATACATGGAAGAGGAAGGAGGCTGCATACTGTCCAGCTGCAGAGAGGGTGGGGGTGGAATTACAATATTATACACTGGATTCCTTTCACTGATATTTCTCCTGATATTTTTTCCCGAGTAGCACTGATTAACTATCCCACCACATTTCAGAATAGCTGACAAAGGGTTTGGTTGGTGTATAGACCGTTAAATTTTATAACTGTTAAATAAAGTTGGTTTGTTTGTGGTCAGTTGAACTACTAGTATTTCTACAACTAACAATCTCAAAAATGAAAGCACTGCACCTGTCTCACAAGGACTGTCGGAAACAGATGGATGACTGAGGGGTTTTCACTACAATTTTCTGACCCCATTCCCCAGACAGCACGTGGTACGGCCACAGATACAACAGGCTTACATCACAACTGTGACTTGAACTGATCCAGAGGCCTGTAAGTCTGGCTAGATTTGCGAACTGAATAAGCACATTTTTTTTTTAAATATATCCTCAAGAGGAATGAGGGTAAGTTAAATTTACATTTTGTAAATTGAAAGAAGCTATTGTCAATTTTTCTTTAGACTGCTGGATATAAAATTATAATGAGGGTAAGCTAAGCAGGAGCTCTGATCTCGCCGAGTTCTTTGGACATTTCTGGCATCCCCACAACCTCCCTCCCTCCTATAAATATTATGGCCATCTTCTTAATGTCTGTCCCGTTGAACCCCTTCATAATTTTAAAGACCTTTATCAGGTCACCTTTCAGTCTTGATTGACATTTGGGAGAGGCCTTAAACTGGGATTAATTCCAAGTAACTGTATTTAATCCTTCAACATAAACTGATACAGAATATTCATATTACTTTATCATCTCTTGTAATTCTCCTACTAATGCACTTGAGGTGTATTCCATGTTAAAAATGCTGTTAATTTTAGTAGATCAGCAATTATGGTTAATTTATTATTTTAGTTTTGTGTTCAAATGTGTGTAAAATAGTTCTTAACATTGTATTCCAAAACCTAATATATTGGCCCATATTTTGCAGTGGTAATGACAGGGAAACTGACAACATTTGCCGTCATTACTCCAGTGAAATTGAGAGCAACTTCAGGAGTCCACACACGCGCAGAATAATGTGGAAATCCAGAAGTTGCTGTCAGTGATTCTACACTTCCCCAGAGGGTGTGCTGTTGAGGACTCCCAGAGTGCCATCCTTAAGCAATCAGTTATTTGTTGAGAACTTCCACTTTTACGCTGTAAAAACCCTGGAAAAAGTTACATCTTGTTGAATGAGGCGTAATTAGGGTTTTAATGGTGTACTAAGTTCACAATTACTGCTAAACACCCTGAGTGGCCCTGAAAAGCTAATTTTATATTTGTGGAATGTCAAATTTCTCCATTATAATAAAAATCCATATATTTTAAAGTAAATAAAAGTTTGTATGTGTTGATATTTTAGCTTCTATCTAAATCTATCTATCCAAAGGCGAGGCTAAAGAGTGGCGAGTCGAAGAGACTTAGCAGTTGGCAGGAAAAAAGACAGAAGCGCAAGGAGAGAGCCAACTGTGTAACAGCCCCGACAACCAATTTTATCTGCAGCACCTGTGGAAGAGTCTGTCACTCTAGAATTGGCCTTTATAGCCACTCCAGGCACTGCTGCACAAACCACTGACCACCTCCAGGTGGTGCTTACCCATTGTCTCTCGAGACAAGGAGGCCAAAGAAGAAGAATCAGCTTCTTAATTTTCTGTTCAAATTTGCTTAATAGTTAAAATCTAAAATGAGTGCAAATGTTGTGACGTATTGCTTTTTGAAAATGGAGTGAGAGTCCTGTGGTTGCACAGTTGAAATAATATATAAATCTTTTTTTGGGACCAGCTAATAGGAAATTGCCTAAATATCAGGGGTGCTCTTGGGACTGTAGGGAGCTTAGGTCCATCTATGTTAGAAGTCTACTTCTGCAAGGTGTACTCCATGTTTCCTGTATGGACAGCCCCACTCACCAAAAGCCAGTTCTACATTTCTAGGTACAGTTACCAACTTAGCTATTGGGGAGCCCAGAGATGCATTGTGTAATGGCAACTGGGTTTTTTTGCTTACACGAATAAAAGTTATGCTAATTAATAACGAGATTCAAATTCATTTCAGACTTTTCCAATGTTGGCACTGTGGAATGCCACTGAAAATGGCATTGCTTCCTGCCATTTATCTTCGTACAGGTAATAGAATCATTTGCCTGTACGAAATGTCAAAACATTTAAAAGAAAATCTAGATTTGCCATTGAACTTTAGTCAAAGATGGTGGTCACTTGCTCACTGTCATGTTCCCGTACGATTTTGCTTCACTGAGAGACAACCAGGGGGACCAGAACACAATACCTCTGAAAATAATGCTTTATAACTAACCTGTAGAAGATGCACGGGAGTGATGTAGGTAAAGTGTCATGCAATTCTTTCTTTCCTTCAACTTTGATACGGTCAATCCAGACTATTAATTTGAACAGGGACACGCTAGTAATACTAACTACCAAAAAGCCAATTTAGATCGCATGTTAGCAATATTTTTTGTTCACACAATGCTTTTCAGATGGCTGGAGTAATTTATCAGGCAAGGTAGAACAGACACCAATTTTAGGGGCATTCAAAATGTAGTTGAGTATTGGACTGGAAGAGTTGGGATACTATAAGGATAAACTTTGATCCATATGGCCTTTTTTAAAAATCATTTTCTTATATTTGTATGTCTAAGTCTTAATATTCTGTAGATTTCTTCAGAATACCTGTGGCAATTAGTTCCCATTAGGCAGGAAATTCCTAATGGGTGCAGGGCTAATCCAAGTTTTCTTCCAAAACAGCCAGAATATCCTGGAACAGTGTGGCAAGCAGTGCTCAGTCACTGCAGCTTCCTGCTATTTCTCCACATCTATGACACTGAACTTTAATCCCAAAGGCTCAGGGAACTCCACCGGGATTTGGACACAGGAACTTCTGGTACAAAATCTGACACTGAACCTGCTGAGTTAAATATTGATCCTAAATGTCTCTTTTGAAATAAGAGCAATAGAAGTTTATAGCTCAAAGAACCTTCATTCAGCCCATCGTGTCTGTGCCGAATCCTGGTAGGAAAATCTGAATTAATCTCTCCGTTCCCCCATCTCCCAATAATACTGTACCTTCCTCTGTTTCAAATTGTTATCCAAGTTTCCTTGAAAGAAACAATGGTCTGTGCCTCAACCACTTCCTATAGGAAAGCATTACATGCTCCAACATCCCTCTATGTAAAGGAAAATGTCTTAACCTCTCCACTCTCCAAGTGGCAATTTTAAAATGATGCCCTCTCGTTACTGATATCCAATTAGATGAAATAATCTTTCCTTATTCACATTATCAGAACTATTCATAATTATAAAATTATAATATTTATATATTCACATGAGTATATACAATATTTATAAAAAAAATTTTAAAAATCTATATTGTATCTCCTGCACCAGTGGAAACAGTTCCACTATCTCAAGTTTTTCCCTCATAAATATAGTTTCCCAATGCTAGGATCATCCTTGTGAATGCATGCTGTAAACTCTCTATAGCTATAATGTTGTTTCTATATTGGGGTGCCCAAAACGGCGCACAGTCCTCTACCTCTAGGCTCAATCATTGCTTTATACAAATTTATCAGTTTTTCTTCACTGTTATCCTTTATTTCCTATTTCTAAAATCTTAAATGCTGTTGGCGTTTTTTATGGTTCCATCCATGTACACTCACAGGGCTGGATTTTATGGTGTCGGCAGGGGTCCCGATGCTGGTCCCAAACGCAAGGGGGAACCTCGCCTGAGCCTTTTGGAACCTACCCCCACCCCCCCCCCCCCCGGACACGATGCAATGGCGCTCAGGCACTTAAGTGCCCAATGTTGTAATGGATGGGGTTCCCCTCTCCAAGAGCTGCCAGCCCATCAGAGAGCCAGCAGCCCAGTAGTATTGGCAGTGCCATCTGGAGTGGTGACTGCTGCCGGTACTACAAGAGGCCCGGGATCAGGCCTGGCACTGGAGCCCTGGACCCCAGGTAAGTGTGGCTGGGTTGCCATGGCCAGTCCAGCACATCCCGGCGGTGGGGGAGGAGGATGGCCGTTGAAAGGGAGGGTGGAAGGTGGTGGTTGTTAGCTAACAGACGGCCTTTGCTACCGTGGGCCCTTCGTGAGCCACAGATTGCCATTAATTGGCCACTTAAGAACCTCAGTTGGCTTCTGGACGGGAAGACTGTCTTTGGCCTTTTCCACTCCTGCCAAAATCGCATGGTGTCAGGAAGGCGACAGGCACTCCACCCCTGCCTTCCCTCGCTATTTTATGGGCCCCCCCCTTGCCTCCCATCCGTCTCCCAAGGACCTATAAACTTCAGCCCACACTTTCAGGGAATTATGCATTTGAACTCCTAGTTCCTAGCTGTTTTCAGTGCTACAGGAGCCCGGAAAGGCTAAGAATGCCACAGCCAGTGTCATTCACCATGTTTGGAAGAACAAAAGTGTGGACCTGCCATGCTTGCGTTTGAAGCATACTAAGTGGGAAGATTGTGATGTCAATCAGCGTCAAATGCTGATTGGGCGCACAACCTATTTTGGAGGTCCTGTTAACATCCTCTCTTAAACATGCACAGCTGAACATGCTTTCAGCCGCACAAGGGACACCACATGAGCCTTATTTAAAGGCATCAGCATGGGACTTTCAGGTGTGGTGCTTTTGACTTCCTTTTGCTGCTGCACAGTTGTTGGAGGAGCTCACACAAGTTGTTTGGGTCAGAAGGGAATGGTGCTGGATCTTTGCAACGGGTTGAGTGGTTTCTGATGATCTCTGAGCAGAAAGCTTGCTGTCACTCGTAGAGCAATCCCTCTTGGGCTGCAGCACCACAGGAAGGTGGAGCACAGGCAACAGAGAGGGGAAGCTGTGCGCAGAGGGAGGAGGCATCAGGGACACCATTGCTCTTACAGACAGTCCGTGAGTGGCTCCTCAGACTCTGGTTCCCCTAAAAACATCCCCACATCATTATTGCTCTACAATTCTCCTCTTTTCCATCCCGCTGCTACTGACTGTCACACCGTCCTCTGTTCCAAAGCCTGAAATAAAAGACACCACAAAAAAAAGTTTCATAACAACTTTATCCAAAAGCACTTGCTACAATACATACAAAAAAATGAACTATTTTCTTTGTGCATTCCTTTAGTGCCTTTCATAGTGCTCCTATGAAGTGCTACTCCACTGGCAGCAGTGTGGCTGGTGGAAGGCTGCTGACTTCTGTTATGAAGATGCTTCTATATTTTTTGTTAAGTATTTTTTGAGGACTCTTATTTAAACTGTGGAGATGGATTCATTGGAAGGCTGAAGATTTCATAAATATTGGACTTTGCTTTGTTGTTGACAGTTCACTGAAAGGACATTGAGATGTTGTTTGAAAAAAACCTTTGCTGGAAATCATGTGCTTTGGGCTCAGTAAACAACAGAAACCTTGGTGACCTGGAGAAGGTGTTTACAGAGAAGCCACATGTCAAGGTTTATGGAGGTCAAGAAGTTGACTTTCTGTTTGGGGTATAGATATTGTTTTCAGTTCAGTTGGGGCGTGAACTGTTTTGAAGATAGTTGGTGTTTTGCCTGTCAAGGAAATAGAAACCACCCAGCCCACCTCTTTCTCTACCTCTTTGAAGAAACCCCGCAAAGATCCAGTGTGAAAGAGCTAAAATCCCTGGTGCCGCATCTCTTCTGATAAGCTGGGAAAACCTGCCAGATTAATTCTCAATGCTGCCTGAAAAGAACTGCTTTAGAAAAGATCCCAGTGCCTCATCTCCGTATATCCGGACACCAGACCAAAAGGGACAACTGACTTCCTTCCATATCTTTTCTTCTTCAAGAATTAGCAAGTATTTGGCTAAAGTATTTTTTTGTCTTTTTTTGTATCAGACATCTGCAGAGAGAATTTCTGTATTCTGTGTGTGTGTGTGTGGAATTTTAAAAGGGAATTTTCATATTTCAATCTGTGTGTTAATGCTTTGCTTTGTTACTGGATATGTATTGTTTGATAATAAACTGAAAATTTTGTTGTTTATTAAAGAAACCTGGTTGGTGTATTTTATTCTAGGATAAAGAGTAGAATATATGCTTGACCGCATCGGTAACTGGGTAGACATTCAGTATATGTTGTGATATGTGGAGAAGTGGAACTAGAAAAGACAGTGCACTCCTCCCATCTCAGTCGTAATACTTCCACTAGGGGAGATTGCAGATAACCTTGCAGGGCACCGTTGAGCAGCTCTGGGCCTTGAGAGCCTGACTTTGCACTGCACCACCTCAGCATGGGTGGCAGCTATCTGGACTGGCTGGCTGAAAGGCATCAGCAGGTGCACTGGCAGAGTGCCAGTGGTGAGAGCACGAACACTGTCCTGAGAGAGTACAGCAGGTTGGTGCACTATGTATCCATTGCCCCTCTCTCTGGGCAGTGCCTCAGCAATCCTAGTAATCTGATGGATCACAGATTGTTGGACTGCTGTGAGAGCCTGCAAGTCCCGTTGAGTACTGGTATCCACAGCCATGATAGCAGCATTCTAAGCCTGCATGGTAGCAAGCTGGGCTTCCATAGCCCATGAGGGAGATGTTGGTTGGCTTCTGCCTGTGCAGTGGAAGCTGATACATTGGCCACCAGATGTTGCATCGTGGCTGGGTGTGGAAGTGCTGCCATGAAGTTATCATAGAGTCATAGAGAGATACAGCACTGAAACAGGCCCTTCAGCCCACTGGGTTTGTGCCTACATTAATCCCATATTCCCTACCACATCCCCACCATTCTCCTACCACCTACCTACACTAGGGGCAGTTTACAATGGCCAATTTACCTATCAACCTGCAAGTCTTTGGCTGTGGGAGGAAACCGGTACAGCCGGCGAAAACCCACGCGGTCACAAGGAGAACTTGCAAACTCCGCACAGGCAGTACCCAGAACTGAACCCTGGTCGCTGGAGCTGTGAGGCTGCGGTGCTAACCACTGTGCTGCACTGTGTCCAGCATTTCCAGGCTAGAAAGGATGGGCTCCAAGCTCTGCGCGAAGCCCTGTGTCAAGTTGGAGCCAGACTCCTCTCTGCTGCTTGACAGTGACAACAGGCTCTGTGGCAGACCTGCCAATGTACCAAGCATCTCTGTGTGCACCCCCAGCAACCTTTTCCTGTACACCGCTCCATTGAAGTCCTCATCTGAGTCTTCAGCAGAGGTCGTCTGCAACCTTGCCCACTGGGAAGCTGGCACATGCGCTGTCCTTACTGCCTGCAGCCCACTCTTGACCGGTGAATCACCACATGCCAATCCTGCCTCTACACTACCATCTAAATTAAGCTCAGTGCCAGTATTTGCCTGCAAGTGTCAGGTCAAGTGATGATGCTTCTTCATTAGGCTCTTTTTCCCCTTCACGGTGAGGTCGTTTTGGCTGGCCAAGTGGCAGGTCTTGGGTATCTGAAAGCATAAATGAAGAAGGGGAGGGTTGGGATGAGGGAAGGAGGTGTAGGTTGGAAAGTAAGAGCTTCATGGTCATAGCATTTGCAGCTTGTTTTTCATGCCAGATTGCAGGATGAGGGTGAAGTGGGATTTGAGAAGTTGCATTAGGAAGAACATACCATAATCCTGGATGGTTTCAGTGATGCCACTTGCCACGGCCTCAGTCCATTTCCTCCAAGGGGCTCAGGAGATGCCTATCCACTGGCAGTTCTCTGCTGCTCCTTGCTGTTCCATGTCACCTTGACCTGCAAGAGAGAAGAAAGAGTGTCAGTAATCGTATTGCAATATGTGTGGTTGATCTGCCTGTCATAGCTGAATAGCTGGAAGTATGTGGAGGTTGTAAAATGTGGGTGTGAGGCTTGCAGCAGTGCTAAGTATGCGAGGGTAAGGCGGAGTATCTGAATGTTGGGTATGAGTTCTGATTGCTAGAGGTTGCTGATGGGTGAGTGATGAGGATATGGTGCATTGAGTAATGTGTGAGGTTGGTGGTATGGTGTGTAGGAGATGGCATTTGAAGATGTATCTGCTGACCTTGACCACTCATGTGAGGTCATTGAACTTTCTCCAGTACTATAGCCAGGGCTACAGGGCCAGACTCCTTGTATTGGCCTCCATGGTTACCTGTTCCCATTCCTTTCACAGGATATGTGTGGAGAGCCTCCTGGCTCCCTGCAGTTACATGACCTCTCTCATTTTTTCCACCTGCTGGTCTAAGGCCTCCAGAGCTACATCAGAGAACCTGGAGCTCTCTCTTTGGCCTGCTGCTCCAATGGTCCACTTTCTTCTGGGAAATGCTTGCAGAAAGAGTTCCAGCACCCCCCTCCCCTCCCTGCAGGCAGAATGCACCTCCCCTTTAAGAGTTGCAGGCTGGCTTTAAGAAGTGCAGGCTAGCTTTAACTTGTTCTAACCTCACATGAACCTGGGCTCCCTGCTAAACGTGCAGCCAGTCAGCAGCACATTTAGTGTTAGGCTGCAATCACGGAGATGAGTAAGCAGCTAGATATTTTTGTGCTGCCTGCAGCAATTCAATCATTGCGCAACCGCAAACTCACCATATTGACGTTTTAGCCCCTAGTGTTCATCCAAACCCTTCAGTGTCTTTCTGTTGAGAGTATACTCCAATTCTTTGATCTTTTGACTACTTCTAAAGTATATTAACACATTAAGTGGCATACTCTACATATCCACACCTTGCTCCAAGTTGTCTGTGTCCTCCTGAAATATTTGACAATCGTCTTTACTGTTTATCGAACCCCCTACTTTCATGTTGTAGGCTCATTTCAAGCTTGTGCTCCATATACCTAGAACAAAAGTGGATCCTGCGCTAATTCCTGGGTTACACCACTTGCAACCTTTCTCCAGTCTGAGCAAAACCCATTTACTCGTGCTGTTTGTATCCTGTCTGCTAAGCATCTCTATATCCTTGTTGTGACATTTTCTCTTATACCATTTGCCTGAATTTTCTAACAAGCCTCTTGCAAAACATCTTATTGGATTCCTTCTGATGAACCATATATGCTGCATCTACGAAATACCCTTTCTCTATTCATTTTGTCACTTCTTCGAAAAGCTCTGCTATATTAGTCACACATGATTTGCTCTTAACAGTTTTGTCCCAGCTTGTTCTTAAGTCATACATTTTTAATTGCTGATTAATTTTGTCTGAAATTATTTTTCTTTTTGGTCACAGCATTTATTTAAACATCTCTGATTACTTGTAGAATTTCGTTTGGCATCAACAGAGAAAGGTAGCTGTCTGGTCCATTTTAACAATATCTGTGTTTTGTGAAATTGACAAGAAGGTCTGCTTTACAAATGATAGGGAGTTTTTGAGATACTGACACCCTTACACTGTGCAATTATATTGTAAATTGCTCAGTACCTAGTCTTCTTACAAGTTCTCTTCATTTTAGCAACTCATTTCCATGTTCCCAATACAGTTCATTATTTTAGGGTTTTGTATCACCAACAAAATACAATAAATACAAAAATGATCTCCAGTGGTATTTATGTTCCGAGAGGAGAATATATAGTCTTTGGATTTTGCAATAACAGTCTATCTCCCGAATCTCCATTCATTCTCTTTCTGCTGCTGGTCCTGGTTAGCAGGAATCAGTCTTTGCAGTAAGTGCCTTTGACGTCACTCAATGTATGCAGCCTGTGCTATTGTCTTACTCTGAGCTGTACTGTGTATCGCAGTCTCTGGGTTCAGCTCTTCATTCAGACTCACTGCAGCAAGACAAGAGAGTGCTTGGT
Organism: Heterodontus francisci; assembly: GCF_036365525.1. Taxonomy (NCBI): domain Eukaryota; kingdom Metazoa; phylum Chordata; class Chondrichthyes; order Heterodontiformes; family Heterodontidae; genus Heterodontus; species Heterodontus francisci. Next base: position 36,493,439 of record NC_090388.1, on the reverse strand, counting down.
CTTTCATTTCTGTTGAATTTCCAGCAGAAGCTTTTGGCTTTCACTTGTAAGAGAAGTATAAACAGTATTTTGTTGAGGACTGCTGTGTGTTGTATCAGCTTTCAGGCTTGAACAAGGCAGCTGGCAGCCACAGAGCCTGGGCTGCATTGTCTAGTCTCATGACCCCTGCTGTGTAGCTGCCTCATCTTTTTGCAGCATCTGAACCAGCCATGTTCGGCACGGAGTCTTCATGTAAGTACAGTACTGCAACAGTCCAATGATTAATAGCATTTTTAGCATTGTGCCAAAGCTTTGTTTTATTGCACGGAATGCAGGCTTCAGGCAGGGCTACTTCAGACAATGAATTCACAGCTCCTCTTGGAGTAGAATTCAGTGTGAAGCAGATCGGAAAGATTCATGCCATTATCTGTTTTGGACAATTTGACAGAATCGTTTTCTGGCTTTTGTGATGATTTTGTACGAAATGTGTTAACAACACAAATGCGATTGAGGTGCTCGAAATAACAGAAATAAGGCCTGTCTGGCAACAGCAATAAATCATAGAGCAAGGTGTGGAATGGCTGAATTTGTTGCAGAAGTGCACTACACAGAATCTACTCATTGCTCATAAATTATTACAGTGAATTTACTAAAATATGTTCTGTTGTATATTCTGAGGCCTAGTGACAGGACTGAGTACCAGAGTTCATGAAGTTTAAAAATCCTAAAAGCTCCTCATGATTCCTTGTGATCTGTACCTGCACCCATAAATGATAATATTTCAGCAGAGAATTGGCGACTGGGAAACAGAGACTGCCCTCCCTCTGCCCCCAATCCCATTTTTTTTTCTGGAGATACTATTGACAGGAGATCTAGACATTGCACACAGATCCTGAATGCTCTGGTGCTGTACTTGTCTGTTTGATAAGAAGCTACAGCATTGAGATGCATGGAATCATTTGAGCAGCTGAGCAAATGAATATGTGTACAGTTGTGAGCTGTCCATCTTGGAAGAGCATTGTAGTTTGCGTGAGGCTGGAGAGGGCCTGTTATCACAAAGTGAACTGTTATTTACAGGGCTCCCTTGTTTGACAAAGCTGCCCACGGTTTTTCCAGTTCACCCTTGTGTTTGCTGATGTCTCTTGCTGCTGTGGTAACTAGATTGTGATGGCTGAAAATTGATATCTCTTGCAAGCTGGCATAGTAAGTATGGGTTTTTGATGAAGTCTGTGGGTGTTAAATTGCCCCAGCTTTTCATGCAGGAGGAGTAAGTTTGGCTGCTTATCAGCAAAGTGGCTCACATTCAAAATAAAATGCAATTAGGTTATCACATAAAATAACATTTTAAATATTGCTCACAGCAAAAATATTGTGCTCTTATGAGCTGTGATGATATTATGATGCAGTTAATCATTTTTCTCTTTTTAATTATGACAACCTAAATGAATTAGGAAGACCTGCAGAAATGTTTATATTTTAACCTGCAGATTTTATCTGGAGTTAAATCCTGGTGGCCTCACACTTTCACTCTTTAAGGAGCAATAAATTTCTGTAATTCCACTGTTGAGTTTCATTTTTCCAAACCTGCAGAAAATAAGGTTCTTTTCCTGCTATTCTGAGACCTGCTATTCTGAGAAAAAGGACGGGAACGTCCATGTGTTTAAAATCCTGCAACGAGAGCTCTGTGCTTAAAGTATTAAATATAGAGCTAGTTTCTGGTTGGAATATTCAGATGTCGTTCTCAGGACTAACAACTCTAAATTTTATCTTTTGTTGTCCAAATAGGAATCTAGCATATTCCTTTCCCAACAATGCAAATTCCCATAAAAAGTCTGCTTCATAAACAGTAATTCCTTCCTAATGTCTTGATGGTAGGGCTATTAACAGAGATGGAAAGAAACAGTGCCTAGTTTATTAAGTGTCTCTATGTTTTGCATTCAATCTAATTTTTTAAAGAATAGAATGAAAATGACTCTGAACCAAATGAATATTGTATTTTAATTTGTAGCTGATTTACTTAATTTTTTTCTAATATGGAATGGTGTCTCTTTTCCATGGCTTGGCAAGTTATTTCCACTTATGTACTTGAACTGCTTCTCAATGAATGTAAAAAAAATGCAAATTAATGAAACAAAGAGGAACATCACCTCTCAGTTGACTTGGATGCTGCATTTTTGAGGTTTGTGATTTACATAGGAACATAGCACTTAGGAGCAGGAGTAGGCCACTCAACCCTTCTAGCCTGCTCTGCCATTCGATAAGATCATGCTGATCTGGTTGTGGTCTCACCTCCACTTTCCTGTCTGCCCCCCCATAACCCTTGTCTGTCAAAAATCATGAATAAATTCAATGACCCAGCTTCCACTGTTTTCTGGGGAAAAGAATTCCACAGACTAATGATCCTCTGAGAAAAATAATTTCTCCTCATCTCCATCTTAAAAGGGAGACCTCTTATTCTTAAACTGTGTCCCCTAGTTCTTGTTTCCCCCACAAGGGGAACATCCTCCCATTATCCTTTCAATCTCAGGTCCCCTCAGGATCTTATATGTTTCAATAAAATCACATCTCATTCTTCTAAACTCCAATAGGTATAGGCCCAACCTGTTCAACCTTTCTTCATAAGATAAGCCCTTCATCCCCGGAATGAGTTGAGTGAACCTTCCCTGAACTGCTTCTAACGCAATTATATTCTTTTTCAAAAAAGGAGACTGATTTATTCAAATCAGAAGCCGGAATTTAACGTTGTTGTGGGAGGCCCCGCCCACTGACCGAAAAGTCAGTGGCGAGCCTGCCTCCGCCGGGCCTGGGGAGCCATGTTGGGATTTTTCGCTCCCCAGGCCTTTAATTGGCCTTGGGCAGAACTTCCACCTCCTTGAGGCAGGAAGTCCCACTTCATGGAACTGCCGGCCAACCAGCCGGCCGGCAGCTCGAAGTCCCAGCAGTGCCACCGGGAGCTGTGGCCACTGCTGGGACTACACCCAGCTTCAGCCAGAAGAGGAAGGATGGCCCCTGAAAGAAGGTGAGGTTTTGGGGCCTTGCCGGGAACAATCAACTGGGCTCCGGCGAGGCAAGGGGGATCAGTTAGGGTTGGGGTGGGGGGAGTGTTGTGCATTGGGGGCAATTGGGACTTAGAGGGTGGTCCCCCCCGCCAAACTTGCAAGAAGGCCGCCAGGTTTTACCTGACGGTGTTCTTGGGGATTTTGCCGTCCAGCCGCTGTGGGTAAAATACCTGCGGCGGCGGGAGGAGGCCCTCAATTGGCAGTTAGTTGGCCACTTAAGGGCCTTGATTGGCCTGGGGCGGGCGGGCCATTTCTTGCCGCCACTGTCCCGCGTAAAATCGCAAAGGAGTCAGGAAGGTGTCGGGAACGGCACCCCCTGCCTCCCACTCAATTTTTCGGCCCCGCCCCCCCCCCCCCCCCCCCCCCCCCGCCACAAGCCCACTTGTTGTTGGGGGGGGGGTCCGTAAAATTCCAGCCAGGACTTTTATTTGCTGCAACTCTAAGCAGAAGACCGAAGAGTGATTATTAAAATAGGTAGAAACTAAGCTGATTGTGGAATCTCATGTAAATAAGTAGTTTGAACTTTGGCAGTTGAGTAAATAGTTGCTTTGCATAGGGTGTACTGAACAGCAGTAATGACATCAGATTAATCAAGTGGCTTATGGCACTATGGGCTGTGATGAAATAAGTACTGGTTCTGTTATTGGTGTTCTCCAGCTTGTTTTCAGAGGATCAAAATGAAAAAGATTACCCCATAAGTACTGAGAGTATAAACAAAAACTGAGAACACATTTTTATTTTATGGTGGATATTAATGTGGACGATGTCACAGTATAGTTTAATTTGTGTAAATACCCATGCTTATGGTACGGAAGATTCATTGTAGATTAGACGCACAGAATTATTGTATGCCTCTTGCTGCCAAACTGGAGAAAGTGTATACTATTGATGTGGATTGTGTTTGTCAACCTAAAATATGGTGATGAGTATTAAAATCTGAAATGTTGCACCTCCTCCCCAATGTGAGCTTCAGTTGAAGTACAAGCATTACAATTGCTTCAGCCACTTGGGTTAAGGAGAGAAAATAAACCAGGGTTTGTTCTCGTGATTGCGATTTAATGACCTGTGCTGGTGTGTGTGTGTAGATGTCAAGTGAGGACCAGATGGGTTCAGTCAACTATGGTATTCCTTGCAGTCAGTAGCCTGCTAACTATCTCTGCCAAGGTTCATAAAGAATAATGGCCACTTGGGTGAGATTCTGGAGGATCAGTGGAGCTGTACCCAAACAAAGAGTCAAGAGCTTCAGGAGAGGAGACAAGAGATGGGGCGGAAATTGATTAGAAAAGGAGATCTAAAATGGCTGTGACAGTCCCTAAAACAAAATGTGATAAAAACTTCTTCCAGTTAGATGCTTCTTGCAGATACTGAAGACTCTATCGTGGCCATTGCCTCCTGGAAAGATCCCAGTCAGAAGGCATTACATAATAGAGGCTCCTGAGAAATGAGCTTGAGACATGGAGGATTTCATTGAAAAGCAAATCCAGGGCAAGAGTGAGATTGAGGTAGGTGGATTGAATAAGAGGGGGTGGAACAAGATCTGAGGAGGGGCTATGCATTGATAAAGCAGCAAATTATAGAACTGCACTGGCCAATCCGACTGTACACAAACACGTCTTGATGAAACAAATCTCAAGGAACCCTCTTTGTGAAACAATAAAGAGGTAATGTAGGTCATTGGGGAAATTAACCAGGAAGTTATTAAAGATATGGAACTTCTGTATTCCTCCCTGGTGAGATGTGACTGCTGTCTTACACCAATCTTAACGTCGCAGCAGATGTATATCTGGATAATTCAGATTTAAATATCCAGCCCTGAAATGAGATCTGCCAGAAAATCATCTTCACTGCTCGTGTAGAAAAGCTATAATTTTAAGGATGATTACAAAACTAGTTTTGTGAACATACTAAGGTTATATTCTCTAACCATGGTATAATAGAAAATCCTCCTAGTTTAAGAAATATGCAGTGCAACCTATACCTGCTTGTTCTTCTGTTGTTGAATTTACAGTATTTACTGTACTGGCTGTCAGGGAGTCTGTTTTCTCACGCTGTTAACTGAGGTGCTTCTGTATTGCCACCTCTCAGAACAATTTAGGCGGCACAGTGGCGCAGTGGTTAGCACCGCAGCCTCACAGCTCCAGGGACCCGGGTTCGATTCCGGGTACTGCCTGTGTGGAATTTGCAAGTTCTCCCTGTGTCTGCGTGGGTTTTCTCCGGGTGCTCCGGTTTCCTCCCACAAGCCAAAAGACTTGCAGGTTGATAGGTAAATTGGCCATTATAAATTGTCACTAGTATAGGTAGGTGGTAGGGAAATATAGGGACAGGTGGGGATGTTTGGTAGGAATATGGGATTAGTGTAGGATTAGTATAAATGGGTGGTTGATGTTCGGCACAGACTCGGTGGGCCGAAGGGCCTGTTTCAGTGCTGTATCTCTAATCTAATCTAATCTAATCTAATCTAATAAATCAGGGAAAGGCGCAGAACTCCGCTATATCACTGCTGCTTTTTCACCCTCTTTCTTTCTGTCTTTCATTTCCTGAAAGCAGTGACTCATGTTGGTGTACTGTGCCATCAGCAATCCTCCCTTACCTTGCTCAAAAGACAGTTCAAGTATGTTAGATCGTGAGTGATAGCAGCTTTCTGACTGTATGGATACAGAGTTGAACACTTGTCTGCTCACCAAAATCCATGGACATACGCGCTTTCCAACGGCATAGTGATCGGGAGTGATGACCTTTCAGATCTGCTACTTACCCCTATTACAGAAACAATGAAGACAATTATTGCTTTCCCACCCTCTAGTTTAGTAGTTGAAACTAATATCTTCCTGGTTCTATAGCTCAGTAACACATTGCAGGAGCTGTTGGGGCAATCCGGCCTTTAAATTTAGGTTGTGATTTTTATGTATTTTCATTAGGAGTATTTTAAAAGCATTACATGTGGTTCTTTTGATAGCTCTGCAGAGTGAATTTATGCAGTAAACATCTGGGCTATTTAAATCAGATAGGCCCCAGGTTCAATCCCAGTTTTCTGCTGAGTTATTTCTCAGCTGGAATGATGACTAGATGCTATAATTGGCCTTAGAGACCAGGGAGGGATAAATTGATTAGCAATCCTGTTGCTAATTGTTATCTAGTGACTCCTTCTGGAAGGGCATGTGTCTAGACGTTAGATATTTCAAATGGACAGTAGTGATGGCCATAACTCTGCTGACGGGAGCGCAGCTGGTAACAGCAGAACAATGGTCCAGATTTTGTGGTTGGCAGTGAAATGGCAGCGTTCGCCGCTGACTGCACAGAGAAATACAAACTTACCTGGTTCGTTGGCTGCAGCGAGAACTTCCACTTCTTGTTGCAGCAGGGTCCACCAACACAATGATCTGCAAGGCCTAGCAGCGAGGCACATTACCATCACAGCTACACCCCCCAGTAACATCAGAGCTGAGGTCAGTCTTCAGCTCAAAGACGTGTGGTGAAAGAGGCTTTGTCCACGCTGTTACACAAAGTTAAGGTACTGCTTCACAGTGATTTTATTTAAACTGCATAATTCTGTGATACAATCTATTGTCACCACTGACTGGTCTGATAGAATTGCACTTTAGGGAAGAATCATCAACCCATATGATAATACATGCAGAGTCAGCTGAGTCGGAAAACATCTGAAGTGCTCGGTTCAGTGAGCATTTAAAAAAAAAATTGTTTAACCTTGTCTTTTATTGATATCCTTTCCTGCTCTTTCCCACCTTCACATTGCTCTTCTTGAACTGTGAAGGTAGGAATGTCTGCCTTGTGGACTTTGACTCATCAAAAGCAGCATTAAAAATTACTGCAAACATTTCTATAGGCCTATCCGCCTCCTTGCGCATCTCTGGGGACCCATTAAATTCAGCCCTAGGTGTGTGGAGGTACACAAACATGATAGTGGTCAGTTTGGGTTTGCCATTTTACAGCCTCCCTGTGGAGAAGTGCCTTACTATCCCTCACTGTGCCTTTCTCCCCAGTGCTGCTGTGGCCCCTTGGTCACGAAGAGCAAAATCTTTCATCTCTCTTAATAGCTTATTAATAAAACTTGAGGTGCACTCTGCCGTTCATATTTTGATTTTATTTCCAATGCAAATCAGAAAACTGTTGATCTTAAATTAAAAAGTAGCTGGTAGTACAACATTGATTTCTGCATCTTTACAATTAGAAGTTCACAGAATCATTTTGCACATTTAAATGTATTTGTGAAGAGGTGTGTTAGGCTGAGGGGCTTGTCAATTTATAGTGCGGAATCTCCCGAGCAGGCTCTGCGCCTGCTAATATCAGCTTTTAAAAAAAAATAGGCGTGAAAATCATCATCATTTGTGGGCAGTCAGCCCACGTTGTCAAATGACAGCTCCCCACGGCTTTACAGAGTGGCTCGGCGGGACCATCACCGTATGCTCCTCTGGAGCCAATTGAGGCTCACCATCACTTTCTCAAGGGCAATTAGGGATGGGCAATAAATGCTGTCCTGGCCAGTGACGCCCACATCCCATGAACAAGTTTATTAAAAATTCTGTTTTTTGGCGCAGCTATCCACACCGGAAGTTGCAGTGCTGTTGCGACCCTCAATAGTGCCAAATGTCTCTCAACATTTCTTCTTTTGGGATCACAAAATCCAGACCAATATGTGAACAAGGAATCAACATCTTAGAAGTGGAGAAAATTATCAAAGAGTATTTAAAAAAAGCTTCCCCAGCATTATACATAATTTGGGTGATTACCAGAGGTTAGAGGCTTAAGTACATGAATTGCACATCCTAAGATTGTAATCCACTGCAAAAATATGAATATCTTTATGATTGATCGTGCTTGGGAGGATTCATAATAAAAATATAAATAGGCTGACTTTGCTCCCAACTACTATATTAAAAGGAAAAATGTTTTAATATTGATTTTGAACCTTCATATTCTGTTGTAATAAGTGCATTCATAGTTTAATAACATTTACAAGAAATATTCTTTTAAAGTTAGACGCTCTAGACCTGAACCAACATAACCGGCTGTTTTACTTGTGTTATGACCAGGTGAGAAAGATGTCTAGGGTTCCCTTTCAGCCTTTTTTTTTAGATATACAGCACTGAAACAGGCCCTTCGGCCCACCGAGTCTGTGCCGACCATCAAACACCCATTTATACTAATCCTACACTAATCCCATATTCCTACCACATCCCCACCTGTCTCTATATTTCCCTACCACCTACCTATACTAGGGGCAATTTATAATGGCCAATTTTACCTACCAACCTGCAAGTCTTTTGGCTTGTGGGCGGAAACCGGAGCACCCGGAGAAAACCCACGCAGACACAGGGAGAACTTGCAAACTCCACACAGGCAGTACCCAGAATTGAACCCGGGTCGCTGGAGCTTTGAGGCTGCGGTGCTAACCACTGCGCCACTATGCCTTCACCTGGTCTTACTGTAACAGGGTTTAATTTTAAACACACTGTGTTTTTAGCTCCCCCTTGGTGAATCCTTGTTCACCGCTTTCCAATTATAAGGCAAAGAAACCAGCACAAACAGGCTTTCTTAGGTTTAAAGAAGAAAAGTTGAAATTTATTGAACTTAAACTCTAATTCAGTTAACGCCTACGGATACACAACACGCCCCACGCTAGCGTGCAAATGCGATACACACATGCAAATAGAGACAGAAAAGAGCAGAAGAAAAATGAAGTGGAAAAGTTGAGGCAATATCTGAAGAGTTGTTGTTCCGGTTCTTTGAGCTCACTGTAGGTAGATCCTGCATTTTTGTTGGGACCCAGTATTCTTAAACCTTGTTCGCTGTAGGAAACTTTACTCTCTTGGGGTTCATGTGTCTTCAGTGGACTCAGAGGCTTGTGAGAAGGAGATGGGAGCAGACAGGAGAGAGGTCTTCTCAGTCCAGGACCAAACAGACACTTTGGCCGGAATTTTTCGCTTACCGGTGGCCCCGGGGCCAATGTGCCCGAAGCGGATCAGGCCCCCGAAGCGGAGCAGGCCCCCGATCCCGCTCCGCGTCGCCTGGCCGCCGGCATCACGCGCTGATCACCTAATCAGCGGGCCCGCGGCGTAACTCCGAATAGAAATGGCGCAGGCGGGAACTTCGGCATCATTGGGGGCGGGGCCACATATGCGGAAGGCTGATTGTAAGCCCTACATAAAGGATTACTGATTTTAAACAGAGCAGTGAGTTCCCTATTTGATGTAAAGGAAGATACAACTGTCATAAGGTCTGGAGATTTCAAAGGCTCCATACCTTGAAACACAGAAAGACTGGGAGACAGCAATATTGCTGTTAGAGGTGATGGAGGGCAGAAGCAATCGCGTTGCCCCCCGATTCTCTGATGATTCACTGCAGGTCCTCCTCCAGGCCGTTGAGGAGAGGAGAGACATTCTGTTCAGCTCAGATGGGAGAAGGAGAGCCTCCGGTAACCAAGAGGGCCTGGCTGGAGGTTGCAGAGGAGGTCAGCAGCCGAGGCGTTGTGAGGCATACATGGATACAGTGCCGCAAGCGCCTCAATGACCTGCTTCGCTCTGCCCGGGTAAGGGACATTCCTCATTCATCTAATCGGTTATGTGCCAAGGGAGGTTTTTTGTGTACCCATGATGCAATGTGGAAGCCCTGTATGATCAATGTCTGGCTGCTGCCTTGAAATGGGATGCTTGATGGGCAAGTCTGAGATGAACGCTGATGCTGTGATGTTAAAGTTGCACCCAACACTGTCACAGCAGTGACATGGGATACCAACCCTTTGGGCGACAGCGTCATATGCCATTGACTATGTTTAAAATAAGTATCTTTGTTTATTCAGGAAAAGAGGACACACAATGCCCGGGAGAGGTCACGTACTGGTGGCATCATAGCCACCCAGGCATTCCTCACCAGAATGGAGGAGGATGCCTCAATTATAGCAGGGGAGGAAGGAGGTTGCGCCGTGGCAGATGGCGAGGCCGGTGTACCTGGCCATGAGAGTGAGTGTTCCAGAATGTGGTGTAACACTTCATTATGGGGGGGGAAGGGGGGGTTGGTGAGGCTGCGCTACTGTGCCAATGATTTGGTGAATGTTAAATGCACTGAATGTTGCCCTCAATTGTAACATCACCCAGATGTCACCATGCTGAAGGCACAAACTTGTGCTTAACTCTGGATTGATGATGAAACTGATAACAATGCTTTTCCCAACAGCTGACACCCAGCATGTGCCAGGAAGCATTACCGTTGCCCGACCATCCACCTCTGAGGTGGAGGAGGACGCCTCAGAGGGTGCACCGTCACATCATCGCGATGCACCAACTACCACAGCAGATACTGACACTTCGGTTGGGATGACTGTGTCTGGGGAATCAATGTCACATACTGGTGTGAGCACAGCACAGTGCTGGGCCAGACACCAGAGGCAAAATCGGCCGATGCATCACACACTCGGAGGAGAGTAGGATGCAAGGCCAGTGCAGAGCAGCATGCTGATGACGTGCCTCTGAGATCATCCTTTCGTTGGGCGATGTTGCAGGTGCAGAATGCGGTCCATGGAAATCTGGCGGAGTTGCCTGAAACGTTGCGCGCTATGACTCATACTCTGGAGACATCCATCCAGAGTATGAGTTCAGCAAACTCACAAGCATTTGAACATTTGGCTTCCTCCGTTGATAGACTGGCGGCTGCAGTGGAGGGACCAGTTCTTCATGCAATTCGAGACTTCAGAGAGACTATGGCCTCCCTGGACCAGAGCATCTGAGAGCATAATCTGATGTGACTGCGCCAGGTTGAGGACACTCAGCGCTCTGATGCCACCATTGAGGACCACCGGAGCCTCACGAGGGCACAGAGGCAGCAGATCGCATATGGGAGCTCCTCTCACGGCACTTCTGATGCATCCTGCTGCTAATTGCTCCCTTGGCCAGGGACATGTGAACCGTTAAATCCTGGGGTGATAGAGGGTGCTCATGATATTTGTCATGAGAACCCTGAGATGCCAGGGCCTTCACGGCCGCGAGCATGCAGAGGACGTCCGCCCAAGTCATCAAAAGCAGGGTGGCAACAAGATCAGCCACCTGCCTCTGGTAAGTCTGGTGGCGAGGGATCATGCACACGAATGAGCACACGTAAACGGATTAAGAAAACACTTTAATTTCACTCCTGGTGCACTGGGTGATTTGAAGTACATTTATTTGATTTGTAAAACAATAGTGTTTGATTAAATTGGAGATTTTACCACTGGACATGTCATTCCTGAAGTCAGATATTACATAGTTAGTCAACTCAAGTCTCAAATGTGAGGCCACACACTTGGGTCGCATCCCTCATGATGTGATGGATTGGTTATTCGCTTTGTCTCACCCCCTAAAGGTTAGAGATTTTGCACTGTCAGATCCTCACAATGATTAATGTCATAAAGCAGATTGAAATGTGTGAAGATTTATATCATTGCAACTGAAACGCGTTCCTATTAGAGATTCCCTTGTTTCTCTAGCAGTTAGAGCCAAGTTACATTCAGCTTCCTCTCCATGATCATCATTAGACTGATGCCAGTCTTCCTCATCAGAAACGTTGTCATCATCTGATGACACATCGCACTGACATTGATCATCCTCTAGGGCATCTCCATGTTCAATTGCCAGGTTATGCAAGGCACAGCAGACGACAATGATTCTGGAAACCCTCGACGGTGCGTACTGCAGTGATCCACCAGAGCAGTCAAGACACCTAAATCTCATCTTTAGGAGGCCTATAGTTTGCTCGATTGTCACTCTGGTGGTCACATGGCTCCCGTTGTATCGTTCCTCCGCCTCACCCCTTGGGTTCCTCACTGGTGTCATGAGCCATGTCTTCAGAGGATAACCCCTGTCACCAAGTATCCATCCCTCCATTCTGTGTGGAGGACTGAAAATTGCAGGCACCTGTGAGTTGTGGAGAATGAAAGAATCATGACAACTACCAGGGTAACGTGCACACACCTGCGTGATTCACTTCCGATGATCACAGACGAGCTGAACGTTCATTGAATGGAACCCCTTGCGGTTCATGAATGCCCCCGACTGTCCAGCTGGTGCTCTAAGGCCACATGAGTACAGTCTATCACACCCTGTACCATTGGGAAGCCGGATATAATGCTGAAGCCTCTGGTTCTCTCAGCCTGACTGGTGTTGTCCGTCTTGAACGTGATGAAATAGTCAGCACGTTGAAACAATGCATCAGTCACTACTTTTATGCAATGGTGTGCTGCTGATTGTGAAACACCGCACAAGTCTGCAGCTGAGGCTTGGAAGGAGCCAGACGCATAGAAGTTAAGAGCTACTGTGACCTTTAGAGCGACTGGCATTGGATGGCCACCGAGACAGTTTGATGCAACATCCACTGCCAGCATCTCACAGAGATGTGACAGTCTCCCGTGACAGCCGCAGTCATCTTCTGCACTGGCGTTCTGACAGCTGCAGGTAGTTCAGACGCGTTCGGTTTGCCCTTACTACTGAGTAGGCACGTCTCCTGACATTTGGTCGCTCCCGGGCAACTCTGCGAACTACTGTCCCTCCAACAGCACGAGGATGCACGGGTGCAGCTTGCTGTACGTTCCCCTGACCATTTGTACTTCTGTCACTCATTGAATCACTGTCCTCCTCATCTGATGATTCACTTCCAGGGTGAACAATTCCCATTGTTGAACAACAGAACAAATGCTTTGACCACAAATGGTTTAATAGCTTCTGGCTTTTGTGACTGGCTCACTTCAGGTACTTCCTTCAGGCAATAACTAATATTACATGGGTCCCTATCAGCAGTGCATAACATTCAGATTAAACCTTCTGCATAACCTGCAAGTTACAACCCTTGTCAGGACACACAAATAACATCAGCATTAATAAAGTTCAATAAATTCATTTTTACCTCTAACTCCCTCATGAATCAATGCCTGTCGCCCTTTTGAACCTGCCGGGTTCCCGACACGCCCCACGACCTGATTAACGGCCGTAAAATCAGATACGTAGCGTAAAATCTCTGTCAATTGGATTCTGAATTACCTTAAGTACTGCTCAATTGATGTTAGTCGGGCAGCAAGCGCAAACTTGATCGCGCCCGACTTCCCACGCTGGTTAAAGTGCGTCAGCGCATAATGACGCCGTGGACCCAGCCCGACGTCTTCGCGCACCATTTTTTCCCTCCGCACGACCCCGACAGGACCTGATTCTTAACGGTAAAATTTCGGCCTTTGTGTTAAAACAGTTTGTACAATTCAGAAAACTCAGGTTGCCCAGCAAGTTAGTCATGTGACTAGCTGGTTTGACCATGTCTGTTTGTGTAGTCGACCTGGAATGTGAGCTCCCCCACCTTCAATGCCTGGTGATCAAAAGTCCATTGTGGGTTGAATGTCAGGGAATGGCTGCTTTGTCCTTCCAAACACTGTCTGTTAATATGCAAATATCTTTTCCAGCTGTTCTGTTTAACAGGTCCTTTCTTCACTCCAGTAACAGTTTAAAGTCAATGTTCATGACAAAATTAATGTGCCTCATTCTTGGCAGGTGGCAGCCTAGCATGACAACTTGTTATAGTCCTTTCCATAGGAACTCAAACCAGCATTTCCAATCCTTTTGTTTACTTTTTACTGGTGTGTTCTGTAAGTACCCTTTTGCCTCACAAATTGTTATTTCAAATGAAAAAATGTCTGACTGCTCCACACATTTGTTCAAACCCATGAAAAATGATTGTTGCTACTTTTCCAATGTGCAGGTAGAAGTCGAGGAAATATTCCAGTTTGAATGCATCCTGTCAGTGCGATCTGCTGACCTTTGCAGTTGACTTTTTGGCTATGGTTCTGTAACTGACAGGAATCCTGGGTGGGGAGCAGTGGTCATTGACAAAAGCACAGTTTTGAAATTGACATCCACTGCAAAAACATGGACATATTCATGATCAATGATGTGAGGAGATTTTTTTTTAATAATCTGACTTTAGAATGGTGGGACACTGGTGCATTTTAAAACAAGAAGCAACAAAAATCTAGGAAGTACCTTGTGAAGTTTTGTTCTATGCTCTTAGTTTAAGAGAGTTTAAGCTGTAATGACAATCGTAGGTGTTAACTGATGAAAATACTGAAATTGTTTCTCTTTTGCTGTCTTGCTGTATAGATTGGATTTGAAGTATCTATTATATTCCCTCCTCTCTTGACGTCGGTGACTAAAGGAAAGGAGAGAACTTGTATTTATAAAGCATCTTTCTGGCCTCAGAAGGTGACAAAGCACTTTACAGCTAATAAAGTACTTTTGAAATGTCGTCAGTGGTAATGTAGGGAAATGCGACAGCCCATTTGTGCATAGCAAGGCCCCACAAACAGTAATGAAATACATGACCAGATAATCTGTTTTTAGGTATTACTTGAGGGCGAAATATTGTCCAGGGCACCAGGAGTACTGCCTGCTGTTCTTCACATAGTGGCATGGGATCTTTTACATCTGCGTAAGAACGAAAACAGAGCCTTGGTTTAATGTCTTACCCAAAAGACAGCAGCTCTGATAGTGCAGCACTCCCTCAGTAATGCACGGAAGTGTCAGCGTAGATTATGTGCTCACGTCACTGGAGTGGAACTTGAACCCACAACCTGACTTAGAAGTGGGAGCACCATCATTGAGCCAAGGCTGACTAGCTGCTGGGGTACACCACCAGTCTCTGTTTCTCACCTACATGGCCACTTGACTTGCTTGAGCTGGGGCAGTAAATGTTCACCTACTTATAAGACCATACAGGGCAACACAGATAAGCCTGATCCTGTCCTGAATCAGGCAGCCGCACAATTCCACTTTCCAACAGCAATTACTGGATAGCAACGAATCGTTGAAACCCGGGCGTGCTGGTGTGATTTTTTTTTCTTTTTTCCTTCCTAGCCTGGGCACACTAAGGCCAATTGTTAACACCTCACCATTACTCTAACTGATATCAACTTGAACTTGGGACTGTCACAGTATGATACGATACTGCACCATGTAGTGCTTTCATCTAATTAATGAAGTCTCATAAAAGTTAATTGTGAGCGTGGGGAATAAATGGGAACAGAGCAGCCACATGGGATTATGACTATTGCTCAAGTGGAGAATAAACATCACTCCAGACTGGTTGGGTTGTACATAACTGGATCTAATTATTTTAGACATGAAGCAATGACAGATCACCATACTATTCTAAGGTCACAGATTAGTAAATGATGTACCTTCTGCACTCACCCTTCCTGGTTACTCAACATTCTCTTTATTAGCAGGGGCCCATAGTGTATAGGCAGGTAAATAAACTCTTCCAAGATTCCATGGGTTTTCCTTTTGCATTATATTATATGTGGGATATGGTAGAAATTTCTGTCAGTGATTTTCACTAAGTATTAGTTACATAATGATTGAAAAGAATAGATAATGGTTCCTCAGATGTTCAGCTCAATATCTTTTGAATAGCCAAACAGAGATGAAAAGCATCTTTGTTCCCTCCCCATCCCTCTGTTCCCATAAGGAGAAGAATTCCTAAAGCAAGTCAAACAATAACTCTGTTACAGACCTCTGAGGAGTAGGTTTAAGATTGACTGGAGACTTGGCAGGTGCAGGGTGTGGTGCATGGCACAGAGAAGTAGTTAAAAAGTATGTTGGGAATTGGAAGGAAATAGATTTGAAGGAGAAAAGTCTTAATTGTATGGAGAATAGATGGTGGATTATAGTTTGACAGATTCTGTCCTATCCAAATGTAACCAGTAAAAGCTGGGAACATTTGCTACTTAGATGTCTGTAACCATGTTCTGGCAATTAATTTTCAACTATTACTGCTAGGTTTACCAAATTGCACCAAGCCTGGAAACAGTTTAAGGACATATAATTTTCCTCCTACTTCTTGTCTGTATTTGTCCATCCACTAGTGGAGTTAACTGCGATGAAGAAAGATATTGGGCAGAATTTTCCCAAGAGCATCGGGACCAAATGGGGGTCCCGAGCCCGCACTTGCCAGCAGCGAGGCCAATGCACAATCTTCCGGGAGGCGGCCTCCTAATTTGCTGACCTATTAAGGAAAGTGAAGGGCTGTCAATGCTGCTGGCAGCAATCAAATGGCAGGCAGCTCTAGAGCCATGGTAGCCCCACCGGTAAAGAAAGGCGCTGCTGGTGCACGTCACGGACTGCGAGGGTACCTTTGCGGCATGGAGCCTCTGGCTCTGATTGCCCCTCCCCCACCCACCCCAGCCTGCTGCAGGGAGGCTACCTCCATTGAGCACACGATTTCTGCACGCGGCGGTGGGCCGCTCCGTCACTGGCAAAATGGTGGAGAGACTGCATAATCACCCCTAATTGGGCCTTAACAGTGCAAATTGCCTTCCCGCCTCTGTGGAGCGGGCAGCCGATCTTCCCGTCTGCCTTGGGAAAGTTCCCCGAGGTGGAAATGTATGGGGAGCCGTCCTGACGCAGCTCCCCACCAGAGTGCCACCGCCTCCAAGCCTGCCACCATGGAGCTGGAAAAATTCAACCCATTGGTTCTATTCTGTTGTACAAAACTGAATAATTGGTACTTGTTTTAAAGATACTGTGTATGCCTAATGTTTTAATGTATTATTAAGTTTCTGCAAGTATTAAAATCTGTTCCACCTTGATTTTTTTTTGAAAGCAATGAAGAAGCTCTGCGTATATTTGTAGTGTTGAAGTCATTAGCAGGTAAAATCCTGAAGTTTATATCCCACTGTATAACTAACATGTGCTGAAATTCATCTTGCAATGTAGTGCTTGTTGAGGGGGTGAATTTGCAGTTAGTGGAGCAATATTCAGATGCCATGACTTTGAATAAATTCATTATGCTATAAACATAACATTCTAAGTAATAAAAGCCAAATCTGTTTGGTGTGACTTGAATTGTTACTAATGAGAACACTTTTGTCCTTTTTCTTTATTGAGTGAGCAACTATTAATTGCAGGAAGGAGTTGCTGCTTGTTCTTGCAGCTTGTTTCAAGCTTGTAAGCAAGGAGATTCTAAGAATCTGCCTGCATCTTCTGAATTTTCTCCTAGGCCAGGAGTCAGCAACCTTTTTTTTTACCTTTTAAAAAATATATTGCCAAAAATACAAACTAATGGGACCCATAAGTTAAAATTTCAGCAAATAGTTGGCAAATTGCCAAGTGTCTTTGATAGAATGCATAATTTGCATATACAATAAATAAAATGCATGGAGTGAATTTATGTATCAGTAAAAAAAAATTAAAATAGACCTAACTCTGAATTATTGCGTTTTTTGATTTATTTTTATTATTTTGTCAGTAATCTGTAAAACAAACATACGGCACAGTGGCGCAGTGGTTAGCACCGCAGCCTCACAGCTCCAGGGACCCGGGTTCGATTCCGGGTACTGCCTGTGTGGAGTTTGCAAGTTCTCCCTGTGTCTGCGTGGGTTTCCTCCGGGTGCTCCGGTTTCCTCCCACAAGCCAAAAGACTTGCAGGTTGATAGGTAAATTGGCCATTATAAATTGTCACTAGTATAGGTAGGTGGTAGGGAAATATAGGGACAGGTGGGGATGTTTGGTAGGAATATGGGATTAGTGTAGGATTAGTATAAATGGGTGGTTGATGTTCGGCACAGACTCGGTGGGCCGAAGGGCCTGTTTCTGTGCTGTATCTCTAATCTAATCTAAGCCAGAATGAGGAGCAGAAGTAGGCCATTTGGGCCCTCAAGCCTGCTCCGTCATTCAGTAAGATCATGGCTGATCTGTTTGTGTTTCGAATTCCACACTCCCATCCACCCCTGATAACCCTTGATTCCCATGCCTAACAAGAATCTATCGACCTAGAGTCATAGAGTCATACAGCACCGAAACAGGCCCTTGGGCCCAACGAGTCTTCGCCAACTATCAGCCACCCATTTATACTAATCCTACATTAATCCCATTTTTTCCCTCTCACATCCCCACCTTCCCTCAATTCTCCTACCACCTACCTACACTGGGGCAATTTTTTACAATGGCCAATTTACCTATCAACCCGCAAGTCTTTGGCATGTGGGAGGAAACCGGAGCACCCGGAGGAAACCCACGCGGTCACAGGGAGAACTTGCAAACTCCGCACAGGCAGTACCCAGAACCAAACACGGGTCGCTGGAGTCCTAGTTCTGGACTCACCCACAAGTTCCTCTCTTTCATCCACTTATTGATTTACAGCTCTTACTGGACTGTGTTGTGTAACCTCTATAGTGAAGACAGAAGCAAAATATCTGTTCACTGCATCCGCCATTTCCTTATTATCTACCATGAGCTCCCCATTCTCACTCTCTAGAGGACCAACACTCACTTTACTTACTCTTTTCCTTTTTAAATACCTGTAGAAACTCTTGCTATCCATTTTTACATTTCTAGCTAAGTTCCTTTCATGCTCTAATTTTTTTCTCCTGATTCGCCTTTTAGTCCTTCTCTGCTATTCTTTATATCTGACCAATCATCTGAACTGCCACTCATCTTTGCACAATTATATGCCTTTTAATTAAGTTTGATGGTTTGATTAACTTAATTAGTTAACCATGGATGAATTTTCCTTTATAGTAGGAATATATTTATTCTGAGTATTCTGAAATATCCCCTTAAATGTCTGCCACTGCTTCTCTATTGATCTATCTCCTAGACTAATAACCCAGTTCACTTCAGCTAGCTCAACCTTCATGTCACATAGTGGCCCTTATTCAAGTTTAAAATACGAGTCTTAGATCCACTCTTCTCTCTTTCAAACTGGATGTTAAATTCAATCATATTGTGGCCGCTGCTACCCTAGAAGCATCTTTACTCTGAGGTCATTAATAAATCCTGTCGCACAATACCAAGTGCAATATAGCCTGCTCTCTGGTTGGTTCCAGAACGTACTGCTCTAAGAAAGTATCTCAAAAGCATTCTATGAACTCCTCATCCAGGCTTCTATTGCCAATCTGATTTTTCCAGTTTGTATGTAGATTAAAATCACCCATGATTATTGCTGTCCCTTTATCACAAGCACCCAATATTTCTTCTTGTATATTTCTTCCTACATTGTGATTACTGTTCGGGGGCCTATAGACCACTCCCACTAGTGACTTCTTTCCCTTACTATTTCTCATCTCCACTCAAACTGATTCTACACCCTGATCTCCTGAACCAAGGTCATCTCTAACTATTGCACCAACGCCATCCTTGATTAACAGTGCTATCCCTCCACCTTTACCTAGCTTCCTATTCTTCTTGAATGTCATATACCCCTCAGTATTCAGGACCCAGTCCTTGTCATCTTCGGCCACATCTCCGTAATGGCTATCGGATCATATTTATTTACTTCAATGTGTGCTGTCAGTTCGTCGTCTTTGTTATGAATGCTACGTGCATTCAGATACAGAGCCTTTAGTTTTGTCATTTTGTTATCTTTGCAACATCCAGTCTCGACTGTTGGTGTGTTCTTAGGTTTTTTCTCTCTGTCCCTTCCAGCCATTCCGTGATCTTCATTTCCCATATTATTATTCTGCTCTGCTGCCTTTACTCTACCCCTTGTTTTGCTACACCTACTCAAGCTTGAACCTTCACCCTGCCCTGCCCCCCTTGTTTAGTTTAAAGCTCCTTTAAGATGTGTAGAATTAAGACATTATTTTTGGCTATTGATTCTCATGATAAGAAAGCTTCTAATAGCACATTCAGCATCATTTATCATCTCAGCTATATTAGAAACAATAATGGTCACAACCATAAAACCAGTTCCTCAAACCAAATGCATTATCTATGACCATGGTGTAACTATACCAGTCAAACAGATTTAATAAGAGCACGACGATGTTTTTCATTAAAATAGTCATTTGAAACCGTAAAGTGCAACATAGTTATATGCTTTTTATTCCCACAATAAAAACACTTACTTTTCTTGGCTTAATTTTTTTCCGGCTTTTTTCATATTAATGCAATCCACCTGGAAAAGGTTGGGACCTGCAAATAAGACGTTAAGGAACCACAGGTTGCAGACCGCTGTCCTAGGCAAATGTTAAGCAACAACCAAAGGTACTGCATTTAAAAATATTGTTTTCAGTGAGACTTCATTCCAGGACCTCATCTTACCACTCCCCATGACCCACATCTGCTCCCAGTCTATTATCAAGTAAAATTCTGATCAGCTTTTCTAACATTTCGTGCTAATTTTAAATTGAGATGCTAGGACAGCATGTGTAATCTTGTCTACTAATTCGCCCACGTCCCACAGCCGCTGAGTTGCTTCCTACTTTGTACTGGGTCTGCACCAACCAACATCTCTCACCACTTTCCCACACCCTTTTCATACCAAATTTTGAAGTGTGGTCTTGCCCTAAAATCTGAAGTTCTAGATCAACTACTTTTTTTTAAATGGCCCTAGACAACTGAATGATGACATTGGTTACTTCTAGCATTAAAATCCATCCTAGACTGATGAGATGGAAATCTCCGTTCTCTCAGGTGGCTGTAAATGCTTTATATGGAACCTGATGTGAAATAGGCTGTGTTATGACCAGGTGAGAAAGGGGTCTCAGTCTCCCCTTTCGCACCTTCTCTGGTTTGACCGCAACAGGTTTAACACAGTGATTGAACTTTCTACCTCAGTGAGCACTTGCTCCTGTTCCTCTGATATAATTGCAAATTAACCAATCAGACAGGTTTTCTTGCGTTTAGACAAGAAAGGGGTAAGTTTATTATCCTTAGCACTCTGAACTGCTTAAAATTACTAAAATACGCTATGCATCCATGCCCACATTCACAAAGAGACACACACACACACAAATCGATTACAGAGGGAAAAACAGAGTTGGATGGTTGGAGTAGAGTTCATAATAAGTGGAATTTAAATACAGTTCAGTAGTTCCAGAGTTCTTAGTTGAAATAGTAGTCCTGAAGTCCTCTCTGGGCCATGTGCATGGTTGCAGACTTGCTTGTATCCTGATTGTTGGTCGTAAGTGTCTTTAGACATGGCTGTACCAGCTGTAGCTCAGGCTTTTCTGGATCCTTACTGGAGAAAAGGAGAGAGAGAGCTGCCCTGTGGATGGCTTCTCAGTTGCTGTCCTTCTGCTTTCTGAGTCACAACTCACAATCTCCCAATGTTGTACTAGTAGTCACATGACATAATCACCTCTTTGTGTTTTAATGAGAATCTTCTGGAATTTTCTCTGCAATTCAAGGCTGTCCAGACATACTTTGTGGGGTGGGGAGAGTGGCTCTTTCAAAGTCAACGGGTGTCGATGGCTCTTGATGACCACATTGATGAGGTTTTCTCAGGTAATTGAATCACTGACCACCCCATTGTTCTGGCTAGGCTGAGTCAATCATGTTTGTCACCAATCTAATCCTTTGTTTTTTTTTCAAATTCAAATGTTTGTGGCCATCTTGGCAGCTAGCTGTTCTTTTAAAAAAGTTATTTGTAACAATTTCCAGTAAAAGTCTCAGGCAAAGTTCCAATCCATGAAATTAATATTTTCTCATTTGGCATGTGGGGTTTTTCATAACTGCTGTTTCAAACCATGCCCCAGTGTTCATGAGGACGCAACACAAAACTGTCCATTATAGAGAATGAGGTAGCAGTCCCACCAGGCATATGTGAGGATGGTTATGCATATGATGGATAAACCACTCAGCGAGGATCTTGAACACTGTCAATTGAGGGATTTGAATTCCAGTTGTCATATGTTAATTTTATATCCAGAAATCTTAATGCTTTCAGTATTCCATTAGGAAACTTGTACAGCAGTGGTGAGCTCTTTTTGATAGGGGGCAACTTGGAAGTTTAATTCCTCCTTTCAGCAGATGTGTAATTATTATAAGAGTAAAATAGTTATTTTATGAGTTTTCAAATGATTGTAAGTCAAAAAAGCATTGCTAATGTGGACATTGATTTGTAAGCTGGTGAAATGAGAAAATGTTTTTTTTCTCAAATCCTTATGACTAGAGGCAGAGCTTCTCCTGTAGCGAATACAAAATGGCAATAAAATGTGACTAGCTTTAAAAAATGGTCTCGGTTGTGATGTTGGAAAATTACTTCAGGAAAAGCCTATTTCAACACAAATTCACAACATCACGCTTCAGTGCCAAAAGCAATTTGACAGCTGTCCCAGACATCTAGCCCAGTCAGTTTTATGAATTTAACCCTTTTGACTTGGTAGAGTTGGTATGTTTTTATTGTGCTAAGAAATTAAAATTTTAAAATGACTGCATTTATCCAAATTTTGCCAAATTGTGAACAGACTTTTTTTAAACAAAGGAGATTAAATGGAGTCCACGTGCTCTCCTTACCTTCATTTGGCACGATACTACACACTCAGACTATTAAACTATTTTATCATGTTTCATTTTTTAATTTGCTATATCAAATCAAAGTAACAATCTAAAGCTCTTAAACTTCACCAGCCCATTGGACTCTATGAACCATTATTTTGTCATTTTTGTTCTTAAGATATTACAGTACAGAATTCTACATCTATATAAGTTAGTGGCTTTGGAAGAAAATGGAAGCCAAATGTTGTGCAGTTGAAACAGGCTTCCCCCCTTTGGATGTGGTTTAATCCAGTGTGACCTTAAACCATGATTGCTGTCAAAGCATCATCGGGCAGGCTCAGCTGAAGCCTTTCACTCAGTTATGGCATTAAAATGACAGGCAGTTGATTCTTATTAACTGGAACTCATGCTTGTTTTGCACCTTTTATAAACCTTTTCCTGCAGAGAATTTTGCCAGGATTTTTTTCAGTGGAAATCCCGTATCTATGTTTGTTATGGCTTAGAGGGTGATACAGACATTTTGTAATGTTGCAGATGTGTTGTATTTCTGTCTTCAAACAAGTTAAAATACATTCTTCTCTTTCAGTGGTTAGAAATTTATGGTTAACAAAACTATAGTCAGAGTTTTGGTTTTCACATAGAGACAGAACTATAGCTCAGTGATAAATTCAAATTTGCTCCAAATTTACAGTTTCAATTAAAAATGCAATATTCAAGGTGTCGATTTATTTATAGTTACTCAGTTGAATAAAAATTAAAAATAAATCCCCATCTCTTGATCCTGATTTCTAACTGACTGTATAGCAAATGGACTTCAACTGACTCGGATTTGTGCTGCAAGCTGATATTTTCTGGGAGACATCTAGAGGAGTAAGAATACTTTGGATGAAGAAATATGAAGTGGATTTGGTCTCTTACAGTAACAATATAGATAAGAGCAAGGTGGACGGGCCTCTGGGTATATCTGTTTTATTATAATCAATTCCTCTGTCCTCATTTACAATGGAAAATGCTACTTGTGATTCTGATTATGGAATCTGGCTACTGGGACGCTATAATTCTCTCAAAATTCTTCTTGAATTTTTCTTCTCTTTCTCATTTTTAGTCAGTGACTGAATTTTTTAGTGTTTAAATTAAGAGTTTAATTAAAATAAAAAGATAACAATTTCACAAGAATTACATTTATCTGTTGAATTGTTTCTATATATTTTAATGCCTTTGTTAAAGCTTTTGCTCTCCCAGAAAAACTTGAAGTTGTTATTTTGTCCTAATTTCCCAGGTGGAAAAGGTAGTTTAATGATAGGTAGTAATAATAACAACAGGTACTACGTATAATAGTTCAAAAAACAAAATGGAAGAGAGTAGAGTAACAGTCAGAAATTGTGCTTTAGGCACCACAGGTAAAGGGAAAAGTAGAAGATGTAAAGTCATTAACCAGGAGAGAGAAATAAAAAGAAAACATGTGAGTAGAACATTCGAGCAGAAGGACAGTTTAGGGTGTATGACCCAAATAGATGTTCTTTATACAAACATACAAAGAATAAGGAACAATCTATATAAATTGCGGGCGCAAATTCAACTTGGAGGGTCTGTCATGATAACCATTACCGAGACATAGGTAAATTGGCCATTAGCAATTGCCCCTAGTATAGGTAGGTGGTAGGGAAATATGGAACAGGTGGGGATGTGGTAGGAATATAGAATTAGTGTAGGATTAGTATAAATGGGTGGCTGATGGTCCGCACAGACTTGGTGGGCCGAAGGGCCTGTTTCAGTGCTGTATCTCTAAATAAAAAAAGAATTAAAAAAAACATGGCTGCAAGATAGTCAGGACTGGGAATTAAATGTGTCAAATAATAAGGTGCAGGAAAGATAGGGAAAATGATAGAGGGGAGGAATAGCCTTAGTAATCATGGATGTCATCACTTCACAGCTAAGAGAGGATATAACGAGAGGTAAGCAGACAGTGGAAACTATATGGGTAGAATTAAGAAATGGAAAAGAGTTTAAGACTGTAATGGGAATTGTATATAGGCCTCCTGGTAGAAGCTGTGAAGTGGTAGATTGTATAAATGCAGAGATTGGACAAGCATGTAGTAAAGGCAGAGTGGTTTTAATAGGGGATTTTAACTTTCAGATAGATTAGGATAAGCAGACTAGCACATGTCAGAAAGGCAGTGAATTTCTTGAGTGTGGTTAGGATAGTTTTCTGCAGCAATATGTCCTAGAACCGGCAAGGGAGCTGGACTTAACAAACAAATAATCATAGATGACTACAGAGACAAAATGAAACTAAAAAGAAAAAGCATACAAATATGCAATAATAGCACAATCCTAGCAAAGAGGAGAGATTCAAAGAACAGCAAATGGTGACAAAACACATAGTAAGAGCTATAAAAAGGGAAAATGAAAAGAAACTTGCAAGAGATATCAAGATCAACAGAAATATTTTTTTTTTCAAGGCTTTAGGAACAGGAGGCTAGTCAGGAGCAATGTGGGCCCCTTGAAAACTGATTATAGTGATATTGCCAATGAAACTAAAGAAATGGCAGACATGTTGAGCAACTACTTTGTGTGTCAGTATTTACAGTAGAGGAATAGGTCAACATGCCGGACATCCCAAGGAAACTAATATTGAATCAGAGACAGGAAGTCACCAAAATTAATGTAAGCAAAATAACAGTAATGAAGAAAATAATGGCAATCAAGATTATCAAGTTCCCAGGACCAGATGGTTTACATCCCAGGGTTTTAAAAGAAGTATGTCAAACATTGCAAATGCCGTAACTATAATCTTACAAAGTTCTCTCGATTCAGGAACTGTTCCTTTAGATTGGAAAATTGCGCATGTCACTCTACTATTTAAGAAAGGTGAGCGGAGGAAACCAGGGAATTATATACCAGTTGGCTTAACATCTGTCATCAGGAAATTATTAGAGTCTTAGTCTCTGAGGGATAGAGTGACTTGAATACCTTGAAAACTTTCAGCTTATAAACGTGAATTAATAAAGGGTAGGTCATGCCTGACAAAGCTGATTGAATTTTTTGAAGAGCTGACTAAAGTAATGGACAGGAGAATGTCTATGAATGTTATTTATATGGATTTCCAGAAGGCATTTGATAAGGTTCCTCAGAAGAGAGTGTTAGCTAAAGTTAACGGCAAATTGTTAACCCGGTTAGGAGATTGGCAGAGAGGCAGGAGACAAAAGGCCTGATTTTTACGCCCTGCTGGGTCCGGGAACTGAAGCGGACGGACAGTAATTATAGTGTCTCGGGCCTTTGTACTGGTTACCTGACTCCATCCTGCTCCCGGGCCATTTGCTCAAAAGCGGGATGGTTTGGTGGGGGGGGGGGGGGGGAGGGGTGGGGGAGGGAGGGGATGGCGGTACTACCCACCCACATGTGGCAGGTTGCTAATTAAATCAATTAAGGGCCTGTTAAGGCCTGCTAATGAAGGCTGACTGGGATGTTCCAACTGCTGCCTTCAAGCTGGAAGGCCTCTGGCTCTCCAGAGTCGAGAGCCTGCCCGTCATCCTTAATTGGACGTTGTGCCCACCTCTGGCCATTAATTGGCCGCTCAGGGGGTAAATAAAAATGGGCTGAATTTTATGAGTGCGTGCGGATACGCTGTCCCTGAGCCCCCATGATATTTTGCGTGGGGGCTCATTTAAATAGAGGGTGCGGAGCAGCCGTCCCCGATGACATAAGGGGGCTGCCGCCGTGTCCCCGGCAACGGTGTATGGTGCCATGGCGCAGGCGCGGCACCATTTTTAAAGGGCTTTAAGCCCTTCAGTTGCATTTTAAAATTTAACGGTCCTGATCTCTGGAATGTAACAGTAAAACATTATTTCAAATATAAATCACTTCTCCCCCACCATGGGTAAATTATACATTAATCGCACACTTCCCCATAATAAACCTTTAATAGTATTCTGAACTTTCCCCCCCAATATTTGTTCCCTTTGACTCTCAACCCCTTCCCACTATCCCATTAGCCAGGATAGATTATTTACCCCGCTCCTCCACCCCTCCCGCCCTGAAAATTTTATTCCTCCCTCCTCCCCAAGAGGCTGCCACCTGCAGGTATGTCCATTTACATCTCTTTATTGTTAATTTGTATATTAAGATGAAGGGTCCGCCGTGGCGTTGAGGGGCCGGTAAAACTCAGCCCAATGAGTGATTGTTTCCCACACATTGCGGGCTTCTGACCCACATTTGAACCTAATGGTGGGATTCAGAAGCCTGCAGGGAAAATCCAGCCTCAAGAGTTGGGATAATGGGTAGAGTCATAGAGTTATACAGCACAGAATCAGGCCCTTGAGGTAATCTAATTGGCAGGAAGTGTCTAGTGATGTCCTCTGAGGATCTGTGTTGGGGTTTCAATTATTCACCATGTTTATTAATGACTTAGGTGATTGGATAGAAAGCCACATCCAAGTTTCCCAATGATAGAAAGACAGGTGGCATTGTAAGCAATGTAGATGGAAGCATAAAATTATACAGATATAGGCTGGAATTTTACGGTGGATGGATGCGAGCATGTGAAAGTTGGTGGCAAACCCACTTCCGCCTAGCCCAGGGATCCGTCCCGTATTTTACGGATCCCCAGGCTTTAATTGTCCCGAGGCGGGACTTTCACCCACTTGAGGGAGGAGGTCCCGCCTCAGTGAGCTGCCGGCCCATCAGCGGGCCGGCAGCTCTTAGTCCCAGCAGTGCCACCGGGAGTGGTGGCCACTGCTGAGACTGCAACCCAGCCGACGCCATGGATCGAGGAAGGAAGTTAAGTAGGGGAATGCCGCACCAGGGGGAATCGGTCCTTCCCTGGTGAGGCTGGAGTGGTCGTTTTGGGGGCGGGGGGGGGGGGGGGTTGTCTTGGGTCCCAGGGATGTGTTGGAAGGCAGGGCAGCCCTCAATCAGGCACCCTGCGCCCGACTGCCATATCCTACCCCCACTCCCCGGGGCACGGAAAGGCCAGTAGCTATCGCTGGGCAGCCTTTCACATTCCCAGCACACCTGCTTGCCATGGGTAAAATACCCGTGGAGGCGGGCGAGGGCCCTTAAGTGGCCACTTAAGGGCCTTGATTGGCCTTAGGCGGGCGGGCCGTTCCCCCCCCCGCCTGACCGCCGGAAACTTGTCCGGAGGCGGAAGCGGGGCGGGTAGGCCTCACGGAGCCTGCCGCTCAATTTTACGCCGCCCCCACGCCACCATCTGACCCACTGGGGCAGCGTAAAGTCCCTGCCATATTAATAGATTAAGTAAATGGACAAAACTGTGGAAAATGGATTTCAACGTAGGCAAATGTAAGGTCATCCACTTTGGCCCAAAAAGGGATAGGATAACGTACTTTCTAGATGGTGAAAAGGTAGGAACAGTGGAGACTAAAGAAATCTGAAATAAAAACAGAAAGTGTGGGAAATAGCCAGCTGGTCTGGTAGCATCTGTGGAGAGAGAAACAGTTCTGATGAAGGGTCACTGACCTCAAACACTGGGAATTTTATGCTGTCCCCTGTGGTGGATTTGGAGGTGGGGAGAGCATATAATCGGGTGGAATGTTGGCGGGGGGAGGCGGGGATGGGGTGGTGGTGGGGGACTCCGCCATCTTCCCACCTGCGCTGAAATTAAGTCTGGGGTGGGAAGGCCTGTGAACGCGCTTCCTGCCCCATCGCCATTTGAGGCCCTTAAGTTGGCTATTAATGTCCAGTTAAGGACCTCACCCTGCTGCCGTTGCAACCAGCTGAGTGGCGGCCCAGCCTGTTGCCGCACGGGAAGCACAGCAAGAAAAACTGTGCGGGTTGCTTGCCGGCTCTGGGGTTGGGGGTCCCTCGTTAATAGTCACTTAATGCTTGACCAAGGGACTCGACATCGGGAAGTGGGCGGCAGTCCCGCTGAGAGCCACCCCTGCCCTTGCTGCCGACAGCCACCCTCCCCGTTCCCTTGCGACCCCACCCTGCGAAACCCCTCCTGCCCTGACTGACCTGTGGCCTGGGTCCAGCCCCTCTCCAGGGCCTTGGGTGGGTGCACAGACACTGATAAGCATGCTGTGAGTAGCAGCATGTCTCAGCAGGGGGTGCAAAATCATCAGCGGCTACAATGAGTTAAAGCTAGTCTGCACAACTTAAAGCTAGCCTGAACCTCTTAAAGGAGAGGTACATTGCGACTGGAACACGTGGTGGTAGAATGCATTCTGAAAGTGATTTTGACATGGCAAACACTCAGTATTGGCACTGTTTTGGACAGTTGGGAATTGATAGAGACAGTTTCCCCTTTTTCACTGCTCAACTGACCGAGGGCTGTTATAAAAAAAATGTTTTATCTCCTGAGCATTTTAATGGTCAGCAAACAGACAAATGACAGGTTTTCTCGTAAGTTTATAAGAAGGATAAATGTTTATTATACAACATCCGGACATATATGCAGCTTCACCCTCTCTCACACGCATGCAGATACACACATACAAGAAAAGATAGAGATTAAAAGATAACATGCATTTAGGTCGAACGGTTTCAAAGTGTCTCTTTTTTAACTTGTGTTTCCCCGGGGTGAAGACTTGGAACTGTATTCTTTTCCCTTGTTCACTGAAGAAAGATTTGGGAGGTTTAGGAAGATGGATGCGCTGCTGCAGACTCCTTTTGTTGCGGATTCCAGCCAAAGGTCACTGGCAACGACCTGGTATGATTTTTTAGGTAGGGAGTTCAAGGCCAAACTCCAGTTGCTGCCTACATGTAGTTCAAAGCTGATACTCTTAGGCAGGGTCCTGTCTCTTCAATGTCGTAGATGGATCTCTCTCTCTTCCTTCTTTTGGCTTTGCCTGCCCAGCATTTACCTTTATTAAACTCCTTATCATAAAACTGGTTTCTGTCATGTGACCAGAGTTTCTCTCTCATTGTTCTGATAAATGGTGTCTGAAGGTGAGGCCATTGTTAGACAGTGGGGTCTGGGTGTCACTCATCTTCATTCCATCTTCATAAAGTGGAGTTTTTTCACACCTATTCTCTTGAGTTTGAATTTGGAGTCACCAAGTCTGCAATGCCATTGTTAACTGAATGTGTTAGAAAGAAGTAGCCATTAACACAGAATGGGTCATTTACATTTTAATGCCTTCTCCAAGGCTTGTCCAGGCATGAAGATTGGCTCAGGGTTCTTGCAGTTTCCATGTGTATTAGCAGTACAGGGTAAGGTCACCTGACCTCTTGGCTCCATTTTGTTTTGTAGGAAAAGTATTTTTTGTGTTTGTTTTGTAAGTTCATTAGATAGTTCATAAATTCTCCTTGCGTGAGCATGACAGCACAACATGGCAGAGAGCGGGCTCCAAGATTTTCTGATGCTGCACTGGAGACCTTGGTGCAGCAGGCGGAGAGGAGAAGAGATGTCATCTAATCTCAGGGAGACAGGAGGCAGACAAACTTTGCAAAGGCAGTCAAGCCAGATAGCTGTAGCAGTCAATGCCAGGGGTCAAGTCCTGTGGATTTGGATGGAGTGCTGCAAAATGTTCACTGACCTCTCACGAGTGGTCAGCATATGTTTTCAAATGCCATATCACATCAAGTGCACCACTAGCCTCACAAACTGCTTAATGCACCACACTCCCATCATCAAACTACCAACAGTCCTATCAATCACAACTCAGACCTAACATTCATAGCTTCAGCTCACCCTCGCACACTTAGCGTTGCTGCAAGGCTCACACCCACATCACACAGCTTACACACAAGTTCTGCTGCAGAGGACTCAGATGAACACTTCTATGGGGAAGGCTACAGAACAAGGTTGACGGGTAGGCACAATTAAATGCTTGATGCATTGGTCGGCCTACCAAAAAGTCTGCATGTAATGTCAGGGAGCATAGAGGAGTCTGACACCAACTTTGCACATGGCTTTGCGCAGAGCTTGGAGTCCATCCTTTCCAACATGAAAGTGATGGCCAACTTCATTAGCACACCTGTGAACCTAATGATGCCGCGTGTGGTGGCCAATGTTTAAACTGCTATTGCAGCACAGGCAGAAGCGTCTGAGGCTACAATAGAAGCTCAGATGTCTAATATGCAAGGTCAGCTTGCTGCCAAGCAAGCTAAGCCTGCTGTCAATACGAGTGTTCAAAGGGTTTTGTAGGGTCTCACAGCAGTCCGGCAATCTGTCCTGTGTTACGGACAGGTGGAAAGGGGTGTGGGTGGTTCCCACTGTTCATCTCCCAATTGACCACAATCGTGTTTTGTTAAAAATGGTGAGTTAGTCCCTAAGTTTTTTTTTTAGGATCAAAGAAACAAAAAAATGATAGGTTTTCTCGTAGGTTAAAAGAAAGATAACCATTTTTGCACAATTCCCAAAATGGTTGCAACCTCACTCACATACACATTCACTCACACACGCATTCACAAGAATAGATAGATAGAAAAAGGCAGGATATAGTTAAAGTGAGGTAGGTGTTCATGGTTTACGGTAAACTTGTTGAATTTTGTAAGGAGGACAGTCTCTTTTAAAGATGCAGGGCTAGGTGTTTGTAGTCTTGAACTTGTTGTGGTGTTGTATATTTTGGGTGGCTAAGACTTCAGAAATGGAGGTGGTGGTCACTTGCAGTTCTCCGCTACAGCAGGTTGAAGTGTAGAAATGGCCGCAGGGCTTCTTCTTGCCTGGCTAGATCCTTCAGACAGCTCTTGGTTCGACAGACTTTCTGTCATGTTGTCTTGTTCTCTCTGTCTCTCTTTCAAGAGGTCTACTTTTTAAGGTAAAAAATCTCACATTGGAGTTTCTGTTAGTAGATACATGGCCCGCTCCCCTGTTGTGATCACACAATGGGCCAGGATATGATAACCATGGCTATCAATTAATGTTTGAATGGGTACTATTCTGTAATGATGTTGCTACTTCACACCCATTCATCCTGATTTTGGCTGTGAGTCAGACTGTCTCCAACATCCTTTTTTGATCCATTCTTGTCAATAAGAGTTATTAATATGCGCTAGTCCTCCTTTCAATTTCAAAGGGGTTCTCCCCAGAGCTATTTCAGACGAGATTGACGAGTTCCATCTTGGCAGACAAGTTTGTTTATTTCCAGTGCGGGGTTGGGGGGGCGGGTGGGGGTGGGGTCACGTGACTGCTACTCCATTTTACCATTGTATAATTATCCATGTTCTTGTGGTTTTGTTTAACTGTTGATTTTTTAAATTCATAATTCTTCCATTGCATTGTTTATTTTATCATGCCTCCTTCCATTCATGACACCTCCAAGAGATTACTGCGCCAGGTGAGTAGCAGTGGTTCCATGGAGCATGAGCCTGTTGTCCTCTCTCAGGATAACAGCGTTCATCATCCCACCCCTGCTACTTCACTAGTGCCCTTTGCTGTTGACTGTCAGCCAGCTAGCCCAGACTGCCGCTGTCCATGCTGAGTTGATGCAGTCTAGAACCAGGCCTGTGAGACTATCTGCAGTCTCCCCTGTTGAAAGTCAGCAGCCCACCACCAGCCATACTGCAGGCTCTGGGGTAGCACTGCTTATGAGCTGTAGGACAGGCAAAGGCACAGGGAAGACAGGCACTATAGGGCACCATGGGAATGCACAAGTGTGAATAGTTGACATTTGTATGCAATATTGCATGATTGCATTTATAAATTTAGCTTGGAATGTTTATATTGTATTGGCTTTTATTTTTGTATTGTTACCAAGTGGATGCTGTTATGGTCAATGACAGAGAGAAGAGAAGGTGTGGGGCTGTTAGTTAATGGGGAATTGGGTTTGCATTTACTGGTATTACGGTCAGATGAATTGTTCATGGACTGCCCGGCCAGAAAGGGGTTCTGTTGGTCACCTCTTCCCTTCTTTCACCTGGTCCTCAGCTGGTTGCTGTACAGCTGGTGGCAAGGACTATGCCTTCGTGATGACGCGTTTGTGCAGGGCTCCTCCAGAGTAGTCCAGATAGTGGAAGCATTGTTTAATTATCTCAGTGGTCTGCTCTATCATGTTTAGGATCATAGGAAATAGGAACAGGAGTAGACCATTTGGCCCATCAAGCCCGCCTTGCCATTCAAACAGATCATGGCTGATCAGCTACCTCTACACCATTTTTCCCCACTATCCCCATATCCCTTGATGTCATTAATATCCAGAAATCTGTTGATTTCTGTGTCGAACATGCTCAATGATTGAGCTTCCACAGCCCTGGGGTAGATAATTCCACAGATTCACCACCCTCTGAGTGAAGAAATTCCTCCTCATCTCAGTCATAAATGGCCTACCTCTTATTCTGAGACAGTGCCCCTTGGTTCTAGACTCACCAGCTGGAGGAAACATCCTATCCACATCTACCCTGTCACACTCTGTAAGAATTGTTACGACCGAGGCGGAGCAACACACTGTCAATTTAGTCCCATCACTTCACAGATCGCAGCATATTATTATAGTTTTCCCGCTCAACCGGAAAACAGCCAAATTAAACACTCTAGTAACCCTCAGAATAAAACAGACCTAACCAGGTACTTTTAGACAACAACAAATTAACTATTGAAAACTAAATCTTAAACACTATTAAAATAAACCTATGTCTTATAACTTATTTTAACCTAACTCCCCCAAAAACACATATACACTCAAAAATCAGGGTTAACCGGTTTTAAAAGTAGTGTTTTTAAAAACAATCAGCTGTTTCTTAAGAATAAATAAATAAATAAGTGATTGTGGAATACATTCCTGATGGGGAGGTATTCTAATGTGGAAATAATCAAATGCTACGCGAAGTCTCCACACAGATTTGATGAAATAGTCTGTTCTTGATAGACATTCAAAACAATTCGGCTGCAGCAGGCATCAAACAGTTCCTTCAACAATGAGCACAACAATAGGTCAACCTGAATTTTAAAACCGACAGTCTGTCAGTCAAAACATTACTTCGAATTCCAGCAAATATAATCAGTCAAGAGAGATCAATCTTGAAGCAAATACCTCCTGGCTTGGAAGTAAAGAAAAGGAGTTTTGCTATCTTCAGCAATACAAATGGTCTCTTCAAAAAAGGGTGTTTTTCCTCCTCAGGCAACTAATTCAGCCTGTAGCTCCTTGTAGAATTTTTGCTGAGGAAAATAGACAGCTTTTGTCTTCACTAGCACGCTTTTCTGGAGAGTCTCTCAAAACTGATTCATACCAGTTTTTACAGAGTTAAGGGGAAACATACCATGTGACCTCTTTCTCTCCTGCTGTCGCCTAGGTAACAAAATGCAGCTGGTACACTGTGCCTCAAAAATCCAAAAGTTTTTCTCCCTGTCTTAAAGGTACATTGTTTTTAACAGAGTCTTAAAGATACACTGTTTTAATCCGAAGAGAAAATAAATATGGTTCCGTGACAGAATTTTGTAAGTTCCAATGAAATCACCTCTCATTCTTCTAACTCTAGAGACTATAGGCCCAGTTTCTGCATTCTCTCCTCATAAGACAATCCCACCATCCCAGGGATTGTCTGGTGAACCTTCGTTGCACTCCCTCTATGGGCAAGTATATCCTTCCTTAGATAAGGAGACCAAAACTGTACACAATACTCCAGCTGCGGTCTCAGTAAGGCTTTATACAATTTCAGCAAGACATCTTTATTCCTGTACTCAAATCCCCTTGCAATGAAGGCCAGCATACCATTTGCCTTCCTAATTGCTTGCTACACCCGCATGCCAGCTTTTATTGACTCATTAACAAAGACACCCTGGTCCCTTTGGATATCAACACTTCCCAACCTCTCACCATTAAAGAAATACTCTGCCTTTCTGTTTTTTCTACTAAAGTGGATCACTTCACACTTATTCACATTATATTCCATCTGCCATGTTCTTACCCATTCACTTAGCTTGTCCAAATCCCCCTGAAGCCTCTTTGCATCCTCCTCATAACTTACATTCCCTTCTAGTTTTGTGTCATCAGCAAATTTGGAAATATTGGTCCCCATATCCAATTCCATATAGATTGTGAACAGCTGTAACAGCCTGCCATCCTGAGAATAGCTCATTTATTCCTACTCTCTGCTTTCTGTCTGCTAACCAATTCTCAATCCATTTCAATATATTATCCCCAATCCAATATGCTCTAATTTTGTTTACTAACCTCCTGTGTGGGACTTTATCAAAAGCATTCTGAAAATTTCATGTGGCAGCATGGTTTTCGTTGTATGCATGCTATCCATGTGTGTGTGCGTTGCGCACTGGAGTCATGAGTCATGTCGTCAAAGGGTAGCCCCTTGTCGCCAGTAGCCTCTGGTTTGGCGTGGTGGCTCAAATGTCGGTGGTACAACTAAGATGGGAGGAGTGAACTATCTTTCTGTAGTTCCACTTCTACACAGGTCACAACATATATTTAAATGTTTACCCAGTTACCAATTTGGCCAAATATATGCTCTATTTTTATTTCAGAATAAAATCCACCAGCTAGGTTTCTTTAATAAACAACAGAAGTATTAATTCTTTATAAAACAAGACTTAGTCAATAAAGATGCAAAGCTTTAACACACAGTTTGACATATGACAGTAAATATATATATTCCCTTCTAAATATCCAACATACGCGCACACACACGCACATACTGGTTAAAGGAAAGATAAAGATGTTTTGGATAAAGTACTTGTTAATTCTTGAAGAAAAAGGATAAGATATGTTATGTTCTAGATGGCATATAGTCTGGCATCCGAGTACATGTAGAATGGTCACTGGGATCTTTTCAGAAGCAGTTCATTCAGGAGATGTCGAGAGGAAGTCTTACAAAAGCTTCTCAGGAGAAATGTGGCATCAGGCATTACAGTTATCACACACTGGATTTTTTTGCTGTGTTCTCAGAGAGCTGGAGAAAAGATGAGCTGGGTGTTTCTTTCAGCAGGCTACAAACTCAACTGACTCAAAAAAAAGTATTCATAAATGAAACCCGATGTTGAGCATCGTAAATCTTGACATTTCACTTCTCTTGTAAACAACTTCCATAGTCAGAAGGCACCTGTTGTTTACTTAGCTGAAGCCATGTGACATTTAATAAATACTGTTTTTAAACAGAGTCCTTCCAGTGACCCTTTAAAAAAATGTCCAGCATCTATGGAATCACTTCAGTCCTCCAACGAATCCATCTCCACAATTCTAAAACACAGTCCTCAAAAAAATGTTCATAACATACAGCGGACAAGCACAGAATGAAGGCATCATGATTGCTACCAGGATACCTGGTTGATGCACTGCGCCTGGTCGAACACCAGTTGGACATTGAGGGAGGGGAATGCCTTTTGGTTGCGGTACATCTCAGAGTTGATATGTGGCGCCGCAAAGCAATATGCGTGCAGTCAGTGGCACCCTGCAGCATGCAGAAGTCTCAATCCTTGCAAAGCTGTGTGTTTGCTCCACTTGCTGGTCTCTAGCAGAGAGAATTAGATGTATTCAGCTTTCTTGGAGTACAGAGTCTCAGTGACCTCCTTTTTGCAACAGCAGATGACAATTAGGAGATGTTGCAAGTACCCTCTGGAAGGAGCCCAGTGCATAAAAGTTCATAGCTACTGTCACCTTCACAGTCACTGGCAATGCAGTCCTTGCCCTGCTGTGAAGCTGCAATTGTGGTTACAGCAGGTGGCAGATATCAATGAGGACATCCTTACTGAAGCACAGACAGCTTTCGCACAGTGTTCCTTGCTAAAGTTCAGTTAGGAGAATTGCTCCCTTAACACCCAGGGTGAATATGGCTTCCTGCTGAGAGCCCTTTCCCACTCCTCTTCCTCCCTTTTCTACTAGCTTGTCCTGCTCTGTTTCACCTCTACTTATTCTTCATGTCATGATGTATTCCAAGGGGAATGTTTGCCATTGCACACATGCCTAGGAGCAAGTGATGTGTGTAGAATCCTTGAAGTCAGGACAAAGTCCTTCAGCACCTGCAACACCACACGCTGTAGACATTAATGACTTTAAAAAACTCTAGAAATCTCCAAACGTTTCTACAACCATAACAAGAGCCAGTAGAAATCGCTCAGCAACTAACCTGAAATTGTTGATGATCCCTTTAAATAGTACTGATGGGGCGTCCTTCCTGCTGCTGACCACATGTTCAGCTG
Organism: Heterodontus francisci; assembly: GCF_036365525.1. NCBI lineage: Eukaryota > Metazoa > Chordata > Chondrichthyes > Heterodontiformes > Heterodontidae > Heterodontus > Heterodontus francisci. The sequence continues at coordinate 36,457,107 of NC_090388.1, read as the reverse complement.
TGCGAGGTTAAGAGAGGGTGTTAACTGGCATGGAGCTTCAAAATAGCAGTGCTGGCATCAAATCAGGATTTAGTCACTGATTTATGGCATGATCTGTCTCCGGTGCATACTTCTGGCTGACGCTCATTGTGCAATTGCTAACACCCTCACTAAAATGGTGTCTGGCGTGACTCGCACCAGAGCGTGTGTCACAAATGCCATTTTGGGCCTTTCATGCCACCCATGGCACCCAAAACACAGATGCTACGCATCAAAATTTTGCAGCTGTTGTTTCTAGCAGTTACAGCTCAAAATGTTCCAAATTATTTGAAGAAAAACTGGAGGACAAATTTCAAAAGCTTTACTAAGATAAATCCTTATTTAGCATTTTGTTTTTAAATGCCAACAAAGTATGTTCGTGTGTGTGGGTGAGAGAGAGAAAGAAATAGCAATGTTCTGACATTGCTTCTGTGTGATGGAGTACTGCGTTATATACCAGAATATAATAATGGACAACATCAACCTGGAAAGACAACAACTTTGACACCAGACTGTTAGTGGAGATCAACAGAGATATTGGCTCCACTCTGTGTCAGTTTTTAGCTGTAGCTCAGAGGATAGTATTCTTGCCTCTGAGTTAGAAGGTTGGTGGTTCAAGTCCTGCTGTAGAGACTTGAGCACAATAATCAAGGCTGACACTCTAGTGCAGTACCGAGGGAGTACTACACTGTCTAACCTTTGGGTATTTTAAACCGAGGCCCTGTCTGTGCTCCAAGGTGGATGTAAAAGATCCCATGACACTATTTTGAAGATGAGCAGGAGAGTTATCCCTGGTGTCCTAGCCAATATTTATCCATCTATCAACGGAACAAAAACAGATTATGCAGTCATTATCACATTGCTGTCTGTGGGAGCTTGCTGTGCATTTCTACGTTATAGTAGTGACTACACTTCAAAAGTAGTGTAAAGCACTTTGGTCCTGAGGTCATGAAAGGTGCGATATCAATGCAGGTTTTTCATTTCTGTAGTCAAAAACTAAATGGTGTTTCTTACAAATGCATTGTGTACATATAACATTCTAATGTATTAAGTAGAAGAATCTGTTTCATCTTAATTTTGTTTAAAAAAAGATGATTTTATATTCTGATATATAACACGATACTCTGTCACACACACACACAAGCGATGTCAGAATATTGTCAGTTCTTTCTCTTGCCCACATTGTTTAAACTTTAAAAAGTAAAGGACAGAGAAGAGCAGAGAGAGACTGGGCTCAGACAGCAAGAGACTGGGGTCCGGGAGACGTGGCCTGGTGTCAGAGAGCGCGAAAAGGCAGAGAGAGGTGAGGAGAATGTGTGTGTCTTTCTTTATGTGATGTTATTTCAATTTTCAAAGAAAATCATTAGTTGAATTTTGAAGCCAGCTAAGTACCTACTTGTGTTTTGCTAACAACTAGCAAAGATCAATGCTAATGATTTACACCTGTGGGCCTGATTCTAATTACAAACGTCAGTGAGACAGAGAGGGGGAAGAGAGAGAGAATAGAAAAAAAGGAAGATATTGATATGATTTATTTTGTTGAAGAAGTTGAAATTTGAAAACAAATCGCCTTTGAGGGAATAGATATGAGGTAGGGAGTATATGAGCGGAAGAGAAGAAGGCATACTGGTTATGGATGAGTGGGTAACTGGCCTCTGCAGCTGTCTCGCAGGAGTGAATCGGAATGGGGACAGTGGATGAACGGCTAAGGTTGGTGAGTGAAAGTGAAAAAGATGGAGGATAAATGGGTTGAGTGAGTAGTTTAGAAAGGAAGAGTTAAAGGTAGTGATGGGAAGAAGGGGCTTAGGTAGGGAAATGATGAGTGACTAGGGAGGGAATGGCACAGAAGCCAATGAAGATCATATTTTCAAGACAGTTCCCACCCCAAATGCTATCTCTAGCTTTTGGTGGCTCCTTTTTCCACCACTCTATCCCATGCCGCATAGGGGACACAACTTGAAGGCTTTGGGCAAGCGATGCAGAGGAAACATGAGGAAGAACCTTTTTATGCAGCAGGTGGTAATGACCTGGAACTTGCTATCTAGGAGGATGGTGGAAGCAGAGACAATGATTTGAAAAGGAAATTGGATGGCCACTTGAAGGAAATAGACTTGCAGGCCGATGTGATTGAGCGGGGGAGTGGGACTGACTGAATAGCACCGTGGAGAGCTGGCATGGACTTAATGGACCAAATGGCCTCCTTCTGTGCCGTAAATGACTCTAAAACTCTATTTCATCTACCATCTCCCACCTGATAAGAAAGAAGAAAAGAAACAGAGAAGCAAAAAGAGTTAAGAGAAGAGAAACAGAAGAGAAGAGTGAGAGAGACAGGCTGAACCAGAAGAGGTGGAAGAGAGAGAGATGTCCGTATACACTTCCTGTCAACTTTTATCACTATAAGTACCTATTTCTATATTTATAATGGGAACAGGGTTTATTACATCTTTCCTCCCAGTGGAGGCCTGCAGCATCACCACTGCCCGGAGGGTGTAATTACATAGAAAGAACAACATGGAAACAGGCTGTCCCAAGCAGTCGATGTTGATGTTTCTGCTCCACGTGAGAGGTAGTTCCAATCCCACATGCCTGCTTTGTTTCCATATCCCTTTATCCACCTTGCTTAAAATCACCTATCTGACCTATTCTTAAATATTGGTATGGTCTCTGTTTCAGTCAGAAACTCTGATAGTGTATTTGCACAGCCAACCCTCTACACATGTATTATATTACTACTCTCTGTCCACAACCTCTTGCATTTCATCTTAGAATGATGACTTCTCATTCTAAACCCCTCAATTAAAGTCTGACAAGTTTACATAGATTGTTTCCATTACAGATGTTGACAATAGAAAGTTATAATGCAAATGCAAAAATATGAACAGAACACATGACTTTAAAATGGGGTCTACATTACATTTGCACATGCCGGTTCAATTATTTCCCACCCCCAACATACCTGAAGACTACACTTTGGAGTGAAATAGGTCTTCAGCAGCAGTGCAAGTCGGGCACTAATGAATTGCCAGTGCAATTTACACTCCATCTGATTTTCCATAGAGTAAAACGGCTACTAATTCACTATCACTCATTGCACTGCTGCTAACAATCAGTCACTCCCCAGTCTTGACTGCCAGTGTGCAACACCATGGAAGATTGACAAGTGTTATAAACAACTCGACCATCCAAGTGGTTAGGATCTGACTGTCATACTGGTGGCTTAATTTGATTTTGTAGTTTGGCTGACAGGAGTCTGCCAGTCTATTAAGATACGTAAAAGATGAGTGAGTTTCCAATGCAATTAACTTACACTGCATGTAACAATTACGAATACGTGTAACAATTCTCTGTAGGAGGTCTACTGCACCAGCTAACCTCATAGTAGTACAGATTCATGTCAGTAGTCACGTATTGTCTTTTTTCTCCAAAAAAGTCAATGAAATTCAAGTCTGCAGCTAACCGATGTCTATTTTAAATTTACAATATTTTGTGTGGTAAGATGAAAAAAAGACACTACAGAAATGTTAACTCTGGAGCTTTGCACCTGTCACATACCACACCATGGTTTGTTTTAGTTTGTATGGTCCATCTCACTTTTCTGCTCAGTTATATTTATGCCTAGTTCATTAATATCCAGTTAGCATTATAGGCAGACCAATAATCAGTAATTCGCAATTCTACATTTGAATTATTTAATTAGCAGGATTATGGTGAGAAATTGGGCTCGGCAGTGCCCGTTTTTTGGGCACTGGCAAGCCAAGGCTGGGTGGGGGGGTGACAGAAGGCTTTCAGCGGGAGGCCATATCGATCCACGATGTTCAGGGAGCAATTCTCCTACCCGAACCTCAGCAACAACCAATGTTTGAAACGTCTATGCTTCACTAAAGAGATTATCACTGAAATCTGCCAACATCTGCAGCCGCAACTACAGCCTCAAGGACCACATTGCAAGTGGCGGTGAAGGTCACCCTAACAATGAACTTCCACATGTCTGGCTCTTTCCAGATTGGTTTTGGAGATATTAGCAACACTTTGCAGTTTGCAGTCCACTGTTGCATATGAGAGGTCACTGAGGCTCCCTATTCAAAGAGAGATAACTTCATTTTATTCCCTCTTGCCAGACAGCAGCAGGTGGAGTGGGCACAGGGGTTTGCAAGGTTTGTAGACTTCCCATGGTGCAGGTACACACATTGCTATATGAGTGTTGCATGTCAACTCTGCCATGTACTGGACCCAAAAGGGATTGCACTCTCTCATTGTGTAGCTGGTATGTAATCATGTAGGCCAAGTATCCTGGCAGAAGTCATGATGCATTTGATCTGTGCCAGTCCACTGTGCCAGCTGTATTTCAGCCACCAGGGCAAACCAAAGGATGGCTACTGTGTGACAAGAGCTATTTGCTGACAACATGGCTCATGACTCCAGTTTGCAATCCATGCACATTTGTGCAGCATGCCTGCATGAGAGACATGCTGCCACACAAAATGTGATCGAGCTGACCATTGGCTTGCTGAAACAATGCTTCCACTGCCTGGATCGCTCTGGAGGAGCCCTGCAGATCGTGGCTGAGTGGGTGTCAAGATTCGTGGTGGCCTGCTGCACGCAGCGCAACCTTGCCATCATGAGGAAACAACTGTTACGACTGCCTAGCAGGCAAGAAGTTGAGGAGCAGGAGGAGGAGGAAGAGGCAGACTTGGAAGAGGGGGAGGATGAAGAGAAAGGGACACTGCAACCTAGGTGGCCCCTTCCTGCCTTGGCTGTACATGAAGGACTAATTCAAATGTGATACCAGTAACCACAATCCCAGTTCCCCAGTCAGTTTCACACTCCTTGCCTTCCCTCTGTCACTGACCATCACATTGTCCTCTTGGCCACAATGCAAAAATAAAAGCCACCACAAAATAAACATTACAAACCAAACTTATAAATGAAATCATGTCATATTGCATATAATTAGTCTTGTGCATTCCCTTGGTGCCTGTCTTCCATGTGCCTTTGCCTATCGTAGTGCTCCTATGCAGTGCTACTTCAGTGGCTGAAGTGTGCCTGGTGGAAGGCTGCTGATTTGCAGTGGGGGAGACTGCAGATGGAATTGCAGGGTGCTCTTGAGCAGCTCCGAGCCTAGAAAGCCAGCTTCAGGCTGCACCATCTCAGCATGGGTGGCAGCAGGCTGGGCTGGCTGTCTGACGGGCAACATCAAGGGCACTGACAGAGTGGGATCACAAATGCTGTCATCATAAGAGGGGACAACAGGCTCTTGTTCCATGGAGCCACTGCCACTATCCTGGGGCGATTCTTCAACAATCCTAGTAATCTGTTGGAGGACAGATTGCTGGATTGTTGCGACACCCTGCAAGTCCCTTTGAACACGGGTGTCTGCAGCCATGATGGCCGTATTCAGTGCTTGCATGGCTTCAGTCTGAGCTTTCACTGCAGCGCTCAGACTTTTGGTAGAAGTTGCTTTGCTGCAATGGATGCTGTGACATTGGCCATCATGGTTGAGTCCACAAGTTGTGAACAGAAATGGTCGTCACTTCCACACTGGAAACGTGAGCTCCAAGCTCTGGACAAAGTCTTGTGCCAAGTTGGTGCCAGACTCCTCCATGCTCCTAGACATTGACCACAAGCTTTCTGACTAGTTTCCCAATGGACCAAGCATTTTGTTGTGTACACCTATCAGCCTTCCTCTGCAGCTTGGTCCATTGGGGTCCTCATCTTAGTCCTCTGCAGTAGAACTCGTGTGCGACCTCACCCTCTCTCGAGCTGGCACCTGTGCTGTCCTTGCACCCTACCCTAGCTGCAGTGCACTTGCGCCCAGTATCTCTCAACATGCTGTTGCCCGTCAGACAGCCAGCCCAGCCTGCTGCCACCCATGCTGAGATGGTGCAGCCTGAAGCTGGCTTTCTAGGCTCGGAGCTGCTCAAGAGCACCCTGCAATTCCATCTGCAGTCTCCCCCACTGCAAATCAGCAGCCTTCCACCAGGCACACTTCAGCCACTGAAGTAGCACTGCATAGGAGCACTACGATAGGCAAAGGCACATGGAAGACAGGCACCAAGGGAATGCACAAGACTAATTATATGCAATATGACATGATTTCATTTATAAGTTTGGTTTGTAATGTTTATTTTGTGGTGGCTTTTATTTTTGCATTGTGGCCAAGAGGACAATGTGATGGTCAGTGACAGAGGGAAGGCAAGGAGTGTGAAACTGACTGGGGAACTGGGGTTGTGGTTACTGGTATCGCATTTGAATTAGTCCTTCATGTACAGCCAAAGCAGGAAGGGGCCGCCTAGGTTGCAGTGTCCCTTTCTCTTCATCCTCCCCCTCTTCCAAGTCTGCCTCTTCCTCCTCCTCCTCGTGCTCCTGCTCCTCAACTTCTTGCCTGCTAGGCAGTCGTAACAGTTGTTTCCTCATGATGGCAAGGTTGCGCTGCGTGCAGCAGGCCACCACAAATCTTGACACCCACTCAGCCACGATCTGCAAGGCTCCTCCAGAGCGATCCAGGCAGTGGAAGCATTGTTTCAGCAAGCCAATTGGTCAGCTCGATCACATTTTGTGTGGCAGCATGTCTCTCATGTAGATCCTGCTGCACTCTGCATTAGTCATTTTGCTGCCAATGGCTAGAAGGAATTATACCAATATATATTTTGTAAATATTAATCATGAGCTATATTTATAGACCTATGGTTGTAAACTTAATACTTAATTTGATTAGTTTCATGTCGAGGACATCCTATTCATAGCCTAAAACATGAAATAATTGTCTTGTATTTGGAATACCTATATGTTGAATGGTAAATGACAAATTTGATTTAATTTTAAATAAATAATATTCCAGGAATCAATGTAGGACACACAGTTAATGCAGAATCATGTATTCTGTGGCTACTTCGAGACTGTGAAAGGTCATTAGATCCTTCTGACATTTTTGACACCTGATTCACAGGGTGGCAGAGTTGTGCTCAGCATTGCTGACAGTTTGACAGCTCAGAGTGAGATTGTAATCCTCAGCATTTCTGTTGGGAAGAACCAAGTTGCTGCTGTTGTATTTGCAGTCCTATAATAGAGGAACAGCATGCAGACTGTTTCCTTTGCTAGAGAAACAGCACAGAATAGACTTCTAGTTTTGTTTTTTTTCCCCATTCTGCAGAGACCTCGAACCTTGCAGGGTTTTTTTTGGTATGGGAAAGAGGATTTTTGGGAGTGCCAATTTAAACAGCTTAGTTTTGTGGTTGAGGCCACAGTCTTATCACAGATCTTCCAAGATACATAAGCCCTGGTTTATGAGCCAGTAAATTCTCAACCTTACATTTAAGAATTGCACTGTCTCCACCTAAAATTTTGTTTCTTTTAAGTGTTAACACAGTCCATGTTTGTCAGCGCACCTTCAGCCGATGAATGACTTCTGTGTTACTTGGAATGAAATGAAACCTAAAATTTTAAACTGCATCAGCAGTTCTTATATTGCAAGTAGCACATTTAGAGTTGGCACAGTTACAATGCCATCTAGCAGTGTCTAAAGCTATTTCTAGATCTCCTTGCAAATATAGTACTTGCAGAGTAAGGGGACCTATTCCTCTGACCTCCCAGATAGGACCAAGCTTTGACTGAATAAGTAGCTGCAGGGCATTGCACCTGATTTTTGTTGTGATAATTGATGTGAACTAAAATAATTAATTTCATTCTTCAGTGAGACTAGTCTAACAATTAGAGCTTCAGTTGCATGTTTAACAGATGGGTCCCTTCATTTATTTATAGGGAAATTAAATGTGTGGGGCTAAGTGTTGGGCACCATTTCTTAATCTATTTCCAGCAATATATTTGATGTCTATGAACTCTGCACCCATGACAAACATTATTGTAGACCAAATCAGAAAATGCTGGAAATACTCAGTAGGTCAGGCAGCGTCTATGGAGAGAACATAAGAACGTAAGAAACAGGAGCAGAGGCAGGTTATTTGGTCCCTCTAGCCTGCTGTGCCATTCAGCAAGATCATGGCTGATCTTCTACAGCAACTCCACCTTCCTGCACTATCCCCTTATCCCATAATTTCCTTAGTACCCAAAAATGTAAGAACATGAGAGAGAGAGAACAGAGTTAATGTTTCAGGTCGATAGCCTCTCGTCAGACGTTAACTCTGTTTCTCTCTTCCACTGATGCTGCCAGACTGGCTGAGTATTTCCAGCATTTTCTGTTTTTTTTTTTAGAGATACAGCACTGAAACAGGCCCTTCGGCCCACCGAGTCTGTGCCGAACATCAACCACCCATTTATACTAATCCTACACTAATCCCATATTCCTACCAAACATCCCCACCTGTCCCTATATTTCCCTACCACCTACCTATACTAGTGGCAATTTATAATGGCCAATTTACCTATCAAACCTGCAAGTCTTTTGGCTGTGGGAGGAAACCGGAGCACCCGGAGAAAACCCACGCAGACACAGGGAGAACTTGCAAACTCCACACAGGCAGTACCCGGAATCGAACCCGGGTCCCTGGAGCTGTGAGGCTGCGGTGCTAACCACTGTGCCGCCCGTTATTTCAGATTTCCAGCAGCTGCAGTATTTTGCTTTCATATTGTGGATCATGTCACTACAAAGCAATTTAGAGTATTTACAGCACAGAAACAGGCCAATTGGCCCAACAGATCCATGCCGATGTTAATGCTCCACACAAGTCTTCTCCCACCCTTCTTCATCTGACCCACTCAATAATTCCTTCTGCTTCTTTTTCCCTCGTGCTAATTTAGCTTCCCTTTAAAAGCATCTATCCTTTTCACCTCAACTACTCCTTGTGGTAGCGGGTTTCACATTCTAACCGCTCTCTGGGTAAAGAAGTTTCTTCTGAATTCCATATTTGATTTATGAGTGACTATTTTACATTTATAGCCTCTAGTTCTGGTCTTGCCTGCAAGTGGAAACATCTTCTCTATGTCTGTCCCATCCAAACCTTTCAAAATCGTAAAGACTTCCATCCGGTCACCTCTCAATCTTCTGTTTCTGAGAGAAAAGGTACAGACATGATGGGCCAAGTTACCTCTTTCTGTGCCGTAAACTTTCAATGATGCTATGAAAAGAGCCCCAGCCTGTTCAATCTTTCCTGCTATGTATAACCTCTTAGTATAAGCTTCTAGCAAATCTTCCTTGCACCTTATCCAATGCCTCTATATCCTTTTTATAATAATGGGGACCAGAACTGTTCACAGTACCTGAAGTGCGGTATAACCAAGGTTAACATAATGTCTTTGCTTTTCGATTCTATCCCTCTAGAAATGAACCCCAGTGCTTTGTGGCCTTTCTTTCTGGCCTTTTTGACCGGCATCAATACTTTTAGTAATTCATGTATCTGTACCACCCCAGATCCCTATCTTCCTCTATCTCATTTAGATACTTTTTTCCCGAGGCCTATGTGACCTAGCCAAATGTAACACCTCACATTTGTCTATATTGAAGTTCATTGCATTTGCCACTCATTTTGTGTGATGAACATCCTCTTCCTTGCATTCTCTAGAAGTATTTAAGTTAAACGATTGGCACGCATTCACAACCTCTTTCTGTCTTTGGCAAAATCACGCAACCAGGATGTGTCTGATATCATCTGCAGGGATTGGCTGATAACGTGGCTATTAACAGAAAGCCTGACCTTGAATAAAAATATTGAAAACAATTTATATTATCTTCCTTCTCCTTCAGATTTTCTTCCTTTTTTGATAAATCTTTGGGGAGACAGTGGCGTAGTGGTAATGCCACTAGACTAGTAATTCAAAGGCCCAGGCTAGTGCCCTGAAGACATGGGTTCAAATCCTACTGTGGCAGCTAGTAGAATTTAAGTTAAAAACCCATCTGGTTCACGCATATTCTTTAGGGAAGGAAATCTGCTGTCCTTACCCGATCTAGCCTACATGTGACTCCAGATCCACAGCAATGTGGTTGACTCTTAACTGTCCACAGAAATGGCCCAGCAAGCCACTCAATTATCAAGGGAAATTAGGGATGGGCAACAATGCTGGCCTTGCCAGTGATGCCCGCATCCCATGAAAATTTTTTTTAAAAGTTGCTGGGGTATGGCCATCTTGTATTGCACTGAAGTGACCATTCTTCATGCGAGTCCTGATGGTAAGTTCATTCATAATTTCTTGTTCCTCATTGGTCCAAGGTCACTGTTGCTGGTATGTGCAGATATGTCCAGCAGGGAAAACAAGATACCAGTGAGGAGTGGGAACTCCACTGATTTGCTACTGTCCAGCTGAGATCAACTGACTCAGTGCAAACCAGGGATCAGACCTGAAACCTTTCTGGTCACTGTAGCTCAGGACTGCTCCCAATATGAATCTTGATATTTGATTTTTTTTTATCCATTTCATGGGATGTTGGCATGGCTGGCCAGTCCAGCATTCATTGCCCATCCCTAATTGCCCATGAGAAGGTGGTGGTGAACTGCCTCCTTGAACCGCTGCAGTCCATGTGGGGTAGGTATACCCACAGTGCTGTTAGGAAGGGAGTTCCAGGATTTTGACCCAGCGACAGTGAAGGAACGGCGATATAGTTCCAAGTCAGGATGGTGTGTGACTTAGAGGGGAACTTGCAGGTGGTGGTGTTCCCATGTATTTGCTGCCCTTGTCCTTCTAGTTGGTAGAGGTTGCGGGTTTGGAAGGTGCTGTCGAAGGAGCCTTGGTGCATTGCTGCACTGCATTTTGTAGATGGTACACACTGCTGCCATTGTGCGTCGGTGGTGGAGGGAGTGAATGTTTGTAGATGGGGTGCCAATCAAGCGGGCTGCTTTGTCCTGGTTGGTATCAAGCTTCTTGAGTGTTGTTGGAGCTGCACCCATCCAGGCAAGTGGAGAATATTCCATCACGCTCCTGACTTGTGCCTTGTAGATGGTGGACAGGCTTTGGGGAGTCAGGAGGTGAGTTACTCGCCTCAGGATTCCTAGCCTCTGACCCGCTCTTGTAGCCACGGTACTCCAGTTCAGTTTCTGGTCAATGGTAGCCCCTAGGATGTTGATAGTTGGGGATTCAGCGATGGTACTGCTGTTGAATGTCAAGGGGAGATGGTTAGATTCTCTCTTGTTGGAGATGGTCATTGCCTGGCACTTGTGTAGCACGAATGTTACTTGCCACTTATCAGCCCAAGCCTGGATATTGTCCAGGTCTTGCTGCATTTCTATACGGACTGCTTCAGTATCTGAGGAATCACGAATGGCGCTGAATATTGTGCAATCATCAGCGAACATCCCCACTTCTGACCTTATGATTGAAGGAAGGTCATTGATGAAGCAGCTGAAGATGGTTGGGCCCAGGACACTACCCTGAGGAACTCCTGCAGTGATGTCCTGGAGCTCAGATGATTGACCTCCAACAACCACAACCATCTTCCTTTGCGCCAGATATGACTCCAGCCAGCGGAGGGTTTTTCCCCTGATTCCCATTGCCCTCAGTTTTGCTAGGGCTCCTTGATGCCATACTTGGTCAAATGCTGCCTTGATGTCAAGGGCAGTCACTCTCACCTCACCTCTTGAGTTCAGCTCTTTTGTCCATGTTTGAACCAAGGCTGTAATGAGGTCAGGAGCTGAGTGGCCCTGGTGGAACCCAAACTGAGCGTCACTGAGCAGGTTATTACTAAGCAAGTGCCGCTTGATGGCACTGTTGATGACACCTTCCATCACTTTACTGATGATTGAGATTCGGTGATGGGGCTGTAATTGGCCGGAATAAAAACAAGAAATGCTGGAACCACTCAGCAGGTCTGGCAGCATCTGTGAAAAGAGAAGCAGAGTTAACGTTTCGGGTCAGTGACCCTTCTTCGGAACTGCCCTGTAATTGGCCGGGTTGGACTTGTCCTGCTTTTTGTGTACAGGACGTACCTGGGCAATTTTCCAGATTGCAGGATAGATGCCAGTGTTGTAGCTGTACTGAAACAGCTTGGCTAGGGGCGCGGCAAGTTCTGGAGCTCAGGTCTTCAGTACTATTGCCGTAATATTGTCAGGGCCCATAGCTTTTGCAGTATTTCAGTGCCTTCAGTCATTTCTTGATATCACGCGGAGTGAATCGAATTGGCTGAAGTCTGGCATCTGTGATGCTGGGGACTTCAGGAGGAGGCCGAGATGGATCATCAACTTGGCACTTCTGGCTGAAGATTGTTGCAAATGCTTCTGCCTTATCTTTCGCACTGATGTGCTGGGCTCCCCCATCATTGAGGATGGGGATATTTTTGGAGCCACCTCCTCCAGTTAGTTGTTTAATTGTCCACCACCATTCACGGCTGAATGTGGCAGGGCTGCAGAGCTTCAGTCTGATCCGTTGGTTATGGGATCGCTTAGCTCTGTCTATCGCATGCTGCTTACGCAGTTTGGCACGCAGATAGTCCTGTGTTGTAGCTTCACCAGGTTGACACCTCATTTTGAGGTATGCCTGGTGCTGCTCCTGGCATGCCCTCCTGCACTCTTCATTGAACCAGGGTTGATTCTCCGGCTTGATGGTAATGGTAGAGTGGGGGATATACTGGGTCATGAGGTTACAGACTGTGGTTGAATACAGTTCTGCTGCTGCTGATGGTCCACAGTGCCTCATGGATGCCCAGTTTGCATTGCTAGATCTATTTGAAATCTATCCCATTTAGCATGGTGGTAATGCCACACGACACAGTGGAGGGTATCTTTAATGTGAAGATGGGACTTCGTCTCCACAAGGACTGTGCGGTGGTCACTCCTACCAATACTGTCATGGACAGATGCATCTGCGGCAGGCAGATTGGTGAGGATGAGGTCGAGTATGTTTTTCCCTCTTGTTGGTTCCCTCACCACCTGCCGCACACCCAGTCTAGCAGCTATGTCCTTTAGGACTTGGCCAGCTTGGTCAGTAGTGGTGCTACCGAGCCACTTACTGATGGACATTGAAGTCCCCCACCCAGAGTACATTCTGCACTCTTGCCACCCTCAGTGCTTCCTCCAAGTGATGTTTAGGGAGGAGTACTGATTCATCAGCTGAGAGGGACGGTAGGTGGTAATCAGAAGGAGGTTTCCTTACCCATGTTTGTCCTAGTGCCATGAGAGCAGAGTCAATGTTGAGGACTCCCAGGATGATTCCCTCCTGACTGTATACCACGATACTGCCACCTCTGCTGGATCTGCCCTGCTGGTGGGATAGGACATACCCAGGGATGGTGATGGTCGTATCTGGGACATTGTCTGTAAGGTATGATTTGGTGAGTATGACTATGTCAGGCTGTTGCTTGACTGGTCTGTGGGACGGCTGTTCCAACTTTGGCACAAGCCCCCAGATGTTAGTAAGGAGGAATTTGCAGGGTCGACAGGGCTGGATTTGCCATTGTTGTTTCTGGCACCTAGATCGATGCCGGATGGTCCGTCCGCTTTCATTCCTTCTTGACTTTTTAGCAGTTAGGTATAACTGAGTGGCTTGCTAGGCCATCTCTGAGGGCATTTTAAGAGTCACCCACATTGCTGTGGGTCTGGAGTCTCATGTAGGCCTGACCAGGTAAGGACAGCAACTTTCCTTCCCTAAACGATATCGCAGCCAAGCCTGATTTTGTTCTCACGTGATATTTATCGTTGATCTTTCCAGCAAGAATCAATAGATTTCAACCAGGAGCAAGAATCCTTGATGGTCATGGACATGTGGCTAACTGTAGTAACTCCACAGGTATCCTGGCTGAAATGAGCTAACTCAGCATAAATGGAGAATCAAACCTGGGGATGTTCTAACATGTATTATTTCGACCTATACCAGACAGTTCTTTACCCACTAGTTAATCAGGGGTGCCTGGAGAAGACTACTTAATCAATGGTGTGAATGAACAACGTTTGTTTTTAAAATGGTGGCATTTTTTGAATTAGCTCTGAGCTTTTGATGCAGTCATTAAAGGTCCCAATTCTCTGTAAATCCCCTAATGTGTCTAAAGAAATTAATCTAATAGTGTAATTGGCTTGGTATGGATCAGATTTCTGCTGATTAACCTTGATTATGCTTGAGGGTGAAGAGCAGTTAGAATCTAAACAGTCACTCTTTCACAGATACAAACCTAGAATTTGGTTTGAAGAATTCATCCTGAACAGCAGTTTTGTTTTTCTGTTTGTGTGTGTCATTTTAATTGAACAGTTTTCTCAGTAATGAGAAAGTAGGTCTCTCATGTTCTGATTTCTTGATCAGACGAATATTGAAAAATTACTACAATGCAGCAAAAGCAACAATTTGCATTTATATAGTGCCTTTAACGTATAATGGTGGTTAAAATGAGGTACCAAGGCATTTCACAGGAGTGTTATCAGACAAAACTTGACACCGAGCCACATGTGAAGACATTAGGACAGGTGACCAAAAGCTTGGTCCAAGAGGTAGAATTTAAAGAGTGTCTTATTGGAGAGAGAGGTGGAGAGGTGACAGACGGATCAATTACTGAGACTGCAGAATGCATTCAATTCTTTAAGTTGCTCCTCCCTCCAGAAGATAGAAGAACCCTTGCCCAGCGCTTCATTATGGTTTTGAATTCTAAATGATTTTTGTGAATATTGCACATTTTATAGATTGTATATGTGGGGATGAGAATATTGTGACCTTGTTTTTTAGCTGAATGTTTTCAGAAGCACATGATGGGTAGGGGTTGGACTGTGCAAATGGTTGAGCGCCAGACTCTGAACAGAAACTTGGACATACCAGAATGAATAGAAGCAACTCTTCCTGCTGACCTGTCAAAGTGAAGCTTTGGTGTGATAGATTTCAGGAATTCCTGAGTACAGACTGTCAACTTCTTGGCTGGAGCAACATACAAATGTGGTGAACAGTCAGCAAATGGGGAGGCAGAAGAATGGAAAGGAAGACAGGAGTTTTACTGGTGGAAGAATATAAAAAAATAGCAACTGATAGTTTTGGCTTCCACAAGTACAATATTTTAACTGTGAAGATCTCATAATGACCATGTATAGTAGTGAGTAAAGCTGCAAGCTACAGAGTGAGTTTATGTACAGAGGTTAGGTGCTTTAAGATTTTGTTTTTCTCTACCTCATTTTTAACCACTATTTGTGTCTACTTCTTAAAAAGGTAATTGACATTTTCTGTGGCTCCATCCTGCCTTTGCATCTCATTCCATTCTTAGATCCCAGTTTGACCCCTCCATTTTTCTGCATCTGGACTTTAGTGTACCTCCCTCTCCCACTGTTCATCACCAATATTGGCAGAGCCACCACTCATTGCCCTGCCTGCTGGAGCTCTCTCCTAAAACTACTTGTCCTTTGCTACATCTGCCATCTACTGCAAAAGCCTCTTCCAATCCTTAACTCGTCATCGGCATTGTCGAAGTAGAGGATTGTTCCATGCACACCCCATTTGTTACAGATTTCGCCACACTTTCATCCTTTATTTGGGACATTTGTGTAAGCATAACTGTAGAAAGTGAGCAGTGTACAAACACTATGTTTAAAGTTAATAACATTTGAAAGGCAGGCCACTGGACAACTGAAAAATACAACAAGCAGTCTTGTTTTTTAAAAATAGTAAACTGCTTGGCTGCAGCTGCCTTGACTCCTACATCCTCCACCAGTCCAAGCTGCCTCCAATCGTCACTCCATCCTCCAAAGTGTGTGGATGGATCCAAGGGACAAGGGAAATCCCTTAAAGAGTTGGCTACTGACACCTCTACAGGAGCCTCAGACAAAGGCACAGAGGCAAAACAACCAATGCCTGCTGCTCAGCAGGCCAACCATTGAGCAAGCCATCGGGTTTTTGAAGATGCGATTCTGGTGCCTGGATTGGTCGGGTGGCATCCTCCAATACCCTCCTGCAAGGGTCTTGATCATTGTGGTGGTGTACTGCACTCTCCATTGGAACATAGAAAATAGGAGCAGGAGTAGGCCATTCGGCCCCTTGAGCCTGCTTGCCATTCCACTAGATCATGGCTGATCATCTACCTCAACGCAATATCCCCATATCCCTTGATATCTCGGGGTCTATCAATCTCAGTCTTGAGTATACTCAATATTTGCGCCTCCACAGCCCTCTGGGGTAGAGAATGCCAAAAATTCACCATCTTTTGAGTGAAGAAATTCCTCCTCTTCTCAGTCCTAAATGGCCTACCTCTTATTCTGAGACTGTGTCCTCTGGTTCTAGACCTCCCCAGCCAGGGGAAACAGCCTTCCTGCATCTACCCTGTCGAGCCCTGTAAGAGTTTTGTATGTTTCAATGACATCATCTCTCATTCTTCTAAGCTCTCGAGAATATAGGTGTAGTCTGCTCAATCTTTCTTCACAGGACAATTCTGCTATCCCAGGGATCAGTTTGGTGAATCTTCATTGCACTCCCCCATGGCATGTTCTTGCCCACTCACTTAGCCTGTCTAAATCCCCATGAAGCCTCCTTGCATTCTCCTCATAACTCACATTCCCACCTAGTTTTGTGTCATCAGCAGACTTGGAAATATTACATTTTTTGGTCCCCACATCCAAATGATTGATATGGATTGCGAATAGCTGTGGCCCAAGCACTGATCCTTGTGGTACCACGCTAGTCACAGTCTGCCAACCTGAGAATGACCTGTTTATTCCTACTCTCCGTTTTCTGTCCATTGACCAATTCTCAATCAATTCCAGTATATTACCCCCAATCCCATGTGCTCTAATTTTGCTTACTAACCTCTTGTGGCCCTCAAGAGAGGTGTGGACCTTGAGGACACCTGAGGCTGTGGAAGGAGAGGGTTCATCAGGGGAGGGCCAGGAGAGGAGGAGGAAGAGGGGGTGGAGAGGGATAACACTGAATAGAGAGGTGCGCCTGCGGCATGACTAGGTGGCCTCCTCCTGCCTACCTGTGGGAAGAGAACCTCTCTCCTCCCTCACAACCTGCAGAATTAGATCCAGGTGGGCAATGATGAAGCGAGAGTCTGCCCTGTCGCTGGGGTCCAGGCCTCTAGCTCCCCTGTGACATCTCACTTCCCTCTGGTGCTGTGGAAGGCAGATCTCTCCCTCAGGACAACCAGCAGCCTCAGTGATGGCTGCCTTGGGAGTCTACATGAACCCCACACTTGATCTGACTCTGCCATTTTCAATCCCACTGGCTCTCAGAGGACAGGAAACCCGTATCCATACCAAATATGGCTTTCCCACTTGAAAATTGCAACCTGAATCAGCTTCCCAGAGGTGGCAGGTTTCAGACCCAAAACCAGAGCAGTTCCTGTTTTCCACCTCCACTTTGAAAATCCAGCACCACATGTCCACAGATTTACATCTTTCCCATGACAGCAGTGGGTGAAGCTTGTAAAGTTGTGTTTGTGCTGCAGCACACAGTCCCAATTTTAATCCAGTGTGATGCAATGCTTGTTTAAGAAACTTTAAAGCTCAGCCATTCTCTCCCTGCTTTCATTTCAAATGCATGTATATCTAGCGAAAAGCAGCGGGGCTTTATCGGGAGGAAATGAAAAAGGGCAGTGGCACTAAAGATGAAATATGTTTAGAAAAAAACATTTTTTCTGCAGGGAGCTTGTCTATAAAATATGGTGGCAGTCCAGTGCCTGTGCATCTAGTATTTTAGTGCAAATAGATGGGCAGGCAATGACTCACTTCTTTAAATGTGCGCTGACTGTAAATGGAGTAATTAAAATGGAGTACAGTGAGGAGGAGAGGTTGGTAATTAGTTTAAGAATGCACTTTCTGATTATTTTGTTTTCTTAACATATACTTTTATTCTTTGAATCTCCTTTGGTTTACTCTTTTTTCTGCATTACAGAGGCTACTGAGGATAGAGGTAGTTACTGTCGGTAGGAACAAAGGTGATTGTATGGTTTGGAGCTATTTCTGCATCACCATTCTGAATTTCTATTGGAAGGCTTTTTCATCATGGGAAGCACCGCAGTCGAGACTGTTCCTATCCACACATGACCCTTAGCAGGGGCCGCTGAATGTCGATCAGTAGCAGAAACCCTGACTGATTTTCTTCTACCTGGGACTTTAGTTGCTAAATACAGTTGTAATACTCCCAAAGCTGTCCCAACTGAGATTGACTCATCTAACATAGATTCTCGATCGAATCTGGAACCTTCCTAGTCTGTTGGCCAAAGAGCACACCATATGCTGCTTTTAACTGGTGGGTATCGAGAGAGTCTCTTTGTTGATCGACACCTCAAGAAAGAAGTTCCTCAAATAAAAACAGAAAGTGCTGGAAATACTCAGCAGATCTGGCAGCATCTGTGGAGAGAGAAGCAGAGTTAACGTTTCAGGTCTGTGACCTTCCACCAGAAGTGGAAAAGGAGAGTTACATTGAATAATAGAAAATAGGAGCAGGAGTAGGCCATTCGGCCCTTCGAGCCTGCTCCGCCATTCATTATGATCATGGCTGATCATCCAACTCAGTAACCTGTTCCCGCTTTCCCCCCCATATCCTTTGATCCCTTTCGCCCCAAGAGCTATATCTAACTCCTTCTTGAAAACATACAATGTTTTGGCCTCAACTGCTTTGTGTGGTAGCGAATTCCACAGGCTCACCACTCTCTGAGTGAAGAAATTTCTCCTCATCTCAGTCCTGAAAGGTTTACCCCATATCCTTAGACAATGACCCCTGGTTCTGGACTCCCCCACCATTGGGAACATCCTTCCTACGTCTACCCTGTCAAGTCCTGTTAGAACTTTATAGGTTTCTATGAGATCCCCCCTCACTCTTCTGAACACCAGTGAATATAATCCTAACCGACTCAATCTTTCCTCATACGTCAGTTCCGCCATCCCAGGAATCAGTCTGGTAAACCTTCGCTGCTCTCCCTCTATAGCAAGAACATCCTTGCTCAGATAAGGAGACCAAAACTGCACACAGTATTCCAGGTGTGGCCTCACCAAGGCCCTGTATAGTTGCAGCAAGACATCCCTGCTCCTGTACTCAAATCCTCTTGCTATGAAGGCCAACATTTGAGTTCTGCCAGTTCTGATGAAAGGTCACAGACCTGAAACGTTAACTCTGCTTCTCTCTCCACAGTTGCTGCCAGACCTGCTGACTATTTCCAGCACTATGTTTTTTTTTCAGATTTCAAGTATCTGCAGTATTTTGCTTTTAAAGAAGTTCCTCAATTTGAGTATATGTGCCCCAAGGGCCACAGAATACTTTTTTCTACTGGTCTTCGCAAATAAACAGCAGATGCAACAGAAATAGCTTTTGTGCAATTTTTAATGTATTATCATTACCAGTTTTTCCATAAAAACAGCACTTCCCTGAAAGTTATCTGGCAACTCTTTCTTCATTTGCACGTGATGAAATGCCATTTGGTTTCCTTGCATGCAATCTCATCATTCCAATAAAAATGACACATGACTCTTCTAGTTGTTCGCACTTGCTAAACAAAAACCTTTGAGCATTTTTTAAACAAAAGATTTCCATCTTCACTGCCTGGCATGATGACTCACATTCATAGCACCTGCCTGATTTTCATTCCAATTCTTTCACAAAATAATTACAGATGAGGAAGGCCATTCAGCCCATCTTAATTTATCCATCCAGAGACATCCCTGCGATTCCCCCCAGTGTAACAACCAGTTATTTTTTTTAAAGTTATTCCGGAGTTTTTGGCTCCAATGCTCTATCAGGGAACCTGCTGTACATGTGTACACTTTGTGTAAAGAATTTCCTGATACCAGTCCTAAAGGTACTCTTAACTAGTTTGAACTTGTGTTCACTGTTCTATTCCTGCATTTAATTTAAAGTAATATTCCGGCTTAACCCCATCTATACTCTTAACAATCTTTTAAACTCTTTGCCACCACCTCATATATATTGTACTTTCTGGGCCACAAAGCCCATGTTTCGCCAATCCTTCCTCATAATTCAGATGCCTAACGTTGAGGACCTTTCCTTATGGCCTGTCTTATCTGGGAACCTGTTTCCTCCCTGCCCTCCCTCTCCTCACCGATCTAGTTTGAAGAATCCCTTCCCATTTCACCTTTAGCTAATTCTTCATGGATCACAGTATACTTGAGGCATCCATTTTTCCTTCCACTATGTGTCTTGCACAAAGCAGAATAGAAAAGGTTTATAAAAACTCTTCACAGCTGCTACGTTAGTGAATCTGGCAAGCTTATCTTTGGTTGTGTTTAGCACAAGCCTATAGGCATGTTAATGGTTAATGCGCTAATTTGTTTGATGGAAAAGAATAAGTGTCTGGAGCTGATGGCACAAATGCAATATAACAGTTACTAAAGAGGCATTTAGATACTGTAGTTGGGGAGGATAAACTGTTTGGGCCAAATAACCTGGATCTGTATTTTCCATTTGATCTTTGTTGTTAAACAAAGGGGTTACATGCTGTTGTTTAGAGCTGAAATATGTATGTTCTAGGTGTGGTTTCAGGAGTCAGAGGATAAGGCAAAAGAAATAATACAGAAATGCTAATCTGTATATAAAATTTGTAAATAATACTTGTCAGCTTATCAAGGGAAAACAGGTTTGACTGACTGCATCTGTTAGGTAGTAGCAGCAGATTCTCTTAGAGGTTTAGGTATGCTGAGTTAGTTCAAATAACATAATAAGCTAAATTGTCATCTATCCATGAAGCTGGAGCCTAAACAAAATCCACAGAAACTGTGGTAATGTATGACTGCATGGAAATGAAAGATATTGCAAATGCTAAATTAGTGTTGTCAATTGTCAAGACACAAGTTGACGAAATCAGAACAGGTCAGCAACAAACAAAAGGCTTTGTTGTGAGACTGCTAAACTCTTTCATTTATTACACAAAACTGATGCATTTGATTGTCCAGAATACAGTTTATTAAAGCGCCCCGCTCATGCCAACTTCCTCAGTAGTTTCAATCTGTTAAATTATTATGCATTATGCTTGTTTTGTGTTGTCAGTTTTGCTTCATCAATTCACAGATAATTACAGGGTGCTCAGCTAGAGCAGATGAGTTTTGTATTTGGCTCATTTGAAAGTGTATTACTGCATGACCATTTAAGGTGACAGTGATCCTGTTTAGACTTTTTTATTGCTTGAGCCAAATATTTTAAAAGTTACACCTCAGGTAAATCATTGTAGTAATTAGTGTTTTTAGCTTTTGAGTCTTTTGCACTCTCCAAAAGCTTTCTGGTAATTCTGCTTCTGTAGACAGAGGCTTGATAAGACGTTTCTTCTGGGATGAAGCAGTACAATGCCATGAGGTAGGTGGTGGCCTGGATTTGAGTTAATGGACCAGATTTTGCTGCAGCTGGAAATCTAACGGCATCAGTCATAGGTTAGACTTGCCCCTGTACCCTTCAGCTCAAAGGATTTTTGCCCACCAAGTTGCTGAATGTGCGAGCTGATAATGGTGCAGCAAGGGAGGCAGGGCATCTGAGACCTGAGTGAACAGGCCAACTAATAGGGTATTTCCTTAATCAGTGACATTTAAGGATCGGGAATTAAATACGGGAAGGACTGATATAAAAGTGGGGATGTTCACTGATGATTGCACAATGTTCAGCACCATTCGTGACTCCTCGGATACTGAAGCAGTCCATGTAGAAATGCAGCAAGACTTGAACAATATGCAGGCTTGGGCTGATAAGTGGCAAGTAACATTCACACCGCACAAGTGCCAGGCAATGACCATCTCCAACAAGAGAGAATCTAACCATCTCCCCTTGACATTCAATGGCATTACCATCGCTAAATCCCCCACTATCAACATCCTAGGGGCTACCATTGACCAGAAACTGAACTGGAGTAGCCATATAAATACTGTGCCAGAAGAGCAGGTCAGAGGCTAGAAATCCTGAGGCGAGTAACTCACCTTCTGACTCCCCAAAGCCTGTCCACCATCTACAAGGCACAAGTCAGGAGTGTTATTGAATACTCTCCACTTGCCTGGATGGGTGCAGCTCGAACAACACTCAAGAAGCTCGACACCATCCAGGACAAAGCAGCCCCCTTGATTGGCACCCCACCTACAAACATTCACTCCCACCACCACCAACACACAGTGGCAGCAGTGTATACCATGTACAAGATGCACTGTAGCAACGCACCAAGGCTCCTTAGTCAGCACCTTCCAAACCCACGACCTCTACCAACTAGAAGGACAAGGGCAGAAAATGCATGGGAACACCGCCACCTGCAAGTTCCCCTCCAAGTCACACACCAGCCTGACTTGGAACTATATCGCCGTTCCTTCACTGTCGCTGGGTCAAAATCCTGGAACTCCCTTCCAAACAGCACTGTGGGTGTACCTACCCCACATGGGACTGCAGCGGTTCAAGAAGGCAGCTCACCACCACCTTCTCAAGGGCAATTGATGCCCACATCCCATGAATGAATAACAAAAATATTATAATGAGTGAATTCAATGCTAAATTGGGTACAGAAAGTGAAATAAAGAGGGAAAGAATGATCGGATTAAGAGAGAGAAAGAGACAGAAAGGAAGTCAGAAAAAAAATAAATTTAGAATTTGACATTTTAAAAATATCCTAAAAAAATTCAAAACCTGAACAAATGAGATTCCACATTTATAAGAGTTATTTTTTGGTGTCAGAGATGTTGATTGCAAGTAATTAACACTTATCACGTCATTAAATGGGTACTTACGCTTGTAATTACTAGCCCTAAATATCTGCAGCAGATCTTGGTTGTACCTACCACACAAATATAGCAACGTCATACCATTTAATGTATTCCAGTAGTAAGGTGGACAGAGAGATCCTGTATTTGTGAAACCAATGTCAGAGCTACACAACTTGGACAGCATCTTTTGGATATTAGTGTTTAACTGCACATCTGTTCTTTGCCTGAAGTTGCAGGACCATTTATTCATAAATAATGGGGGGAGCAGTCAGCCTTACCATTATTTTGACAACAAATTCTGGCCCATTAAAATTCTCCAGTTGAGAGAAATTAAGTTCAAATGATTCAGACTGGGATCTGAATTTCTGCCTTTTAAAAGCTGTCACCATTGATGGAATGCAACAAGTATTATTTATGATCAGACGGGTGATGGTAGATCCTGCACTCAGCTTTGAATCTGATTATCCTTCTTTCCTAAGAATCCGTTTATCCTTCATTCTTGACCATATGCCAATTAGAAGATAAATCAGTGGTTTAAACAATATAGCAGGAAGTGTGAGTAGAAGAGGACTTATTTTGGGCAGTACTGTTGTTTTATAATAGAGACAGGCCCTTCTATATCTAGTGAGGTTTAGTGCATTTTGTGCAATTTTGGTCAGTTTTCTAGAGTAAGTGACATTGATCTGGATATTTTGGGCTGAATTTTACGCCGCCCCTGTGGGTCGGATGGTGGCTTGGGGGCGGCGTAAAATTGAGTGGGAGACTCCGGGAGGCCTACCTGCCCCGCTCCCGCCTCTGGTCAACTTTATGGCGGTTGGGTGGTGGGGGGGGGGGGGATGGAAATGGTCCTCCCGCCCGAGGCCAATCGAGGCTACTTAAGGGCCCTCGCCCGCCTTCATGGGTATTTTACCCATGGCAAGTGGGCGTGCTGGGGACGTAAAAGGCTGCCCAGTGATAGCTGCCAGCCTTTCCACGCGCCGGGTTGTGGGGGGGGGGGGGGCATGCTAGTCAGGCACAGGGTGCCCAATTCAGGGCCGTCCCGCCTCCCAACCTACCCCCGGGACCCAAGATGACTCCCCCTCACCAAAATGACCACCCCAGCCTCACCAGGGCACGACTGATCTCACTGGTGAGGCATGCCAAACTTACCTTCCTTCCTGGCTCCATGTCATTGGCTGGACTGCAGTCCCAGCAGTGGCCGCCGCTCCTGGTGGCGCTGCTGGGACTAAGAGCTGCTGGCCCGCTGATTGGCCGGCAGCTCACTGAGGCAGGACTTCCTCCCTCAAAGCGGGTGGAAGTCCCGCCTCGGGACATTTAAAGCCCAGGGACCCGTAAAATGCGGGACGGATCCCTGGGCTTGGCGGAAGTGGGTTCGCCACCGACTTTTACATCGGTGGTGAATTCCCGTCTGCCTAAGGTGAAATCCAGCCCTTTAATGCAGTTCATAAGTAAATAATAAAGGACCTGAGATTATAGAACAAGAGGATGCAAGTTTGTAATGCCGAACGGCCTTGGCTTTGTTTTAAATTTAATTCCTAAAGTCTATCGTTGGCAAGTGTTTATTTAAACTTAACTCTGCAATATGTTACTTGGCGAATGCTTTACTGTTGGGGGTGCCATCTTTTGAATGAAGCATAAATTTGAGATCACGCCTGTTTTTTCATGTGGATGTTCAAGATCTCATTCATTCATTAATCAAAGAACAGGAAGTCCTCCTGGTGTTCTCACCATCATTGATCCCTCAACCAAAATCAGGGAAAAACTGATTAACAGGACATTGGTTTCTATGTTTGTAAGATGTTGCTAGAACATAATGGCTGCTGAATTTACCTACCTGATGTGAGTTAATGCACCTCAAATGCCATTTGTAGTATGGAACACTTGTAAAATTTTAATAATATATGAAGGGACTATGTGAACACAGGTGTTTTTTTTCCAATCTAAGTACTATCTGAATTTAGGACATCAGGCATTTGCTTCACAGAGATGGCAGCTGTATGTTCATCCCGAGAAATTAACAGAGTTCAGGGGTAGTATCATTATTTTACTCTCGGATCAATTGCATTAATCTGTTTAATCACCTGCAGTAAGCTGGAAGGAAGCCTTTGATGGAATGTAAACCATTCCTGCTTCTCAGCAGCTTTAAATTTAAATCAGCTTGCTGACCTTTTTTATAGCAGCCATCAACAAAAATGAGTTTCATAGCATCCCCTACAAGCAACTAAAAAATAGGGACAGTAATCAGACCAAGAGTAGCAAAGCTAATCTACCTGCTGGAAAAAGTGCTCCTTTGCCAAAGTTTTGTTTTAAAGAGGAGATTTGCTTCCTATGGGTGACTGGGTTCAGAAGACACAGAGAAAAATGAATAATCTTTATATAGAGGGAGATATTTTGAAAATTTGTTGTTGTCCTGTATCAACAGCTGCATTTTTCATTTTTTTAATGTGATGATTCTAAAACAGCCAAAGGATAAGAGTCAAACATTAACTCCAAAATATTGCAAAGGATCTTTCTCTGAGTTCTCCCCTTCCTCCAGGATAAAACTTGGATTTGTTCATGTTAGAAATCTCACTAAACATTTTTTATTGTGCTCTCTTGGGGACCTCAAGGGGCAAGTACTGCACCAAATGCATGCTACTGGTGAAATCCTTGAATTAAAGACTTCTCCTTGTCTTGGATAATGTTTCTGTTTGTCAAGTTGCATTAAGCATTTTGTAAAGGAGTGGTGAGCTGCTCACAAATTATAATCTTCAGTGAAGCTGTCTGATCCTGGACAATTCCATGCACCAGTGTGTTGGCTTCATCTTTTCCATTCTTTTAAAGTGAAGAATGCCCCATAAATTTATTTTCAGATGCACTGATATACAATCCTGGATGTTATGAAGTAAAATCAAATCAATGTTGGCAGGATAAAATTTGTTAAGAGTTTGTAGTAGTCTTTGAATAAGCTAGGATTACCACTGCTTTGTGAGATGTGCTGCACGCTCACTGTCCCTCTCACACACACACTTAGCACAATCTTTTAGAGAGCTAGTTGATCAGCCTTTTTTAAATATAAAAGGTGTTCCTGTCGGTAATGTTTCTTGTCTCCTTTTTTTATAAGAGAACTAACTATTCAGTGACATCTCATGGGTGGTTTTTACACTACCTGGATGCAGCTGTTAGAAGGAAACCAGGCGCCCTCTGTCAGCTTTATTTTACAGGGTAAACAAGCCAATCTTCCTCAACCCAATCACATCACAGACCCACGAAAATGTAGATGTACCGATCTGTGTTGGAATAAGGAAGCAAGTATGAGTCAGGTGAACAACGGATGCCTGACTCTGTAACAGTGGGGCCCAGTGCACTGAATACAACAATAAAACAACAACTTGGAATTATATAGCACCTTTAATATGATAAATATCTAAAGGTGCCTTACAATGGAGGTAGGAATGGATGTTGAGTCATGAATGAAGTGATTAGGAAGGATGTCAGAAAACTTGGTCAAATAGATGGGTTTTGAGAAAGTTTTTAAACGTGGAGAGGTGGATAGTTTAGAAAGGGAATTCCAGAGAGGGTTCTAGACAGCTGAAGGCTTTGCTTCTAATAATTGGACAAGGGAGAAGCATGTGAGGCCAGAATCTGAGGACTGGAGGATGCGGGAGGAGATATAGGGCTCAAGAAGATTGTAAGGATAAGGTGGGGTGAGACTGCGTAAGGATTTGTAGATGCATGTGTGAATTTTAAATTCAATTCTTTGGAGGACAGGAAGTCACTGTGGATCAGTGAGGATGACAGAAACAGTCTGACAGCGTTGTGAAGCCAGCTTAGAAGAGACTGGTTCCTGAGAATGAATATCAGAGACTTGCATCAAATCAAGGTCATAGATGAGAGGGCAGTGTTTTAGCACTATTCACTTTCACCTCCTAACCAGATTGATGCATGAACCATTGAACAGAAGCATAAGGAAAAGTGAGAGGAGCATTGCTGGCCCACAGATGTTAACTTTAAAATTACATAAGTAGTAGTCATATTCAAATCTCTGGGAATGGATAGTTTTGAAGTTTGTGATTTTTTTCAGTCTTTAGTGGTGTGGTGAATAACATGGTAGAAATAAAATTGCTCCCCTGCTCAGAAACCTTACATCTTTTCAACTATATGTGAGAGGCATTGAGAACTGACAGACAGACCTTCATTTCTCAACTTGTCTTGTCCTGCCAATTGGAGAAGGAAACATCATTAAGGTCACCTGCTGCACCAGTAAGCATTTGATGGTGAGTGTGCAATGCTGCGCATTTTATCTGTCTTGCTTATAGCGCCATGCACTGTGGAAGCCAAGGTTGATCTTTTCTAGATCCTGCACGTCTTCATGGGTCCAAGTGGTTCCTGGTCGGCCTCCAGGTCGACACCATTTTGGAGCGATCTTCAATTGGTGTGCCCTCAAGACTCCCTCACGTCAAAGTTCTTATCTGACCGTGCGATACGCCCAAAGAGTCACAGCCGTTGACCAGAGAAGATTGTGTACGGTGTAAGGAAGTAACTAACTTGGGCACAGAAGCAACAAGCTAAATGTTGCAGCTGTTTTTAATCTGTGCAATGCAGTGGTGCATAACTCCATGTGAATTGCAACAATCGAAAGGTTCACATGATCTTGCAACCAGCATAGCTCAGCTTGAAGAAATATCACAACTATGAGAAATGAAATTCATTGGATAAAGTCTGTTATGCAGTGAGTAATATGGATTTCTGGTTCAGTTAAAAATTGTTTTTAAACTGCCCACTCATTTGAATGAATATGTACAGTTTGAGGGAGCTCAGCAATCGTAAATGCTAATCTTATGCAGACTTCTGTTAACGGCTAATGTGAGCTGCCCATTGTGTAAATTACAGAGGGAAAAACGGTATTCTCTTTTAGCATGTTTAGTGTTCATATTTACTTTGTGAAATTTTATACATCATGTTACTGGTTAGTCAAAATCAGTTAGAACTATTGGTGTCTCTCTACCTTGTCTCTTTTCTTTGTATTGCTCTGTCTCTGAACTTCCGCTTCTCTCTCTTCCTCTGTGCTTCACTCTACTTTTCTCACTGTCCTCTTCTGGAGGTTATGCTTCAGTTATGCAGGGCTTTGGTAAAACCACACCTGGAGCACTGTGCATAGTATTGGTCTCCTTATTTAAGGGAGGGTGTAAATGCGTTGGAAGCAATTCAGAGAAGGTTTACTAGACTAATACCTGGAATGGGCATTGTCTTGTGAGGAAAGGTTGGACAGCCTAGGCTTATATCTGCTGTAGTTTAGAAGAGTAACAAGCGACTTGATTGAAACATATAAGATCCTGAGGGGTCCTGACAGGGGGGATGTGGAAAGGATGTTTCCCCTTGTGGTAGAATCTAGAACTAGGGGTCTCTATTTAAAAATAAGGGGTCACCCATTTAAGACATTTCTCTCAGAGGGTCTTGAGTCTTTGGAACTCTGTTCCTCAAAAGGTGGTGGAAGCAGAGTCTTTAAATATTTTTAAGGCACAGGTAGATAGATTCTTGATAATCAAGGGGGTGAAAGGTTATCGGGAGTGGGTGGGAATGTGGAGTCAAGGTTAAAATCAGATCAGCCATGATCTTATTGAATGATGGAGCAGGCTCGAGGGGCCGAGTGGCCTACTCTTGCTCCTATTTCGTATGTTCGTATACTTCTCTGTACATTTTTTCTTTGCTTTTGGGTTGCAGATAGTGAGTGAAGTCATGGTGTGTGGCATGGAAAGGAGCTGCCAGTGGGTGGATGCAGTATTTTCCTGTAGGGATGCTGGGTGAAATGTGGCCTGCAGCCCACGGCAACTCTCTTCCTATCTCCTTCCCATTGCTTATGCTTCCTTGCTCCCAATGCAACTCCCCCCCCCCCCCCCTCCCGCCCCCTACTCCACGTAAGAACACAGGATCAGTAAGCCCTGTAAGGAATATTAATCAAAGCATGCCAGTTGAATCTTAAACCCTTGATCTTAACTCCATATGAAACAGCCATCTGGGAATTAACTGTTTGCATTTTGGAGAGTATTAAATGCTTGAATTTGGCTAACTTGAACCATCTTATATCAACTGGTCCAAATTATACTAAACTTTACATAACTAATCTTCTATTAGCTTGTGCAATTCATTAAAGAGAAAGACTATGAAATCATGAACAAACTAATTCAATTAGAAGCATTTTGATATCAAACAGTAAGGCAGGTACTTAGATATTAACTGACAGAACCAATACGAGACTACACAGGCAGTTTAAGTACTTCATAATATATATTCCATGAAGAAGGTCGTCATAGTCTTTGTTTAAATTTAAAAAAAACTTGTGAATA
The DNA here is from genome assembly GCF_036365525.1 of Heterodontus francisci. Taxonomy (NCBI): domain Eukaryota; kingdom Metazoa; phylum Chordata; class Chondrichthyes; order Heterodontiformes; family Heterodontidae; genus Heterodontus; species Heterodontus francisci. The sequence continues at coordinate 36,428,240 of NC_090388.1, read as the reverse complement.
AAGAATAAATCAGTGCAGTTTGCAGCTTGTATAAAAGTACAGACAAGCAGATGAGAGGTCTGCTGCAACACTGAAACTAAATTGGAAAATATTGTTCTTAATTTACAGCAGTAGGTTAACTGAGGTTTGGTCAAAGAACTTAACAATGACTAGCCTGATCTGTAGGTAGACTAGCATTTAAAGTTCTCAGCCTAACGGTATATAACATAGAACTGAGCACATAACTGGATGCTACTCTGAATGTTCAAGAATTTACATTATCAGACTGCAGTAGAAATTAATGTGGAAAGTTGTATTTTTTTTTATTGAAACAGGTATCTTTGCATTTTGGCAGACTGCGTGGTATATTAGCTGCACACAGTGTTGCTAGAGTTTAAACAGGTCTGTAATTTGTTGCATTCAGTCACATTTTTGAGAGATGCCTTACTCAGATGAATTGCCTGGAAGGAATGGTCTGAGAACTATTTTGCCCCACTCAGATTGGATCATTAGTGCCCTCTTGTGTTGGAAGTGAGGTGGTAGCAGTTTTAAAAACCATTGTACAAATTTGATCTATAGTGCATTGCCAAATGGGAATAATAAACTGAATGTTAAGATTTGGCTTTCAAAAGTTCACTTTTCAAATCTTAAATTTTAAAACTCATATTAAACACATGTAAGTATTACATTTTAGGCTCCTCCATTAATTTACTCAGTTTGTATCTTTTACCTTTGTTGATGCCTCAGGCCTCACAATAAGGTGACATCGATCATCTACGGGTTCTGAGGGAGCAGAGAGCTGTGGCTGTGGCTAGCACCTGGCAAGGAAAAACTGAACCAGGAACTGCTGCAGCACACATTTGTGAGGGAGAGACCAAACATGATTAGTTTGCCTTAAGAGGGTAATTGGTTTGTCTGGGCAAATGTTATAGACGTGTCACTGGCTGATATCTTGACCATGGCCAAATCTTCAGGTCTTCAAAATGTTGCTTGTTTTTAAATGGTATTTTAAGAAGTCTGTATTAGGATATAGGCAGCAGAGTTTTGGAATACGTCAAATTTATGGAGGATGGTAGATAGGGGACAGATAGCATTGGAATAATCACATCTGGAGGTAATGAAAGCATGGATGAGGATTATAGCAGCAGATGAGCAGAGGCGGGGGCACAGATGAGCGATGTTACCAACGTGGAAACAGACAAAATTTGTGATGGAGAGTCTATGGGGCCTATCTACTCCCCTTACAATCGAATCCCCGATAACTATAGCCCTTCCACCCTTTTTCCCGCCCTTCCGAACAGTAGAGCCAGCCACGGTGCCATGAACCTGGCTACTGCTGCCTTCCCCTGGTGAGCCATCTCCCTCAACAGTATCCAAAACGGTATACCTGTTTTGGAGGGAGATGACCGCAGGGGACACCTGCGCTGCCTTCCTGCTCTTTCTCTGCCTTTTGGTCACCCATTCCCTTTCACCCTCAGCAATCTTTATCTGTGGTGTGACCAATTCGCTAAACGTGCTATCCACGACCTCCTCAGCATCGCGGATGCTCCAAAGTGAGTCCATCCGCAGCTCCAGAGCCGTCATGCGGTCTAACAAGAGCTGCAGCTGGACACACTTCCAGCACGTGAAGGAGTCAGGAACATCAGCCATGTCCCTGAGCTCCCACATTGAGCAAGAGGAGCATAACACGAGTCTGAGATCTCCTGCCATTTTCAATCTTAAGCTTAAGTTATTCTTAACTTAGATAAACGAAAAAGGAACGAAAAGTTTTCACCAATCACAGGAAAAAAAAATAGAAAAAGCCTTACCTTATCTGCACACCACCGAGTCCTTTTTTTTTGGTTAGAGGAGGAGGGCGGGTGGGAGACACTACAGGTGTAGTGTCTCGGGTTCAGCCGCTGCCCAAATATATAGGACTTACTTACCCAGCTGCCACCTCGCTCTCCCTGTCGCCGCTGCAATAATGCAAGGATTCCTTTCCAGGGGTCATTTCCTCTTTGGGTGAAACACAGCCTGTAGGTCAATGTAGATTTTCTGCTGAGAGAGAGAAATTCTCCTTCAAGGAGAGCACTCTTTGCTGGTCTGCCAGATCAAACCAGTTCTAGCCAGTCTTTACATACTGTCTTGCTGTTGCTTAGGAACAGGCTTTTAGCTCGCACACACTTTTCCCAGAGAATATTAAAACTTCTTTCAATATTAAAGGCACACAGACCTCCCTTAGTTTTTAAACAGAGAAAAAAAAACACTTACATGACACAGCAAAGAAGCAGAAGGTCTTTGTGACATTTGTAAACTGTATGGTAGTTTGTAGCTTGCATTAGACATATGAGAACAACAAAACGACCCTTACTGAAAGTCATACTTCAGAACTTTATTTGATGCATTTGATCAGCTTTGCTGAATGCTTGTTACTGTCTGAGTGGTCAACACTTTGGAATGTTTATATTCTTTTTAAATTCATTCATCTAGGTGGAAATATAATAGGGGGAGGGGCCTTCTCAACCTGCTGTCTTTCTTTGCTGTCCTAGTAATTATTCTCTGGTTTAGAAGCCAGGTGTTGCTGATATGAGATGGCCGTTTTAACTTTGCAGAGTTCTGACTTGAGTTTACGCTTGAGTGCATTTGAAAAGGCCAATGTTGTTTAGCTGCACACCTTTAGCAAAATGGCAATACCAGTGCATGGTTGGTCAGTCAGCGGTGTTTGGCTTTGCTCTTGTACTAAATAAGCATTCAGAGTCTGTGGCAGTCAGAAGTAAACATGATGGGTCTCAACACAGGATGGTAGAAGCTGTTTCTCGAGCAGAGGAGATTTGTTAAGTAATGAGTGGGGTAAACGGTTTGTCTGGCTGTGTGCCTGATTATAGAAACATTGGAATGTATAGGGCCAGATGAGGCCATTTCAGACCATCTGGCCAAATTCTTTTTATGCAATGTGTTTAATACAAAGAAAAATGCACTGCTTGATAAATATACAAACTTAGGTGCATCAAATGAGTTGCTTGGAAGCTTCTCCACCATACCTTTCTGTGCCTGCTCCTCTCGTGCACATAGTGAGTCAAGGAAGAAAGTTAAAAATAAAGCTGAATATTAAAAAAAAATCTGGATCTGAGTGTCACTGGCAAGGCTAACATTGTTGCCCATTCCAAATTGCCCTTTTTATATTTGTTTGTTGGATGTGGGTGTCGCTGGCTAGGCCAGCATTTATTGCCCATCCCTAATTGCCCTTGAAATGAATGACTTGCTAGGCCATTTCAGAGGGCATTTAAGAGTCAACCACATTGCTGTGGGTCTGGAGTCACATGTAGGCCAGACCAGGTAAGGACAGCAGATTTCCTTCCCTAAATGACATTAGTGAACCAGATGGGTTTTTACAACAGTCGACAATGGTTTCATGGTCACCATTAGACCAGCCTGAAAAGATGGTAGTGGGCCTTTTTCTTGAACTACAGAAGTTTGATACAACTGAATGTCTGTATGTTAGGTCATGTCAGGGGGCAGTTAAGGGTCAGCCAGTCACATACAAGGTTTACTTCCTTAAAGGGAAGGAATTAGTGAGCCAGTTGGGGTTTTACAACAATCTGGCAGCTTCATGGTTATTGAAACTAGTTTTATTTTTAATTTCCAGGCAATTTTTTTATAATTAAGTAAAAATTCTCAAACATGGGATTTTAACTCAGGTTCTCTGGATTATTCATCCAGGCCTCTGGTTTAGCTAGTCCAGTAACAGAACCAGACAAGCACTGTGTTCTAGGGTGTTTATAATTGTAAATTGCAAGATAGCAAAATGAGATCTGTAATATATGTATACGTGGGTTTCCTCCGGGTGCTCCGGTTTCCTCCCACATGCCAAAGACTTGCAGGTTGATAGGTTAATTGGCTATTATAAATTGCCCCTAGTATAGGTAGGTGGTAGGGGAAATATAGGGACAGGTGGGAATGTGGTAGGAATATGGGATTAGTGTAGGATTAGTATAAATGGGTGGTTGATGGTCGGCACAGACTCAGTGGGCCGAAGGGCCTGTTTCAGTGCTGTATCTCTAAACTTTATATAATGATGGCCATATGAAGCTAGATAAAATTGTAGTACAGGATAGTTTATCAGTTTTGCTAAAACACTGTAGAACTGTGCTTCTACCTCTGAAGGTGAATGTTAATTTATGTTCCTCTTCTTTCTTTTGCAGTGAGTATGTTTTTGAATACATTAACCCCCAAATTCTACGTTGCTCTGACAGGCACATCATCATTGATCTCTGGGCTTATTCTGGTGAGTAAATATTATCATTAAGAATAATAATATAGGCATAGATAATGGTTGCAGAATCAGGTGGAGGATTATTCAGCCTGCTGTGGAAGCCGCGGTTCAGTCTGTCCGATACCCTGAACCTTTTAAATTTTTCCACCTCTTGCAATTTCTTGATTTTTCTGCAAGCATTTTGCTACTGGTGCTTCTGTGGCCTCTGTTGCTAAACACGTGGGTTTGCCTGTCACTGGAATCAAGAAGGTTCCCAAGTTCCAGTTCCAGGACTACCTACTACTCCTGAAATCAGAAAGGTCATTGGGCATCAGTCATAAAGCTGCCTGTTGCTGAAACTGAGAAAGTTCCTTACTTCCAGTTCCAGGGCTGCCTGTCACTCAAGGTTGCCAGGTAGGATTCTTGGAACTGCTTCTTGACTGGAATTGTAGGGTCTCTGGATTCTAGTCCTGGAGCTGATTGCCTTCTTTTACAATTAAATAGAAAGGAAGACTTGCATTTATATAGCACCTTTCACGACTTCAGGACATCTCAAAGCACTTTACAGCCAATGAAGTGTAGTAATGTAGGAAACATTACACTGTTGAAATGTAGAAAATGCGGCAGCACATTTGCACACAGAAAACCCCCACAAACAGTAATGTGATAATGACTGGATCATCCATTTTAGTGAAGCTGACTGAGGGATAAATATTGCCCAGGGCACTAGAGAGAACTCCCCTGGTCTTCTTTGAAACCGCACCATGGGATCCTTTTACGACCACATAAGAAAAACAGATGGGGCCTTGCTTTAACACTTCATCTGAAAGACCACACCTTCGACGGTGTAGCACTCCCTCAGTACTGCACTGGAGTGTCAGCCTAGATTTTTGTACTCAAGTCTCTTGAGTCAGACTTGAAGTGACAACCATCTGATGCAGTGGTGAGAGTGTTATCAGCTGAGCCACAGCTGATAATTGAGAGTGAGTTTTGTATGTTCTCAGTTGTGCCACTGGATGGACCCCTCTCCCTTTTACGAGCGACTAAAATAAAATGTAAACATCTTTAGGATGTTGAATAATTAGAAGGGAGGAGGCACAGCAATGGAAAGTACTTCTTTCATTTAGTATAGTTTACAGAAGGACTGTTAGCACACTGTATTTATTCGCACGCTACTAGACTATCTGTACTCCCTTCACATGTCTGCTGCTGATTTCAAGGCACTCCATCCTGAGCAGTGCAGCAGAGATCATATTGTTTGCTCGACAGAAATTGAAGTCAGTCTTTAATGGATCTTGAAGCTCTCTGCTTAGACTGGAGCTGAGACTGCAGAAGGCTGTTATGATCAGGTGAGAAAGAGATCCAGGATTCCCTTTCAGCCTTCACCTGGTCTTACTGTAACAGGGTTTAATTTTTAAATACACTGTGTTTTTAGCTCCCCCTTGGTGAATCCTTATTCACCACTTTCCAATAATAAGGCAAAGAAACCAGCATAATCAGGTTTTCTCAGGTTTAAAGAAGAAAAGTTGAAATTTATTAAACTTAAATTCTAATTCAGTTGACACCTGCGGATACACGACATGTCGCCGCTAGCATGCATATGTGATACACACATGCAAATAGAGACAGAAAAGAGCAGAAGAAAAATAAAGTGGAAAGTTTGAGGCAATATCTGAAGAGTTGTTGTTATATTCTTCCAGCTCACTGTAGAGTCCTTGATTGTAGTTAGATCTTGCTTTTTGTTGGGGCCCAGTATTCTTCTTAAACCTTGTTCGCTGTAGGAAACTTTTCTCTCTTGGGGTTCGTGTGTCTTCAGTGGATTCAGAGGCTTGTGAGAAAGGGATGGGAGCAAACATGAGATATCTTCTCAGTCCAGGACCAAACAGACATTCTGACTTCCAACTCTATGGCCTGTTCAAAAGAAAACCCGGGAACAGGTAGTCATGTGACTAGCTAGTCTAATCTGTCCTGGCCCTTGTGGAGAGTATCCTCCTTAGCAGGCCCTGGAATGTGCTTCCTCACCTTTGATGTCTGTTAGTATGTAAATGTTTTTTCCAGCCACGGCTGATCTATTTAACAAGTCATTTCCTCGCTCCAACAACAGTTGAAAATCAAGCTTCATGACAAAATTGATGTGCCTCATTCTTGGCAGCTGGGGGCCTAACATGACAAAGCTATGAGACTAAATGTTACTGTTAACTTCCACCAATCTAAATAGAGGAGAGGAAACGGGTTATTAGCACAATTACCAGGGATATATGCTATTTTACTGCACAGGGCCAACCTTCCTGTAATCAGCTACCTCCGATGTTTCTGATGCTGTTCTGCAGTTCAAACATCTGTCTTATTACCATCTCCGGAGAAGGGCACTGGCTTTATTGCCATCTCTGGAGCCTTACTGCCATTTCTGGAGCTTGGCACTGGCTTTATTGACCTCTCTGGAGCTTGGCACTGGCTTTATTGACCTCTCTGGACCTTGGTGCTGGCTTTATTGACCTCTTTGGCGCATGGCACTATCTTTATTGACCTCTCATGCTCTGCTGGGGCTTTGTTAGCTGCCTGGTGTGTTGGTTTGTTTCTACTCGTCATTCCCTAGCTTGTCTTTGTCTAGTCTCCCTGTAGTGAAAGGGCAGTGTTTATGGTCTGATAGCAGCAGTGCTGTTGTGTTTGTGCTGCATTTAGTTGCTTCACTTCTGTTTAATTTCTAACAGAGTTTGTCTTTTAGGCCTGCAGTGTAATCACTTGTGAAATTGTGTTTGGATGTGTTTTAGGATTTAGGCTGGAATGTGAAGCTGTGGCATTCCTGTACTTGTTTTTTTCTATTAATTTGGAAATGATTTGCCCAGAGATAACTTGAGCCTTGTGGATTTATGTGTTTTGCTGTTTTTTTAGAGAGTCATCAGCCAACTCCACTAAACATACTGCATTGAGTATGGGGTGACTAAGACTCATGTTTGAGCAGAGTTTTTTTTTGATTTAATATTTTTTAGCTTAAAGACATTTGTTGGATCAGATAGTAGGTGAATGGATAAGCTCACTCTACATTCCTGTCTATTCAGAGGGCGTAAAGTGAGCTGGCAGGCATTAATGCACAGGAAGTGGTGAAGGATAGGCGCAATACAGATTATTTGTTTGACCTTGGAAGGTAGAGTACTGGGAGTATGTCACATTCATCACTAATGAGGTAACGGCTTCATACCCCTAAGCAATGGATTAAAGATAGTATAGTGCCATCTGACAGACTTCGTAACTTGTGCGTTCCACAGATTGTATGTCACATCGATGATGCTGTGAGTGCTTTTACTGTATGTAGTTCAGCAGTACTACACTACGGGGTGTTCTTTGATTTATGCAGGATCTGTCAGGAAATTGCACAAGTATCTTCTTTGGTGCAATTATTTTTAAAAGTGATTTTGAAAGGTCTGTTTTATTACAGACATTTATTATAGATCAGTTCTCAAAGGCAATTAGGGATGGGCAACAAATGCTGGCCTTGCCAGTGACGCCCACATCCCATGAAAGAATAAAATAAAGAATCACATTCTGTTCTGAGATCCAGTGATATGGCCAGAGTGTAAATGCTCCCTCCCCTCTGGCGACACCATGGATTATTTATGTTGGGTGGAAGTGTTTACTTTTAGGTGTATTAACCACATTATGGCGCAGCAGTAGAAATCTCCCCCTCACATATATGCGTACACATACGGACTCTCAAACTAAAATAGAGATTTGCTTAACACTTTTTTTTACCAAGATAGTACAACTTTAATATTTTTAACCAGTCCTTCCTCCTTTCATCCTCTATTGGATGCTTAAAACACATTGGTAAATCCATGGGGTAGAATATGTTTGGAGGCTCTCCCGATTGCCTGCCATAACTTTGGCAGAGGTCCCTGGGAAATATATAAACCACTGTTTACTCTGTTCTTCCAGGGTTTCTGCTGAGGTTACAGTGAGAGTTTGGGAGAACCCCCATTGAAATTTTACCCGATTGCCTCTGTTGCTGTGCCATTGCCCATGCTGTAAGGATGTTAAGAATGCTGATCTATTCAAAGATGGAGAAGAAATAAATTATTTTTAAGTGGCATTTTTATTTGATGGAGTATTGTAATTCTATTTTTGGCCATTCTTCCACCAGTAAGACAGAACAAACTTGCATTATATCATGACCTTAGGACTTCCCAAAGCACTTCGCAGCCTCCTTCAACAGCACCATCCAAACCCACGACCTATACCACCTAGAAGGACAAGGGCAGCAGACGCAAGGGAATACCACCTCCTGTATTTGCCTTCCAAGCCACATACCATCCTGACTTGGAACATATATCACCGCTCCTTCACTGTCGCTGGGTCAAAAACCTCGACCTTCCTTCCTAACAGCACTGTGGGTTTACCTATATCAGATGGACTGCAGCAGTTCAAGAAGGTGACTCACCACTATCTTTTCAAGGGCAGTTAAGGGTGGGCATCAAATGCTGGCCTTGCCAGCGATGTTTACATCCCATGTAAGAATAAAAAAGTCAATTACTTTTGAAGTGTAGTCCCTGTTGTAATGTGGGGAAATGCAGCAGCCAATTTGTGTGGAGGTAGGACCTACAAACATCGATGAGATAAATGACTAATAACCTGTTTCGTGTTATTTTGGTACTATCCACCTATTTTGGTTGAGAAATAGGTATTGGCTGGACCCACTCCTGCCAAATGACGACTGACCAAATCCATATAACCCTTATAGGGAAACCACTGGGACAGAGAGAAGTACATTGCAAGCAATATCATTTTAAGAAAGACAACAAAAAATTGTCAATAACTCTGACCTGGATCTGATCAGTACTGAATTTTGTAGCTGTACCTGACTGATCATCAACATCTAAGTGCAGGCGAGGTAGGATAGTATCCTCGTGATTGGCTTTTGCTGCTTTGGTTTTACCTTCTAATATTTGAAGCTTTAACCAAAATATTGTGAATTTATATATATATATATATATATATATATATAGAGTGAGAGAACTACTGCAGAAAAGAAGCCTTTCACAGTAGTTAAGCCTTAAAGATGAAATTGAAAATGTAATTAGGTGGTCTCTGACTATGGCAGTGTGTTAATATGTGCCCTTTTGAAGAGTTTGAAGTTATGTAGACAGCTTAGCATGGTGTACATGCTGAAGAAGAATCAGTAACTGTGGCCAAGGGTGGGGGGAAACTAGTTATGAGGGAAGTAGCAGGTTTTGATTGTGCAAGTGGAAGCAGAAAAGTGTAGTGACTGTTCCTTTATGATTGGAAGAGAGCTTTGAGAAGTGGGGAGGAAATGATTTATATTATTGGACTAAAGTCTGGTGGTGCAGAGTGCAACAGCGATTAAGAGAGATGTGAAGGGGAGTGTTACCTTGGCAATATACTAAGGTCACTTTTTTCCCTGTACAATGCCAAGTCCTTGGAACAATGTTCAACTATCTCACTCCAATGTTACTGGCTAATTTTCCAGGGCACCTATTGCCCATTGAACTGAAAGAGGGCCTCCTCCTTGCTCCTCACTTGCTTCACAAGCACTGCCATAGTTGCATTGGAGAATTGGGAGGCTCTGGACGAAGTCAAGCTGTCTCACTAACACAGTCTTCACTGTTGAAAAGTGTAGCTCCTCTTTAAGGGCTGTAGGCAAGCCCACAGGATTTCCCATTCTCCCAAATGGTGAGCACCTATAAGAAGTGTGGTTAGCGCTGGCAGTTCGTCTGCTTTATTTAAATGAGGTCTCCCACCATTGGGCAGGTAGAGAAAATTCCCTGGTCAATGTACATCATATGCGAAATTCAACCCCAAGATTTAGACTGCTGTCAGCTCGTTTTTTTCATCGCCAAAAACATTGACACCCACTTCAACGGAAATGAAAACTGGCAGAGGTATAAAACAGGCAGCTGATCCAATGTCGTCCATTCTGCACTATTTCTCAAAGCCAAAATTAGCCGCCTTCCTCTGCAAGAGATATTTGACTGTTTCTCGGGTACGCTTGCAGCAACTTCTAGTCGTGATTCTTAATGTCTTAATCTAAGCAGTAAGTTTTGACTGTATTGTATTTATGAATAAGCCATCCATTATGTATTTCTTAGACAAAAGTAAAGTTGTAGTAGGAAACCCATTTCAGCTGCAAAATATCTAGGGGTAGAGTTTCCACCTTGAGCGCAGTCAGCTATCCGGGTGCAAATTACACTGGTTTCTCCGAAGTGAAGTTATGGTTAGTTTCTGCTCAAATTCATTTGCATAATCACAAATATAAAAATGTAAAATATAAAATCTTACATAAATCAGCACTTTTGGGCAGCTTTTAGAACACATTTATTTATCTTTTTCTGACATTAAAAATATACCTTGATATATTTAAGAGTGGTAATCTGTTGCAGTTTTTTTTATATATAGATGAAAATGGGCAGCACAGTGGTGCATTGGCTAACACCGCAGCCTCACAGCTCCAGCGACCCGGGTTTGGTTCTGGGTACTGCCTGTGCAGAGTTGTCCCTGTAACTGTGTGGGTTTCCTCCGGGTGCTCCGGTTTCCTCCCACATGCCAAAGACTTGTGGGAGGATAGCTAAATTGGCCATTGTTAAAATTGCCCCTAGTGTAGGTAGGTGGTCGGAGAATTGAGGGAAGGTGGGGATGTGAGAGGGAAAATGGGATTAATGTAGGATTAGTATAAATGGGTGGTTGATGGTCGGCGCAGATTCGGTGGGCTGAAGGGCCTGTTTCGGTGCTGTATCTCTCTATGACTCTAATAAGCAGTTTTAATAAGAATGTTTAGTCCACCACCTGTAAGTAACATGTTTTTATATAACTGAAAATAGAATTTTTAAAAACTATAGGGAAACTATTAGAGAGGATTCTTCGGGACAGGATTTACTCCCATTTGGAAACAAACAAACTTATTAGCGAGAGACAGCATGGTTTTGTGAAGGGGAGGTCGTGTCTAACTAATTTGATTGAGTTTTTTGAGGAAGTGACGAAGATGATTGACGAGGGAAGGGCGGTGGATGTTGTCGATATGGACTTTAGTAAAGCATTTGACAAGGTCCCGCATGGCAGACTGGTGCAAAAGGTGAAGTCACACGGGATCAGAGGTGAGCTGGCAAGATGGATACAGAACTGGCTCAGTCACAGAAGACAGAGGGTAACAGTGGATGGGTGTTTTTCTGAATGGAGGGATGTGACTAGTGGTGTTCCGCAGGGATCAGTGCTCGGACCTTTGCTGTTTGTAGTATATATAAATAATTTGGAGGAAAATGTAGCTGGTCTGATTAGTAAGTTTGCGGACGACACAAAGGTTGGTGAAGTTGCGGATAATGATGAGGATTGTCAGAGGATACAGCAGGATATAGATTGGGTGGAGAAATGGCAGATGGAGTTTAATCCGGACAAATGTGAGGTAATGCATTTTGGAAGGTCTAATGCAGGTGGGAGGTATACAGTAAATGGCAGAACCCTTGGGAGTATTGACAGGCAGAGAGATCTGGGCGTACAGGTCCACAGGTCACTGAAAGTGGCAACGCAGGTGGATAAGGTAGTCACGAAGGCATACGGCATGCTTGCCTTCATCGGTCGGAGCATAGTGCATAAAAATTGGCAAGTCATGTTGCAGCTGTACAGAACTTTAGTTAGGCCACACTTAGAATATTGCGTGCAATTCTGGTCGCCACACTACCAGAAGGACGTGGAGGCTTTGGAGAGGGTACAGAAGAGGTTTACCAGGATGTTGCCTGGTCTGGAGGGCATTAGCTATGAGGAGAGGTTGGAAAAACTCGGATTGTTTTCACTGGAACGACGGAGGTGGAGGGGCGACATGATAGAGGTTTACAAAGTTATGAGCGGCATGGACAGAGTGGATAGTCAGAAGCTTTTTCCCAGGGCGGAAGAGTCAGTTACTAGGGGACATGAGTTTAAGGTGTGAGGGGCAAAGTTTAGAGGGGATGTGCGAGGCAAGTTTTTTACACAGAGGGTGGTGAGTGCCTGGAACTTGCTGCCAGGGGAGGTGGTGGAAGCAGATACGATAGCGAAGTTTAAGAGACATCTTGACAAATATATGAATAGGAAGGGAATAGAGGGATATGGGCCCCCGGAAGTGCAGAAGGTGTTAGTTTCGGCAGGCATCAAGATCGGCGCAGGCTTGGAGGGCCGAATGGCCTGTTCCTGTGCTGTACTGTTCTTTGTTCTTTATACAGAGCCATTTGTGAGTTTGTGTCAGCTGTGGCTCAGTTGGTAGCACTCTCGCTCTGAGTCACAAGGTTCTGCGTTCAAGTCCCACTCCAGGGCTTGAACACAAAAATCAAGGCTGACATTCCAGTGCAGTACTGAGGGAGTGCTGCAGTGTTGGGGGTTCCATCTTTTGGAAGAGACATTAAACTGAGACCCAATCTGCTTGCTCGGGTGGATGTAACAGATCCCATGGCACTGTTTCTAAGAAGAGCAGGGAAGTTATCCTCAGTGTCATGGCCAATATTTAACTCAAATCAACATTGCAAAAACAAATCACATTGCTGTTTATGTGAGTTTGCTGTGTGCATGCTGTCTGCTGCATTTCCTGCATTACATCAGTGACTACGCTTCAAAAAGTACTTCATTGGCTAAAAAGCACTTTGAGACATCTGGTGGTTGTGAAAGGCACTGTATAAAATGCAAGACTTTCTTTTCTTTCATTGGTCAGTTTCTTAGTAAATGAAGTCTTTCTTAATATGTAAAGACTTTGACTAAGTGTCTACTAGTGCCTGTCTGGAAAAAACCTCAGCTTGATTTGAAAAGTCTTCTCAAAGACCCACAAATGGGTGCAATTATCGGAAACTTGCTAGGCTGATCAATTCGATATGCAGACGTGGCTAGTTTTGTGAGCGGGGCCAGCTTCCAGCGCGACGTTTTATAAATCAACATAAAAGTTCATAGAAACTCAATTTGCACTGGGCTTAATGTGTTTGAAATTCCTTGATCTTTTGCGCTGGTTTGGCTAATTTTGGGTGAATTGCAGTGGAAACCCTGGGCTGGATTTTACCAGACCTTTGGCAACGGGCTGAGAGGCAGGACGGCTGGCAAAATGGAGCGGGAAGGGATCGGTGGGGATGTTGGGGGACATGCCCGACAACTGCAAAGTTAACTGCATACAATGGGTCACCCATCCCTTGCAGTGGCACACGAACAATGCGATGTAGCTAAAGCAAGTCGGCATGGAAACCACTAATATTTTACCTGGTAGACACATGCGGACCAGCAATGGCAGGACTACCCGCGTGTAAGGACCTATTGTGACTATCCACGAGATCACCAAGGTACCCATTACAGCAGAAGAGACCAAGAAGGTATCTACATTGAGTCAGTCCAGGACTTACAACAAATGTGCCAGGACAGGTTCTATGCCATAGGACATTTCAAAGGCGATGCCGTACTGCACCTCAGAGAGGGTGCATTCACTGTGTCCAGCTTCCTGATGTCTGAGATTGAGTCACAGTTCTTCCAGGATATCAGTGGTTCTGGTTTCGAGAGTATCAGCCCCTTCTCAGAGATGCCACACCAAGAGAATGAAGATCCAAATTCAGACAGTGGAAGTTCTTTGTCGACAGGCCGTGTTTCTTCGCACTTCAGTGTCTCAGAAGAAGAAATTGAATTTGTAACCATTGAGAAGCAAAGGCTGGCAGTGGGCACCATTGTCAAGGAGAAATCTCCAAGGACCAGAACCCACTCGCAGACTCTGACCAGCATCAAACGGTGCAGTCTGGAAACCCAGCAGCAGCACAACTATGCCATGCCCTTACCTCTGTTCTCTGGAGAACTGCTAGCATCAAAACGAGCCAGAATGGACAGATACCTCCATGAGGCCAAGCACTCCTTCCCCAACAAATCCTCAACCTTGAGCTCCAGGCCTTCAGACGCAGAGGATGAGGAGAGGCGACGGACACACAATGTCCTGAAGAGGCAGAAGAGGAATGAGTTGAATCATTGTCTGTTGGCTCTTCGAGATGAGGTACTGGAACTCTGCAAGAATGACAAAGCCTCAGAAGTAGTCATCCTGAGAAAAGCAACAGAGTATGTTAGCAGGCTGAAGACAGAGCGACAAAAACTGAATGCAGAGAAGGAGAAACTTCACAAAAAGCAGCAACAGCTTAAATGCAAATTCTCCACAATGCAGGAGACACTGCTCGAAACTCAAGGAAGAATGAAGATGGTGCATGACTGACATGCAGTGACAGAACAATAGGACAACAACCAACACATTGGCAGCATGTCTGAAAACCAGAAACAACCGAGGGGAAAATCCACATCCCCAGAAGGTTATACCATAACAAGATATGGAAGAGTTGTCAAACCAACGAAATGCTATATTGACACTTAAGCTTCTGCACTCGTAAATTTCACAATTCCCATCTTTATGCTTGTAAATTTTATAATCTCTATCCCTGTATAACTAATTTTGATATCTAATTTTATGGGTTTTTACTTGTAGTGCGCGAGACTCAGCTTTGGAAGGATGTTAGATGATTGCTTTAAGATTGATGTCACTAAGAACTCAGTATGCTAATGAGCTAAGTACCAGGATGTAGTCATGTGACTAGAAGTCATAGTCTCTCTGCACTGTAACACTCTGGACAAAGTTTCTGTATATAGTTAGCTCTGTATTGTATATATTAGTTTAGCTGTTAATAAACCCTCTAGAGATATTCAAAGAACTAGAACCCACGTACCTCATTGTGTTGCTTAAGTAACACAAAGAGAGCTGAATTTTACCAGCCCCTCGATGTCGGGGGACGTGGCGGGGGGCCCTGTAAAATACTTGCGGGAGAGGCCCACCATGACCCATGACGCGAGAACGCCCCGACACATATTGCCGCCAACGGCGAGGCCTCGTTGTGTCTCGCTGCTTGGCGGCGGGACCCTCATTTAAATATTAAAATTCATTGAAACAAAATGCTGGTTAACTGAGCTGGCCACAGTGGCCATCCCATGATGATGTAACGGCCGCCGGCCGCAATCTGTACGGCATTCCGAGGCGAGTCACTGGTGGGGAGGGGAGAAGACTGAAAATTTCAGGGTGGGAAGGGTGGGGGGGGCGGGGCAAATACTTTTTATTGGCTGTGGGGATGGTGGGAAGGGGTTGAGGGGCAAATGTTACGAGGTTGAGGGCGGGACATTCGCGATGTCAATAAAATTTATTCAGGGTCATTGGCCCCAAAACAGACATTGCGGAGGGGGGTGGGGGGGGCGTGGGTTGAAAGGGCTTCCAGGTTTCAATAAAATTTAAAAATGAGGTGTAAACGAATTCCCCTTTAAATATTAAAATTTCATCTAAGGGCTCAAAGCCCTTTAAGATGGTGCCTGCGCAGTGGCACCAGACGCCTTGCGGGGGACGCAGCGGCCACCCTCTTTATGTCATCAGGAGCATCTGTTCCGCCCCCTCCATTTAAATGAGCCCCCGTGCGAAATATCGCGGGGGCTCAGCGGTGGCGCATCCGTGTCGGAAGGCTGACGAGTTCAAAGCGCACCGCCACGATGTGCAGTGTGCTAATAACATTCAGTCCAGAGAATTCATGACACTAGCGGCAGCCAGTTAATTGGCTGCTGCCGGGAAGATGCGTCTCTGGGTACAGCCACCCACCAAAGCGGGGTTCCTCCCGCTTTCAGCCCCGACAGCGGGACCTCAGCCCTTGTGACAAAATTCCAGCCACTATTCCCTGATGTTTGCAGCTTTTGTTTTGTGGAGGTTTTCTCCACAAGAACTCAAACCAACTAAGAACTTGGGGCAAGAGATCAAAAGTAATATAAAAACATTTAAGATAGAAAGGGAGAGATAATTGATAAACTAATCAAACTTAGAGAGGATAAAACCCCTGGTTAGGATGGATTGCATCTACACATATTAAAATAAATTAGAGAAGAGATAGCAGAGGCACTACAGCATGCATATAAAAATTCAGTAGAAAAAGGAAGTGTGCTAATGTGATTCCTATATTGTAAAAGGGAAATAGACAAGTCCAGGGAATTATAGACCAATTAGCTTCTTACTGAAAGATGCAATACAAAAATGTCTAGAAACTGAAAACATAATGAAGGTTAGTCAGCGTAGATTTCAAACGGGAAGGTCATGCTTGACCAACAATATTAAATTCTTTGAAGAATTAGCAGGAAGGGTAATGCACTAGTCATCATATCTTTGGATTTTCAAAGGCCTTTGATAAGATACCGCATGGTAAACTCAGAGCATGTGAAATCAGAAGGCAAGTAGCAGAATGGATACAAAACAGAAAACAGAGTGTAAGGGTTAAAGGTAGGTATTCAGATTGGCAAATGGTGGGAAGTGGTGTTCCACACAGATTGGTGCTGGGACCATTGTTGTTCATCATTTACATAAACAGTTTTAACTTGGGAATCAGAACTACATTTCAAAATTTATGGATGACACCAAGTGTGTAGTAAATAGAAGGGGTGTAGTAAATACAGAGGAGGACTGCGACAAAATATAGGAAGACATTAATGAACTTGTAGAATGGGCTTGTAATTAGCAAATGAACTTCAATATAGATAAGAGATATCTGAGGCTACAGATACACAAATCACTTAAAGTAGTGTCACAGGTTAATAGGGCCATTTAAAAAAAAAGAAAACAAAGTACTGGGGTTCGTTTCTAGAGGGATAGAATTGAAAAGCAGTGAAGTTATGTTAAACTTGTATGGAACCATGATTGGACCACATTTGGAGTAATGTGAACAGTTCTGGTCTCATTATTAAAAGGATATAGAGGCACTTGAGAAAATGCAAAAAAGATTTATTAGAATTATACCAGAACTGAGAGATTATACATATCAGAAAATATTTAAGAGGCTGGAGATATTTTCTCTAGAAAAGAGAAGACTGAGGGGTGACCTGATAGAGTTCTTAAAGATTTTGAAAGTGTTTGATGCACAGAAGATATTTCCATTTGCAGGCAAGACCAGAGCTAGGGGCCATAAATATAAGATAATCACTAATAAATCCAATAGGAGAAACCTACTTACCGAGAGATGATGAGACTGTGGACCTTGCTATCACAAGGAGTAGTTGAGACAGAAAATATATATGCATTTAAGAGGAAGCTAATCACATCACAGAGAAAGGAATAGAAGCATATGTTAATGGGTTTAGATGAAGAATGTTGGGAGGAGGCTTGTGTGGAGCATAAACACTAGCATGGACCTGTGAGGCAGAATACCCTATTTCTTTGCTGTAAATACGATGTAACTCTTTAAAAATGTTAAACCTGTTCACTCAAGATTCTGTTGTCTGAAACCTTGAATTACTTTCAGTTGACTGACTGCACATATACTAATCCTTATGCACAGTCAGCAGAAAAAAATGGAACCTCTTCCTATATCCTTTTTCTTTGAGTGATTTTAAAATAAATATTACATTGAATTTATTTTCAGTGTGACTTTTTAATGCTGAAGATTTGCTTTACACTTAGGGTGTTTGTTCACTATGAAGCAATCTTAAAAGCTGTGCCAGTTTTTCAGGTTTAATAAATGCTTTGATTTCCTTTTCATTTTGGTCCACAGATATTTGAATGGTGGTATTTTCGAAAGTATGGAACATCATTTATTGAGCAAGTTTCAGTCAGCCACTTACGACCGTTGCTTGGTGGGGTGGACAACACTGCCCCCAGCAACTCTACCTCTAATAACGGAGATTCTGATTCCAACAGACAAAGTGTTTCAGGTAACCAGCAGCATAACCTTCTGTAGAAATTTGCCATTCTTTGAGAATATTCCTCATTTAATTCTTAAATGTTGTGGATGCTTTTTGTGTCTCTTAAGTCTCTAGGTTTCCCAGTAAAAGGTCTGTTAGCTATTCCTGATGCAGTCTGCCATACTTGAGGTCAAAGCATACAGCAGATGTCAAACTTGGACTGGAAGCTCCATCAACTCCACCAATCAAGGCTACTTTTTCAGACATTGTGTTTTCTCCCCCAGAGCTTCATTCCTGCTTTCAAAAGCATCCTTAACACCCTTCTCTTTGACCTGGCCTTTGCCTCCTCCCCAAAACATTTTTCCTATCTTTTCCTTTTGTTTGGGGTCCACAATTTGTTCACCACCTGAGATATCCCTCTGTATGTGGGAAAGCATTATAGAAATGTAAGCTGTGATGGGTTGGGGAAAAGTAATGTTCACAGAGAATTAACAGGCAGCCAAGTGAATCATAAATATTCTTTAATGTTGTTAAGCTGATATTAAACAGAGTAAATACAGACAGAATTATGGGTGTATTGTTAAATAAGATGTTGGTGTGTATAAGTAGATGAATGCAAGTCCAATAAAATAATGCTGACCCTCTGAAAATGATGTGGCATTTAATGTTGAAGACCAAGATGCTAGTTTTCTCACAGTTTCTCTGAGCTTGTAAAATTTAGGGTGGGTAGATTTTATGAAAGACTTTGAGTCTCTTTGATAGATGTGGCAAGTTGGCATTGCTGCATATATGAGGGCCAATTTTAACTAAGTGTAGGAATTGGAATGGGGACAGGGACCCCTCCAGCCCACCACCAACCCCACCCACCCCCGCCCCCGGAGTGTGAGGCCTAGGAATTGACATGTTCCGACTCTCAACTCCTGCCTAAAGATGATTGGAATGATGTTACCACCAGTGACTCCCAGAAATGGGCCCCAGTAACCTAAGTAGGGAATGAGTGGGAGGTCAGCAAGGTGGAGCACTCCTGCATCACCAACATTGGTGAGAGGGGTTAAAATCGGTCCTATGGTGTCTAGTTGTTGTTTGCCATACTTCCAAAGTAGAGACAGTGGAAAAATTCTGAAAAGGACAACAGGTTTTAGATCATTGACCTATTAAGAATGGGTGCAAATGAAGAGAAGACATAATCCAAATAAGTATTCTGTTTTATGTTTTTTGAAAGGATCAGTTACATTCTCTCTTCCTCATTTTAATTTTTCATGGGTTGACCCACTTCTACGACTGAAAATTGGGATAAGCTGCACCGTCCCAGGCTACTTTCATTGTCACCAAGCAACATTTTGTAACACATTAGTACAGACAGTAATTCTAGTTTTACTTTCCGGGATGGGGAAGCCTGTAATTTCAGCTTTCTGGGTAAGATCAGCCCTTCAGCAGAATAGCTTTCCCTGTGTCTCCTTTTCTGCTGACTCAGAGATAACAGGCAGTGAGTAGCTGAGCCCTGCAACAAGCAAAATCCAGGCTCAATTTCAATAGTCTGTATTAGATTATTTAATCTCCAGTGGGATCTTGTGTTGGGCCTCAGAAGCTCCTGGTTCAGGGAGGGGGTAAGTCAGTCTGGTAGCTTGTTCTTGTTTGCTAACTAGTGACCCTGTTTGAACTGCTTGTATGGACAACTGGAAGAGGTCAGGTTCTGGTTTGGCTATGGTACCCCCATGTTCAAAGAGTCTGCCAACACTCTTGAATAAGCTTATACCTGATGGTCACTATAGAACTGGCTGTCATCCAGCAAGGTATAACACCTTAGTTAGAGGAGGGTAGAAAATTTGAAAAAAGAGAGGTAGGGGAAAAAAATACTAATTTCTGTACTCCATGACACTCCGGTGCCACCATGCTCCCCATGATTCAGAATTGTTTAAATAATGAAGCAATTGCTAAAGTTGATATGGAGAATGTTTTTAATGTAAATCCAGGAAAGCAGTAAACATGGTAATAGGTGACGCACAGCAGTGTGATGGACCCAAGAATACCCTCCTGCCAAGGATTATGTATTGTAGCGATAGAAAATGGTGTCAGTGTCGCCCACCCACCACCACCACTGCCCCAATATAAATCCACACAAAAATGTCATTTAGGAAAAAACAACTGTAGACTTGTGGAATAAATTTGTGTTGTAAAAATCTAAAGGGTTCAATGGAGGGTTGATTTCTGAATGAACAAGGAGCAGTAGGCGAATGACAGACTAATTCCTGAAACAGGGTCTTGATGGAATCATATTTGAATTGGGATCATATTGCTTAATTCTTGTCTTCTAAAAGCCGGTAAATTACTGTGCAATATTATTTATGACTGCTTCACACATTCATGTCAAATTCTTCACCTTTATTTTAATGGAAGCATAACCTGATTGTTCTAAATGGGTATGTCTCAGTTAAATAGAGTTTGAAGAATTTGATATGAGTGTATTAAATGCATACTATAATATCTCACAGTGAAATTTTCAGGCCAAAGTCTTTCAGACATTCAGTAGTGAGAACAGTGGCCACTGGTGTGATATCTTGCATGAAGTCAGAATGCTGTAATTTCACCAAGTTTTTCCCTGCAATAAGTTCAGGCATCATATATCTAAATTATGGCAATATTATTGTGTAAAATGGTTATATTTAAAAGGCAAGCATTTTTAAAAATTCTTTCATGGGATGTGGGCGTCACTGGCTAGACCAGCATTTATTCCCCATCCCTAATTGCTCTTGAGAAGATGGTGCTGAGCTGCCTTCTTGAACCACTGCAGTCCACAGTGCTGTTAGAAAGGGAATTCCAGGATTTTGACCCAGTGATAGTGAAGCAACGGCAATTTAGTTCCAAGTCAGGATGGTGTATGGTTTGGAGGGGAAATTGCAGATGGTGGTGTTCCCATGCATCTGCTGCCCTTGTCCTTCTAAGTGGTAGAAGTTGCGGGTTTGGAAGGTGCTGTCGAAGGAGCCTTGGTGATTTGCTGCAGTGCATCTTGTAGATGGTACACACTGCTGCTGCTGTGCATCAGTGTTGGAGGGAGTGATTGTTGAAGGTGGTGGATGGGGTGTCAATCAAGTGGACTGCTTTGTCCTGGATGGTTCACAAAACAGAAAAGCGAAGAGCTTCTTAGGAATTTTATAAATACACTCTTGCCTTCCAAATTAGAAAGAACATATGAACATATCATCAATCCCTTCCCTCTCTTCTTAAAAATTGGCCACCAGGGGAAGCACTTGTACAGATAGCAGTCAAAACCCCAATATTGGAAGTCTGGCCAAGGTAGACCTCTGCCTTTTAATCCTCTGCAGATATGAATACAGTTTCAGAGAAACTGTGTAGATCACAGCAGTTGGGCTATGTCCTGTTTTACTGTCCTGAAGGTCGTTAGTGAACAAATACTGGAAGAGTACTTGTAAAGAGCTGTCTACAGAGTACGTGTTTAACACATTTGAAACGTAGCACCAGAAAGTTTATACTTTCGGCTCCATTTAGTGATTAAGATAACACAGCAGACTCCTTACCAAACTATTTTGAAAAATCTACAAAATGCTTGTTTTGTCACAAGAGGTCTGTGAAAGAGAAATGTTATATAGACACCCTGTCAAAGCTAATGGCGTATCTGATATATTATTTACTTTGCAGGATAAACCTGCTTTATAAATAAATATAGCTATCTTCACAGGCTAATGCAGCTTAATGAAAAGTTCATATTTCTAGACAGTGCTGCAGCTGCTGCGAATTCCTATTGGAAATGTAGTTTTAGCTGATGTCCTTGATAAATAGTGCACTGACGTCTTGCTGTTGGGTCCTCTTCGCTCCTAGTAAATTTCAATATGAACAGACCCTTGCAGTTTAGTTTGGGATTATGAAAGCTAGGCTTATTGTTACACTGCAAATTAATTCAACAGTCAGCTGGCTTTTGTAGCATCCTGTGACAAGAGTAAAGTCAGCCAAAATGCCCTGATGCAGAGAACTTTGATGGACGTGCCTGCTACTTTAACTGGCAGCAATGATTTACATATTTATCACCTTTAACCTTTTAAATCCAGATTTGTTTGCAAGTGGAGTGAAGGAAAAGATTTAGAAAGTTATAATGTTTAAGTGATTTAGACAGAGTTTATGCATGGCTGTTTGAATGCCTTGGGCACTTGTATTAAATAGTAAATGAACTGTGAGGCCCCAGATACTGAAGATACTAGTTGCAGAACTATTTCTAATGTAACAGTGATGCATGTCATCTGAAACACTGTGAGTGTGCAAGTACTTAACAGTAAATTAGATTTTCTGTGCTTTAATTGTTATGAGATTATCCCTTGTTTCATTACCTGTAGGGGTTCAATTTGTGTTGATGATAAGGCTGGTGATTATGAAATTGTAAAAAGCTAATTTTCTCAAATAATTGAGGTCATCTCAGCATAGAGTCAGCAGATGCATTTTTTGACTGACAGCTCTCGAAACAGAATTTCAGAATTGAATGTTCCTTTTTCTTTCTTCTGATCCATCCACACACACACCCTTTTCAGGTGGCGGGTATTGGAAATGTGTGTGTATTCTCCTCATGCCTAACTATTATCAATGTTGTTCCATCTCCATTTTTGGCTGTTCACAGACATTTTGTGCAGAGTGAAATGAACAAGATACTTCAGGGAGGTGCTTAAAATGGCCTTCATAGGAATCATAGAAATTTACAGCACAGCAGGAGGCAGTTCAGCCCATCGTGTTCGTGCCGGCTGACAAGTAGCCATCTAGCTTAATCCCATTTCCCAGCTCTTGGTCCATCGCCTTGTAGGTTACGGCACTTCAAGTGCATATCCAAGTATTTTTTAAATGTTATCATGGTTTCTGCCTCTTACCACCCTTTCAGGAAGTTTCAGATCCGCACAACCTTCCGAGTGAAAACATTTCCCCTCTAAACCCTTTAAATCTTAACCTAAATCTATACCCCCTGGTATTGGACCTCTCAACTAAGGGAAATAGGGCTTTCCTATCCTAGGCTTTAGTTTGTTAGTGAGGCTGTCACTCGACATTGATCAGGAAAGGGGATGTGCTGTCCTTTTCATCCACCATGATAGATTTCAAAGTAGACCTAGATGGCAACAAACTATAAATTTGACGAAGAACAATTCATTCCTAGAAACATGAACAATTAGACCAAAGGGGTGAATTTCCATTAGGATTCTCCCACTCATTTTCTGGAAATGAAGAGCGGTTGATACCTCAGAGAAATTGCATAAATGGTGTTTGCATAATTTTCCTGGGTTTCCACAGTTCTTTCGCTGAAGTTATGGTGGACAATTGGGAGATTCTCTATGGAAATTCACCCTCTAAATTTTTTAGCTCATGCCAAAAGGATCTTGAAATTATATGTAACCGTTCAGGCTTTCTCCTAATAGATAGTTTTTAGAGGTAGAATGAGTTTCCTACGAACCAAAACCTGCAACATTATGCTGTGATTTGGATACAGTGCACCAGAGATCATTTGGCAATGCTACCATATTTCACTTTCTATTCCTAAAGCCAATAAATACCACAGCCAGAACATAGCATTCAGGCTAAATTAATAGTCAGATTTATTTTACAGGATGATTGTGCAGATTCAGTAAAACACAACAGGTTACTGATGGTATATAATTACTTAGGAAACAAAGGTAAAATCAGTTCAAAAATGTAATAGCTTCTTCATAGCATTTATTACAATGCCTGATGCTGTGCAATGCATTTTGAGGAGGCAATCTTCAGTAGAGTTCCTAATGTGATATTTGTTTGAGTAATACAGTGATCGTGTCCGATACATGGAGTCTGCCAGTCAAGATAGATTCTATTGAAACAAAACTAAAAATATTGAGAAAATTCTGCACTAAACCACAGTCCACAGGCCTCTAAACAGAAAGCGGTCAATCAGTCAAGTTCAAACACATAGGCTGGGATTATGTTGAAGTTCCCCCCAACCCCGCCGCTCGGCGACGGGACCGAACTTTACATATGTAAATGAACCAAATGAAATCATTTAAATTAAATTGTCTGCAATCTTACCTGCTGCCCAAGATCTTCTGAGTGACAGCCATCTTTCACATGCCTTCACTTTCCCATCCAGGGAAAGCTGGCACCACCAAGGTGGGGAATGGGGAAACTTAAGATTTTTAGTGTAATGGCAGGGGGGAAAAGAATGACCTCTGCACTTTGATCGGGCAGAGTGGGGGTGGGGGATTGGGGTGGGAAGGTTAAGTCTTGCAGGTAAGTGTTTTGGTGGGGGGGATGGTAGTGGGCTACTATTACATTTAATTCTTATTTGGGGGAGGAAGGGCCGAGAGTTTTTTTTTGCGGTGCATTGTGTGGTTGGTGGGGGTAGGCCTTTAAAAATTAAATGAACTGGCAGGACTGGCTGCCCTTTAAAAAATGGGGCCAGCGTCTGCGCACAGGCAGCTGACACAGTTGCCAGCGTCACAGAGCCCACCCCCACCACATGATTGGGGGGGTTGGCAGCCTTACCAGCATATTATCTTGGGCCGCCGTGCAGTAGATCATGGCACGCGGGCTGCCATTTTTCTCACTTCTAGCGGCAGCAGAAGAAAACTCAGCTCATAATATTGTGTTCTTTGCACATATAATCACTTTAACAATAGGAGTTCATATCTCATTTGGAGCTTGTATATTTGTTAATGCCTTGACCGAATAATTAGTTTCACATCTAAGCAAAACTTCTGTATCCTTGCTCAAATATAGATCAAAAAATCTGTTATATTCTTGTAAACAGATAGACTCCAACTTGCTTAAGTATTTTGATGAGGTTACTGAGAGAGGGTCAATGACGGTAATGCTGTTAATGTGGTGAACATGGACTTCCAAAAGGCATTTGATAAAGTGTCACATAACAGGCTTGTCAGCAAAGTTAGAGCTCCTGGAAAAAAATGGACAGTAGAAACATGGCTAAGTGACAGGAAACAGGGATTAGTGATTAATGGTTGTTTTTCGGACTGGAGGAAGGCTTATATTGGAGTTCCCCAAGGGTTGGTGTTCAGACCCCTGCTGTTCTTGATATATATTAATGACCTAGACCTTGGTGTATAGGGCACAATTTCAAAATTTGCAGACGATATAAAATGTAGAAGTATTGTGAACTGTGAGGAGAATAGTGTAGAACTTCAAAAGGACATAGATTGGTTGGTGGAGTGGGCAAACAAGTGACAGATGAAATTTAATGCAGAGAATTGTGAAGTGATTCATTTTGGTAGAAAGAACGTGGAGAGACAACATAAAATAAAGGGTACAATTCTAAAGCGGGTGCAGGAGCAGAGGGACCTGGGTGTGTATATGCATAAATCATTGAAGGTGACAGGATAAGTTAAGAGCGTGGTTAATAAAACATACAGCATTCTAGGTTTTATCAATCAGGGCATTGAGTACAAAAGCCAGGAAATTATCTTAAACTTACATAAAACACTGGTTCTGCCTCAACTGGAGTATTGCATCCAGTTCTGGGCACCACAGTTTAGGAAGGATGTGAAGGCTTTAGAGAGGATGCAGAAAAGATTCTCAGGAATGGTTCCAGGGATGAGGAACTACTGTTATGTAGATAGATTGGAGAAGTTGGGACCTATACACCAAGGTCTAGGTCATTAATATATATCAGGAACAGCAGGACTGAGAAGAGAAGGTGGAGAGGAGATTTGATAGAAGCATTCAAAATCATGGGGGGTCTGGACAGAGTAGATAGGGAGAAACTGTTCCCATTGGTGGAAGGATCGAGAACTAGAGGGCACAGAATTAAGGTAATTGGCAAAAGAAGCAATGGCAGTATGAGGAAAAACATTTTCATGCAGCAAATGGTTAGGGTCTGGAATGCACTGCCTGAATGGTGGAGGCAGGTTCAATTGGGGCATTCAAGAAGGATTTGGATTGTTATCTGAAGGGGAAGAATGTGCATGGCTACGGGGAGAAGGCGGGTGAGTTGGTCCTTCAGAGAGCCAGCACAGACGATGGGCTGAATGGCCTCTTTTTATGTTATAACCATTTTATGATTTTATAACTTTCACTGTAACTCGCGTTATCTCCTTCTGTTGGACAAGTCATTATTTTAAAAAATACAAAGCTGGTCTCAAGTACTGTATTCTTTGAAAGCAAGATGTAGATTTCTTTTTAAAATGCAACATTGAATGCACTACAGTTAGTAGGCCATGTTTGTTTTTCTGTCTTCTCCTCTATCCCTTTCTCAGGTGAGAGGACGCTTGACTGACTTGCCATGCAGATTGCACCAGTGACTAGGGTGATTTTAAATTTATTTTACCCTCCTCCACAAATTACCTATTGCTATGGGAAGCCTGTGGTTTCCTCTGCACAGAAACAGAGCTGAGATCAGCAGCTCAACACATAATGGGTTAAAGGAACTTGCAAACGCAAAGCTATGCATGACACTTGGGTAACTTTCTTTCCCTCCCTCTTTCCTGGCTGCTTGACACTGTACACCAACTATAGCAGGCCTGTTGCCAGAAAGTTTGCAGTGTCGCTCTGAATTGGCTTCTGTGATATGCACAAACGTGTTAATTTTTTGTCTTCCTCTGAAGACAGGGACCAAGACTCGACTTTATGCCTTTCCACAGTAACAGAACTATGAGTGAGATACAGGTGTGAAATTGCAGACCCAAAGCTAGACCTTATTACTTTTATCATTGTGTCATACTTTTTTTAACTTAATGTTCGGTGGTTGCAGGTATCATATTGCATTCTCCCATTGAAAGCCTCGATACCAAATGAGCGATTGGAAAAATTACAACGTATATCTATACATTCCTGTGATATTTATTTTATAAAAATAATTGTTTTTGTCTTTTCCGTACAACATTAAAATAACAGTGAGAGAAAACAGTCTCCCCACTTCAGCTTACACGAACAGGGATAAAGCCACGAGTCTTCATTAACCCACAATAGCAATAATACCACAAGCTTACATTCACCCTCATTCCTACCTCATAGCCTATAGGAGGAAATAAATGATCAAAAAGTGATTAATGATGAAAAATCAAAAGCACGGTGCAATAAAGTGTAAAATCAAACTACTGCGGATGCTGGAAATCTGAGCCTTGTGCCTTGCTGTCACCAGGAGAGAGTGCTCTCTTTTCTAACGCCCTAGGTAAAACTTATATTTTGTTTTTACTTTCCTCGTCTTAAGCTGACTATCCAACTGCACACATATATGGCCACAAGGGTTTACCCAATCATTCTTCAAATTTGATCAAGTATCTTCTGTTTGCACCTAAAATCAGTAATTCCAAATTAATATCTTGTAAGTATTGTTCCACAGTGACTTTTTTTTTGGTGAACCATCCTTCCACGTCATTTGTCCTATTGATTTTTCTTTCAAAAACAATTTTTTAGGCAGCACAGCTCAAGAGCAGTTTTGAAGTGTGACCTAAAGTTCCAAAGAATAATTCTGGACATTTTGTAACTTACCAATAAAGAGGAAAGAGAAAACAAAATTTGGGGACGGTGCTAAATTTTTGTTTAACATCTGAAAGAGATAAATAATTGATTAGTGTAGACTTTAGCTAACTGGTGTTTCAAAGAACAAAGAACAGTACAGCACAGGAACAGGCTATTCGGCCCTCTAAGCCTGCACCGATCTTGATGCCTGCCTAAACTAACATCTTCTGCACTTCCGGGGCCCATATCCCTCTATTCTCTTCCTATTCATATATTTGTCACGATGTCTCTTAAACGTTCCTATCGTATCTGCTTCCACCACCTCCCCTGGCAGCAAGTTCCAGGCACTCACCACCCTCTGTGTAAAAATCTTGCCTCGCACATCCCCTCTAAACTTTGCCCCTCGCACCTTTCCTCTGTTATGTAATAATTTCCCCCCTCATCTCTTGTCCCTTTTCTTTTCAAATACATTTTTCCACCGTTGGGAGTTGTGCAGTTAAGAGATTCTAAATGGACTTTCTATCTTGTGGTGCAGTTTTATGTTCAACAATAATGTGTTACATTCACTCCAGAGCAGTAGAAAATAAACACATAATTGGTTTCTGTTTACTCTGGCAGAATGCAAGGTGTGGCGAAATCCATTAAATTTATTTAGAGGAGCAGAATACAATCGGTGAGTAATTCTGTATGCAGTGTTTAGTTCCACAGCTACATAAATAACTTTGTAACATGTGATATTACAAGAGGCAGCTATAATACTCAAATATATTTCTGAGTTGCTTGGTTTTCGGCCAGTATACTTAACAATGCGAAGGAATCTGTTTGCTATATTGTACCTGTAAAAATGTTCCAGGTGTGCGATACTGACTGGAACATCAACTTGGCAAATACTTTTTTGGTCTATAGGAAAGAATTATGCAATTAAGTAAGCATTTGATTCGTCTCCTCTGGATTTTTTCCTGTTGGTGCAGCATTATTGAATATTAGGCTTTCATTCTTCAGGAGAAGGGAGAATAATTGAGCTTTCATTTTTGGGCCAAGTGCTTTTATTGTATACTTTCAGTGGTTAATTTGCAAATTTGTTTTCGGAAGGAACAGAATTTCTAATAATCACAGTTTTTACAATATTGATTGTGGCAATATCTGTTCTTTAGAGCTACGAGTTAAAGGATGTATTGATTGCCAATATTCAGCTCATCCTGACTCTAGCGTATAGTATATTCTGTTCATTGTTCTCTTTTACTCTGCTTTATCCTTTTGAAGGTACACGTGGGTAACAGGAAGAGAGCCTCTGACATATTATGACATGAATCTTTCTGCGCAAGATCATCAGACCTTCTTCACATGTGAGACCGACCACTTACGGCCTGCAGACGCGAGTAAGAAAGAGTGTAAGATCTAGAATTCAGACATTTGCGAATATTGCGTTCTTACTGTAGGTCTGTTTGTCTTGTAATTTAAAAATCAGGATCATTTTTATAATGTCTCATAACTATATGATTTCTTTTTAGGCATTGCAAATTAATCTTACTTTTCACTCCATTTAAGTTTTAGTAGACACTACACCCTGCAATTTTAGAAGTTTTCTGTATTTTAAAAAACTTTTCATTTATTTTCTTCCCCTTTTTTTCAATATTGTTCCCCTTCATCCACTAGACATGCTAACTTGCAGGGGGGTACATTTCCATCAGCTGTGAGTTCCCTCTGGGACCTGGCTAAAGTTCATTCTTGATCTGCGAGTAGTGTCACCCCACCTAAATGGATTGTTTGCTGTGTGTCCATCATCTTTTGCAGATTGAAGGATGCCAACCAAT
Source organism: Heterodontus francisci (assembly GCF_036365525.1). NCBI lineage: Eukaryota > Metazoa > Chordata > Chondrichthyes > Heterodontiformes > Heterodontidae > Heterodontus > Heterodontus francisci. The sequence goes on along the minus strand of NC_090388.1, from coordinate 36,399,104 downwards.
GTTAACATGCTACTCAACTGTGGGGGATCACAGCCAAGCCTGTTTTTGTCCTCAACTGAAGTCTGTATGTCCGCACTTGCCTGCAGGAGACAAAATCTTAATCTTGAGTGGAAAACCTTGACAAATCGGTTCTTCCCTTTTCCTTGTTGGGAGAGGTTCAAGCCAGTTGTTTCCCCCTACTGTCACCCTCAGTGTAGACCTGGCATGACTCAATGTCATACTAGTCTGTGCATTTACCAAGTTGCCATTGGGGAAGCTCCTTTTCAATATTCATTAAATTCACAGAGGCGAATAACACTGAAAAAGTGAAACAAAGGTCAGAATTTACACCACCACCTCCCAGCCCGCCGGGTGTAGGTTAGGAGATGGGGGTGTGCCATGCCCGTCGCCTGCCTGCCTCGCTGCTATTTTACCAGCAGCGGGGGAAGTAGCAAACAGTCCACCTGCCACAGGCCAATTGAGGCGCTTGAGTGGCCAATTACTTGCCACTTAAGGGCCACTTCCCGCTGCTGCTGGTATTTTACCACTGGCGGATGGGCAGTTCAGTACCTGATGAGGCCGCCCAGTAAAATCTGGTGACCTCCTTGCGGGCCATTGGTGGGGGGTGGGCACCTGATTGGGCACCTTGTGCCCCATGAAGGGCCCCCCCCAGGAGCATGGCCTTTCCCTACTAAAACTACCCTCCCTACCCTGCTCTCCAACTGCCACCCACTTCGCTGGGGCCCAGCCAGTTGTCCCCAGCGAGACCCAAACCCCATTTACCTTTTTGAAGGATACCTCTTCTTGCTGGGTGCAGTCCCAGCAGTGGCCACTGTTTCTGGTGGCAGTGCTGGGACTGAGAGCTGCCAGCCCTTTGATTGGCTGACAGCTGTTAGAGGCAGGACTTCCTGCCTCAGCAGGGCGGAAAACTCAACCGAGGCTAATTAAGGACCTGGGCCACGTAAAATAGCAGCATGGCTTCCAGGCCTGGCAGAGGCAGACTCGACCCCAATTCTTCAGCCGGTGGGCCGGGCCACCACCACAATGTTAAATTCTGGCCAGAAGCTTTTCTTTTTTTCTACAATTTTTTTACTAGTTAACTTTATAATTGGTCATAATATCAGGAGGTTAATATTCACACAAGTAAACTTAGATGCATAATAATACTGATCAGTAAAACTTATCTAAGGTAGAATGATGGCTGGTATTGAGTTCTGACTGCACAGAGGCAGCCGTCGAAAGATATAGGGGGTTATTTTGATGGAAGAGTGAAAACACGCTTAATGGGTCTGTGCGAATAAGACATGCCTGTTTGAAAGTCTGGTTTTAGTGAGTAATTTGGGGCCTTATTGCTGATTACCATAATTTGAACTTGCCTGGAGGTACAAAATCAGACACTTACAGGTATAGCACTCCAGTGCTGATTAGACTTAATTTTTCGTGGAGCAGTCTATATGGGCTTCATGCATCCACTTCTACTGGAGGTGTGGAGTGTGCTGGTTGACACACAGCGATAAGTTTCAGAATGACTTAGGATCCAAGTGAGAGGGCACACAGATTCTTGGATGTGGCACTGGAAGTCCTGGTGAAGGGATGTCCTGTATCGACACGGGGAAAAGCATCCACTTTGTCCTCCCGTCCCTCTCTCCTGGAACAGCTGGTTCTGCTCTTCCTGGCCTCATTTCCTCCTCCCATTCTTCCGGCACACCAAGCAAAATGCCGATGACCAAGCACTCCCTTTCTCCTGGTGATGCCCAATAAGATAGACCAGCACAGCACTCACTTCTTAGGTGAAGTCCTCACAGAATTTCCAAATAAATGTTGATAGAGTGTTGGTGAAGTTTTGACAAAGTGCCTCAGAAAGTTTTCTGATGTAGTTCAAAAGTCCTCTTCAAACCTCCAGATGTAAGCGAATAGTAAAATGTGATTCACATTTAGGTGATGCTCAGTCCTCTGCAGTGACAAGTTTACTCCCAAACTGCTGGTCACTGTTAAGAGAGGGCATTGGGTCAAGTGCCAGCCACCTAAGTGGTGTGAAGCCTTGTTAAAGAGCGCCAGCAGGCAATTGAATTGGCATTTAGCTGATTAACGATCCTCCGGGCAACAGTTCCTATCTCAAACTTCAATTCCTTAACCAAGATGGTGTCTTGCACTAAATCTGGGTTGAATTGGCCTTGCAGCTTAGGACTCCATCTTGACTACCTCAGAGGCTGTCGGTGCCTAAAGTATCTGGGGATAATTCCACCCCCCCACCTTCCTATCTCCAAGACCTTGGAAATCAAATAGAATTGTAATACAGTATGTAATTTATGACTTGTTAATACTCCTTGTCCCTAAGTTACATCATTCTCAGAGTGCCTTTTGATTCTCTTAAAACTACAGCAAACATTTCCTTCTCTTATTCATGACTGATGGTAATCTTACTTTGCTTTGTGCTGTCTCTGAACTAATATTGTATTTATTGAAATGCTAATCTGTCTTCTATGCATTCTGATCATTAGATAATAAATACATATCGGGAGTTGCATTTCTGTTAACTGATTGGATGTTATAAAGTCAGAACTTTTCTCTGTCTATCTTATCCATACTGCTTGTAATCATGAGGAAAAATAATTTCTGTAAAGTGAATACATCTGTCCCAAACTTTAAAAAGGAATATTTTACACAGCTAAGCAAAAAAGGATTTGAGGTTTTAAAAAACAGAAAAATACTACAAGTCACTATCAACTTTTGAAATCATTGTTGTTAGCTTCGATGTTGCAGTCAGCAGCGAAGCGACGGCACTCGCTGCTGACCTCAAAGAAAGCTGCCCACAAAATAGCGCTCTCAGTGACATAGATTTTCCCTTTCTGGACATTAGTTTGAATCAGGCACTACATCAACAGTGACATCATCAAACAGATTAAACAGCCATTCACTTTGAAGTATTCTCACAGACAGCAAACCAGGAAGTAAAATGCTCTAATTATCCTTCACTTTTAATTAAATTTTACAGCGTGTGAAATAAATTATTGGGACATAACACAAGATTAAGGTAGAAACTGAAATATCATAAACAATTTTTTTTAAAAACAAAATTGATTATTTTAAAAATATGTGGATTTTTTTATGATAATGGAGAATTTGACATTCTACAAATATAAAATTATTTTCAGGGCTAGTGAGGCTGTTCAGCAGTAATTATGAACTTACTCCATCCTTAAAAATCCAATTATACCTCGTTCAACAAGATATAATTTTTTCAAGGATTTTTACAGTGAGACTAATCGTGTAAAAAGGCACGTTTTCATCAGTTCAATGATTTCCACATGATTGCAGTCTGTGGGACTTTGGGGACCTCAACAGTGCTCCTTCTGGAGCAGCATAGAATCACTGACAGCAACTTTGTTCAACTGCGCATGCGCAGACTCCTGAAGTTGTTGTCAGTTTTAGAGGAGTAATGACCTTGAATGCTGACAGTTTCGCCAACATTAATACCTCAAAATCTGGGCCATTAATTCCATTTGCACGTGTAATTGGTGTTAGTAGAATGTAATCTTCTAACTCTGACATCTGGATGTGAAACAATTGATGTTATTTTTAAAACTGCTTGTACCTAAGTTAAAATACTTGTAAAAAAATTAAAGAGGCTCAGAGGTATGAAAATGGGAAAACCTGTCAGATGGTAAATAACCTGCAAATTGAAACTATAGGGATGGATTCCATTAAACTATATCCTAACACTAAAGCTGCTGGTTTATTTAGCAACATGCAGCATCAACCTGCCTTGTCAAATAAATATTTGAGTTCATTATATGTTTTCTGGCATTTACTAGTGGTAGCACACTGGAATTAGTCTTGGTGAGGAAATGTTTTCTTTATTCTTAGATAATGGGTCTCACTGGCAAAACCAGTAGTTATTGCCCATCCCCAGTGGCCTCCTGAGAAATTGTTGGTGGGCTTTCTTCTTGAACCCCTATTGTCTGTAGGGCGAAGGTGCACCCATAATGCTGATAGGTAGGGAGTTCCAAGATTTTGACCCAGCAATGATGAAGGAACAGTGTGACATAAGTCCAAGTCAGGATGCTGTGTAACTTGGAGGTGATGGTGTTTTTATCCACCTTTTACCCTTGTCCATTAAAGTGGTGAAGATTGCAGGTGTGGGAGGTGCTGTTAAAGACACTTTGGCAAATATCAGCATTGCATCCTGTAGATAATAAACACTGCAGGCACGGTATATTGGCCTGGATGCTCAGGCTACTGGATAAGATACTGATCTTGATGATGTTGAGTTTCTTGAGTGGTGCTGCAACTGCAACCATCCAAGCAAATGGAGAGTATTCCATCACACTCCTTGATTGTACCTTGTAGGTGGTGGCGAGGCTTTGGGGCGTCGGGAGGTGAGTCACTCAGCGTAGCATACCCAATCTCTCCCTGCTCTAATAGCATCAGCAATTGTGCAGTTGAGTTTCTGGTTAATGGTGAACCCCAGATGTTGTTGGTAGGGGATCTCAGCGATGGTGATGCAGTTGAATGTCATGGGGAGTTGGTTAGACTTGTTTGTGATGGGTATTTCTTGACACTTATGCGGCAAAAGAAATGTTGCTTGCCATTTATCAGCTCAAGCCTGGATGTTGTCCAAGTCTTACCATATTCAGTCATGGACTGCTTTGTTATTTGAGGAATAGCGAATGGAGCTGAATACTGTACAACTAAAACTAAACAGTTCTGATCTTATGATGGAGGGAAGGTCATTGATGAAACAGCTGAAGGTAGTTGGGCCTAAGACATTGCCCTGAGGAGCTCCTGCAGCAGTGTCCTGGGCTGAGATGATTGATCTTCAACAACCACAACATCTTGCTTTATGCCAGATATATCTCGAGCCACTGGAGAGATTTTTCCCAATCCTCCTTGACTTTAGTTTGACCAGGGCTCCTTGGAGCAACACTTAGCCGAATGCTACCCTGATGCCAAGAGCAGTCACTCTCAGCTCGCCTCTAGAGTTCAGTTCTTGTGTTGTCATTTGGACCAGAGCTGTAATGAGGCCTGGAAACAAGTGGTCCAGGTGGAACTGAAACTGAGCATTGATGAGCAGGTTATTGCTGAGTAAAGGCCACTTGATAGCACTGTTGACGACTCCTTATAGACTGGTAATTGGCTGGGTTGGAGTTGTCATGCTTTTTAAGGGCACCACAAATGTAAATTGCCTGAAATATATGAGGAAACCATTTCTGTCCAGAAGAATCAGATTCATAAAATGTCTTGAAAGTGACTAAGCTCAGCTTCGTACAAGCTATCCTACAAGACAGTGTCTTCTTCTTCTGTAAGAGCTGCAGATTTATCTCAGCACTGGGTGGCTGGATTCAGTGAAACACTATAACCAGGGCAGTGAAGCTCATCTTGAGGTTAATATGTGTTTATTTTTCATGAGAGATTGTTATTTAGAGTTTTGCTGCAGTTTACATTATCACTTACTTTTTCATTCAGTGGAATATTACTAAAGCCAATCCTTTTACCAGTTTTCACACAATGAAAATGGGTTAGTGCCAGGTTGGATGAATCTCAATTGGAATTTGTTTCTAGCTTAGTGCCAGGGAAAGGGTAGGTAAACTTTCAAATCTCAGTGACATGTTCCATCTAGGACATCAATCTTGTTAAAAAAAATGCTCTTTTTTGTTTGAACAGTAATGCAGAAAGCTTGGAGAGAGAGAAACCCACAAGCAAGAATTTCAGCAGCACATGAAGCCTTAGAATTAAATGAGTGAGTTACTGTTTGCATTTTGGGCTCAAGCCCCTTTTATACTTCATCCATTCCGGTGATTCAGCGTGTGCTCCTAACATGTCCTTTCTACCTGGTATTTCTGTACACATTCTTTTTTGAGCAATATATTTTACAGATGCCGTAAGGATGGACAGTCGTTCTAATGCTGATGTAGTACGATCAACTTTTGTACAGTTTTCACGTTTCTACTGTGTTCTGACCAGACCACTGTCCGCTTTTCATCCAGGGTATTTTACCATTGGCGTCCACTGCTACAGCCGCTGCAAGCAAAAAGAAGGACCCAAAATGGAATAAACTTCACAATGTATGTTCTTAAAAAGTTACCTGGGAGTGATTTCAAGGCTGTGATCTTGGTTCTAAAGTAGGATGGTGGTTATAAACTGCTCGAGCTCTGCTCTTGTGATTTGTAACATTATCTGAACTTGTCAAAGAAATGACTGCCTCTTAATCACTCCTAGGTGTCCATTATTCCGCATTTCACTTTATTTGCTTTGGCATCACATCAGCCAGTCTGAGAGTTGTACAATCTGGCACTGACATTTAATTCACTCACTCAGACCCTGTTCCGCAAAAGACTTCTGACATCATTGCGGTAACAGAAAGGTTCCAGTGTTTGGCTTCTTAGCTGCTCATCAACATGTATACATTAAGAACTAACAGTAAGCTACAGCTTGTTCGGCATGACATCAACAAATTCCTGTGTGCACATTTAACAGGAATTAATATCTTTATGACTCCTGTTTGATTAGTCATTTCAGTAATCACTAAAACATTCATTGACCATAGCATTTGGCAGTTGACACACCCTACTGTTGAATATTATTCCACTTCGTATTTCGAGATGAAAGCTCTTAACATTGCTGGTATCCTGTAATCTGTTTTATTCCAGGGTCAAATATTCCACTGGAAGCTGTCAAATGGGTCAGTAGATAATCTTTCCCATTAAAATGACTAAATTGCCGTTCTTCAAGTGTGAACTTGAAGCATAGATTTTTAGCTTGGAGTTAAAGTAACGGCAAATAGAAAATCTTTGGCCTGATACTCGGTAGCCTATTTGACCTGATGTTCGCACATGTCCTAGCAGTGGTGCTACCCACCAGGCACTGAGGAAACTTTGGCTTAGTATTTTTAGGTTCAATAGCACTATTCCTTTATAATCTCTTGGACCTGTGACTTGGTAAACAGGACTAGTTGTCAGTGTATACAGGTCCTTGAGCAGTAACTCAAAAGAATTGTCCTTGATCCTGAATATTTTTTGTTGTCTTAATATTGTGCAGAAAACAAAATTAGCCACATGGTGCCATATATCTTCTTCAATGCCATGTTCATTACCCTTTATCTAAGTCTCAATGTCTCTGTCCCACTCAGCGCGTTTGCCTTATAAGAGAATTATAAATATTCACAAATTATAGAAAATATTGTAAAGAGTGGCAATGAGTATTAAGCAGTATGGTGCAGTGTCGGGGGTACTGTAGTCTAGTTTTTATGGTATAGGACTAACAACTCAGAAGTCATGAGTTCAAATCCCATCATGACAGGTTGTGAAGTGCATCCAGTAAAATCTGGTGATTTGTGGGCTGGCACCAGTAAAATAACCATGAAAAGCTGTAAAAATTCAACTAGTGTCCTTCAGGAAGGGAACCTATAATCTCTGCCCAGTCTGGCCTACACATGGCTTCAGTCCTGCAATATGATGCTTTCTGAAGTGCCCTACAAAACCTATTCACAGAAACCAGGGTTGGGTAATAAATGCAGCTTTGCCAGCATTGCCTACATCCTGAGAATAAATAATTCTGTTTTAAAAAAGTCATTCTTGGGGATTCAGCCACTGTTCAGAGAAGTTTAATTGAATCACTGCATTATAACTCACTGCCATCTTTTTTATCCATATGGAATGTACTTTTCACTGGTGCTCTAATTCTGCTTTGCCTAAGCAGGACCTGTTAAACATTTGAAATTGCAATGTATTCAGCCTAAAGCTTAGATTAAGCTGTACATGATGGAGTTGTGTGTAGATTGATTCAGTATTCATCAGTGCATGTCTAATGCCAGTTTTGTGTGTAATACAAGGAGAGTAGTTTTAAAGTGGACCTGTGGGGGAAGATTTCTTCTGTAAGCAGGCTGTAGTAAAATTCTAAACCCATTTATAAATAATTATGTTCATGGTTCTGTAACAACTGTAACTAGATTTAAAAACAACCATTGAAGCATATTTTATAACAGCTTTATCAGCATGTAGCTGCAAGCAAAGATGGGGCAAATTGATAGGTTCAGAAATCAATCTGGAGTTTGAAACCTTTTTATTATTGCAACAAACTGTTTTACATATTGGCAGCCACAGATCCAACAAATCCAAATGGATTCCTTTCAGGGTCCAAACCAACGTTATGTTACTACAGTGAGGAAAAGCTTTCATGTGGCTTTTCATCACCTTAATAAATGAACTTTCAGAGGTTTGCCGTCTTTCAAAATCTCAGGCCCAAATACCATGGGTAGCTTAATTTTTTTCCATCTCCTTTCACAAAACTGCTGACCCTTGTTCGGGTTACAGTTTCATGAATACTAGTATAACTCTTAGTACTTTGCCCAAGTAGCCATTTTTCAGTTGGGTGCGTAGGCAGTGAACATCGGCAAACTATGCCACCACGAGAGGCATTTTAGCCGGGTGTGATCCTGCCAGTGCCTTATTGTTAATCTGGATTTTTTTGTATTTTCCAACAATTGGGCTTAATCATCTTTGGGAATAGGAATCTTACCTGTTTTTATTTATTTCCCTTCTGCATTCGGTGGGCAATGAGGCTATTTCTAGTTTACCAACTACTGCATTTTGATACCAGCTAACGAGACGTAGACTGGAAATCGAACCTGACAGATTTTGCCCCATACACGGTTTAAAAACAAATTTAAGGACTGATACAGTTGATATTGCAATTATGCCAATATGGCACCAATTAGCATAATTTCTGCATTTCTTATTTACCGCCCTGAATAAATTATATCACAATCTTTTCAGTAGGATGAATATAGTCTTTTAGCTAGCACACCACTGAACTTTTACTGGTTTATTTGCTGTGGTCTTCAGTACGCATGGGAGGTGGAGCACACTGTTTAGATGCAGAAAAGTGGGAAAGCAGTTGTTATTCGAGGCCTGGTATGTCTGCATTACTAGTTTAAGGAAAGAAAATCTACCTATGGATGTTATTTTATAACTTTATCAGCGCAATAGCATCAAGTGAGGCCAAGTGTAATCAGGGATGAATCTTTTGCAGGTGTGCCACTGCCTACATTCTTTTGGCCGAAGAGGAGGCCACTACCATTGTGGAAGCAGAAAGACTTTTTAAACAGGCACTAAAAGCAGGGGAGGTTTGTTACAGACGTAGTCAACAACTGCAGCATCACGGAGCTCAGTATGAAGCACAGCATAGTAAGTACCCTGCTGCGCAATAACACTACTCATTTTAATAACCAGCAATCTTATTTCTAGTTTGCTACACTTCATTTCTTGGAGGTGATGAATAGAAGTTGCACAATGTCACTATGTGAGGGGAGAGATACATAGGAAATATAAGTCATGCCTTAGGGGCAACATGAAGATTATTGTTGGTGATTGTGGAGAAGACTGTTTGCCCACTCTCTTGGCAGCAGTGGTGTGAGTGCCAGGTGGATGTGGGCAATGTGCAAAGAGAAATTGCATATAAAGTTTTATTTAAAACTCCTTTCCTAGTCTCACTGGTTCCCATTTGTGTTCAGAAGCTTGCAGGTGTATTACTTATTGCTCTTACAGCTTCTACACAGGTGAAGAATACAGAGTGGCTATTTCTCTGTATTCAAGTCAACGAAGACATCAAAAAGATACTTTACTCCCTTTGGGTGAGTGGAGGTCCATGAAAAGATGAATTTGGAGAGAAACTTGCATTTTCTAATTTGAAGCGAGTGGGACTCCACCATCAAATCTGGGAAGGGATGAGGAAGTCTCTTGAAATAAGGGCCTGGAACATGGAGATCCTTCACTGAGAAGAATAAACTTCCTCACACATACTTGTTCAGAATCCAACTGCCCCTCTTGGGATCAGAGAATGTAGGGGTACTATGATGGGGGACACTGAACCTTTCATGGGATGGGGTGGAGCACCATTTATTTTCCTGTTTATTGTTGGAATTTTATTAGGGCATAGTTTGAGACATTGATATTCTACATATTGGCCTGGATACCAACCTAGGCTTATAATGTTTAATGTTTCTTAAGTAATTTGTGGTTCAGTCAAAAGGGTTGAGTCTGAATGAATGTAAGAATTCTTTCAGTCAAAAAATGCTTTACTACATTGAATCTCAGCTAAATACCCCTATTAATTCTACAGTTGACTGGTGTGACCAATAGTATCCTGACCTGAGATAGCTGTGCTCATTTAATCTTCATTTAGGAGATTATTGGTCATTCCTTCAGAAAAGTGAGAAACAGATGGTGTAATCTGGAATATTAAAGCACCCGTTGTGCTTGTAACAGCATATTTAAAACTAAATAAATAAAGCTGCCCAATTAAATAACCTTTGTGTTAATTTAAAACCATTGGGGTGTTCTAAATTAAATCTGCAGGGAGACGGCAGTAAATATTTTATCACCACTTACAAGTCAGATCATAACTCACTTGTGGAAATAATGTCCTACTTCATTTCCCTCCATAGCATGTCATGTATTTATTTTACTTTATTTAAATAAGTATTTGCACAACAGCTCATGAGAACATAGTTTCTAACCTAGAAAGTTCCAGTTCCCCTCATATTAGGTTCTGTGGTACTTAGGAAGGAAAGCCAGAGTGTAAGCAGCCTCTGTCTCTTTTTGCTCTGCTCCAGCCACCACATTAGAAGCAACATGTGTAGGAGTCTGGGGAGTAAGGTGTCTGTAGCTGCTTTTGTCAGGTAATAGGTTTTAACATAGAATGAACTGAAATGAGAAAAACAAAGTGAGTAAAGACCAACCAAAGAAATGGTGATAGAATGTAAGATGGAGAGTTCTTTGGCATTGACAGATGTCTCTGGCCGTAATCTCATTACGATGCATTCCAGCTTTCCTATTTTTATCCCAAGAAAATGTGGCCATGATTGCTCTGAGGGTTAATGCTGCTGGATCAGATATATAATGTGATAATGCCCACATTTATTTATCTTGCTTTCCACTTCTAACTGTTATCAAATGAGTAAACTTGAATAATTAGGTGAGGGAAATTGTTAAATGGAGACTTTGTAAAGCCCTGTGTTTCTGTAAAGCCAGACTGGTTATTGAACACAGGGCTGTTAATTTAGATCAAGGGATAAGAGGCAAGTGAGCCATATGTCCACTTGAATATGGAAGGCATCCTTTGAGCCATCCAGACTAGACATTTTTTTATTCACTTTGACATCAATTTATGAAAATTTGTAACAGTTACACATGAAAGGAAAAATTGAAGAAAGCACAGAATGTGTGAATACTGCTATAGTAATCCTCTAATATAATGCCTCAGATCATTTTGTTAAAATTAGAATGTGGTTCAAATGGAGCTTTTCAGTAGCTTGTCAGTTTAGCTAACATTGCACCATGATATTTATCCTTTTTATGAAGGTAATTAATGTTTTTGTGACTGAACTATTTTAAAAGAAAACCATACTTTGAAAGTGTAAAATATTTGCCAGATCCCTAAGGACTCATATACAACATTCTTTGTCTAAAGAAATGGCTATTTTTTTTAAAAATTCTAAACTTTAGTGCAGGAAAGTAATTGAAGGGTGAAGCAGGTAGATCAACCATGATCTGATTGAATGGAGGAACAGGCTCAATGCTGAATTGCTTGCTCCTGCTCCTGGGTTCCTAGATAAATGGTTGTCTTCACCACTGAAAACATACTTGTACATAAAGGATGTTCTGTCTTTCAGGGCGGGACACAAACGTGTTAGTTTACATTAAAAGAAGATTGGCAATGTGTTCGAGAAAACTTGGAAGGACAAGAGAAGCAGTAAAAATGATGCGGGATGTGAGTAAAAGTGGACATTGTCAGAACAGTGCGAGTGTGGCTGGTTGCATGTGATCTATTTAAAAGGACTGAAATGCGTAAACTGAGTGTTAGAAGGCTGTGTTTGCTGACAACCCATCACCAGGTGGCACAGTACTGGCACATGCACAAATGCAGCCTCATTGACAGAATCGTCACTGCCTGCGACGTTTCAGGCAGATGCCAATAAAGATGACACTGCTTGATTTAACACAAGAAAAGAATTGAACCCAAAGCCCCTCACCCATCAATCGCCACGATCACTGCCTCGATTTCCTCCCCTCAACTATACCCTCTCATGATCGCCACTTCTGTTACACGCTCCCTCTTGCAATCGCCGCATTCAATTTCCCACTCCCTCCCATGCCCACCTTCTCTCCGCTCCCTCCCACCGCTTCACACTGCTCACTGCTCCATCTCGATGCTCCATCACACTGCTCTTGACTGCTTGCTGTTCCATCCTGCTGTTCTTTCCTGCGCCCGACTGGTTGTCGTTCCCTCGCACCGCTCACTCTCCACCTCACTGCAGTTCGTTGGAGTGGGGTGAGGTGGCTAGAGGATTGGAGCTAGCGGGGTGCTTGCGGGAAGTGAGTCAGGAGCGGCAAGCAGTTGGGCGTGGGAGAGAATGGCAGGATGGAGTGGGGAAGAGAGGCGCCAATTGCAAGAGGGAGCGGGTAAGAGAAGCAGCAAATGAGGCCGCTTTCCAAAACTCATGCTGGAGCCTGATGTCTCTTTGTGTGATGATGTATTCGCGTGCAATAGTACTGGCAAGCTGGCAAATCTTGGTTGCATTTTGCACGTGTGCAAGGATGAATGTGTTCTACGCATGTGCGGATTGCAGACTGCAGTGATGATGTCGGCGCTTGGCTGCATTATCAGGAGACACTCCGTTATTAGAAAGATGGACTATTCCTATTCAGTCAGCAATCTGGAGACATTGGACCGAATTTTTAAACATCCATGGAAGTGAGACCGAAGGTGGACGAGCCCGCAATTTTATGCCAGTGTGCTGGCTTGCCTGCATGTTTCCGTTTCTAGGCCACTTTGGAACATGCTAGTTCGGGCTTGGGGTGTTGTGGGGGGGAGGGGGGCGTTAGGGAGACAGCTACCCAGTCCGCAAGTGTCAGCTTGTCAATTAGGCATCATTAAAGGCCTATTAAGACCATTCTGCACGTTGCCCGAAACATAGATCTGGGAAGGAGGCGGCCTCCAGGCAGCAGACTTGTAGCGGGTGGGGGTAGAGGCTTGCTCAGGTCGGGAAAAAGGAACCCGACCGAACCACAGCGGACGCGAGCCCGACCCAGCCCTACTTCCTCCGATTTAGCCCCGGGCCCGATCCGAACCCGCCCCGACTCCACCTGAGCCCAAGCCGACCATCCGTTTGCTTACTTTCCTGCAAGAAGCTGCAGCGCATGCGTGATGACATCACAGTGACGTCACTTGCTCACTGCGCAGTTTCGTCTCAGACTTCCAGCTCAGGTAAATTTTTTAATTTCAATACTTACCAGCAGAGCACTTGCCTTGTGTGTGTCTGACCCGACCCGACACGATTCGGCCTGGACTCGGCCCAACCCGACCCGAGCCCGACAGCCGGACCATTAAGGTGGGCCCAACCCGACCCGAATCCAACACATGTCATCTGGTCCCGTCGGGTTCAGGTTGGGTAGCAGGCCCCTAGGTGGGGGGCAGCACTCCATCAACCATTTTTGACCCCGCCCCCCCGTGGCCGTGATTGCAAGATAGCCACAGTAGATGTCTGGCAGCTGTGGCCAGTTTTAATTTCACCTTTTCAAAAAGTCTTCAGTCTTGAGTCATCCTCCCTCACCTACATACTTTGGGACCACGCATCTCCTTAATTGGATGGCGAGTGTGATCCCTGCTCACTAATTGGCCAACTCATTAAAAAATTGGGTCAGCCATCAGGCGCCGATGCAGTGCGGGGTCAGACCTGCAAATGCACCTGATGTTGGGATCCCAACCCCAGAACTAAAATCCAGCCCAATGTGACAGTCCCACCAGCCATTTGTGGCTAATGTGAACTCGGGAGTACTGCAGGCTGTGGTAGTAGCAACATTGCCCATAGCACACGCCTGAGAACATGTAGAAGTCATTGTGATATTGTTTACACTTGATGCTCTCCTTCTGGACTATTTATCATTTAAGAACACAAACATAACAAAATGAACATAATATTGACCTCAAATTAAAAATCTTCTTCCAGACTAATATTTGAAGTATGTTATGCTTCTCCACAGAACAACAAAAGATCTGAAAAGGATAAGTATTACCATTTTAGTCCCTTGCAAAATATTATATCACTCGCCTTCAATAAACCACTGTTCTGTTCCTTTCATGTTGTGCACAATAGATTAAGTATTTTAATGAAGAACTAATTTAACCATTCCCATCCATTGAAGTTAGATTCTGGAACTTCAGCAAACCACCTGAACAAATTAATCCAATTTGTGCCAGTTACAACATAGATATGCAGATATGCTGTAGGATCAGCACAGAATCCAAAATGAAACTTACACTTACTGATTCAAAAAATTCAATTATTAACACAAATGGACAATGGTTTTGATCTATTGAAAATACAAAACCCAAACGGGTCAATTTTGTAATATCCTTCAATAACTTTTTTAACAAGTGTTGAGCTTATTACCTATTTCTCAGTGTAGCTCTCGATTTGATTTGTTTTACAGTTGATGAAGGAGTTCCCTCTTCTCAGCATGTTCAACATACATGAAAATTTACTGGAGGCACTTTTAGAGCTACAGGCCTATGCTGATGTGCAAGCAGTTTTAGCCAAATATGACGGTGAGTCCTTGTTGAGTTTTAAAATCAGAGAACTTTTACATGCTGGAGGAAATGTGACAAAATACTTGGAAGAGTTTTGGTTTAACAACAACTGCAACTTGTGTTTATATAGCGCCTTTAACATTGTAAACATCCCATGGCACTTCACAGAAATGTTCATGATATTGTCTGATATCAACTAAGTGCAGAAATACTACTTTGACCTATTTGTTTGGTCAGAGGTGCTGTTTCATGTTCATATTTCTACCTTTATTTCTGGAGGATGTTTCCTACCCGTGCTCTCCTCAAGATGCTGACTCTTGCTCGGGATATTGTTCCACAGATGCTGGCAGCCTTTCAGTACCTTACCTCTGTGGCCTTTCTTAATAGTTGAAACTAGACTCTTGAGTATTGCAAGCTATTCATTCATGGAGGGTATGTCAGTTGAACCCAATCATGTTCTCATCCACCATCCACAAATGTAAAGTTTCTAGCAGGGGTCCCTGGATAGGCAGCAGGTTTGTGAATCCTGTCAATTTTTCTTCATCCTAACTTAGGCATGTTGAGATTAATTGTAGTGCTCCAATTGCTGTTCTGGTGGAGAGAAGCTAATTTAGCACAGACCACAGATCAACCATGGGACCTTTCAGGCTGAATGGCGTAGTGCAGAATCATGTGGTGCATTTTCCAACTCAGCCACTAGGAATGCTTCTGGCGTCATTTTCAATTTAAGAATTAAATTCATATTGCATGTGAGTGGGTCATGATCATCTGGAATTAACTGTAATTCACGTGTGACCAGATAAAAAGTATCATTAGCCTTCTCTTCATTATCATGCTCCATTTTAAGTAGCTATGTTACTGGATGAGCAATCCAGAGAATCCAAAAAAATGTGAGTTTAAATCCTACCATGCCAGTTTGAGAATTTGAATTCAGTTTTAAAAACTGGAAATAAAAAGTTGGTTTCAGTAACAGTGACCATGGAGCTATTGGATTGTCTTAAAAACCCAACTGATTTACTAATGTCCTTTGAAAGAAACCTGCTGTCCTTACCCTGTCTGACCTATATGTGACTCCAGTCTCACACCAACGTTAATGACTCTTAACTGCTCTGTGAAGTGGTCTAGCAAGCCATTCAGTTGTATTAAACCACAAAAAAGAATAATTGCATTAGTTCAAGAAGAAGGTTCGCCACCAGCTTCTTAGGGCAGCTAGAGATGAGCAATAAATGCTGACTTACCAGCAACACCCACATCCTGAGGAGGAATAAAAGAGAGAATGGAAATTGAGTTTTTCTTGTTGGCAAGCAAAGAATTAAAACAAGAGTGTTTGAATCAACTAAGGAATGAAAAAAATGTACACAGTCGAATTTTACTGTAAAAATCTGTAGAATTGATTCTCAGTAAATTTCTTAATCTATTAGAATTCAAATTTACAGAAGAAAAATATTTTTGATTTTCAGGACTGGAACAAACTAATAGATTGTAGTTCTATTTAAGTATCATTGATACTTTTTATACCTTAAAGTTCTTAGAAAATCTGCACAGAAATATAGCTGCTTCGTAGTTCTTCTTCCAGTTACAATTTGAGAAATAATTTCTTGTGCACTTGTGAGCTTTTAAATATCAATTCTGTTTTGCTACATTTTGCCTGAACAAAGTAGACCAGTAGAATGGAACAATCACCAAACAAGAATTTGATTGTTCCATGCATAAATATTCTGGTCATAGATGATGAAATTGTTGACACCATTGTTGCTATATACCGTGCTAAGCAACGGCATGAATCTGCTGTATGTTCAAAGGAACACTGCCTAATTTATGACGTCGTCATGACTGTGATTTTTGATGGTCAATCTGCATCAGAAAAGTGTGATAGACTTTTTAAACCTTTGATACTTTTGAAAGATTGGACCCAAAATATGGAAAAGAGCTGCCTATTTCACTTACAACACCCCAACTTCGTTGTATTTGGAAACCATTATATTTACAGTATTGAGTGTCATATTTCAGTGTAATACTATTATTTACTGTAATGCCGCTAACAAGTGTTTGTTTATTTGCTAGGGCAATTGGTTGTTGTCATGCTGGTGTGAGCTAGTTGCCAAGGTGATAAGTTAATCTTTACTTCATTCTGCTTTCGGGCAGCTAACTCCACTCTACTTTTTAGTATTTAATCATTAGAGGTGTTTTTCTGAGTAGAAAAACATGCAGTATCTGTTTTAATTATAAATATAGAACACTGATGATTCAGTAAGTTAAAGCAGCAAGTGACACAGACCAGAGAGGTCTCAATCCTTAATCATCGCTATGATAACTGATCTCAGGAGGGTGTTGATAAGTGTGCTGTAATTGTTCGAACTATGGGGATGGGTTTGGCTTGGATGCCCTCAGTGATTGAATGGCCTGCAGACAATGGGCAGAATTTTAATTGCCAAAGGGGAGGCGGGTTCAAGTGAGGGTTGGGGGGTGGGGGGGGGGGGGGCGGCGGGGGTTGCCGTGAAAGTCCAGAAAAGTGGCATTTGTCAGGAACCCAACATGATCCCACCCACCTCCATGGTTAACCCAGGTGGGTTTTCAGGCGAGCGGAGATCCCGCGGTGAAGCTGTCATAGAGTCATTTATGGCACAAAAGGAGGCCATTCGGCCCATTGAGTCCATGCCATCAGGTAAGTAATTAAAATATTCAAAGAGGCAATTAACTAAGGATTTAACTCAGTATTCTGGTTTTAACAGCTAGTGCATAGGTTTCCTGAGCTGTCTATAGGGCGAGGGCACAGTGGGGAGTGTTGATCGTTACTGATTCCTGATGAGGTCTCATATTAGAGAAGATTCATTTTAGAATTGCACTGATTGATGAAAAGGTTTCCAGACTGAAATTTTAGCCATGTTGTCAGAATTGCAAGTTGCAGAAAATAAGAGTCACCCAGCCTGCTTGTACAGAACAAGAAGCAGGCTGCTTACAAGCTGTAAGACCCAAACAGCCAAAGGGTATTAAAACATTCAGTGCAAGAGTATAATTGTACCAGTAGATCATCTGACATGACCAGTCATTTAAAATTTAAAAAAAATCAAATATTTAGTAGTCTTCAGCCTTAATATTAGTAAGAAACTCCTACTAATCCACCTGTGAGTGTTAGATTGTTGAAACCAGATTCCAACACAAACTCTCAGTATTAGCAGAGTTTAGTAAACTGTACTCTAACTACACAGCTGCTTTTGGACACCTTGTTTACACAACAGCACGAGAGACCACTTATTCCAAATCCCAGGTGGGCAACTTTTGCATTTAGTCTCAAACAGTTCAGATTTGCAAAGGATTATTAATTGCATCACACTTCCTGTTCGTGCTGGTGTTTAGCAATTTATGGACTTCAGGGCTATAACTCATGACCTCTATCTGAATTCATACTGAAATAGTGTGGAGTTGATCCACCAGGAAGCCCTTCATATTTGCAGTAATAAATTTGCCCCATTTTTCCAGTACGTATCTTAATACTTCAACAGGGCCTGCAAGCTCCATGGCTGCTACCACCAAAAGCACCATCCACTCCAAGTTCCCTCCCAAGTCACACACCATCCTGATTTGGGTGTGAATTGCTTGTTACTTCATAGTGCTGGGTCAAAATCCTGGAATTCCTACCTAACATATCTTGTGAGCACCATCACCACCAGGACTGCAGCAGAGCAAGAAGGCACTACATCATAAGGACAATAAAGGTTAGGCGTTAAATTCAGCCATGCCAGTGTCACCCACATCCTGAGTACAAATAAAACTAAGGATCCAAGTCTAGATCAAGCCTGAATTTGCAGGAATCCTGAGTATGTATATATGTAAGTATTCAGTAACAGCAGGCACATCAGAGCATCTAACTCCTGAAGTTCAAGCTAACAGAAACTGTTTTAGTTTTAAGTTTCTTTTATTTATTTAGAGATACAGCACTGAAACAGGCCCTTCGGCCCACCGAGTCTGTGCCGACCATCAACCACCCATTTATACTAATCCTACACTAATCCCATATTCCTACCACATCCCCACCTGTCCCTATATTCCCCTACCACCTACCTACACGAGGGGCAATTTATAATGGCCAATTTACCTATCAACCTGCAAGTCTTTGGCTGTAGGAGGAAACCGGAGCACCCAGCAAAAACCCACGCAGACACAGGGAGAACTTGCAAACTCCACACAGGCAGTACCCAGAATTGAACCTGGGTCTCTGGAGCTGTGAGGTTGCGGTGCTAACCACTGCGCCACTGCGCCGCCCCTAACCACTGCGCCACCCCTAACCACTGCGCCACCCCTAACCACTGCGCCACTGCCGCCCATGGAAAGAAAGTTTTTATTGGATTAATTTCCTTGTATTGATTCAAACTGAAGGAAATTGTGCACTCATTTCAAAACTTTGATTGTAGACACCCAGGCCTCTGAAGATTTGCTGAATGTTCTGTGGTCATGATGTAGGGCTGGGTAGGCATTTTCTCATACAAAAATATTTCTAATGTCGGAGAAAAAGTATCACCATTGTGACAATATTAAAAATGCAGTTTATGATCACAGATTACAATCTCATTTTAATACATAGAGATAGAATCATAGAGTTTTACAGCACAGAAACAGGCCCTTCGGCCCAACACACCTGCACCGACCATCAAGCACGCGTCCAATCTAATCCCATTTTCCCGCACTTGGCCTATAGCCTTGTATGCTATGATGTTCCAATGCTCATCTAAATACTTCTTAAATGTTGTGAGGGTTCCTGCCTCTACCGCCCCTTCAAGCAGTGTGTTCCAGAATCCAACCACCCTCTGGATGAAAAGATCTTTCCTCAACTCCCCTCTAAACCCCCTGCCCCTTACCTTAAATCTATGCCCCCTGGTTATTGATCCCTCTGCTGAGGGAAAAAGCTTCTTCCTATCTAACCTATCAGTGCCCGTCATAATTTTGCATACCTCAATCAGGTCCCCCCTCAGCCCTCTCTGCTCCAAGGAAAACAACCCTAGCCTATCCAGTCGCTCTTCATAACTGAAATGCTCCAGCCCAGGCAACATCTTGGTGAATCTCCTCTGCACCCTCTCCAGTGCAATCACATCC
Organism: Heterodontus francisci; assembly: GCF_036365525.1. Classification (NCBI taxonomy): domain Eukaryota; kingdom Metazoa; phylum Chordata; class Chondrichthyes; order Heterodontiformes; family Heterodontidae; genus Heterodontus; species Heterodontus francisci. Next base: position 36,379,445 of record NC_090388.1, on the reverse strand, counting down.
TTCCTATAGTGTGATGACCAGAACTGTACACAGTACTCAAGCTGTGGCCTAACCAGCGTTTTATACAGCTCTAACATAACCTCCCTGGTCTTATATTCTATGCCTCGGCTAATAAAGACAAGCATCCCATATGCCTTCCTAACCACCTTATCCACCTGTGCTGCTGCCTTCAGTGATCTAGGGACAAGCACCCCAAGGTCCATCTGACCCTCTGTACTCCCTAGGGTCCTACCATCCATTGTATATTCCCTTGCCTTGTTAGTCCTCCCAAAGTGCATCACCTCACACTTCTCAGGATTAAATTACATCTGCCACTGCTCCGCCCATCTTACCAGCCCAACTATGTTGTCCTGTAATCTAAGGCTTTTCTCCTCACTATTTACGACACTACCAATTATCGTGTCGTTTGCAAACTTACTGATCATACCTCCTATATTCATGTCTAAATCATTAATGTACATTACAAACAGTAAGGGTCCCAGCACCGATCCCTGTGGTACACCACTGGTCACAGGCTTCCAATTGCAAAAACAACCCTCGACTATTACCCTCTGCCTCCTTCCACTAAGCCAAGTTTGGATCCAATTTGCCAAATTACCCTGGATCCCATGGGCTCTTACCTTCTTAACCAATCTCCCATGCGGGACCTTATCAAAAGCCTTACTGAAGTCCATGTAGACTACATCAACTGCTTTACCCTCATCTACACATCTAGTCACCCCCTTGAAAAATTCAATCAAATTTGTTAGACACGATCTCCCCCTGACAAAGCCATGCTGACTATCCCTGATTAATCCCTGCCTCTCCAAGTGGAGATTAGTCCTGTCTGTCAGAATTTTTCCAATAATTTCCCTACTACTGACGTTAGACTCACAGGCCTATAGTTACCTGGTTTATCCCTGCTATCCTTCTTAAATAATGGCACCACATTTGCTGTACTCCAGTCCTCTGGTACCTCTCCTGTGGCCTGAGAGGATTTGAAAATTTGTGTCAGAGCCCCTGCTATCTCCTCCCTTGCCTCACATAGTTGCCTGGGATACATCTCATCTGGGCCTGGAGATTTATCCACCTTTAAGCCTGCTAATATAGCTAATACTTTCTCATTTTCAATGCTAATTTGATCAAGTATATCACATCCCCCTCCCTGATCACTACACCTACATCGTCCCTCTCCATAGTGAACACAGATGAAAAGTAATCATTCAAAACCTCACCTACGTCCTCTGGCTCCACACACACATTGCCACTTTGATCCCTAATGTTTTTATACTTTAAGATTTCCAAAACTCTATGGAACAAAATAAACCAATAGAAAAAAACCCAGAGTCAAACCCATGTGAGATAATCCAGGCACCATGAATAGATGACAACGTGAGCAATTTTGTCTTTGATGAATTACTTATTAGTCTCTTTCTGCATAGTGAATTGACTTTTGGTTCAGTTAGGAAAAATGATAAATGGAACTTCTGAAAAGTCTGAACTGAGAGCAAATGTTTTGTGGAAAAATTAATTCCTCTATTAAGAGAAGTGGAATGCCTTGAATTTTGTGGTGTGCTGAGGTCATATAATCATGGTTTCTTCTTTCTTTTGTGACAGATATTAGCTTACCAAAGTCAGCAACAATATGTTACACAGCGGCACTACTTAAAGCAAGAGCAGTCTCAGACAAGTAGGTATTCTCAACGTGGTTAATACCAGCATAATGCCAAGAATGACTTTTCTGATCAAGCAGACTGAAAAAGATTAAATATGCATGCCGCAATATCCAGACATGTAGCGCTCGTTTTTTCAGCGCTAAGAGTAGCCTTAGAGGTCCAAAGTGGCATCCGTGGTATGCATGCTAACTTCTGGAGCAGGTCACGCTAGACATGACGGTGTTAGGGTATGCGCAGTGAGCGTCTGCCAGATGTATGTGGAATAGGCAGATGATGACATCATTCAGCATGCAACACTGATTTGATGCCAGTTCTACAATTTTGGAGCTCAACGCTCCAGATAAAGCCATCTTTTGATCACGCACAGCTGAACACCTGTTCAGCAGCAGGAAGGACCTGCCACCAGCGCTATTTAAACGGATAATCAATTACTTTCAGGTTCTGCTGACTTTTGCTGCAATTATGAGAGTCTTTGGTGCCTTCTGGAGTAGTTTAAAGTTGCTAAAGTCTGCACTGAGTAGTGTGGTAAGTGCTAAAGGACTTGCTCCTGACTTCAAGGCTACTGCACGTACCACTTGCTCTCAGACATAGGTGCAACAGTAGGTAATCCACTTGGAATGCAGCATGACTAGGAGAGCAAACGGAGGGCAGGCAGAGCAGGACAAGCTGCTATAAAGAAGGAGGAGGAGATCAGGGAGAAGCAGGAGTCCCTAACCACTCGGGGTGTTCAGGGAGCAATTCTGCTACCCGAACCTCTGAGGTACAGTGTGTCAGACGTCTCTATTACAGGTAAGATGTCGCGCTTCAGTAAGGAGGTCCTCACTGAAATTTGACACCTGCTGCAGCTACAACTGCAACCTCAGAGCAAAGTGAGGACGGGGTTGCCAGTGGCTCTGAAGGTGACTGTGGCCATGAGTGTTTATACATTGGGCTCTTTCTATGCTGGAATTGGAGATATTTACATCATCTTACAGTTTGCCATTCACTGTTGTGTAAGGAATGTCACTGAGACTCTCTGTTTAAAGAGAGCTGATTACATTTCATTTACCCTTGCCAGAGAGCAGCACGCAGAGCATGCAAGTGGCTTTGCAAGCTTCCCAGTGGCGCAGGGTGCCATAGACTGCACGTACATCACTATCCTGACACCAAATGTCAACTGTGAGATGTACCAGAACCGGAAGAACTCTCTCAATGACCAGCTAGTATGCAACTAGACACAGCAAATCAATGCCCGGTATCCTGGCAGTTTTCATGATGCCTTCATTCTGCAGCAGTCTGCTCTACCATCAGCATTTGAGCCACCACAACAACCCAGAGGGTTGATCACATGGCTGATGATTCTCACACCTAACCCAGGCACATGTATGCAGCTTGAATACAATGAAGCCGTACTGCCACATGAGATGAGAGCAGAATATTGGTGTGCTGAAACAACACTTCCACTGCCTGGACCTATCTTGAGGAGTCCTGCAGTGCTCAGTAGAGTAACTGTCAAGATTTCTGGTGGTCTGCTATATGCAGCACAGTCTCACCATAATGAAGGCGCAGCCCTTGCCACCAGCTATACGGCAAGCAGCTGAGGAACAGGAGGAGAAGGTAGAAAAGGGAGAGAGGCAGCAATCTAATCAGGCCCTTTCTGACTGAGCTGTCCATGAAGAACTCAGCCAGCTGCACTACCAACAAACGCAACCCCAATTTCCCATTCACCAACAGTCCCACACCTACCTTCCCGCTGTCACTGAATTTTACTGCATCCGCTTGACCACAATGTAAAAATAAAAAACAACATAAGTATTCCAAACCAAGTTTATAAATCAAAAACATCCAATATTGCATACAAATGTCAACTAGTCACCCTTGTACATTCCCTTAGTGTCTTCCATGTGCCTTTCCTAGTGCTCATATGCAGTAGTTGCAGCATGGGTGGTTGAAGGCTGCTGACTTTCAGTGGAGGAGACTGCAGATGGCCTGGGGCTGCACCATCTCAGCCTGGGCTGGTTGGTTTCTAGGCAACAGCAAGGGCACTAGCAGCGTGACAGTGGTGGGAGGATGAATACTGTCATCCTCAGAGTGGACAGTAGGTTCGGAGCTGCAGCCACTCCTCTGGGGCGATGCATCAGCAATCCTAGTAATTTGTTGGAGGACAGATTGCTGGTCTGCTGTGACACCCTGAAAGCCCCTTTGAACACTGGTGTCCGCTGCCATGATGATAGCAGTCTGAGCTTGCGTGGCAGCAAGCTGACCTTGCATCACAGGAGTGTGAACTTCCACTGCAGCACCCAGATGTTGGGTGCCTTCTGCTTGTGCTGCACTGGAATCTGAGACATTGGCCATTATAAGCTGCATCGTGGTAGGATCTACAAGTGTACTCATGGAGCTGGCCAACACTTCCATGTTGGAAAGGATTGACTCCAAGCTCTGTACAAAGCCTTGTGCAGAGTTGAAGTAGGACTCTGCCATGCTCCCTGACATTACAGGCAGACTTTCTGGCGGGCCTGCCAATCCACCAAGCATTGCATTGTGCATATCTACCAGCCTTCTTTGTAGTCTGCCTCATCAAAGTGCTCATTTGAGTCCTTTATAGCAGAACTTGTGTGCAATCTCACCCTCTGGCAGTCTGGTATCTGCACTACCCTTTTCCCCTATCCTGGCTGTAGACCAATGGTGCCTGGAGTCTCATTATGTGCCTATCCCACCGTTATGCTGTTCTCTAAAGTACACACTTAGTTGATAACTGAGCTGGTGGCTGCCAAGTGTGAGATTCAGTGACAGTGTTTCTTCTTCATCTCTGTCTCCTTGCTCTTCCACCTGTTTCTGTTCTACCGTTGCCTGGCCAGGTTGCGCTTTGGTTTCTGAACAGAGAAAGTCACATGGGTGGGGGAGTGGGGGGGTGAGTACAAGATGCATACTTACACCATCTGCAGCTTCTAATTCAGAAGAGATTGTGGGATGAGGGGGGATGTAGGTGTTGTACTCGAGATAGCCAGGTGCTGGAAGCTAGAATTGGAGCCTAATCTTTACACACTGCATAAGCTTTTATCTGCAGAGATACACATTACGAACATGCACCTCTAAACCCAACAAGCATGGTTTCAGTCTGCTCCTATATATAGGAGCACAAGTAAATCCCTAGTTAATACCCACCAACTGAATACAATTAAGCACAATTAATATACAATTAACAATGGATGTGAGAAAGATTAGGTATGAATATTATGTAATCTTCTATCATTTCAACTCCACCTCTGGCCATAGCCTCATCCATGGCCGTTCCAATGATGGTCAGCACTGTCTCCTCCATAGAGGTAATGACATGCAGATGCGCCTGTCCCTTGCTGGTTAGATCTTGCTGCCTTTGGTTGTGTGTCACCTTGTCCTGCAAGAAAGAGGCAAGTGTATCAGTGATTGTGGTGCAATCTGTTTGGGTGATGTGACTGTCATGACTGAATGGCTGGCAGTGTGTGCAGGCTGTGAGATGTGGGCGCAGGCTTGCAGTAGTGCTAAGTGTGTGAGGGTGAGGTGAAGCTGTTAGATATGAGTCGTAATTGATAGAGATTGTTGGTAGGTAAGTGATGGGGGGTGTGGTGCATTGGGCAGTGTGTGAGGCTAGGGGGGCAGTTAGTGGGATATAACATTTGAAGATGATTCACTGACCTTGACCACTTGAGTGAGGCCATTGAATTTTTTGCAGCACTGCATCCAGGTCCTTGGGTTTGACTCCTGGAATTGACCACCATGGCTAACTAGTCTCACTACCGTTTGAGAGTTTGTCTGAAGCACCTTCTGGCCCCTTGATGGAAGAGCGCATCTCTCCTCCTCTGCACCTCCTTGACGAAGGCCTTCAGAGCGGCGTCAGAAAAACTTGCAGCCCGCTCTTTCACATGTTGTGTAATTCTTGTGTCTTTCCCAGGTCAGAATCAGTTCTAGAATGCCTTCCAAGACCTGCTACAGCCACAATGCACCTCCTCTTTAAGAGATGTAGGCTGGCTTTAACTGGTGCCAGCCTCTCATGATTTTGGGCCCCCTGTTGAGGCATGCAGCTACTCAACAGCGCAGTTAGCATTAGCTGCACACTACAATCATGTTAATTAGAAGGCAGCAGATAGGAGTGTTGCCTACATCAGAAGCAATGGAGGCGGGTTAACCCTGCATCGCACTCCCTGCGTCCATTTATTACCAATATGAGTATGTTTCACTCCAAACAAGTGAAGGACATTCAACAGATATAGGAGTGGTTACAAAACTATAATCTCATCTCATTGTCCAATAAAGGACTGAAACTCATTCAATCTTGTGCTCATGGTTTATGACGTCATCTGAACCTGAGAATGAGATTACACTCATTAGTCTGTCCCAAGAATCCATTATTTATTCTAAACATAAACCATCTGATAGATTAACGGTTCAAGTGGAGACCTTCCCTCAGAACTGGCAAAGTAAGGCCGAATGGCCCTTTATAGGACTAATCAAAACAAGGGAGAGAGAGAAAAACAGAAGATAAAGTCACAAGTGAATGGAAAGGAAAATTAGACAGGCTGTAGAGCGGGCCACTGATCCGCTACCATCAGTTTGCTGACCATGTCAAACTAAAAATTAGCCTTTAATATATTGTTTCGCTACAACAGTGTCTCTTGATACTTTTTAGATTTCTGTGAGGGTTAAGCAAAACCAGACGGTGCAATGAGATGTACAGTGTTACTAGATTTGCAGGAGCCCTGTGTGTTGTCATGTATGTTCTTCAGTGGTTCACAGAGCCGTGTGGTTTCATAATGTAAATTGTGATGAACGGTTTTGCTGTTGTTGTAGATTCTCACCAGAGGCTGCCTCCAGGCGAGGGCTGAGTACTGCAGAGATGAATGCTGTAGAAGCAATACACAGGGCAGTAGAATTTAACCCACATGTACCCAAAGTGAGTGGTTGCTCTTTTCTCCATTAGCTTGCAAGCTAATAGCTTTGTTTGGAAATGCTAATTGTAATGTTTCTGTGAAATATAATTGGCTTGTAATCTCTTACAATGCATCAATAGAGAAGTCATTGAATAGGATTTGTTTCTAATTGTGGGGAAGTGGAAGGCAGTGAGGGAAATCTCTGTGACTGACATGTCTGTCGAAAACTGAAAGTTAAATTAATTCTTAAATAGTGCTATTAAACACTTGATGCCTGACAAGTTGAAGAGAGATAGGCTATTTAGTCAGTTTGCAAGACAAAAATTATTTCATGTGAAACACGATCAGATTTGAAATGTGAGTCACTGTATTTACAATCCATGGTCTTCCAACAGTGTCTTTTGTAAAAATTACTTTTTTTCTTTTTTTTTTAGTATTTATTAGAAATGAAAAGTTTAATACTGCCACCAGAACATATTTTGAAGAGAGGAGACAGTGAAGCAATAGCATATGCATTCTTCCATCTTCAACACTGGAAACGGGTAGAAGGAGCTCTCAACCTATTACATTGTACCTGGGAGGGAAGTAAGTGTTTTTTAGCAGTTGGTTATCTGAGTTATTTAGTCCCACTCCAGTGTACTTCATTAGTTCTGTAATGTATTCCTTCCCCAGTTTAATTACCACAGTTATTACCACAGTCATGACAACCACCACAAGTTCAAAATCTACTAATTGGGATAAATGAAATTCTCCAATTTATCAGATTGCTCCTGTTAAGTGAAATACATTGGAAATCAATTGTTGCCTTTGAAAATGTCCCCAGCATTTCCATGAAATTGCATTGCTTTGAAGAAAGAAAGACTGATTTGCATTTATATAGTGCCTTTCACAACCTCAGGATTTCCCAAAGCGCTTTGCAGCTAATGAAGTACTTCTGAAGTCACTGTTGTGATGTAGGAAAAGTGGCAGTCAATTTGCACACAGCAAGATCCCACAAACAGTAATGAAATAATGACAAATAATCTCTTTTTAGTAATGTTGGTGGAAAGTTAAATATTGGCCAGGATACTGGGTAGAACTCCCCTTCTCATTTTCAAAATAGTGCCATAGGATCTCTTAGGTCTACCTGAGAGAGCAGCCGGAATCTCAGTTTAACATCTACGAAAGACGGCACCTCTGACAGAGCAGTGCTACATCAGTACTACACTTGTTTCTCAGCCAAAATTCCGTGCTCAAGTCTCTGGAGTGGGACTTGAACCCACAACCTTCTGACTTTGAGGAGAGAATGCTACCAAGAGTGAAGTACAATGTAGTACACTGTCATCGTTGCGCAGTCTGGGATATTGCTGAAAATATTTCTGATTACCTGTAATTCATCTTGCAGGATTAGATACAAGATATTTCCTTTAAGTTGACTAAGGGTTTGTTTCCCTCGGAGGTGAAATTGCTCTTAACTACAGAATGCATTAAATGGGAGGTAATATTTTTGCCCATTTTTCTTAATGCACTCACAGGAACGTCCAGTTTTGTGTTCTTCTAGAAGCTTGGGTGCATTATGGAGCTATAAACAAATACCCAGCTGACTGGCCAGTTGGAAAACATGGGCAAAGATGCTGCTCAACTTGCCCAGTGGCTTAGCCAACATAAATAGTTTATTCGGGCCATGCCAGTTCAGTAATGACAGAGACAATTTCTCTAGGAAATGGATGAAGAGTACAGAAGGCGTAAAACGAAATTTACGTATCCAAATCTGCAGATCATAGTAGACAACCCTGAAAGCATTGACGTGCTTTCTACAGAGTAGAGGAGTAATCTATCAATGCTTAAAAGACAAAGCAAGTGTGGGAGTTCTTCACACAGGAGGTTATTACGTCACAAATGAGGAAAGTTTGGAAGGATGTCCGGAAGAAGGTGTCAGACTCGAAGAAAAGTGGCAAGGTGAGAAATTAGAATGAATGTGAATAAATGTTGTCTACTGGTAGCTACTGACAACAATCAAAGTTAAAAATGTGATACAAATTTGCTTCACTGCCATTGTATGTGAAACCCAAATGAAAAAATAACCAACTGCAAATGCATTGCAAAGGGAAGCAATAAACATGGTTGAAAAAGAACCCGGAATGATACAGCAGAGAAAGATTGGAATTGATTATATTTCCTGCATACTGCTGACAATTATGGTGCACTCAAATAATCTCTCAATCTTTTTGTTGATAAGATATTTCACATTCAAATGAGCTACACATAAGGCCATAAAACTGCTGCTCCCTAGAGCATACAGAGCAGAATATTCAATAATTTAATTCCTATATATCTTCTCTTTACAGAAATTAAACAGAAAGCACAGAGCACAGATGGGTCGCAAGTTTCAACGGTTTAAACTTTTCATCCCCTTCGACAATGCTATTATTAACTAGGAAGCTGTACACAGCATGGATTATGCACATGTTGGAGGAGTGGCAGATGCTCCTGGTTTGTATATTTAAAAATGTATGTATCTTCTCTGTGCAAACATGAAGCAGTGAGTGTGTTGCAGTGTGAAAAGGTGCCACATACTGTTTGTGCAGCAACAACTTGCCTAACAATGCACATTAGCTTCTTATGTATCCTTTTATTCTTCTTACAGATATACTAGGATGCCAGGAGCAGCGCAGCTCAGTACCATCACCACGTCAAGCATGCACTTGTCCAGATACACTTCACTTGGGAAGGTTTTACTCACTTAGATGACGAAGCACAGGGTGAACTATTTCTTGTGGGTGTGGAAGAGGCAGAAGTGGTGCTAAAAATGGCCTGGCCAATACTAAGTAGAGATATAGCATCACCACAAACTCTGTTGAGCTCCTTGGTAATTCCAGTCTCAAGGGGCAGCTGTAAAATAGCCACAAGCATGAATGGATGTAACAGTCACTCGTCTCCTTGTACACCATGTTGCAAGTTGGTTTGATATACCTACAATTCTACTAATCAGTTGCACATTGTGATGGAGCAAGAGTTGATTGTTCTGCTTGCTGCCATTTGCAACATTCAGCAACAATGGCAATGATGGAAGATCTCAGTTATGTAGGTCGCAAGCACAGTTGGAGCATCTCTCAGAAATACCCTCGCTAATGATGCCAAGGTATTGAGGTCTCTATACCATGACCTGATAACTGCTTTAATGAAACATATTTGAAAGAAATGTGACTGAGGGATTCGGACAATGTAACGCTCTGAGGTCTCGACCTCCAGTGGGGCACGTGTGATTAGAAGCACAGATGCATGCATTTAGTTCTCAAGTTGCTGACAGTCTGTCGTTTGCTGCTTCCAGAAAAGGAACAGGAAAAATTCCTGAAAGCAAACCAGCCTTTGGGGCCCAAACAGGAAAGGTTATTCCTGGCACCATCGTGTCTGTTGCATGTCAAGGTAAGAGGAATCATAAATGGATCCACAGCAGACCTTACAGGAAGCCTCCACACTGAATCTTATATATACCATGATGCAGTTGTTCAATACGCCTTCATTATAATGTTCATTGAAGACACAACTCATCACCTTAAACTTAAATCATTGTTTAACAGTTTTCATGTTACCAGTAATTTTGAGGAATGGATTTTCATAAAAGATAAAGTTTGAAGAAACATAGAGACAACCCTTAAGAAAAGAGCTGAAGTGACTGCTGAACTCTGGCAATTTCTCCTCTTCTTATGCCATAGCTTATGGCTTCCTGTCTTCAAGAAACATCATATGCCTCTTTTGATGGCTATGCTGAGCAGCAAACAATGCACGACGATTACTCTGCCAACACTGCCCAGGGCATTTGGTCCACTCAAAGCCAATGTTTGAGCAAATATCTGCTTAATGATAATATGACTGTTGACACTTTCATCATGAATATCTGTTGCTCGGGGATGTGGGGGCTTCATGTCATGTCACAAACCATGTTTTGAACAGGTAATCCATATCACTGAGAAGCCAACTGTGCAATTTGTCTTCACCCTGAAGAACATGTGATTTCCATAAGTTATGGGAATCATTGGAAACTCCATTTGTATGCATAATTCTTTGGTGATTGCAGACAATTTGAATGTTCAGCAAGTTTTTTTTCTGTTAATGAACACCATAGGATGCTGCATGAGTGGAGTCCTAAGGTTTGGGAGCACCACACTTTGTGAAAAAGTCCTTCCTGCTGAAAACCAGCACAGATTTTAATATATTCAGCAGTTTATCAAACCAGGACATCAGTGGCCTGCATAATGCAGTGGTGAACTGTAACCTGATTCCTACTGTATCCCCTTCAAGGCATAGAAGGTGCCTGTGGCAAAATAGTTAATACCCATTATCGCTTTTACTATTGCGAGCAATGCTTTGCCATTTTGTTGCTCCTTAGTTGCATGAAATTACACAGTTAATAGATTTCTTGGTGAGGAATAGCCTCCTCAAGCATTGTTTCCTTGAATAGTAGTGGATTTGGTTATTCTCTTCCTATGAACTTGAACTGCCTTTGTCTTCCTCTTCGCCACCTACATGTCGAGCAAATTGAGACTTGCTAATGCACCCATGTGGGCTAAAGTAGTTAAATTGCTCTTTAAAATATCTCTTCTACTCCATGTTAAACCTTTGCCAGCTCTCCCATAGCCTTAACATCTCCCCACTATTATAATTGTCTTCACATTTCTTTTCTCAGAGAGTGGTGAGAATGTGGAACTGACTACCACATGGAGTGGTTGAGACGAATAGCATAGATGCGTTTAAGGGGAAGCTTGATAAGTAAATGAGGCAAAAGGAATAGAAGGAGTTATTGATAGGGTAAAGGGGAGAAGGCTGATTGGAGCATAAACACCAGCATGGACATGCTGGGACAAATGGCCTATTTCAGTGCTGTAAAATTCTGTGTAATTTTATGTAATTATTAACACAATGTGGCAAGAAGGCAAGTATGTTGTCGTCCAGTCCACATTCTTCTGCATGTTTTTTTTTAATAGTTGTTCAGCAAACTAAAGAATATGACTTTGGGCATCGATGCCTATTAATCCACTTCAGTCCCGAAAGGTATTTTGGGACTATGAAAAAAAGCATTCTTGCGTTTTGTTAATGCACATATGTTAGTTTGAGCACACAGAGCAATTTTACACTTTCTAGTTTTAATTTATTCCTCACATTTGTCTCCATCAGACATTCTCCTTTGGCTGATGGAGAGTACTAAAGATGAGTAAAACTGCTCAGATTTTATAAAATCATGTGTGTTCTGTCTGGAAAATGCTGCAACGGTACTTTGTATGCCCGCAATCAGATTTCATGTTTTAAAATGTTCAAAGTTGTCAATTTTTTTTTTGGATATTAAAAAAATCAAGTTAGAAGAACTTGTGAAATAAAATAATGTACTGGAAGAAAAGGTTAGTTTTTTTAGCGTTTTGGATAAAGTCATTTAATATGTTGGTACATCTGTTGTATATTTCTAGCATTCTTTATTTCAACTTTCCAGCAGATACAGTTTTTTTTCTTTTTATTTCTTAAAAGGGTTTCTGATCTGCAATTTGTTGTAAATCTTTTTTCAAAAACTGAATTCTGATTTTTGAGGAACTTAAACTTTTTAAGATATTTTGGCAAAAATCTTTAAATTTGGTAAAGGTTCTTAATTACACTATAACTTTTTTTGGTCTGGACTGGTAGCCCATATATTTATTTTCAGTCCTCAGTTTTTTTGTTGTAAAGTGCACCATCAATATAAAGACACTTGCGAATATTTGAACTCTGATTTACTCTATAGCCTATGCATTATCTGCTCCCAAGCTTTCTCCAGTGCCATTCTGAACTGGAACCTGCATGATGGGGAATTAAATTCATATCCACCACTACAACTGCGTGGTACATTGATGTTCCAATGTGCTATGTCACTGTGCTTAAATGCAAAGCATGCTATTAATAGAGGCAGTAAATATATGATCTGCCTTCAGAATATAATTGCTACAGTTAAAAGGCAACCAAGTAATGAATATCAAATGCGGGGTCTGAGAGACATTACTAATCTTAGTTTTAGCTTTGAAACGGGCACTGAGGATAAATTTTACTAATCTTCTCCTATGCCCCTGAGCTTCACTGATGGCAGGCCCAGGTCAGAAAGTGAGGCCCCTGACTTTGTACACCCTACCTGCTGAATTTTGCAACGCTTGATTTTGAGACGAGAAAATTGATTCAAGTGAAATATTTATATAAGGCTACGTTTGCTGACAACACAACCACTAGGTGGCGCAGTACTTGCACATGCGCAAATGCAGCCTCATGCACTGAAACGTCACTGTCTGTGACATTTTCAGCAGTTGCCAGTAGTAAAGATGGCGCTGCTCAATTTATCACAAAAACTAAAACAAATGAAACCCAAAGTCTCCCTCTCCTCCCCATCTTATCACTCTCTCTCTCCTCCTCTTCCCCATTGCGGAGAAGAAAGGTGGCGATTGCAGGAAGGAGTGGGGACCAGAAGCGGGAGGGAGCAGAGGAGAAGGGAGGAAGTGGCGAGGCCATGAGTGAGTGGTCCAAAGTTAGGTGCAGGGACGAAGTGGAGAATGAGCGGTCAAGGGAGGAGATGCGGCGAGGCAGGAAGCGAGTGGCCTACAAGTAGGTGGAGGGGTGAAGCAGGGACCGAGTGGCCAAGGGGGGGGGAGAAGTGGCGAGGCGGGAAGCGAGCGGCCCACAGGTAGGTGGAGGGGTGAAGCAAGGAGCTAGTGGCCGAGGGAGGAGAAGTGGTGAGGTGGGGAGTGAGCGGCGAGCAGACGTTGCAGTACGCAATGACGTTTTCGCGCACATGCATGAATTAATCCTGGCAGGCTGGGTGCTGACGTAGGCTGCGCATGTCACCACACTGACAGCAGGAATCTGTTCTGCACATGTGCAAAGCTGGGAGCACTCTGATAACATCGGCTCTGGGCTGCGTTGTCAGGAGTCACTTTGTTATATTAATAAGGTTCTATGCTGAATTCAGTAACTTTGGGTGAGGCTCCACCCCATTGTGTTCCTTGCCTGTATAAAATGGGCACATGACAACTAAGCAAAGTAAGGTTGCTGGTGTTTGAGTTTGTTTTGGTATTGAACATCTTGCATACTTTACCTTTCCTGTGTACTTTTGCCTTTTTGCTGAAGCCTTTAGTTTGCCAGCCAACACTTTACTGCTGCTCTCATCAGCTTTCAGTAGAAGAACTGGAGGTCACTGCCTTTTAAACACCAGGAACAGTTCTTGATTAGCTGCTGGCTTGTTCAGTTTTGCCACTTCTATCCATCCACCTTCCGTACCAGATTTTCTGCTCTTAAATTCCATAAGCAGTAGATTGATTATTCAGATAAAGTGGAGGCTTTGCCTTGCAAAGTTCAAGGAAGCAAACCCTCTCTAATTGCAGATGCGGGCATCCCCATGCAGTGGCTGAGCATAGGCCCAATTTTGCCAATATCTCAAATGCAGGGCTTTAGTGTCTTCTCCTAAAAATGCCTCAAGCTGAAAGATATTGATTTTCCCCTGTTAGCCACTTGGTGGCATTGTAAATTGTGTTTTAGGGCACAAAACTCAATGAAGACTAGATCCAGATAATCTCTGGAGAAGTTTTTTTTAACCAAAACACAGTTTAGTCTAGAAAAGTTCAGAGAAGCTAATTTCCTTTCCGTGAACCTATAGTCGAAGTAATATTTCTGATCATAAATCCATTCAGTTAACTGCTGCTGCTCTGCTTGATGCTATGAACAAACTGTTAGTTACTTTCTGACTTTACCGAATTCAGTCCAGCCACCAACTCAATCTTAGGCCTGAGCTGGTCACATAACCACCAGTTGCTCAGTTGGTTGTATAAGTGGTTCTTCTTTATTCTGCAAACTTACTGTCAAAACAACAAGAAGATTTATTGGCAGTAATTAACAATTAGCGCATCATGAAACAGAATCTACAACAGCTAATCCCAGTTTAATTAAATATGCAGAGACTTTAAATAGCTCCAAAACAAGCTTCCTCCACATCAGTACAGCTGTAACTTTCTGTGAGGAGTTTAATTTGTATCCACCAAGCAAGTACAGCAACTTCACGCTGCTCAGTGCATTTCAATGGTGAGCCAGACAGTAAACATGCAAGTGTGTTCCTCAATACAATTCTTTTAGCTCTGCTTTTAAAATTGGTTTTCAAATTATCAATTTTGTGAATAGAAACAACAAATGCACTCTATTTAGAAAAACTATATGATAGCAAAGATCAGAAAATTGAGCTCCTCAAAAGCACTCAGCTACTGAACTCAAACTATTTAATTGCGTAGATCAAGCCATCAAAATAAATTATCCTCAGAAAATATTAAGTTAAAACATGTAACTAGTTTTGAATTTAAAAACATGAAGCGTATGTTAAAATTTTAACTCGGTGAATGCAGTTCAGGTAGCAGGTCTAAAGTCCAAACAATAAGAGGTGCCTTTTAAATATCCCACATACTTTCCTTCATTTGTAGTTTTTGATATCTCAAGGAATTATAAATATTTGCTCAGCAAGGGAACTTCATTCATTATACTGGGGATTTTTTTAAGGCCCTATATAATTTAGTTAATGTTTAAAACTTGCAATGATGGAATAAAACATTCTTTCCTCAGCTTTCCGAATGATCCCTTATCCCTTGGAAAAAGGTCATCTTTTTTATCCATATCCAATCTGCACAGAGACTGCAGACAGAGAACTGCTGCCATGTAAGTTAATGAAGAAAACCACCTTTATGTTTACTGAGAAATTTCTCATAACATAGTTCAGTTAGTTATTTCTAAATTCCTGTTTGGAATTTGCATGAACCTGTTTACCTGTTAAACAAAGGGTTAACCCATTCTTCATTATATCAGGTTTGTTTCTGGCAGACGTTAGCTTTGTGTGTAGACATAACATTTAAAGAATAAATGGAGACCCAGAATCTATGTTGTACAGTTGGTTGTTATAGCATATAAACAGGCCATTCTCCCTATTAATTCTGCACCATCTAGCCTTAATCCCATCCTCCTGCTCACTTTCCAATCCATTTAATATTTTTAAAGCAGTTATCTAATTCCATTCTCAAATAATATATAGATTCTACTTCAACAATGATTTATGGAATTATCGGGGAGGCGGTGGTGCAGTGATAATGTCACTGGACTAATAATCCAGAGGCCCAAGCTAGTGCTCTGGGGACATGGGCTTGAATCCCACCATGGCAGATGGTGAAATTTGAATTCAATTAATAAAACTGGAATTCTTTTTAAAAAGCTAGTCTAATGGTGACCATGAAACCATGTCAGTTGTTGTAAAGACCCATCTGATTCACTAATGCCCTTTCGGGAAGGAAATCTGCCATCCTTACAAGGTCTGGCCTATATGTGACTCCAGACGCACAGCAGTGTGGTTAATTCTTAGCGTGCCCTGTGAAATGGCCTAGCAAGCCACTCAGATCAAGGGTAATTAGGGATGGGCAATAAATGCTGGCCTAGCCAGTGACGCCCACATCCCACGAACAAATAAAAAAATTGCATATTATAACCATCCTCTTTGTAAAACTATTTAAAAAATCTCCCTGATAAGTCATTTTGCGATTATCTAAAATTTTATGTCCTCCGCTTCCCATTTTCCAAGCAGTAGCAACAATCTATCACTGTTTACCTTATCATAACCGTTCATAATCTTTAAGACATCTATGGAATCATCCTTTAACCTCTTGATCAAAGATTTAACTTTTTAAGATTTTCCTCATAACTGTAACTCCTCATCCCTGGTAGCATCCTAATGAATCCACACTGTATTTGTTCAGTTGCTTTCATATTCATTCTATTAGCGGAGGCCCAAAATGGCACATAATTATACCACAGAATCACAGAATTGTTGCAGCGCAGAAGGAGGCCATTCAGCCCATCGTGTCTGCACCAGCTCTCCGAATAAGCAATTCACTTAGTGCCATTTCCCCGCCTTCTCTCTCTAACCCTGCACATTCTTCCTTTTCATATGAGTCTAATTCCCTTTTGGATGCTTCAATTGAACCTGCCCCACCGCAATCTCAAACAGAGCATTACAGATCTTAACCACTCGCTGTGTGAAAAACTTTTTCCACATGTCACTTTTGCTTCTCTTAACCATTACTTTAAATTCGTGCCCTCTCGTTCTCGATCCTTTTTACGAGTGGGAACAGTTTCTCTCTATCTACTCTGTGCAGACCCTTCATGATTTTGAATACCTCTGTCAAGTTACCTCTCAGCCTTTTCTTCTCCAAGGCATACAGTCCCAACTTCTCCAATCTATCTTCAGATCTGAAGTTCTTCATCCCTGGAACCATTCTCGTGAATCTTTTTGGCACTCTGTCCAATGCCCTCACATCTTTCCTAAAGTGCAACGTCCAGAAATGGATGCAGTACTCTAGCTGAGGCTGAACTAGTGTCTTATATAAGTTCAACACAACTTCCTTGCTCTTGTACTCTATGCCCCTAATAATAAAGCCCAGGATACTGTATGCTTTATTAACCATGCTTTCAACCTGTCCTGCCACCTTCAATGACTTATGCACATATACACTCTGGTCCCTCTGCTCCTGTGCCCCCTTTAGAATTGTACCCTTTATTTTATATTGTCTCTCCATGTTCTTCCTACCAAAATGAATTGCTTCACATTTCTCTGCATTGAACTTCATCTGCCACCTATCTGCCCATTCCACCAACTTGTCTATGTCCTTTTGAAGTTCAACACCATCCTCCTCACAGTTCACAATGCTTCCAAGTTTCATATCATCCGCAAACTTTGAAATTGTACCCTGTCCACTAAGGTCAGGTCATTAATATATATCAGGAAAAGCAAGGGTCCCAACACTGACCCCTGGGAAACTCCACTACAAACATTCCTCCAGCCCGAAAAACATCCATTAACCACTACTGTTTGTTTCCTGTCACTCAGCCAATTCCGTATTCATGGTGCTTCCATACCTTTTATTCCATCAGCTATAACTTTGCTCACAAGTCTGTTGTGTGGCACTGTATTAAAAACCTTTTGAAAGTCCATGTACACCACTTCAACTGCACTGCCCTCATCAACCCTTTCTGTTACCTCCTCAAAAAACTCCAGCAAGTTAGTCAAACATGATTTTCCCTTAAGAAATCCATGCTGTATTTTTGGCACTCTGTCCAATGCCCTTACATAATTAACCCGCATTTGTCCATGTGACTATTAATTTTGTCCCAAATGATTTTTTCTAGAAGTTTCTCCACCACCGAAGTTAAACTGACAGGCCTATAGTTGCTGGGCTTATCTTTACACCATTTTTTGAACAAGGCTGTAACGTTTGCAATTCTCCAGTCCTCTGGCACCACCCCCAAAGACTGAAAAATTATGGCAGTTCCTCTGCGATTTCCACCCTCACTATCCTTGGATGCATCTCATCCAATTCATCCAATCCACTGCTTTATCCACTCTAAGTACAGACACCCTATCTAATACATCCTCCTTAGCAATTTTAAACCCTTCTCGTGTCTGAATTACTTCCTCTTTCACCATTGCCTGGGTTGCATCTTCTTCCTTGGTAAAGACAGATGCAAAGTATTCATTTAATACCTCAGTTATGCCCTCTGTCTCCATGCGTAAATCCTCTTTCTGGCCCCTAATCAGTCCAACCCCTCCTATTACCTCCCTTTTACTATTTATAGTATTTATACTATTTAGCTGCCAGTCTCTTTTCATGCTCTCTGCTTCTCTTATTTGCTTTTACACTTCCTCTCTGGACCTTCTATATTCAGCCTGGTTCTCAATAGTATTTTCTACCTGGCATCTGTCATAAGCACACTTTTTCTTCTTTATCTTAATCTCTACCTCTTCTGTCATCCAGGGAGCTCTGGATTTGTTTACCCTACCTTTCCCCTTCGAGGGAACATACCTTGACTATCAAAACTATCTCTTCTTTGAAGGCAATCCATTGTTCAGCTACTATTTTGCCTGCCAGCTTTTGACTCCAACTTATTTGCTCTAGTTCTATTCTTAACCCATTGAAGTTGGCTTTCCCCCAGTTAATTATTCTTACTCTGGATTGTTCTTTGTCCTTTTCCATAGTCAGCCTAAACCTTATAATACAATAATCACTGTCCCCTGAATGATCTCTGACTGATACTTGATCCACTTGGCCCAACTCATTCCCAGGAACCAGGTCGAGCAGTGCCTCCTTTCTCGTTGGACTGGAAACAAAGTGCAGTAGAAAATTTTCCAGAACACACGCTAGGAACTCTTGCCCCTCACTGTCCTTTTTACTACTACTATCCCAGTCTGTGTTTGGATAAGTAAAGTCTCCCATTATAACTACCCAATAATTTTTGCACCACTCTGTAATTTCCTTGCAAAGTTATTCCTCCACGTCCTTCCCACTAGTTGGTGGCCTACAGACTAAAGCACTGCAATGCCCTGTTGGATAGCCTTATATGTGAGGTGAAGGTCTGCAAAGGAAACCCGACCGAGCTTGAATGCTGGACCCAGAAGTCCGACCCGACCCGAGCCGGACACTTCGTCGGGTCCCGTCGGGGTCAGGTCGGGTAGCAGGCCTTTACCCATGTACTGATGTACAGGCCTGCTACCCGACCCGACCCCGATGGGACCCATCGACATGTGTCAGGTTCGGGTCGGGTCGCACTTCTGGGTCCGGCATTCGGGCTCAGTTGGGTTTCCTTTGCAGACCTTTACTATAGACAACACCGAGCAATCTAACTGCACCTTTTTTGTTCCTTAGCTCTAGCCAAATTGATTCTGTCCTCAACCCCTCTGGGGCATTCTTTTTCTCCAGTATTGCAATGCTGTCCTTAATCAATACTGTCACCCCTCCCCCCTTTTTCCCTTTCCTATCTTTCCTAAACATCTTGTATCCAGGAATATTCAATACCCAGTCTTTCCTTTCTTTGAGCCAGGTCTCTATTATAGCCACAACATCATATTTCCACATGGTAATTTGCGTCTGTAAGTCACCAATCTTATTAACAATACTCCATGCATTCACATACATGCACATTAACCTTGATTTAGACTTTATCACTTTCTCCCTTACTCTGACCCCACC
Source organism: Heterodontus francisci (assembly GCF_036365525.1). NCBI lineage: Eukaryota > Metazoa > Chordata > Chondrichthyes > Heterodontiformes > Heterodontidae > Heterodontus > Heterodontus francisci. The sequence continues at coordinate 36,359,867 of NC_090388.1, read as the reverse complement.
TAATAACTTACTATTGTCTACTCTCGTGCTATCTATCTTTCCCAGTATTCTGTGAACCTTGGTATTCCTCTCTGATATTTCCTCCTGGTTCCCACACCCCTGCCATGTTAGTTTAAATCCTCCCCAAAAGCACTAGCAAATCGCCCCACAAGGAAATTTGTCCCACCTCTTCAGATGCAACCTGTCCGGCCTGTACAGATCCCACCTTCTCCAGAACTGGTCCCAATGTCCCAGGAATCTAAAGCCCTCCTTCCTGCACCATATTTCCAGCCACGCATTCATCTGCGCTACCCTCCTATTTCTATACTCGTACGTGGTACTGGGAGTCATCTGGAGATTACTACTTTTGAGGTCCTGCTTGCTATTTTTTTAACCTAGCTCAATAAACTCTTTCTGCAGGACCACATCCCTCTTCCTAACTATGTCGTTGGTACCAATGTGGTCCACGACTGCTGGCTGTTCACCCTGCCCTCTCAAGAGTGCTCTCCAAACAATGGTCTAAGCTCAGTTCTTATTCAAGTTCAACATTACCTCCTTGGATTTACATTCTACATCTCTTGATACAAAATGAAGGCTATTGTTTGTCTTCTTATGGCATTATCTACACATGTTGACTTTAATGCCATATCTACCTATATGTCAAGTTCACTCTGGCCCTCCAGTCCATGTAGAATTTTACCATTTTGTATTTCCTTGCCCTGTTTTGCTTCTGAAACGAATTGCTTCACATCTTCTGCATTGTTATCTGACCATCCGCTATCTATGTCGGCCTACAGCCCTTCAAAATCCTCGCCAAATATTCCATATTCCCTAATTGTTCAGCAGCTTTAATTTGAAGAATATCTAAAGGCACTTCATAACGGTTTATGAAAAACAGATGCCAAGCTCGTATGGGAGAGATTAGAAGGGGTGACATCTTCTGTGTCGTTTATCCGTCACCCCTATTTTCATTGAACTACATGGGGTCCCCATCTAGTAACTTTCAAAATGAAATTAGATAAATACTTGAAAGGGTGAAAATTGCAGGGCAATCGGGAAAGAGCAGGGGAGTGTGACTAATTGGATAGCTCTTTCAAAGAGCCAGAACAGGCACATGAGCTGAATGGCAGCCTTCTGCGTTCTATGATTATATAATCTCCCAACACATCCCGGTCCTCTCTTTAAGTTCTCCATGGCCTTACTTCAACCTATCTTGCAATCTCCTTCAGCTCCACTATCTCTCCATTGAACATTCCAGTGTTCCATGCCTGGCCTTTATGCATTCCTTTTCCCTTCATCAATGCTGGCAGAATTCAACTACCTACCTACATCTCACTCTTTGGAATTCATTTCCTAATCTGCCCTTCCTCTTCTCCTTTAAAATCAATTCAATGCCATCTCTTCGGCAAAGCCTTGAGTCATCCCTTCTAATCTCTCCCATCCTAGCTTGGCATCTGTTTTTCATAAATCTTTATGAAGTGCCTTTAGACATTCTTCAAATTAAAGGTGTTGAATTATGCAAATTGTTGTTGCTTCCGCCACCATCCCCATTGTATCACCGCATCCTTAAGCCTCTGCACCAAGGAACCTCTCAGCTCCATAGCTTTTATCTTGGCCTAAACTCCCTTTGCCCCTTCTTCTATCACTTCACTTCTGTCCATTCCTCATTCTTCTTATTCATTCACAGGATGTGGGCTCACCAGTAAAGCCAGTATTTGTGCGCATCCCTAATTGCCCTTGAATACAACTGAGTGGCTTGCTAGGCCATTTCAGAGGGCATCCATAGTTATGGCTCTGGAGTCATGGATAGGCTAGACCGGGTAAGGATGGCAGATTTTCTTCCCTAAAGGACATTAGTGAACCAGATGGGTTTTTACAACAATCCAGTAATTTCATGGTTGCCATTACTGAGACTAGCTTTTTAATTCCAGATTTTATTTAAACAATTGAATTTAAATGTACCAACTGCCATGGTTGGTTTTGAACTTATATCTCCAGGCCTTTGGATTACTAGTCCAGTAACATAACCACTGTGCTACCATACCCCCAAGCTGCAGCATCCCTTTTTGAAGGTCTTTATTAAAATGATCCTGCCTTTTTTCCTTTTAAACTGCATTTGATGCATGGTCTGGATCCAAAGACAACCATTTATTATTCTCTGCACTTAAAAAGACTAACTTTAAACAGGAAGGGTTCTACAACAGCATGTTGCATGCAAAAATATTTCGTAAAAATGTATTTTTTATATCTGTCTTCCTTTCCTGTCTTGTTATGGCTTTGTTTCTGTCTGTTTCTTTCTCTCTCTCTTTGTGTTTTTTCACTTTGTTCCTGGGCATCTGTTTCTTTTTGTCTCTTTTCTCTGTCTGTTTCTTTCTTTCTACCTATCTGATGCTATCTGTTCATATCCAGCGTTTCATGAAGTTTCAGTGTATCCCAAGAAGGAGTTGCCATTCTTCATCCTCTTCACAGCAGGCCTGTGCTCCTTCACCGCCATGTTGGCCCTCCTCACACATCAGTTTCCAGAGCTCATGGGCGTCTTTGCAAAAGCTGTAAGTACCTCTTCAGGTTAATTATAGCATTGTACACGAGCCTCCCACACATTACCAGCTCTACACACTTAAAGGATGTTTTCCTTGAATGCTCTTGGCAGTATATATTTAGATATTTGTTAGAACTTGATATTGATCTTATTCCAAGCATTTGAAAAATTGCATTTATAGATTTGTTCTTGTCATATTCTGAAAGTAGGAACAGGACTAGGCCATTCAGCCCCTCAAACCTGTTTGTCCTGTGGAGGACGTCAATTTGCCTGTTCGTCAGAGATTACTTTGGGAACACAGTGCATCATTGTGTTTATAATTTTGGTTGACCTTTTTTTTGCATGTATTGAAAGAAAGAAAGAACTTGCATTTATATAGCCCCCTTCATGACTTCAGGAAATCACAAAGCACTTTATAACCAATGAAGTGGTTTTGAAGTGCAATCACTATTGTAATGTAGGCAAACACAGCAGCTAAATTGTACACAGCAAGGTACCACAAACAGCAATGAAATAAATGACTAGAACATCTGTTTTTAGGTGTTGGTTGAGGGAGAACTGTTGGCCAGGACACCCAAATCCCTACCTAAAACCCTTTAACACTCCTTGTTCTTCCTACTCTCCTGCCACTGTACCAGGCTTGACTTCTCCTTAGATAAGCCTCTGGCTTCCCTCGGTGCCTCTTTTGGCATTCCTCGTAGAGCCCATCATGGCTTTCTCTTTTGAGCAGCAACCCAACTGCCCCATTATATTCCCACATTGACTTTCCCATCCAGTGCGCCCAATGGAGTCTAATCTTGCCAATCTCTTTCCCATCCCACTCACCCCTCCCAATGCTGACTCTGTGAACTCTGCCAGAGGAGCAGCTATCACCACCCCCCTCTGCATTTCCCCCCAGCATATCCATTCAATTGTGAGTAAGGCCCTTGCCATCCCTGAGTTTATTATGGATGATTGCATTGATATCATGGTCTTGGTAGAAACATGGTTCGTGTGTAATGACACCTTCACCCTTAATAATGCCTCCCTTCCACCACTTGCCCTGCTCAAGCCACTGTGGTGGCGGTGTGGCTCTTATTACCAAATTACACTTTGGTCTGTCTCCCTACTCCTTTAGCATCTCACTTTCTTCCAACCCTCTCATCTCTCATTTAAAGTCCATGTTCTCTACTGCCCACTCAAGTACCATGCCAAGTTTCCCACTGAGACATCTTCACTGCTTTCCTCCCTCAGCCTCTGCATTGAGTGACTTCTCATCCTCAGTTATTTCAAAATCCACTTCAACTCAGCATGCTCTCTCTCCTCGGAGTTCACTTCCCTCCTATCCTCCCTGAATCTCTCCCTCTGCACAAACTGCCCTACCCATATTAAAAGCCACCCACTCGACCTTGACATCTCACACAGCCTCTCTATTCTCATCCGGTATGGCAAGGCCTCAATTTTAAAATTTTGATCCTTGTTTCCAATTCCCTCCATAGTCTCACTCCTATCTCTGTAATCTCCTCCAGTTCTACAACCCTCCGAAATCTCTGCATGCCTTCAATTCTGGCCTAGTGCTCTTCCTCAATTTTAATATCTCCACTACTGGCAGCTTACCTTCAGCCAACTAGGCCCTAAGTTCTGGAATTCCCTCCCAAAACCTCTCTGCCTCGCTACCTCTCTTTTTTCATTTTAATATGCTACTTAAAATGTACCTCTTTAACCAAGGTTTTGGTTATCTGTCCTAATATCTCAAAATTATGTTTGATAAGGCTCCTGTTATGCACCTTCAGTCATTTTACTACGTTAAAGGTGCGATATAAATGTAAATTGTTGTTGTTCAGAACTTCACTGCTCTTCTTCAGATAGTGCTGTGTGACCTCTTTTACATCCATCTGAGAGGGCTAGGTTTAAGGTTTCATCCAAAACACAACACATTATTCAGTGTAGCATTCCTTCAGTACTGTATTGAAGTGCCAGCTAGAGTATGTGGTCAAGTCTCTGGATTGGGGCTTGAACTCACAACCTTCTCACTCAGAAGGGAGAGTGCTCCCAGCGAGCCCTGGCTGACACTTTGGGCTGGCTTTTTGTGCCCTGCTGAGGTTGGGATCGGAGGCGGACGGGGCCCAAAAGTTCTGGTGCTGGCTGGTATGCCAGTTTCCTGCCTCCATGATGGGGGTCGCCATTAAGGCTCATGAAAAGCCTTGTTAAGGGCACTGAAAGGAGGTTGACTGGGATTTTCCAATTGTTCTCCAGTTTTCCGACGTGACAGGGGGCGGTTTAACTGCCTGGAGGTATGCACCCAATAGCAGGCTGGGGTGCCAGTGCTCCAGGCAGGCCTACAGGGCCTCCATGCCTGCCTGGCTGTGAATGCAACCAAAGACTATCTGTAGAGGGACTCCCCACCCCTCATTCCTGGGGTCTTCTGGCTGCTTTTTCTATTTTTATAATTAAATTTTTTTAAATAAGTTGGTGGAAGGGTGCCTCAGTGTTGAAGCACCTTCTCAGTTAATTACTCTTTATTGCAGGCTGCTGTTCCTTACAAGCTGGAAGGCCTCTAATTGGCCGTCCAGCTTCAAGAGCCCACCTGCTGTCCTTAATTGTCCGGGGAACCTGTCTCCATGCCAGTTAAAGGGGCGCCCAGGTCAAAATTCCAAAGAGTGACTATTTCCCCCTGGGGTGGGTCTCCTGTTTCCCATCCCCACTCCCCTCCCCTGAGAGACTGGTCAGCCCTTTATGGTTCTCAAGTTATATTTTTTACCGCTTTTCTTTTTCATTTCTTTTTCTGCACATGATTAGTTCCTGGTTTTATTATAAAGTCAATTTAGAGAGTTTCTTCAGTAATATAAGAATTCTACACATTTCTTTTGTCATGTCAAAGAAGTCAAGAATGGGGTCATGTTTGAATCTTTGATCACAAAAACTACACAGTTCATCAAGAAGCAGAAAGTCAAGATGACTGAAGCAACCTTCAAATTCAGCCTTCTGTCCAAATGCAAAAACATTTCTCAGAGATGGCATTCTTTCATGTAAATTTCCCAAATAGATTTTTAGCACTACAGCTCAAATATCTGGACATCTCAACATCACAGTACAAAAAAAATATATAAATTATTTCAGTAATAGAGTGGATCAAGAACTTGTGATTCTCTACATAATATTTTGTAGAGATCATTGAACATTCTTGCACATTGCACAAAAGAAAATATGTGCCAATTTTGAAGCTGGAAAGGTCTTCCAGTACTCATAGAGCACTTTTTAATGATTTTCTTTTGGAGCAATGATGCAAATGTCCAACAATACGTCAGACTGTTTGGAGGCCCCAATAATACAGAAATAAATGCTTTATAACTGATGGTAAAGAAAAGAAACAAAGCCAGCCTATGTTGATTGCCAGTGTAGTAGCTCAGTCAGTTGAGTGCATGATTTCAAACAGGACGCTCTGAAGTTGAATGGCAGATAGTGCTGGGATTCAGTCTATTTTTCAGAGAGGTTGACTTTCAGAGATTCACAGTTGGTCCAGTAAATGAAGAAGCAAGACATTGCCTCTTTTTGAGATTGAGTGAGCAGAGCAAGGAAAACAATTGAGTTTACAACTCTTGGCAGTCAGTCACAGTGTCGCAATAATGACAGTTCTGTACATACTACTGACAGGAGTTAAGTGCTTACAGCAAGTTGCCTGTTAAGAGAGAAACTTTAAAAAATATAAAGTTGAGCTGTTACTAAGAGCTATTGGAACTTTCACGTTTCTAATTTTAATAATATGGACATATCATATGAGCCAGAGAACCTTGAGCTGACAAATTTATTTTAGAGAGACTTCAACCTCAGGTAACAGCTGTGCTCTGATGTCAAAGTTTTGTCAAAATCTGAACCCAGGTCACAACATGAAAGTCTGTGACCTTAACACGTTGAACCACCTGAGCCCTGGGTGCATAGTTTCTGACTTTCTTGTCCGGAGTAGTATGTGTCCATTGTGTTACTCAATAAGTCTAATGATAGAAGTTCCCTTGACTCCAAAGTGATGATGTTTGTGTGTGGGTGCCTAAAGGACCCCTGTGACTACTGTAGACATATCAAAATCACAATTCTTTGATCTTTCTCTGACCCTTACCTTGGCTGGTAGCATGAATTCTAGTAGAACTAAACTGTGTCAAGCACAAATGTCTCTTTTGAGTTAGACAGGTAAGATCTAATTTGGCAGCAGTGTGACTGAAGTAGTAGTTTACATTGACAAGTATTGAAAGATGGCTGTTGACTCACCGCCACTGCTGCTAAGAAAGTATCTATCTAGTGCATGTGTAGTATACAAAGTGATAAAATGACCATCTGCTTGAGAAATGGGATAGCTCTGTCATAGAAATGGACAGAAATCATGAACCTTTTTACAGTAATGTAGATTATTACATTCACTTTCTAAAATTAATTTTAATTGAAGTTTTTGCGCCTGGTCTTAATGGTGATTTAAGACCTTTGTTGATCAATGGCATTAGAACATAGAATGAGCAAACAATTCAGAATTACATTGTGTCCTTAAGGTGCAAGTCCTTTTGATCTTATCCTTATCTTGCTGATCGGTTTTGCTAAGGCAGAAGCAAGGTTTTGTTAGGTCACCCTTATGTGCAAAAAATGTTGGAAGGAAATACTACAAAACCATCTGATTTTTGCCAAACCTGGACTATTTAATTGCTATTTTCTCATTTTTGTTTTTATTTTTTTCACATGAGGGTGACCTTATAAAATCCCACTTCCGGATGCAAATGGGCAGTTGGAAAGATCAAGGAAACTCAGATCAAAGGATTTTTCACCTGAGTGCCATGGTTATCCTTAGTCTGTGGTGTGAGCTCTGATTCGTGAGTGGGATATTGTTTAAAGCCTCAATAATACAAGCTGGTTATTTTGAATATAGATAGCAAGACGGCAAGTTCAGATGATACTGGCTCACAGTGACATGGGTTCAAGCTTCAGTGAGGTACTGATACCTTGTAGCTCATTCTTAATGCTACTTTTTTGAATGCCCTTAGCATTCTCTATTCTTGACACAGCGGAGGGCATTTTAACACGCTGCCCTCTCACCCCCACCTACGGAAACTGAACAGTGAGGCAGTTAAAATGGATTCAGAGGCTTAGTCACTGGCTTCCTGCCTTACTCTGATAGACAGCAATTTTAAATTGCAGGCAGCAAGGATATCCAGCCAAAGCCAGAGGTCCAATGATATAGTCAGGGCTTGACTGCCATATTAACGGAACAGCAATGGGTTCCCCTCCAGGCCAAACCTGCCGGGAGCTAGATCAAGGGCCGGAAGAGGTCTAGCAAGCTAAGTTTCTTTTAAAAAATGTTAAGTCTGCTTATGGACCAAGAGTAGCAGCAATGCCTTGGGCCTCCCTTGCCCAGGCTTTAATCCCCCACCCCACCCCCATCTCAGGTCCTCAGTGGCAACAGGCTGAGACCTGGTTGTTAAAATCATCTGAGCCTTGCTTCATTCCTGACTTCCAGGTGCCTTGCTTTCTTCAGGTCCTTCAGGCAGCAATCCCGCCTGAACTTGTATCTTAAGGTGCAAGTTCTTTTTGATCTGGGCTTTCCTTTTTTCTTTCTGATCAGTTTTGCTAAATCAGAAACAAAGATTTCCAAGCCTATCCATATGTGCAAAAGTATTGTATTGAAAAGTACATTCCATATTTGACATTTTAGAGGATGGTTTAACATAAAAACAGAAAGTGCAGCTCAGGTCTGGCTGTTTAATATTTCTTATCTACCCAGTTGTACCCAGAGAATCACCTACAATGGGTTCTCTTCCCACTCCCAGACCGTTACCTATAAAATCTCCAAAGCCCCCTCTTACTTCTCATCTACATGTTGCCCCTCAGTGACATCATCTGAAAATACGTCAGATTCCACACGAATGCTGACAGCATGATGACACCCAGCTCTACCTCACCACCACCTCTCTCGGCCACTCTGCTGTTTCTAAATTGTTACTGCTTGTCCGACATCTAGTACTGGATGAGCAGAAATTCCCCCAACTAAATATTGAGGATTGTCTTCAAACCCCACCAAAACTTCTATTCCATCCTGACTTCATCCCTCTCTCTGGCAACAGTTTGAGGCTGAACCAGACCATTCACAATCTTCGTGTCATATTTGACCCCAAGTTGAGTTTCTGACCACATAATCCATGCCATTACCAAAACTGCCTATTTCCACCTCAGGCAATGTTGCCTGACTCCTCCCCGCCTCAGCTCATCCGCTGCTGAAACCCTCATACATGCCTTTGTTACATTAGATTTAACTATTCCAATGCTCACTTGGCCAGCATCACATCTTCCACCCTCCATAAACTTGAGCACACCCAAAACTTTGCTTCCCATATCCTAAAGGGCACAAAGTCCCATTCACCCATCACCCCTGTGCTTGCTTTCATACATTGGTTCCTGGTCTGGAAACATGCCATTTTTAAAACTTTCACCCTTGTTTTGAGATCACTTTATGCCATCACCCCTCCCCATCTCTGTAACCTCCCTCAGGTTTACAACCCTGTATGCTCTCTGCCAATTCTAACCACTTGCACATCCCCTGTTTTAATCACTGTACCATTGGTGGCTGTGCTTGCAGCTGCCTAGGCCCTGAACTCTGGAATACCCTGCATAAACCTCTCTGCCTTTTGCCTCTCCTTTAAGTTGCTTCTTAAACCCTACCTCTTTGACCATGCTCAGCCCTAATATCTTCTTATGTGGCTCAGTGTCACGTTTTGTTTGGAATGCTCCTGTGAAGCATCTTGGAAGGTTTTACTACATAAAAGGTACTATATAAATGCAAGTTGTTCATTATTACTGATAAGTCACCCAGATGCAAGAAGAGAATATTAAAATGGTTCGAGTAATGACTAAAGTGAATAATTACAACATAAATAAATTGTGATGTAGTTTTAGAAGCTAGTCCTTAGTGACTTTTCTCTTGCTAGTACTTTAATCATTTTTGTTCATTAATTATAAAATATTGGAGATGGGAGTAAAGGTTGTTTGGGTGAAGTGGGTGCTCATGTGATGAAACTTCCAGGAATCTTTCCAACCAGAGTTGGTAACACTACCTTGGATGCAGAGTCTGTTTACAGGAGTGATCAATGATGCTGAGCCCAGTATCTCTACCATAAAACCCCAAATTTGTAGGAGCTTTCCTGAAGGCAGTAATGCCTGTCCGGGGTAGGGTTCCACAGGCATTGGTCGCTGTCTCGCATCTCACCAGGTAACTGCTATTCTTGTGTGAGCCTTGGCAATGAGTGTTGGGAACTAATTTATCATGGGGATCGGCGGGGGGGGCACCAAAATCAAACCCATTCCTGCAACCTAACACTCACACACCTTTAAGCATAAGCTGCTGGAAAGTGATTTGGCCTGGGATACTTGGTTGATCTTTCTCCTTAATCCAGGGGCACTGGGGCTAATTTAGACTAGGGCTGAACCTGGGGCCTTGCTGGCCCATGTGGCTAAGTTAATCACTGGACTAATTAATTGATACATTGGGGACCTTCCTTGTCTGACCTATTCTAATTTATTGATGATGAAGAATATTCCCTTGCAATATGTCAGAACAATCAGTTTAAAGCTTATCTTTAATAACTGACAGGACAATTGAATCAAATTATAATGAGCTGTGATTGCAATAGCTGAAAAATTTTGGCCTGCTTTTAACCCTATCGTTTGAATTTAATCTTAAAAGTCAAAGTTCCAGTATGCAAGATGTCTCAGATAGATTTGTTTGCAAAGGTATGCAGTGTTGGTGTCAATAAGTCCAAGTGCGATGTTGAGAATAAAGATGATCATAATTGAAGTTTCACTGTTGTGGGCCCAGATACCTGTGAACATGAATGAAAATAAATTGGTTTTTTTTAGGAACATAAGAATGAGATTGCTTGAATTAGCAGATGTGGCAACTTCGTGTTCTGGAAATGTGTATTGGACTAAAATCTTGGGCACTGAGATATTTCCATCATTGCTACTATAATGTTATGTGCCAACTGCAAAGTGCAACCATAACACTTTTCTAAAGAAAGAAAGACTTGCATTTATATAGTGCCATTCACAACCTCAAGATATCTCAAATTGCTTTCCAGATGATGAAGTATATTTGAAGTGTAAGCACTGCTGTAATATGTGGATTTGGTGTTCAGAATAAAAGCCTTCATCTATTTTCAACATTAAAAATAAATCGTTGACAACATCTTGCATTTAAGAATACTCAGTTTGCTGCTTTCTGTGAAGGGCATTACAAGAAAGGATGATGGCACAACGTGTCAGTTAGCATCTGCTTTTAAAATGGATGTTGTTCGCTGTACAGAGCAGTAGTGGAGTGAATGTCAATATTGCCCGAGACTACATAAAGCAGCAAAACTGTTGGTCCAGCAATTATCTGATAATCTTACATTCTTGAATGGTATCTGAAAGATGTGGAGCTTTCCAGCCTGCATGTCGTGCAAGGAGACCACAGTTGCTTTGAATAAGTTCAGACATTTTACTCCATAATATCTTTAGTGTCTCAATGGGTGTTTAATTTGCTAGAATTCACACAAACCTGATACATACTTGCTTGGCTTTCTCCCACCCACCCTGCTCTTATTTACTGAAAAGAGTTTAGTGGAAGAATGTGGAGCCAGCTCTCCTCTGCTTTATACATCCACAATGCAGGTTTTCCCAGTGCAAAGCAGAGAATAAAGTGTAAAGACCCATTATGCTAGTTCTCTTCCTCTTTTGCATTTAATACACAGTTCCTGTGGTATGCCTGGCTCTGGGTGAAATGTTTCCCTAAGAAACAGATGGGAACATTTAAATCAAACATTGATCATGTGGGATAGACGTCAGACTACATCCCGTGTCATTTTCCTGGGTTTCTGTCTGAAAAAGTGCCAAACATAGGAGATCAGGTCAAAATGGGCCTTAAAGGATTGTTCCGTGCCCTTGGGAAAGTTACTTATATTTCTGGACCTGTAAGGAGGATCAGCGGGGCTGGAGGCTATCTGTTTCATTTTGGACAGCAGCTCCAGGGAAGCGCTGTCTCCACTGCAGCAGATCTCTCAGGCCTGCAGCAGTGGTCATGTTTACTACCCCAATTTTCAGGGTCTGCCCATTTCCAGGGGTATTCCTTCTCCCGTGGTAGGACAGAGCATGGAAATGACAGATAACTGTCTGAGTTGTGTACAGTGGGGAGGAGGAACATCTGTACCTTTGAGGTTTTGTTATATTTTAAAAAGTTCTTTCTTTCTTTCTTTCTTTTGGGCCTCCTTATCTCGAGAGACAATGGGTAAGCGCCTGGAGGTGGTCAGTGGTTTGTGAAGCAGCGCCTGGAGTGGCTATAAAGGCCAATTCTGGAGTGACAGGCTCTTCCACAGGTGCTGCAGAGAAATTTGTTTGTCGGGGCTGTTGCACGGTTGGCTCTCCCCTTGCGCCTCTGTCTTTTTTCCTGCCAACTACTAAGTCTCTTCGACTCGCCACAATTTAGCCCTGTCTTTATGGCTGCCCGCCAGCTCTGGCGAATGCTGGCAACTGACTCCCACGACTTGTGATCAATGTCACACGATTTCATGTCGCGTTTGCAGACGTCTTTATAGCGGAGACATGGACGGCCGGTGGGTCTGATATCAGTGGCGAGCTCGCTATACAATGTGTCTTTGGGGATCCTACCATCTTCCATGCGGCTCACATGGCCAAGCCATCTCAAGCGCCGCTGACTCAGTAGTGTGTATAAGCTGGGGGTGTTGGCCGCTTCAAGGACTTCTGTGTTGGAGATATAGTCCTGCCACCTGATGCCAAGTATTCTCCGAAGGCAGAATGGATGTACTTTAAAAAGTACATCTGCAAATACTGTATAGTCTACCCACTCACACATACTAGTTCTACTCACATTGCACTTTTTTCTTAATTGTTACACCTTATATTTCTTCGGTGCCTTTCTCATGGGGGTAGCTCTCAAACTAAGATCTGGTGGGTCTGGACCAGCTTGGAGTTGTGTTAGAGCTGCAAAATTGAGACATTAGGTTCCCAATCAACAGTTGGATTCAACAGAATTAGCATTCAAATCTAATGTCACCATAGAACAAGAAGGTAGGTGCTAATAATTACTGATAAGCTGCTTACAAACTCTTGCCTTGAGTAATCAGTGAATTTGTGAACTTGATTTTGTTACCTGTACTCTCTGGTTGTACTGCAGAGATGCCACAATTGGTTAGTTCCTCAGGCAAGAATGAGTACATTTTCTTAGATATTAATGCATCAGATGAAGGAAAAGAAATTGCATTTAAATAGCAGCTTATTACCTTGGACATTCCGAAGCAATTGACAGCCAATGAATTTCTTGAAGTGCTGTCATTCCTGCTTTTGAAGGCAAACGCAACAGCTAGTTTGTGCACAGCAAGGTTGCGTAAACAGCCAATTAAATGAGTAACCAGTTAATTTATTTTGGTGATGTTGCTTAAGGGAGAACAGTTGGCCAGAATACCAGGAGACCTCCCTGCCCCTCTTCCATTATTGCTACCTGATCCAAAATGTACTACCTCTGACGCTGCAGAACTCTCTCAGTGCTGCACCAAAGACCATTAGATGTGATGTTGAGACCAGGGTCCGATTGAAATCTTGTACTTAGAACTGCAATGCTTTCTGAAGAATAAAACACAGACACAGATTGCACTTAGTATTTGCAAAGGAAAGTCTGTAAAAGCTCTGCTTTTTATGTGCACTGAAGTAATTAATTTGTATGAGACTAATTGCTAAAATATCCCTTTAAATCAATGTCTCTCAAGTTCACTTTTTGTATTTATTTACTGTTTACTGTACTTATTCTAAATTCTCTCCTTTAATGAGTGTTCTTTCCCATTTTCTCTGCAGTTTCTCAGTACACTGTTTGCTCCATTAAACTTTGTGATGGAAAAGGTTGAAAGTATTTTACCTTCTAGCCTGTGGCATCAATTGACACGGATCTAAGAAGAAAGGAGCTGTGATAGACTGACTACCATGACACCTGTGCCAAGCTCACATCTAGCAGAGTGCAAAACAGCATGAAAAAGGGATGAAAATCTGTGACTTTAAGACACCATATGCTATGTTTTGTTCTTATGTGAACATGTTTTCTGTTGTACCAAACAAAGTTGTTGTTGTTCTATTTTATTATGTTGCTGTTAGCAAAATTCTACAAAAATAAACAAAAAAGCCCCCAAAAATAAAGTTTAAATTTTGTGTAATACAAGTGAAATGGCACAATTCTTTAACATTGTACTATGCAGTCTCTTTGTCCCATTTTTATTGTACTTTCACCCCTCTCACAGGCAGCAGCATTCCATTTCCTACCCGATGGGGAGGACAATCACTCCTGAGCCCTGCCAGCTCCAGTTTTTTTTAAATGAACTAATCGCTTGGGGGAGGTTATATTTTGGAGACTTTTAACATGTCAGTGCTGAGGAGTGAGAGTACTTTTAATTTCTGGCTTTTAGTGTCAACTATCACCATGGTCAAGTGCAAAATTAAACTCTCTCTGCTGCGCCTTAATCCCAATTTCAGCACACCATCCCTATTCACAATTCTGAATATCTCTATTACCATACCAGTGTTCTGAATGTTCCCTCTGAGTAAGACTGCATTTTGTTTTGTGCACCCTTGGTCACTAGAAACTGCAAGAATACCAAAGTAGCACCAATTCTAGTAGCACCTTAACAGCTGATAGCAATCTGGGCTGGATTTAAAAGACATTGTGCTAACTTATTGTGCCATTTACTCTACTGTAGAGTCATAGAATTATACAGCACAGAAACATTCCCTTCGGCCCATTGTGTCCATGCCGGCCATCAAGCACCTAACTATTCTAATCCCATTTTCCAGCACTTGGCCCGTAGCCTTGTATGCTATCGTGTTTCAAGTGCTCATCTAAACACATCTTAAATGTTGTAGGGGTTCCTGCCTCTACCACCCCTTCAGGCAGTGTGTTCCAGATTCCAACCACCCTCTGGGTGAAATTTCTTTTCCTCAAATCCCCTCTACCCGGGTTCGATTCTGGGTACTGCCTGTGCAGAGTTTGCAAGTTCTCCCTGTGACCGTGTGGGTTTTCGCCGGGTGCTCCGGTTTCCTCCCACAGCCAAAGACTTGCAGGTTGATAGGTAAATTGGCCATTGTAAATTGCCCCTACTATAGGTAGAAGGTAGGGATGTGAGAGGGTAATGGGATTAATGTAGGATTAGTATAAATGGGTGGTTGATGGTTGGCACAGATTCGGTGGGCTGAAGGGCCTGTTTCAGTGCTGTATCTCTAATAAAAAACAAACCTCCTGCCCCTTACCTTAAATCTATGCCCCCTGGTTATTGACACCTCCGCTAAGGGAAAAAGTTTCTTCCTGTCCACCCTACCTATGCCCCTCATAATTTTGTATACCTGAATCAAGTCCCCCCTCAGCCTTCTCTGCTCCAAGGAAAACAACCCTAGCCTACTCAGTCTCTCTTCATAGATGAAATGCTCCAGCCCAGGCAACATCTTGGTGAATCTCTCTGCACCCTCTGCAGTGCAATCACATCCTTCCTATTGTGTGGCGACCAGAACTGTACACAATACTCCAGCTGTGGCCTAACTAGCATTTATACAGCTCCATCATAACCTCCCTGCTCTTACATTTTATGCCTCAGCTAACAAAGGCAAGTTTCCCATATGCCTTCCTAACCACCTTGTCTACCTGTGCAGCTGCTTTCAGTGATATAGGGACAAGTACACCAAGATCCCTCGGACCCTCTGTACTTCCTAGGGACCTACCATCCATTGTATATTCCCGTGCCTTGTTAGTCCTCCCAAAATGCATCACCTCACACTTCTCAGGATTAAATTCCATTTTCCACTGCTCCGCCCATTTTACCAGCCCATCTATATCGTCATGTAATCTAAGGTCTACCTCCTCACTATTTACGACACCACCAATTTTCCTGTCATCTGTGAACTTACTGATCATACCTCCTATATTCATGTCTAAATCATTAATATACACGACAAACAGTAAGGGTCCCAGCACCGATCCCTGAGCTACACCTCTGGTTACAGGCTTCCAATCACAAAAACAACCCTCGACCATTGCCCTCTGCCTCCTGCCACTAAGCCAATTTTGGATTCAGTTTGCCAAATTGCCCTCGATCCCATGGGCTATTACCATCTTGACCAATCTTCCATGCAGGATCTTATCAAAAGCCATACTGAAGTCCATGTAGACTACATCAACTGCTTTACCCTCATTTACACATCTAGTCACCACCTCGAAAAATTCAATCAACTTAGTTAGACACGATCTCCCCTTGACAAAGCCATGCTGACTATCCCTGATTAATCCCTGCCTCTGCAAGTGGAGAGTAATCCTATCTCTCAGAATTTTTTCCAGTAGTTTCCCTACCACTGATGTTAGACTCACTGGCCTGTAATTACCTGGTTTATCCCTACTACCCTTCTTGAATACCATATTCGCTATCCTCCAGTCCTCTGGCACCTCTCCTGTGGCCAGAGAGGATTTGAAAATTTGTGTCAGAACCCCTGCAATCTCCTCCCTTGCCTCACATAGCAGCCTGGGATACATCTCATTTGGGCCTGGGGATTTATCCACTTTTAAGCCTGCTAAAACTGCTAATACCTCCTCCCTTTCAATGCTAATTTGTTCAAGTATATCACAATCTCCCTCCCTGATCTCTACACCTACATCATCTTTCTCCATAGTGAAAGATGAAAAGTAATCATTTAAAACCTCACCTATGTCTTCTGGCTCCATACACAGATTGCCACTTTGGTCCCTACTGGGCTCTACTCTTTCCCTGGTTATCCTCTTGCCCTTAATATACTTATAGAACGCCTTGAGATTCTCCTTTATCTTGCCCGCCAGTGTTTTTTTCATGCCCCCTCTTTGCTCACCTAATTACTTTTTAAGTATCCCCCCTACACTTTTTATACTCCTCCAGGGCCTTTGCTGTTTTCAGCCCTCTGAATCTGCCATAAGCCTCCTTTTTTTCCGTTCTTTGCGGGAACATGTTGGCCCTGAACTCTCACTATTGCCTTTTTGAATGACTCCCACTGGTTTGATGTAGACTTTCCTACAAGTAGCTGCTCCCAGTCCACTTCGGCCAGATCCTGTTTTATCATATTGAAATCGGCCGTGCCCTAATTCAGCATCTTTATTTCCAGTCCATCTTTGTCCTTTTCCATAACTACCTTAAATCTTACAGTTATGGTCACTATCTCCGAAATGCTCCCCCACTGACACTTCTACCACTTGTCTGGCTTCATTCCCTAGGATTAGGTCCAGTACCGCCTCTTGTAGGATTTTCGATGTGCTGGCTCAAAAAGCTCTCCTGGATGCACTGTAAGAATTCCACCCCCTTTAAGCCTTTTGCACTAAGACTATCCCAGTTAATATTAGGGAAGTTGAAATCCCCTACTATTATTACCCTATTATTTTTACACCTCTCTGAGATTTGCCTACATATCTGCTGCTCTATCTCCCCCTGACTGGAGGCCTGTAGTACACTCTCAACAAAGTGATTGCCCCCTTTTTGTTTTTAAGTTCTACGCATATGGCCTCATTTGAGGAACTTTCTAAGATATCATTCCCTCATTAATGCAGTAATTGACTCCTTAAGAGTGCAATGCTACCTCCTCGTTTACATCCCCACCCCCCACCACCTCCACCTTGTCACGCCTGAAGATTCTATACCCTGGAATATTGAGCTGCCAGTCTTGCCCTTCCCTCAACTATGTCTCTGTGATAGTAATAATATCATGACAACACAACAAATATACCATGATAATACTTTTGTTCAAGTTGCTAGAAGTTGTGAAGAGTGAGTCAGAGTGTTTTGCCCAAGCCTTCAATTATTTTCTTCATTCCACTGGAAAACAGTCCAATCTCTGCTCCTTTGTAGCAGAGCTGAGACCAATAATTCCTTGGTGAGCCTCATGATAAATCTTTGTCTTATTCCTTTAGTGCAGTATCAAAACAATGGGCTAGTGTGTCATTTACAGATAATGTAATTTTAAACACTAACCTTCTGTGAATATTTTGAATGGAGTCCTTATTGTGAATGTGGGTGGACATATATGAAATTTATTTAGGGTCATTTGAACAAAGAACTTGCATTTACATAATGGCCTTCACATTCTTAGGACATCCCAAATCACTCCACAGATAATGATTCCTATTAAAGTGTAACCTCTGCTTTGTAGGCAAACATGGCATTCAGCAAGGCCCTACAAGCGCAAATGAGATAAATGACCAATTAATCTGTTTTGGTGATGTCGATTGAGGCATTACTATTGGCCAGAACACTGGGGAAAGTCCTTACTCTTTGAAAAATGATGTGGGATCTTTTGCATCAACTTGACTAAGCAGATATGGCCCTGGTTTTAATGTTTCATGTGAAAGACATGTCTGTGAGATAGCATTGTTATTTAATTATTAAAAGCATCAGGTCATCATTAAAACTTTTATCAGTGGCCAAGAGCTGAAACTAAGATTTGTAACATCATAAAAACATTTTGAAAACTGTATTTCACAATAATATGATTAGATTTACCTTTATAATTTAAAAAAAATGGTAATCTGTAGAATAAAAGCAAAATACTGCAGATGCTGGAAATCTGAAACAAAAACAAGAAATGCTGGATTCACTCAGCAGGTCTGGCAGCATCTGTGGAAAGAGAAGCAGAGTTAACGTTTCGGGTCAGTGACCCTTCTTCGGAACTCCGTATCTGTAGAATGTTCTTGCTGAACATGCGGTTAGGAAATCAGGTGTTAATATTTTTGTTCAATAGTGTTCATTGTGGGAGTAGAAAGAGGATAAACAATATTGAGCTTTAAAAAAAATTCTTTCATGGGTTGTGAGTGTCGCTGGCTAGGACAGCATTTATTGCCCATCCCTAATTGCCCTTGAGAAGGTGGTGGTGAGCTGCCTTCTTGAACTGCTGCAGTCCATCTGGTGCTGGTACACACACAGTGCTGTTAAGGAGGGAGTTCCAGCATTTTGATCCAGCAATAGTGAAGGAATGGTGATACAGTTCCAAGTCAGGATGGTGTGTGACCATGTGTCTGCTGAGCTTGTCTTTCAAGGTGGAAGAGTTTGCAGGTTTGAAAGATGCTGTCGAAGGAGGCATGGTGAGTTGCTGCAGTACACCTTGTATATGATACACACTGCTGCCACTGTTTGTTGGTGGTGGAGGGAGTGAATGTTTGTTGATGGGGTGCCAATCAAGCGGGCTGCTTTGCCCTGGATGGTGTCGAGCTTCCTGAGTGTTGTTGGAGCTGCACACATCCAGGCAAGTGGAGAGTATTCCATCACACTCCTGACTTGTGCCTTGTTGATGATGGACAGGCTTTGGGGAGTCAGGAGGTGCATTACTTGCTGCAGAATTCCCAGTCTATGACCTGCTCTTGTAGCCATGGTATTTATCTGGCTGCTCAAATTCAGTTTCTGGTCAATGGTAACTCCCAGAATGTTGTTAGTGGGGGATTCAGCAACGGTAATGCCATTGAATGTCGTGGGGAGATGGTTAGATTCTCTCTTGTTGGAGATGGTTATTGCCTGGCACTTGTGTGGCGCAAATGTTATTGAGTGCAGGCACAGGAGGAGTCATGCTTTCATAATATCATTACTATGATACGTTTATCAGTAAAACGCAGCACAAAAATTCATTCTATCGGCTTTTTTGTCATACATTGTGTACTGAAGAAGAGAAGATATTCATTATGGCTGTTGTGATGCTTAAGACCCAAGATGTTGCCGTCAAGTAAACAGATTTTACCTGAAGAAAGCTCACCCAACCACTGGTTTGTGTTGGTGGTGTGGGTCCAGTATATGTTGAGGTATTTGGATTCTTTTTATCAAACTGGTGCCTCTGAAGTAATTTACCAGATTTTGAAGGTGGCATAAGAATTTTAGTAGGTGTTCCTGCACAATGCAGAATTCAAAATCATAAATTGTCACAAAGTGTTACATATTTTTTAAAAAATATGAACATAAGACCATAAATAGGAGCAGGAGTAGGCAATTTGGTCCCTTGAGCCTGTTCTGCCATTCAATAAGATTATGTCTGATCTTTGAACTTAATTCCACTTTCCTGCTCGATCCCCATATCCTCTGTTTCCTCTAGAGTCCAAAAGTCTATTGATCTCAGCCTTGAATATACTCACCAGCTGAGCATCCACAGCACTCTGGGGGAGAGAATTCCAAAGATTCACAACCCTCTGAGTGAAGAAATTTCTCATCTCAGTCTTAAATGATCGAACTCTTATCCAAAGACTATAGCGCCTAGCTCTAGACTCTCCAGCCAGGGGAAACAACCTCTTATCATCTACTCTGTCAATCCTGCATGTTTACTTCCTAGAACTGTCAGATAAAATAAAAAATTGTTAACATTTATATTTGAAAGAGCATGAGGCACGTTTCAGGAAATAAGCCATATATAAATTACTTTTAATTTTCGCTCAAGGGTGATTTCATCAACAATTCTTAAGCTTAATTGGAACAAAACTCAACATTGCAGTGTCATTACTGAAATTGTAACAATACGAAAACACAATTAGTTTTTGACTTGATCTTATGATTAAATTACTTACCCATATAAGGGCTACAATTTCAAAGAATATTTTATATAAGTGTGATTGCAGTTTCTGCTGCACAATGAACCATTCTCATCTCCATGGTAATGCAAGTGTCTTGTTACTACAGTAGAAATTAATCTTTTGTGTGGTGAACTGTATAATTATGTAACTATCCTTTACTTTTGCAATCTCCCTGCACATTTGCCAAAGTTTAACTTTTCCCAGTTCAAAATGTTTCAGTTGAAAGAATTGCCCCAAAATGGAGTACTGGACATTGGAGGAAGAATTTGGGGTGTCAATACAGGTGGGCATGCATCATTTAAACTATAACTGCCGAACCCTCCTTGTAGTGTGATTACACGTGCTTTTAGAAGGTGGAGTGGAAATGGCTGGAAAGTAGTTTCACTCATTTAAGGTATTTTGAAGAGCTATTAATGAAGTATTTCTACCAGCTCAGCCATCAATTTCTGTGTTAGTTTTAAAGTACTCAAAGCCATTACTTAATTTCTGTGAATAATGGGGATGAATTATTGTGGGGCCCTTGTGCTCATCCACTGTAACTCAAGGGCAAAGAGCTGAGGAAATCCTGGAACATGGTGGGTGCCCCCTCCCCCCAACCCCCGGCAGATATTCAACCTCAATGACTCAAAATAGATGTATGTAAATATACAATTTTTTTAAAGTGCAAAACTCTTGTCTATGTCTTCACCTAAACATCAGAAATGTCTAATTTGATTTACAGCCAGAAAGATCATGCTGGGCAGTGATTTGATCAGCAAGTGATTATATTGCCAGGCAGAAATTTGATCTATACC
This sequence comes from Heterodontus francisci, assembly GCF_036365525.1. Lineage (NCBI taxonomy): Eukaryota > Metazoa > Chordata > Chondrichthyes > Heterodontiformes > Heterodontidae > Heterodontus > Heterodontus francisci. The sequence goes on along the minus strand of NC_090388.1, from coordinate 36,338,959 downwards.
AGCAATCGATTAAAGCAGGAGGTACTGTCTGGAAACTAGGTGGTTTGCAGCAGGGAGGGAATCGAAATCAGTGCATAACACCAGCATTCTTTGTTTACGCTCCTTGGACTGGACAATTACAGAGCAACATTCATAGAATCCTTGGAAAGGTTAATTTATTTCACACTGCTTCTAAATCACTATCCCCAGCTCAGGGAAATGAACATAAAATAGACAAGTTTTTATAAACCTTATATAAAGCAAAAGATTTCAGCTCCATACAACCATGACATTTCAGAAAGCAATGAATACCTAAGACACAAGGCTAAGTCAGAATGGGTAGTGTGCAAGTATAAACCATCAGTAAAGATGTAAGTCTCTCCATCAGAAAAACACTTAGCCACTTATTCGTTATTAGCATGTGTTACTGGCAAAGGCAGAATTTATTGACCAGCTCTTGAGAAGGTGGTGGTGAGCCACATTCTTGAACCGCTGCAGTCCATGTAGTGTAGGTACACCCACTGTGCTGTTAGGGAGGGAGTTCCGGGATTTTGACCCAGCAACAGTGAAGGGACAGCAATATAGTTCCAAGTCAGGATGGTGTGTGGAGGGGAACTTCCAGGTGGCGGTGTTCCCATGTGTCTGCGGCCCTTTTGCTTCTAGGCGGCAGAGGTTGCAGATTTGGAAAGTGCTGTCGAAGGAGCTTTGGCGAGTCGCTGCAGTGCATCTTGTAGATGGTAGACCAGTGTTGTCCAATATACAGCCCGTGGGCCAGGATCCAGCCTGCCAAAGATTTCCATCCGGCCCGCAGATGTATTTCAGAGAAGAGAAAGTTCCCATTGGCTTCTTCTTCCAGACCAGAAATCACAAGTCAGTTTCACAGCTGACAGGTGCTGGGAGTGGGAACGGCGGTTTCCAAACTTCGGAAAGATTCTGGGTTTTGCAGCGGGCTTTTAAAAAAAAATCGGAACATGTCAGAAAACCCTGAATCTGTCCAATTTTCGGAAGTGCTGTCTCTGCTTTAAGCACCCGTCAGCTGTGAAACTGACGTGCGATTTTTTAAAAAAACGACCAACCACAAAGCTGCTCTGCTGAGTGTTCTCGCACTCTGCAACTGTCGGGGAGCAAGAGGTGGGGTTGGTGTTGGCGGGTTGAGAGAGACAGAGAGAGGGGGGGGGCAGACCGACAGAGGGGACAAGAGGGGGGCGCAGAGTGGGTTGGCACAGAGTGAGGGGAACACAGCAGGGGGGACATGGAGAAGGAGGGAGGGAGAGAGAGGGATCAAGATCACACCTGACAGATGGACATTTATTTGGAATACTCTGCATTGCTACAACAAGTGTATTGGCAAACATTGACGACTTGTGCAAGCAAAAAAAATGCCAGGTATCTCACTAAATCGGTCCCCAACATATTGGCGAGAAAGAAAGTCAAACTAAACTTCTCGTTTAAAGCTTCTTCACAAAAATGCATATTTGTTGTTGTTTTGATTAATAGATACATTTTTACTGCCTTTATCTTTCTAAAATTGTCTTACCAGCCCCCTATGTAAGACAAAATTGTAATGTGGCTCCCCCCTGCAATAAGGTTGGACAACCCTGTGGTACACACTGCTGCCACTGTGTGCCAGTGGTGGAGGGAGTGAATGCTTCAGGTGGTGAAAGGGGTGCTGCTAAATGGGCTGCTTTGACTTGGATGGTGTTGAGCTTCTGAGTGACGTTGGAGCTACACTCATTCAGAAGAGTGGAGAGTATTCCATTACACACCTGACTGGTGCTTTGTAGATGGTGGACCAGGCTTTGGGGAGTCAGGAGGTGAATTACTGGACACAGAATTCCCAGCCTCTAACCTGCTTTTGTAGCCACAGTACTTATATGGCTGGTCTAGTTAGGTTTCTAGTCAATGCTGACTGCCAGGATGTTGGAAGAACATAATAAGCATGTAATGAGAAAGGTTTCAGCTCATCAAGCCCACTCCTTTTATAGACCATGTACAATCTGCCATGGACTTTACCTAACTATTTAATCTCGAGGGAAGGTTCTCCATACCTACTCCCTGACCTTGAAGGTAAGTACTGGCCAACTGTTTCCCCTGAAGAAATAAGAGTGAATTGGCTAAGCTGCTTGGACCTTTGAGCGCAGTTTATTCCTCTTCTAGCGTAGAGAAGAAAACAAATGAAAAGAAGTTAGGAGCATTAGCCAGGTTTGGTATCCAGTTTACTGTGCAGGCCCTGACTCCAGAGACAGAAGCAATCCATACACACAGCCACTCTCTGGTTGCAAGTGGGTGTGTAAGTAATTTTGTTCTCCAGCCACACTCAGATTTTGAGGTGGATGTACAAAATAAAATGAAATGAATGGGATTGTGCAGCAATAACCTGTGTTAGTCCAATGCTTGGATCAGTAAGTACAGTGAAGTTTTTTTTTAAAGAAGTATGGTTACACTGTAAATTGATCAGTCTAAGCCCATCTTGCAAAGCAGTTAATGTCAGCATGATATCTGACACCAGAAATCATACCTTTTCCAAACAGAAGATCAGAGTTTATTTTAATCTTTAGAAGAACACTGTTATATATTTATATTATAAGGCAAATAGTTCAAATGACAAAAAGACAAGTTTTTCTCTTGCAGTTAATAACATCACCTGACCTGCTGATTCTGATTATTTTCTAGTAAATTGTGCCATCCATCCTTTTTTCTCTATCCAATCACTCCATATACGTTGATGTGCGATCCCTCATATTTAAAAGCTCTCCTTGTAATGTTTTGTGTGGCCATGAAATGGTCCAAAAAAACAGGTTATTAGGTTTAACAACAGTTGTCTCATAGGATAATACTTTTATATTATATGAATATTGTGTAACAAGCTATTTTTAATTTCTAAAATCCAAAAACATTTATGGCATTTTACATTACAATATTCAACACTTATAGGGCATTGTTGTGGAGATACAGAAGTAGGGCGGCACAGTAGTGCAGTGGTTAGCACCGCAGCCTCACAGCTCCAGCGACCCGGGTTCAGTTCTGGGTACTGCCTGTGCGGAGTTTGCAAGTTCTCCCTGTGACCGCGTGGGTTTCTGCCGGGTGCTCCGGTTTCCTCCCACAGCCAAAGACTTGCAGGTTGATAGGTAAATTGGCCATTGTAAATTGCCCCTAGTGTAGGTAGGTGGTAGGAGAATGGTGGGGATGTGGTAGGGAATATGGGATTAATGTAGGATTAGCATAAATGGGTGGTTGCTGGTCGGCACAGACTCAGTGGGCAGAAGGGCCTGTTTCAGTGCTGTATCTCTAAATAAATAAATAAATACATAGTTCAATAAACTATAGCACTTGGGTTACAGCTCTAAGATACTGTGCTGTGGATTTGCATGTACATATCAGTGGAGATCAGGAAAGGACATTATATAAAATAACTCATATGGATTATCAAAAAAGATAGCTGAAAGTATAGTAAACTTGACTTTTATGTAAACTGACATGTTGGAATTAGATTCCAATCCAGATAAAGATATGTATAAAACACAACTCATTGCATTATCTTTTACCAGATGAATAGTGTATAAGTTACAGTGAAAGAAGTGACCATGTGAGAATTCTGGACCAGAAGCACAGAGTAATTAAAGGGTAGCAAGCTTAACTTCCACCTTTATTTACAGTTATGCAGGAAGGCAGTTCAAATCCTGATGATGATTATATCACATATAATGCATCTCATTGCATTTTCATAGCTCAAATAAATAAGTAACAGTTAAGGCAGACCAAGTAACTTAGCAACCCAAATAAATCTGAAGTAAGGAAGGCACATTGGTTGAAAATATATCAATCTTGCCATCCCATTTATAGGTGAGCAGGAATCAAGTTGACAGCATGTAGGATTGTTTACACAAAGTGCAGAATGGGCCATATTTTCATGTTCCAAAGAAGCAAAGTATAAATTTCAATGTACTGTGAAGAGAGTGGAGATGATAGCCCAAAGCAAGCAAGGCAAGTTAGTTTTTCAACCCTGTGGGTGTATAATGCTGCTCCATTTTGTTCTTTATTGGGTCCCCTGCTCACTGCAACAGAGGCTTGCTTCTCCCTAAAATAGGAGGTTCTTGCCTACATCTTTCCCCTCTCCTTTGTCCTCTCCGTCCTTGTCTCTGCTCCCTAATCCTTCCACTTTACTCAGGAACGTGCTTCTTACATCTCTTTGAAAATATGCCTGTAACTGGGCTAATGAACCAGTCTAGGAGAATTGAGTATAAATGGACAGTTTCCATTTCAGACTGCCCATAACCTATCAATCATTCTGGTGTAAAATAAGAAGAAAATCTATGTTATCACTAAAGACTCACCTATCAGTGGTTACGCTTAGGAAGAAAATAGTTAACAACTACATGAAAGTTTTTTATATTAAGATATTTAACTTTAGTTCCGTTCACTTGTGAAATTGAACTCGAGGTCAATCTCGGACTTACATTGCTCCTGTATGTCATTGCAACAGGAAGTTTATGAAAGTCAGTTTCATTTATAAATCTTAGAGTTTAGCAGGTATATTTTAGAAAGGCTGCTGTAATTGCTTGAGGACTGAATATACCTTTTTTCACATTCTTGTATCATTGGTAATTTGCTATGTTTGTGTAATTATCTTACTTGTGAATAAACCTGATTGCTAGTTGTGACTGGGCCATAATCATCTGACCTTATGGTATTTTCTACCTTTCTGAAAAGACAGGAGGACATGGTTGGCATCCCAGGTAATCTCCAGTACAATATTTCATATTTAGGGAGTAATTGTTAGTCATAGCATGATATCCTATTTGCTGCATGCATAAAGGCACAACTTTCAGTTTTAGGAGACTCGACTGCTTATATAAACTGTCTCATGTTAAAAGCGTTAAGAGATCAGTGTGGTAATCTATGTGTGGAGCCACGGGAAATGGGCGAGGTCTTAAATGAATATTTCTCGTCTGTATTTACCGTGGAGAAGGTCATGGAAGCTAGTGAGATCAAAGGAGGGAACACCGATATCCTGGAGCATATCAACATTACAAAGGAGGATGTGTTGGAGGTTTTGAAGCGCATTGAGGTGGATAAATCCCCAGGGCCAGACCAGTTGTATCCTAGGATGCTATGGGAAGCAAGGGAGGAGATTGCTGGGGCCCTGGCAGAGATTTTTGTATCATCGTTAGCCACGGGTGAGGTACCAGAAGACTGGAGGATAGCTAATGTTGTGCCTTTATTTAAGAAGGGCAGCAGGGATAAGCCAGGGAACTGCAGGCCGGTGAGCCTTACATCAGTGGTGGGAAAGTTATTGGAAGGGATTCTTAGAGACAGGATTTATATGCATCTGGAAAGGCAAGGTCTGATTAGGGATAGTCATCATGGCTTTGTGCAAGGGAAATCATGTCTCACGAATTTGATTGAGTTTTTTGAGGAGGTAACCAAGAGGATTGACGAGGGCAGAGTGATGGATGTTGTCTACATGGACTTTAGCAAGGCCTTTGACAAGGTCCCGCATAGTAGGCTGGTCCAGAAGGTTCGAACACATAGGATCCAGGGTGAGCTAGCCAATTGGATACAAAATTAGCTTGGTGATAAGAGGCAGAGGGTGGTAGTGGAGGGTTGTTTTTCAGATTGGAGGCCGGTGACCAGTGATGTGCCACAGGGATCTGTGCTACGCCCTCTGTTGTTTGTCATATATATTAATGACTTAGATGTGAATGTAGGGGGCATGATTAGTAAGTTTGCAGATGACACCAAAATTGTTGGTATAGTGGACAGTGAACAGGATATAGATCAACTGGGAAAGTGGGCAAGGGATTGGCAAATGGAATTTAACGCAGACAAGTGCGAGGTGATGCATTTTGGGAAGTTAAACCAGGGCAGGACATATACAGTGAATGGCAGGGCCCTGGGGAGTGTTGTTGAGCAGAGAGACCTTGGGGTGCAAGTACATAGTTCCCTCAAAGTGGCAACACAGGTAGACAGGGTGGTGAAGAAGACGTATGGCATGCTTGCCTTCATCAGCCGAGGCATTGAGTACAAGAGTTGGGACGTCATGTTACAGTTGTACATAACGTTGGTTAGGCTGGATTTGGAGTACTGTGTGCAGTTCTGGTCGCTGCACTACAGGAAAGATGTGATTAAGCTAGAGAGGGTGCAGAAAAGATTCACAAGGATGTTGCCTGGTATGGAGGGCTTGAGTTATAAAGAGAGATTGGAAAGGCTGGGTCTGTTTTCCCTGGAGCGAAGGAGGCTGAGAGGGGACATGATAGAGGTATATAAAATTATGAGAGGCATAGATAGGGTAGATAACCAGAGTCTGTTTCCCATGGTAGGGGTGACTAAGACTAGAGGGCATGGATTTAAGGTGAGAGGGAGGAGGTTTAAAGGGGATCAAAGGGGTAAATTTTTCATACAAAGAATAGCGGGTATCTGGAATGAGCTGCCAGAGGAAGTGGTGGAGGCAGGAACAGTAGCAACATTTAAGAGGCATCTGGACAGGTACTTGAATGAGCAAAGGCATAGAGGGATATGGAATTAATGCAGGCAGGTGGGATTAGTATAGATAGGCATTATGGTCGGCATGGACGCAGTGGGCCGAAGGTCCTGTTTCTATGCTGTACGATGCTATGAGAAAGCCTAAACTACAATAATTGGTGCTGGATAAAGTGAACTAGACATCTTACTGACCTCAATGTTATTTTCAAGTTTAAATGAAGCACATTCCCACGAAATAAACAGCACCAGAAGACATGGACCGAGAAGTGCATTTGGCTTATTTTGTGGGGCAAGAATACTCTCCAGGCTGCACAAAAATAATGTGGGATTCTGTGCATGAATTGATTTTCTAGACCCCATTCCTTTCTCCACAGAGGGGCATCGACATTGATAGCACCATTTATGTTACCAATTTTTGTTGATTAATATTTTAAGGTTACTTTTAATTAGTTTTAAGAATTATGGAAAATTAGACCTATGCTTACTGCAAGTGTGGTGTATAATGGGTTACAGCAAAAGGTTAACTCTTAATTTTCAAGACCACCAATATTGAAACCTGCTGAGCTTAACAAAAAGTTCAGTACTCAGTCTTTGAGGCCCGCCCTTTGCTGACCCTCACACTCCACATGATCTTAATTGTTTCTCTGTGTTAAACCACACACTAAGAATTAATACAACTCTATATGGACAGATGGGGTTTCCTCCACTATTATCCCATGGCACTAGAAACGAATGGAAGGTGCAAATGACCACCTCCAGCTGTGCAGCAGCTGACAAAATCATCTTGACCATCAAGAAGCTTTGCAGAGCTCTCCTCAACTTTGGATGTTGCATTTATGGAACCATTATTTATGCAGTTTAAGCCATAATTAGGGCATCTTTTTAATTGTTTTAATCTAACGTGGAAGTTTTCATGCCTATCAGTAAGTATGTTAACTATAAAGTCCAATCTAACAGACTTTGCTTTTGTGTAAATTAGAACAAGGAAATATAAAGTTGAGATATGGGCATATGTACATTTTATTTTGATATAAATATCTTAGCTTTTTAAAATAAGTTTTCATCCACAATGAGGATACTCACCATGAACAAAACATTAATAAATAAAATCAGAAAATGCTGGAAATACTCAGCCAGTCTGGCAGCATCTGTGGAGAGAGAAACAGAGTTAACGTTCCAGGTTGATGAGTATTTCCAGCATTTTCTGTTTTTATTTCAGAGTTCCAGGATCTGCAGTACTTTGCTTAGGTACACAACATTGTTCTATACACTCAAATTATGAAATTGGAGCTTGCCAATGAGTGAAGAGCCTGGTGAGAGGAGAATTAATATTCAATTATGGATAAGCAAGGGGTAAATAGGCACAATTCTCCAGAAAGTTTGGGAATAGTCATGTTGGAAATATTGTAATTGTCTCATAGTTAGTACACACATGATCACAAACCTATATAAAATACCCTCCTAATGATTTTCTATCCCATTTATGTTACAACCCCACCTTTGGACTCATTGTTGCAGTATAAGTGAGTAAGTATCCATGTCCCTATAGGCCCGAGACACATTTTGAGAAGTAATTTTGCCACCTGACTTTGGAGGCAAAATATAAAGGAAGAATTCGGCATCAAATCTCCCATGTTTTTTCATTTGCAGGCACACAAGTCAACAATGCTGTTTTAACATTGTTGAGCTGCATCTGTACATTTGGAAAGATTACAAAAATAACTTCATAATAACTGCATATGCACAAAATTGCACAAGGCAGCATAATCATGGCAAGCCATTACCTACATGTGTGCATTTCAGCAATGAGCTTGTGAAGAGAGATTAGGCACACCCATCTGACAATGCAGATGTACATACAACCACCATATAGTCTTTTGAAATGGTAATCTGTTTTCCAGAATTGTGGGAAAAGGCCTGAAAAATAATCAAAATTAATATATTCTTTGCAAAGTCTTCAACAAAAAGGTCAAAAATTATATTTTCACAAAATAAGAAAATGGTTAGTGATTAACTAACTAGCAATTAGTTTGGTAGAAATATTCTGAACACTGCTTGAAGTACACCTGGAAAGTAATGTCAGTTCAAACATCCACTATAGATTTAATTCCTGAATCTCACTAAGACAGCAAGTGGAGGATTCAACGTAGGTCCAACCAGCAACATGCAGAGGACAGTATCTACTAGTAGTATATACTAGTGCAGTCTATAGATTGATGGAAGAGTTAATCTGCTTGAATGGTTAATCTGGTTGAGAGAGCGATTAATAAAGTATACAGTATCCTGGGTTTTATTAATAGGGGCATAGAGTACAAGAGCAAGGAAGTTATGTTGAAATTGTATAAGACACTAGTTCGGCCTCAACTGGAGTCTTGCATCCAATTCTGGGCACCACACTTGAGGAAAGATGTGAGGGCCTTGGTGAAAGTACAGAAAAGGTTTGTGAGAATGGTTCCAGGGATGAGGAATTTCAGTTATGAAGATAGATTGGAGAAGTTAGGACTGTTTTCCTTGGAGAAGAGAAAGCTGAGAGGTGATTTGATAGAGGTATTCAAAATCATGAGAGGTCTGGACAAAATAGATAGAGAGAAACTGTTCCCACTCGTGAAAGGATCAAAAACGAGAGGGCACAGATTTAAAGTATTTGGTAAGAGAAGCAAAAGTGACATGAGGAAAAACTTTTTCACTCAGCGAGTGGTTAAGGTCTGGAAATGCACTGCCTGACAATGTGGTGGAGGCAGGTTCAACTGAAGCATTCAAAAGGGAATTAGACAGTTGTATGAAAAGGAAGAACATGCAGGGTTATGGGGAAAAGGCAGGAGAATGGAACTGAGGGAGTTGGTCTTTCAGAGAGCTGGTGTGGACATGATGGGCCGAATGGCCTCTTTCTGCACTGTAACGATTCTGTAATTCTGTTCTGTGACTAATCCCCTAGCATAGTTTTGGAACCAGATTTCAACCTGCTGGTGACTCGTTTACAGCAACATCATAGGAGCAGACCAAGAAATAGGAGAAAAGAGATAAATCATTGACATTAAAGATTTCCTTTAAAAGCTGGTCAGTACTGCTAGAAGTGGATGGAAATGCATATCTACCTATACAGCTGCGCTGTGCTTCTTTTAACTCTACGTTACTGATTCCCTCCCTCCCCACTCTCATTGAAGAGCACTTCCATTTGTTTGTCACAACCCAATTATATTACCCTGGCTAAATTCAGTTCATTGTGCTGTTTGTTCATACTGGCAGCATGAAATGATTTTGCCACTGTAAATGTTTCAGAGGTTGTACGGATGGAATTCAGAAGTGAAAGACACATTGAGCTAGGTTTCTTATTTCAAACAAATATTCCTGGGTATTAATATCAATAGTGATCTGATCTCCACAGGAAGACAGGAATCATTCATCATCTTTAACTTTTCCCTTTAACTGCATCATTTAGGGCATTCTCTATTTTGAAAGAAATAGTTATTTGAGCTTTCAGCATTAATGAAGACAAGTAGCTTTATGAGGTAAGAGTTATGTTCATCTTTTTTGATGCCTGCTGAGTCTTTGATATCAATAGACAGTCGGAAATATTAGTGGGTCAAACAATGAGCAACACCAATGCACAAACATTTCTTAGTATATCATAACAGGAGTAATGTGGAAAACTGTGGTTTAAAGAAAGTATTTTGCCCATTCTTCTGGTAAATCCAGTTTTAATCCAAATTTTCAAGAATACTGCAAAAATTCAGTAATCTAAATTATTTTTATGCTTGACTCAGTGGTGGTACTCTTGCCACTGCATCAAAAGGCCATGAATTCAAACCCTAGTTCAGCACTTGAGCTTATAATCTAAACACACTTCAATACAGTACTGAAGAAATACTGCATTGACAGAGGTGCCAAATTTGGGATGAGACATAAGAATAAGGCCACCATGCTACATATGAACATACATACGAATTAGGAGCAGGAGTAGGACACTCAGCCCCTCGAGCTTGCTCTGCATTCAATAAGATCATGGCTAATCATGGTACTATTTGAAGAAGAACACGTCCTGTGAAGTGAAGTCATTACAGGAGGTTCTCTGGCTATGATACAGGTAAGAGTGCAACCAGCTGAGGCAGTTCCATATAGCTGGACAACAGCAGATAGGCGTTGGAAGAGAATGGTATGGTTACCCATGTCAAAGGCTGCAGAAAGATCAAGAAGAATGAAGAGGGGTAATGCACCACGGTGATGGTCACAACATATGTTATTTGTGACTTTGATTAAGGGGGGTGGAAACCTGATTTGAAAGGGTCAAGCTGGACTTGCTGGAAAGGTGGACATATATTTGAGAGGTGACAGTATACATTCAAAGACTTTGGAGAGGAAAAAGTGTGGGCATAGTTTGCAAGGACATAGGGATCAAGAATGTTTTTTTGCGGAGGGGGTGATGATGGTAGATTTGAAAAGGAGAGGGACGGTACCTGAGAAGATTGGGAACTGTTTACAATGACAACATGAGGTCCAAGAAGGGAAGTTGGGTGGTCAGCAATTAAGTAAGAATGGGGTCAGGAGAGCAGGAGATGGGTTTCATGGATAACTTGAGCTCTGAGAGGGTACAATGGAAATAGAAGAGAAATTAGGGAAAGATGTAAGTTCGGAGCTAGGCAGGGGATAACCTTGGTGGAATCTAGGCTTGATTGGCAAGGGGAAGGGGAGTTGCGGCAAAGGCAGCTGAATGGATGGTCTCAATCTTAGTGACAAAGAAACCCTTGGACATAAGGGAGCAAAGAAAGGGGTTGTATCAGGAGGGGTGACTTCGGTGGGAGAGAGCAGAGGCTTATGCAGCCCAGGGGCATCAAACTGAGGAGATGAGGGAGTGATTAGAGCAGATCGACAGCTGCAGAAGTCTCCTGGTGAATGTATGCTCAAGGGCTAGATAGGTCAAAGGTTGAAAATGCCATTGTCAGTGACCTGAGCAGAAGTTTTTTCTAGAAGTGGACACAGAAGGAAGTTGGTTGGATAGAGGATTTGAGTGATAAGGGTTGCCAGGAAGTGCTTTTCGCAGGCCATGTGTTTGATTGATACCCCAAAAATGACATTGTTTATCTAGGGTTATGTTTAATGATCAGGACACCTCCCCCCCCCCACCCCCCCACCCCTCCTCAACAAGGGAAATTCATGACAGAACACAGGAAAATACTAACAAATATATAAATATTCCATTCATAATGTATACTGAATTGGCATTGCAGGGTTTTCTAAACAGTTTTATAATGGAATTGACGAGACTTTGGTGATTTTCTTCAAGATGCCTTATTTATTTGTTTGAAGCACAAACTATTCTGCCTGTGCTGTCAATGTTCTTCTTTCTTTTCTTTCTTTCTTTTGGGCCTCCTTATCTCGAGAGACAATGGGACATGCTGGAAAATATGTGCTGCATTTACACACTGGGGAGAGAAAGAATGAGTTCACGAACTTCAAGGCAGTTTGAATAGTGAGTTACTGTGCTATTATCACAATTTGAGGCCCATTTTACAAATGTGAAACTCTATTTGTACATGTGTTTATTTCTGTCTAAAGATATACAACTAGCTGCAGACCCAGGACCTGTTCACAATTTTGTACATGTGTTTTATAAATAAAAAAGCAACACATCTGTGAGCAAATGAAGTTCCTGCCAATCAGTCATATATGATATGCAATACTTTATAGAAATAAAGTAATTCTTCAGAGTTAAAATGAAAATGATATACTTTCAGTTATATGTATATGACATAGGAACAGCAGTAGGCCATTTAGCCCATTCTGCCATTTAATGAGATCATGGCTGATCTGTGACTGAACTCCATATACCTGCCTTTGGTATATATCCCATAATAACTTTGGTTACAGAAATCTATCAATCTCAGATTTAACATTAACAATTAATCTGGCATTATTTGCCATTTGGGGAAGAGAGTTCCAAACTTCTACCACTCTTTGCATATAGCAGTGTTTTCTAATTTTACTCTTGATTTTCAGACTGGTGCAAGACCCCCAACTGGTGAAATTAGTTTCTCTCCATCTACCTTATCAGTTCCCCTTAATATCATGTAAACTTCAATAAAACTTCAATAAGCTTCTAAATTCCAGGGAATACAACCCTAGTTTCAGTAATTTCTCCCCGTAATTTAATCCTTGGAGTTTCAATCCAGTTTCGGGAACCCAATGCCTAACTCATTTCAGGGTCTGGACCCTACGCTGTGTTCTCGTTGCTGACATGATGCTATTTTGAAATGGAAAGCCACTAATTGGGCCTCGGGTGAGCTTGGCGCCCAATTAGTGATGCCGGGCACTGCATGGAGGCGGGAGCTGGCTCCAAGTTGGAATGCTCGGAGGCAGACGGCAGCTGTGACAGGCCTTGCCGTTGCCTTACAGAATGGAGCAGGCAGGTGATCAGAGGGCCAGCAGCATCACTATGCCTACAAGTATCCAAATGGAAGGTATTTGTTCCACTGTTTTTGAATCACCCTTTTTTTCACTCACTTTTACTCATCAGTAACAGGACTTTATGGCTCCCCACAGTGCTTCCAACGGGTGCCCCAGACACTGTGCTTTCCCCATCCTTGGCAATCGAAAATTTCAAACTGCTCCTTGAAAGCCTTTTAATCAGCTCAGCACTGAGCTCAGCTACCATTTAATTGGAGGCGTGCATGTTTCCCCCCTCCTGCCCTCCCTTTGAAAATCGCTTTGTGTTTCGGAGGCATCAAGATCCAGTGATGCCTTCTGGGAACACTGCAAGGCCAATTGAAAATCCAACTCTAGGCATCATCCTGGTAAATCTACAATGCGCTCTCTCTAAGGCCAATATATCCTTCCTAAGGTGTGCTTAGGAAGCACACGGTAATCCAAATGTGCTCTAACCATGGTTTTGTACAGCTGTAATATGACATCTACCCCCTGTAATCTAGTCCCTCTAGATATAAAGGCCAGTGTTCCATTAGCCAACTTGATTACATTCTGCACCTGTTCATGACATTTTAATATTCTATACATCTGGACCCTCAAGTCACTTTGGACCTCCACTGTTTCTAACTTTTTACCAATTAGAAAGTACCCTGTTCTATCCTTTTTAGATCCAAAGTGGATGACTTCATATTTAGCTGCATTGAAATTCATTTACCATAGTTTTGCCCATTTACTTAGTCACTAATATCTCTTTGTAATTTTATGCTTCCGTCTACACTACTTACAATGCTGCCTATATATGTGTCATCAGCAACTTGGATGTGTGTTTTTTCTGTCCCATCATCTAAGTCATTAGTAAATACAGTGAATAGTTGAGGTGCCAACACAGATCCTTGCGGGACACCATTCGTCATAGCCTGCCAATTAGAGTACATTATCCCTACTCTCTGTCTCCTCCGATTCAACCAATTTCCTAACCAGGTCAATGATTTGTCTCCAATTTCATGAGGTTCAACTTTAGCTTACAGGAACTTTATGAAATGCCTTCTGGAAGTCCATATTAATAACATGCATAGACATTCCCCTGTCTGTTACTTTAACCACCTCTTCAAAAAAATCAATCAGATTCATCAGGCATGACCAATCCTTTACAAATCCATCCTGGCTCTCTCTGATCAGCTGAAAATTTTCGAGGTGTTCAGTCACTCTACCCTTAATTCTAGACTCGAATAATTGCCGGACAACTGATGTTAGGCTAACCAGTCTATAATTCCCTGGTTTTCCTCTCTCACTTTTCTTAATTAGCAAAGTGACACTGCAATTTTGTAATCTGAAGGACTGGTTTCCAAATTGAGAAAACTTTGCAGCTGCTCTAACTATTATCTTCTAATGTTCTCACCTACTTCCTTTAAAACACTAGGATGGAAACAGTCTGGTCCTGGGGATTTGTCACTCTTTAGTGACATTATTTTCTTCATGACTGTTATTTTGCTTATGTTAATTTATGTGAGTCCCCATCCATGATTCAATATTAGTTGTCTTGGCATGTCTACTGTTATGAAAATGCTTCTATTTTTTTTGAGGACTCGTATTTTAGAATTATGGACATTGGTTCATTTGGGAAAACTGAAAAGATTGCATGGATGTATTTTTTTTTACAAGGGTCACTGAGAGGTTTTGTTTGAAAACAAACTATTACTGGATGTCACATGCCTTAAGCTCAATAAACAACAGAAACCTTGGTGACTTGGGGAAGATGTTTACAGAGAAGTGACATGTCAAGGTTTATGGTGGTCATGAGGTTTCACTTTTGGGATATTGTTTTAGTTCAGTTGGGGGTGTGGATTGTGTTGAAAGCAGTTGGGTTTTTAGCCTGCTGGAAAACACCCAGCTCCTCTTTCTTTACCTCTTGGAAAATCCCCTGTGAACCCAGTGTGTGAGAGCTAAAACCCCTGAAAGAGCATTTCTCTTGCTAGAAAGCCTGCCAGATTACTTTTCAACACCGCCTGAAACGAATTGCTCCAGAAAAGATCCCAATGACCCATTTATGTGTACTCAGATGCTAGACTGTATGCCATTTTTGGGACACAACATATCTCATCTTTTTTCTTCATGATTAGTAAGTATTTGGCCTAAGTATTCTTTTTTGTCTTTTTTTTAATAGAATACCTCTGCAGAGAGAGAATATTACTCTATTTTTTTCTTTAACCAGTGTGTGTGTGAATGTGTGTATATTGGGTATTTAAAAAGGGAACTTTCACATTTCAATCTGTGTGTTAATGCTTTGCTTCTTTCCTGGATAAGTCTTGTTTTATAATAAACTGATAATTTTGTTGTTTATTAAAGAAACCTGGTTGGTGTATTTCATTCTGGATAAAGAGTAAGGTTTGACCGTATCGGTAACCGGGTAAACATTTAAATATATGTTGTGACCTGTGGAGAAGTGGAACTAGAAAAGACAGTGCACTCCTCTCGCCTCGGTCATAACATATAATTCTGGGCCCTCAGTGCGGGATAACGCAAAGCCGACAAAGTGCAATTGTAATAATAATTGAAAAGAGGAAAAGTAAAAAAAAAACAGGTTTCTTGTGCATCACAGTAAAATTTACACTACTGGAATGGAATTATCAGTTGCTACATCCTTTCCGGCGAAGGAGGACTTATTCCTGAGTGATTTGAGAAACTTAACCAAGGTTAGGCTAATTGCATAGGCAGCAAAATTGGAGCTAGAGTTAAAACCAGAAGCTAAGGAAGCAGATATAATTGAAGTAATAGCACAGCATTTGAAATTGGAAGATACAACAGGCAATCCAGATGGTAGTTCAGTTGAATTAGCTAGAATTCAGTTGCAGATGAAGCAGCTTGAACTGGAAAGGAAAAGAGAATTGGAAGTGAAAAAAACTTGAGCTTGAATAATTTCAAAGGGAGCAAGCAGGAAAGAGATTAGGGCGGCACAGTGGCGCAATGGTTAGCACCGCAGCCTCACAGCTCCAGGGACCCGGGTTCGATTCTGGGTACTGCCTGTGCGGAGTTTGCAAGTTCTCCCTGTGTCTGCGTGGGTTTCCTCCGGGTGCTCCGGTTTCCTCCCACATGCCAAAGACTTGCAGGTTGATAGGTTAATTGGCCATTATAAATTGCCCCCAGTATAGGTAGGTGGTAGGGAAATATATAGCGACAGGTGGGGATGTGATAGGAATATAGGATTAGTATAAATGGGTGGTTGATGGTCGGCACAGACTCGGTGGGCCGAAGGGCCTGTTTCAGTGCTGTATCTCTAAACTAAACTAAACTAAAGAGAAGGAAGGGAATTTGAATTTAAAAAGCTGTAACTAAGACAAAAAAATGGCCTTGACTCCAAGGAAAATTCTGTTGAGGAAATATCTGACTCCAGCCCAGGATCCAGTGGAGAGCTGTTGAAATTTGTGCAAGCCCTCTCAAAGTTTCAGGAAAAGGGCATAGAGACATTTTACATTTCCTTTGAAAAGATAGATAGACAGATGAAGTGGCCGAAGGAAAGCTGGACACTGCTTATATAAAGCAGGTCGATGGGCAGAGCTCACGAAGTTTATGCCATGCTTTCTCAGGAGGCTTCTGAAGGTTATGAGATTGCAGAAATGGCTATTCTCACTGCTTATAAGTTCGTTCCTGAAGCTTCTCGGCAGAAATTTTGGAACCTCCGGAGACAGTCTGGGCAGACCTATGTAGAATTTGAGAGGGTAAAGCAAATTAATTTTGATCATTGGATAAGGGCACTAAAGATAGAGGCTACGTATGAGAACCTTAGGGAAATAATTCTCCTGGAAGAATTTAAAAATTCACTCCCTAGGTTTGTAAGAACCCATGTAGAGAACCAGAAGGTTTCAACAGTCAGACAGGCAGCTGAGATCACTGATGATTACAAGTTTGTTTACAAGCCCAAACCCTTTGTCTGTCGCCCCACAACCCGTGAAGGATATAAGGTGGGAGGGTGAAATGAAGGCAAGTAGCCAGGATCAAGAGACACAGTTGGGAATGCCCCAAGATCTCCTCTTCAGGCCAGAAAGGAATATGCTGACTGTGGAAGTGAGGTCCGCAAGCCTAAGTGTTTCCATTGCCAAAAGATGGGACACCTTCGTGCAGAATGCTGGACATTGCAGGGTAAATCAATGGGACTTATTGGAATGCATAAGGCCAATGCAGAGAAAGGGGCCCTGACTGAGAGGACAACAGATCAGGCTGTATCTCTGACTGTAGCTGTAAGGCCTAGTACAAAATCCACTGTGAGTGTGGGGGATGTGAACAAGATGCCTGAGCATTATAGGAATTCTTGTCAAAAGGAAAAGTAACTCCTTATCTCTCAAGTGAGGCAGGTAAACCTATAGTTATACTTAGGGATACAGGAGCCACCCAAACTCTTTTGCTGGGGAAAGGCATAACTGTTCCACCAGACAGCTCATTGAAGGTTTTAGTGAATGGTATTGGTGGGGAGTACATACCTGTACCTTTATATCGGGTGTACCTGGAGTGTGACTTAATGTCTGGAACAGTAGCCATAGGAGTTGTCCATAGTTTGCCTATAGACTGAGTTGACCTACTCCTGGGGAATGATTTGGCTGGAGTGAAGGTAGTAGCTTCTCCAGTAGTCACGGAAAGACCAAGTGAAATCAAAGAGACAGAGCAGTTACAGGAAAAGGTTCCAGGAATTTTTCCTTAATGTGTCGTCACCCGAGCAATGACTAAACAAGTTCCATTGTCGGAGGTAAAATTGGTACCGCAGATAAATAGCCGGCTTTCTGAAACTTTCTTTGGGGAGTTGGATAATCAAAGGAAATGTTCAGAAAGTCTTCTCTGATCAAGGCTCAGCAAGCCGATCCAGTAAAGTGGCACAATCGGCTCTGTCAGAAGCTGAGGCAAAGAGAGTTCCGGAAGGCTACAATATTAAAAATGTTTCTGATGAGGAAGTGGAGACCTCCTCACAGACTTGTGGACGAAGAATATACAGTTGTTCACCAGATAGTGGTACCACCCAAGTATCATCAGGAAATATTAAGAATAGCCATGAAATTCCTATAACGGGACATGTGGGGGTCTGGAAGACCAAATCACGTATAGGTCGACAATTTTTCCTGGCCATGTCCTTACAGGATGCGGTGCAGTTTTGTTAAATGTGCCATACGTTTGAGATTGTGGAAAAACCGCAACCTGCCATAAAACGGCACCTCTAATTCCCATACCAGTTTTTGGGGAACCATTTAGTAGGGTGTTGGTAGACTGTGTAGGACCTTTACTGAAAACAAAAGCGGGACACTAACATATACTCACTATCATGGATATGGCTACTCAGTTCCCACAGGCCATTCCCTTGAGAACAATTTCTGCTAAGGTAGTGGTAGAGAAGAGAACCCAGTTCTTCAATAGAAATGGATTACTGATTGAGATTCAGTCGGATCAAGGTTCCAATTTTATATTTAAAATTTTTCAGGAAGTTATGAGTAGTTTAGGTATAACACAGTTAAAGTCCTCAGCATACCACCCACAGACACAAGGGGCTTTAGAACAGGACCATCAGACCCTCAAAACGATGATCAGGGCATACTGTCATGAATATCCTCATGATTGGGATAAAAGGCTAGAATTTCTTTTGTTTGCCGCTAGGGATTCACCTAATGAGTCTACCGGTTTTAGTCCTTTTGAATTAGTTTGTGGACATGAGGTAAGAGGTCCTCTAAAATTAATCAAAGAAAGGCTTTTAGAATAGAGAGATGAATTTTCTGTGTTAGATTATGTATCCCTGTTCCAGGAGCCTTTACTGGGTGAACTGCTGAAAGCACGGTTCAGTGGTCCATATAAAGTGGTCAAAAGAATCGGTGAAGTAAATTATTTGATTGAGCCCCCCAGATCGCTGGAAAAAGAATTGGCTGTGTCATATCAATATGTTGAAACAATATCATTGCTGGGAGGAGGATAAGCAAGCACAAGTCTATTAGGTAGTAAGGACAGTGAAAGGGATCGTGAGGATGAGGCAAAAGGAGACCTAGACAATTCTCAAATTGAACCTCCTACTATCCAGTCAGCTAATACTGAATTGTTAGGGAGATTGGACACTTTCATATTTAGATGCAGACCAATGAGAAGACCTAAGAAAGCTACTCACAGCATTTAAAGGAGTCTGTATGGACAAATCAGGAGGTACAACCTTCGCCACACATGATGTGGACATAGGGGAATTCCTTCCTATAAAACAGCATCCTTATTGCTTAAGTCCAGGGAAACAGGCCCAGGTAAAAGCAGAAATCCAATACTTGTTGGAAAACCACCGAATTGAATCCAGTCAAAGCAGCTGGTGTTCCTAAACCTGATGGTTCAACTAGATTCTGCATAGACTACAGAAAGGTTAATGTAGTAACAAAGGCAGATTCCGACCCAATTCCTTGCTTGGAAGACTGTATTGACAGAGTGGCAGTGCCACATTTCTTACAAAAATAGATTTGTTAAAGGGATACTGGCAGGTTCCTTTAACACCCCGAGCTAAAGAAATATCAGTCTTTGTCTTTTCCAATGGGTTAAAAAATGTCCCAGTCACTTTTCAGAGACTAATGAACCAAGTGGTAGCCAATGTTCCTAACTGTGTGGTTTAACTTGATGATGTGCTGATATACAGAAACACTTGGAGGGACCACTTGGAACAACTAAAAGCTCTGTTTAGAAAATTACAATCAGCTGATTTAGTGATAAGCTTTGTCAAAAGGGAATTTGCAAAAGTAAGGGTAACCTACCTTGGGCATATAGTAGGGCAAGGACAAGTGTTGTCAAGAACAGCAAAAGTACAGGCATTGGTGGAGTTCCCTACCCCTAAGCCTAAACGAGAAATCATGAGGTTTTTGGGTATGTGTGGTTTCTACTGCAAGTTTGTACCAAATTTTAATACTTCAGTTCCTCCACTGATGGATTTGCTACAAAAAAAAAATACAGCCAGGATAATGTGGTCAGGAGAGTGCCAAGCATCTTTTGAGAGGCTGAAAGCCATTTTGATTAATAAACCAGTGTTGGCTTCCCCATATTTCATTAAACCCTTCAAGGCAGCAATTAATGCTAGTGACCTGGGGGTCAGTGCAGTTCTGGTACAAGATGATGATTCGGGGACAGAAAGTCCAATGGGATACTTTTCCAACAGCTAAAGGGACACCAAAATAGGTACTCAACAGTGGAAAAAGAACCCTGGGCTTATTACTAGCTCTTAAGCGTTTTAAAGTATACGTCCACCACGACATATGTAAAGTTGTAAAGGTAACAGGGTTGTGGTGGTGGGTGATTTTAACTTCCCCTATATTGACTGGGACTCACTCCGTGCTAGGGGCTTGGATGGGGCAGAATTTGTGAGGAGCATCCAGGAGGGTTTCTTGAAACAGTATGTAGATAGTCCAACTAGGGATGGTGCCATTCTGGACCTGATATTGGGGAATGAGCCCGGCCAGGTGGTCGAAGTTTCAGTGGGGGAGCATTTCGGGAGCAGTAACCATACTTCCATACGTTTTAAGGTACTTGTGGATAAGGATAACAGTAGTCCTCGGGTGAAGGTGCTAAATTGGGCGAAGGCTAATTGGGGGCAGCACAGTGGCGCAGTGGTTAGCACCGCAGCCTCACAGCTCCAGCGACCCGGGTTCAATTCTGGGTACTGCCTGTGTGGAGTTTGCAAGTTCTCCCTGTGTCTGCGTGGGTTTTCTCCGGGTGCTCCGGTTTCCTCCCACAAGCCAAAAGACTTGCAGGTTGATAGGTGAATTGGCCATTATAAATTGCCCCTAGTATAGGTAGGTGGTCGGGAAATATAGGGACAGGTGGGGGTGTGGTAGGAATATGGGATTAGTGTAGGATTGGTATATATGGGTGGTTGATGGTCGGCACAGACTCGGTGGGCCGAAGGGCCTGTTTCAGTGCTGTATCTCTAAGCTAAACTAAACTAAACTAAACTATAACAATATTAGGCAGGAACTGAAGAATTTAGATTGGGGGCGGCTGTTTGAGGGTAAATCAACATCTGACATGTGGGAGTCTTTCAAACGTCAGCTGATTAGAATCCAGGACCAGCATGTTCCTGTGAGGAAGAATGACAAGTTTGGCAAGTTTCGGGAAGCTTGGATAACACGGGATATTGTGAGCCTAGTCAAAAAGAAAAAGGAAGCATTTGTAAGGGCTGGAAGGCTAGGAACAGATGAAGCACTTGAGGAATATAAAGACAGTAGGAAGGAACTTAAGCAAGGAGTTAGGAGGGCTAAAAGGGGTCATGAAAAGTCATTGGCAAACAGGATTAAGGAAAATCCCAAGGCTTTTTATACGTATATAAAGAGCAAGAGAGAACCAGGGAAAAGGTTGGCCCACTCAAGGACAGAGATGGGAATCTATGTGTGGAGCCAGAGGAAATGGGCGAGGTGCTAAATGAGTACTTTGCATCAGTATTCACCAAAGAGAAGGACTTGGTGGATGATGAGCCTAGGGAAGGGAGTGCAGATAGTCTCAGTCATCTCATTATCAAAAAGGAGGAGGTGTTGGGTGTCTTGCAAAGCATTAAGGTAGATAGGTCCCCAGGGCCTGATGGGATCTACCCTAGAATACTGAGGGAGGCAAGGGAAGAAATTGCTGGGGCCTTGACAGAAATCTTTGCATCCTCATTGGCTACAGGTGAGGTCCCAGAGGACTGGAGAATAGCCAATGTTGTGCCTTTGTTTAAGAAGGGTGGCAAGGATAATCCAGGAAATTATAGGCCGGTGAGCCTTACGTCAGTGGTAGGGAAACTATTAGAGAGGATTATTTGGGACAGGATTTACTCCCATTTGGAAACAAATGAACTTATTAGCGAGAGACAGCATGGCTTTGTGAAGGGGAGGTCGTGTCTTACTAATTTGATTGAGTTTTTTGAGGAAGTGACGAAGATGATTGATGAAGGAAGGGCAGTGGATGTTATCTATATGGACTTTAGTAAAGCCTTTGACAAGGTCCCGCATGGCAAACTGGTACAAAAGGTGAAGTCAGACGGGATCAGAGGTGAGCTGGCAAGATGGATACAGAACTGGCTCGGTCATAGAAGACAGAGGGTAGCAGTGGAAAGGTGCTTTTCTGAATGGAGGAATGTGACTTGTGGTGTTCCGCAGGGATCAGTGCTGGGACCTTTGCTGTTTGTAGTATATATAAATGATTTGGAGGAAAATGTAGCTGGTCTGATTAGTAAGTTTGCGGATGCCACAAAGGTTGGTGGAGTTGCGGATAATGATGAGGATTGTCAGAGGATACAGCAGGATATAGATCGGTTGGAGACTTGGGCGGAGAAATGGCAGATGGAGTTTAATCCGGACAAATGTGAGGTAATGCATTTTGGAAGGTCGAATGCAGGTGGGAGGTATACAGTAAATGGCAGAACACTTGGGAGTATTGACAGGCAGAGAGATCTGGGCTTACAAGTCCACAGGTCACTGAAAGTGGCAACGCAGATGGATAAGGTAGTCAAGAAGGCATACGGCATGCTTGCCTTCATCGGTCGGGGCATAGAGTATAATAATTGGCAAGTCATGTTGCAGCTGTACAGAACCTTAGTTAGGCCACACTTAGAATATTGTGTGCAATTCTGGTCGCCACACTACCAGAAGGAGGTGGAGGCTTTGGAGAGGGTACAGAGGAGGTTTACCAGGATGTTCCGAAGAAGGGTCACTGACCCGAAACGTTAACTCTGCTTCTCTTTCCACAAATGCTGCCAGACCTGCTGAGTGATTCCAGCATTTCTTGTTTTTGTTTCAGATTTCCAGCATCCGCAGTATTTTGCTTTTAATTTACCAGGATGTTGACTGGTCTGGAGGGCATTAGCTATGAGGAGAGGTTGGAAAAACTCGGATTGTTTTCACTGGAACGACGGAGGTGGAGGGGCGTCATGATAGAGGTTTACAAAGTTATGAGCGGCATGGACAGAGTGGATAGTCAGAAGCTTTTTCCCAGGGTGGAAGAGTCAGTTACTAGGGGACATAGGTTTAAGGTGTGAGGGGCAAAGTTTAGAGGGGATGTACGAGGCAAGTTTTTTACACAGAGGGTGGTGAGTGCCTGGAACTTGCTGCCAGGGGAGGTGGTGGAAGCAGATACGATAGCGACGTTTAAGAGACATCTTGACAAATACATGAACAGGATGGGAATAGAGGGATATGGGCCCCGGAAGTGCAGAAGGTGTTAGTTTAGGCAGGCATCAAGATCGGCGCAGGCTTGGAGGGCCGAATGGCCTGTTCCTGTGCTGTACTGTTCTATGTTCTTTTGTTCTTTGACTACAGAGAGTCACTGGTATATACTGATCATAACCCCCTAGCCTTCGTGGAAAAATTCAAAAAACAGAATGCCAGACTATTCCAACGGAGTTTACTATTGCAGCCTTTTAGAGTCATAGAGTTATAAAGAACAGAAACAGGCCTTTCGGCCCATCGTGTCTGTGACGGCTATCAAGCACCTATCTATTCTATTCCCGTTTTCCAGCACTTGGCCCGTAGCCTTGTACGCTATGTCGTTTCAAGTGCTCATCTAAATACTTCTTCAATGTTGTGAGACTTAAAGATTATCTACATTGCGGGGGAAAACAATGTTCTTTCTGATGCTTTGTCTAGAAAATAACTTTCCTTTGAGTTTTCTGAGTGCAAAGATGGTACAAAGCAGAACTGTATTAGTAAGGTAATCAGTGAAGAGAATGAGTGTGTAAATGTGTTTTAATATTTCTCATCCTTTTTTGTAATGAAACACATTTAAAAATTACCTTTCATTTCTCCAAGGATGGAAGTGTTATGAAAGTGCTTCTATTTTTAAAAATAAGTTTTTGAGACTCGTATTGTAGAATTATGGACAATGGTTCATTTGTGAAAACTGAAAAGATTCCATGGATGTGTTCTTTTTACAAGGGTCACTGAGAGGTCTTGTTTGAAAATAAACCTTTACTGAATGTCACATGCCTTAAGCTCAATAAACAACAGAAAATAAGTAAATTCCCAACCAATTGTTGTACAATTTCTGATCGTTAGATGTTGCTTGTTTAAGAGGAACTTCAACATGTCTGACTACTTGATGGGCCAATGAGAGGGGAGATGTTTACCGAGAAGTGACATGTCAAGATTTATGGTGGTCAGGAGGTTTTGCTTTTGGGATATTGTTTTGGTTCAGTTGGGGTGTGGACTGTGTTGAAAGCAGTTGGGTTTGTAGCCTGTCGAAAAACACCCAGCTCCTCTTTCTCTACCTCTTTGAAAAAACCCTACAAATGCAGTGTGTGAGAGCTAAAACCCCTGATGCCGCATTTATCCTGAGAAGCACCTGGAAAACCTGCCAAATTAATTTTTGATACCACCTGCAAAGAACTGCTCCAGAAAAGATCCCAGTGACCCATCTACGTGTACTCGGACAGCAGACTGTATGCCATTTTTGGGACACAAAATATCTCATTCTTTTTCTTCAAGAATTAACAAGTATTTGGCCAAAGTATTCCTTTTTGTCTTTTTTTTTTGTAAAAGACCTCTGCAGTGTGTATGTTGGGTATTGAAAAAGAGAGCTTTCATATTTCAATCTGTGTGTTAATGCTTTGCTTCTTTACTGGATAAGTCTTGTTTTATAATAAGCTGATAGTTATGTTGTTTATTATTATGTTGGTATACTTTATTCTGGGATTAGAAGTAGGATATATGATTGACCGTATCAATAACCAGGTAAACATTTAAATATATGCTGTGACCTGTGGAGAAGTGGAACTGGAAAAGACAGTGCACTCCTCCCGCCTCGGTCCTAACACAACTGAAAATACTGACACAAAGTAATTGTTCAACATACTTTCCATTTCCATATTTTCATTGACAGTATCACTGTTAGCAGCATTCAAGGAGCCCACATTGCTCGTGACCACCCTCTTTTCCCTAATATAACTGTAAAAATAAATTTGGTGCTGATTTTGACATCCCTTGAACGTTTCTTTTCATACTCACTTCCACCAGATGAACACTAACGTGCCCCAGACACTGTGTTTTCCCCATCCCTGGTGATCGAAAATTTAAAACTGCTCCTTGGAAGCCTTTTAATGAACTCAGCAGTGAGTTCAATGCCACTATCTATCTGTTTAGTCACCCTTCGCTGTTCTTTGTATCTTTCCCATTCACCAGGATCTGTATCTTTTTTGGATTTTTGCCTGCTTTTTCGTTTAGTTTTTTGTTATCTCTTACCTCTTTAGTTGTCCATGGCTGTTTTTTTGGCAAATAGAGGTCTTGCCCCTCAGGGGGTAAATGTGTTTTATATACACTGAATTCTCTTTTGAACATCTCTCACTGATCTTCTTTTGTTTTACCCATTAACAGATTTCCCAGTTTACTGTGGACAGTCTCTGTCTCATCACATTGAAGTCAACCGTACCTAAATCTAGAAACTTATAGCTGTTTTGCATTTCTCCCTTTCAAAGACAATGGTGAACTCAATCATATTATGATCACTATTAGACAAATGTTCACACACCTTTAGGCTGTTAACTAAATCAGGCTGATTATCCATTACTAAGTCTAATATGACCTTCCCCCTTGTTGGTTCCAGGACATATTGTTGCAGAAAGCTATTCTGACCACATTCAAGGGGCTGGATTTAGTCGCGCTGGCAGGGCTCTCGGCACTGGGACATAAAGGCAAGGGGAACCCCGCCCTGGCCTTTTGGAGCCCCCCCAATGTGATCTAACGTTGCTCAGACACTTGTGCCCGGCATTGGGATCCCCATCCCTTTAAAGACGGGGATCCTGCTTCCAAGAGCTGCTGGCCAATCAGAGGGCTGGCAGTTCTGTAGTATCAGCAGTGCCGCCGGGAGCGGTGGCCACTGCCGGTACTACAGGAGGCCCAGGAGCAAGCCCAGTGTTGGAGCCCTGGACCACAAATGAGTGAGGCGGTGTTGCCGGGGCCAGTCCAGCAGGTCCGGACGATAGTCTGGGGAGGGTGTGCAATGAGGGTGTGGGGGTGTTAATCGAAGGGTGGCCTTTGCCGCCGGCAGCCTTCTGTGGGCCACAGATTGCTCACGGAGGAGGCCCCCCCCAAACCCACAGGGAGGTGGCCTCATTTCACTGTGCGACCTCTCTGCGTGGCAGAGGCCCATCTCCTGCCACTGTCTTAATTCCAGCAGCGACAGGAAGTGTCCCTTAAGTGGCTAATAGTTGGCCACTTAAGGCTTTCAATTGGCCTATGGGTGGAAAGGCCGTCTTCAGCCTTTCCCCCTCATGACTTAATCATGATGTGACAGGCTCTTTTCCCCCTGCCTCCACAATTCAATGAGCCACCCTGCCTCTTAGCCCATCTCTGAGGCCCATTAAATCCAGTCCAAGAAATTCACCATTGTCCTGACATGAGCTAGTTTGAAAATCAAAATCCCCCATTAAATCCACTCTGCCTTTACTACATGCTTGTCTAATCTCTGCATTTATACATTCTACCACTTCACAGCTTCTACCAGGGGAGCTATACACCACTCCCACTACAGTCTTAAATCCTTTTCTGATTCTTAATTTTACACACAAAGGGCTGACCTTTATGGGCTCCCAAGGGATGGGAACAGATGTGGGGGGAGGTGGCCCATAAAATTGATTGGGAAGGTGGCCTGGGATGGGGTGGGGGGTGGTAGGGTTGCATGTGGATGGAGTATCTGTCAACTTCCCAATGCCTTTCAATTTAGTCCATTGTCGATTGTTGTAAAAATCTATCTGGTTCACTAATGTCCCTTAGGGAAGGAAATCTACTGTCCTTACCTGGTCTGGCCTACATGTGACTCCAAACCCACAGCAATGTGGTTGACTCTTAAATGGCCTCAGCTCAAGGGCAATTAGGGTTGGGCAATAAATGCTGGCCCCAGTGATGTCAACATCCCACGAACAAGTTAAATAAAACCCACATTCCTTATTTCCTTCTCCTTGTTTAATTACTTTGCATCTTTTAATTTTCCCTTTACTTGTCGTGACCAAAGCATAATTTCTGATTGTTTTTCAAACTATTATATATACTACCTTTTCCACCTCAGTCCACCACCCACCCCCACCCCTCCCCACCCCATTTACTAGTTTAAAATCTTCGTGTCCACTCTATTTATCCTTTCTGCCAGGTCCCTGGTCCCAGCCAAGTTCAACTGGAGCCTGTTTCAACAGTACAGTTCCTTCCTGTCCCAGTTCTGGTGCCAGTGTCCCACAGCAGTGTCTTTCCACACCACTCCTTCGGCTATGTGTTAACCTCCTTAACCTGCTTATCCCTATGCCACTTTGCATGTAGCTTGGGTAGTAATCCAGAGATTATAACCCTTGAGGTTCTGTTCTTTTAATTTACCTCCTAGTTCCTAGTACTGTCCAAACCGAACTGCTTGCCTACTCTTCCCGAATGTTGTTGGTCCCAATATGGATCACAATGACTGCAAAGATTGTACTAACTCCAATGATCTATAACTTTGCCTAATTTCAAACCAAGTATACCATGGAAAGATTACTCTTCCAAATGAATGCTAATTATTTGGTGCAATGGGGCAGGGATTAATCACCTTGTGACAGTCAGGTCTCCTAATTGAACAGTGATTCATCTTCAAACAATTATTTTCATTGCATTAAATAAAGTTCAAAATTTCACCTTTGGTAGAATCTTGAGAATATAAAAAAATTGTAATTTGATGTTTTTCCTCATAATCATATAATTGTTAAATGTACAAAAATACAACAAATACAAT
Organism: Heterodontus francisci; assembly: GCF_036365525.1. Lineage (NCBI taxonomy): Eukaryota > Metazoa > Chordata > Chondrichthyes > Heterodontiformes > Heterodontidae > Heterodontus > Heterodontus francisci. The sequence continues at coordinate 36,311,365 of NC_090388.1, read as the reverse complement.
CTTTTATGGCATTTTCTGCAGAAACACAGACAACCACCATCCAACAGGCAGCTTAAAATCTCCATAAAACAGATTTCTCATCACACAATAATTTCTATCTTAGTAACTATGACAACTTTATTTAGGAGAAGAGTTTGAGTCCTATGGTAATATTGTTTCTACAGTTGAAAACTTGACTTCATATTACCACAGCAAGAGAAGACTGAAAATTTCAAAGGTATTCTTAAATAATACAATATGCACAGTAGTTACTGCATGACAAATGTATATAATTGTTGGCACATTGCAATATTAATCCAATGATTTCAAACAAACTTAACCAAGTAACTTGGTGCTTTATTTATATGGATATTTTACAACTAAAATACACATTTCTGAAGTTTTACTTATTCAGCAATAGGGAATAATATGACATGCTATATAAAGCAGAATTATCACTACGATTACAATAAATCATTTGATTTCAATATCAGCCAACTGTTGAAATAAAGCTATACGTATCTCACTTCAACAAAGCCCATCAGTTTGATTTAACTGTGCTAAGAATCAACTGGTACCTGAGAACATTTAAGCTATTATCCCTATTAACCATGCCCCCAATTGCATTGTAAAGATGACAATCATAAAGAACTTGTTCATTTATCGTAGTTTTTGAAATTACTTTTTAAAATTCAAGTGCAGAAGAGTCTTTGCATTTCTCAAAGATAATTCTTCTATATAGAACTCCTAATTTACTGTATCAAATTTGGACATTAAAAAAATGCACAATTTAGTGATTTCCTGAGTGTATGTTTGTGGGTTTTACATTCACATATGTTAAATATATGTTACCATTGGAGTGGTCTTATGGGGAGCAACTGTTCCTACAGCACTAATATCGAGGGTGCATTAATGTCAGATGATTGCCTTTGCTTTATTCAAAGTGGCCTAATTGCTGGAGCTGTCATTTGCTTGTCTGTGTTTGCTGATAAATAAGCAGATTCAAATTTCCTGAGCTCTGAATGTCGCAGCTTGCGAGCAGAGCCTTAGAGTGTGATTGTTTTAATTACCATCCAAATTAATTCTATAACTTCTGACTTAAGTTTGTGCAGTGATCAAAACTTGCGATGTTGTTAAAATATTTTCTCCCTTTCCTGGCAACAGTGAGTGAAACTGCAATATTGTTCCATGGACATTGTCAGGTCCCCAGTACCTGAAATAATGTCCCTGCTTCATGTGCAAGCTGAGACAGAGAACAGCAGTGAGCTATTTGACTGCTGTGGGAGAAGGGAGAGAATCTTTAAGCCAGCTTACACTCACCTGATGTCTGTGCACACATGCTTTCCAGCATAAGTCACTGGACAGCAATCAGGAACAGGAACCCTGGATGGTTTTTCCTCTCCCTAAGCCAGGAACATTGAGGACAATGAATGTGTCCCCACCATTGCCCTGACAGAAATCAATAGATGGACTGTATCGCTTATCATTTGTATATTTATCCTATGAGCCATTGGGAGACCTCATGATTGGAATGTTAACAGTAAAACCAGATCCACCTGAAACAAAATGTTGAATGAGGACCAAGATCACAGCACACCGAAAAAAAACCTGACTGAAATCCATGTCAATTCTTGTTGCAGATGCAGATGAACTGTAAATTACACCAGATGTGGAAGAAGTGCAACTTGAATCTGGTCAAACACGATATAACAATAGAGCATTTAAAATAAATTGATCACCAAGCCGCCTGGACTTTGAAGAGAGTGCTGCAAGCTATGTAGAACTTGGTTCTGAATTCAATTTGTTACCTGAGGTCTTCCTGAACTGATGGAGAAAATCGACAAAAATAAAACTTATTTGGTCAGTTGAGTGAATGGTTGGAGAACACGTTTGTTTCAGCCAGATCTGTGGAAAGCAGATCATAGCAAAGAACAAAGGCATACTAATCATTCTAAAATAGTGCCGCAATATTTCGTGGATGATGTCCAAAGCATTTACCTGAATTGAGATACCATCAAAATGAAATAAAATTCAGCACTTTTTTGATTCCAAGAATTTTCCATTTATAATTTCTAAAGTTGGAACAATGTGCTGTTTTCAGAATGTTTTGACTTTACACCCTAACTATGAATTATCTGAATTTAATAGTAAAGGGCGACTGCATTTCAGTCACCAAAAACAATATGCTGCATTTCTAGTGAGGAAAAGGACACATCCTATTTAGTTACCTTTTCATAATAGGCCTGGTTCAATGGCTTTCAAACAAGTACCCTGTTTGTACTGAAAACATCGTCAATCTTCAGTATATAAAATAATTTAAGAAAAGTAGACTCTTCTGTAGATTCAGAGGATAGAATGAAAACTGAGGACTGTTTTGTTTAGTCAATAATAAGCAAGCGTTAAGAGTGTTGCCCGTCCCAGGGTCAATGTCCAACCTTCCCCTTGCTATTCATGTTTGATCTAGCCAATCAGCATTCTTAGGAGCTTTGCACGTGTGCACATCTGTCATTTCATGGCATTCCTTACAGCGGACCACACAGCACCAGTGAAATTTACATTCACATTTTGTTACTGTCATGACACGGGATGTGTCATAGCCCCGTCCGCAACACATCACTTCGCATCCATCCATTCCTCGAGAGGTCCTGTTACACACTCTGCCTGCTGTACCCAAAGAACCTGGCAAATAAGGGATAAATATCACAGTTCTTTACAACACTGAAAACAGGTAACTGATAGTTGACACAAAAATTTTCCTTCAACATTTAAGAATAAGTTCTCACACAAGAAGAACCTGCAGTGTGTTTAAGAATGCTGAGCTATATGAACCATGATAAAGATTATATTTCTACTGTTTCTAAGTCCAGTTTTCAGTATCTGATTAGCATGCAGCTGTCTGATATATGATAGCACACAAAGATATCAAACTGTGGCCTGTCATTCTATTTGACTGTGACTGATTAATGAGGCAATTTATCTCCACTTTGCATTGTAATGTTAACGTTGACAGGTGATCCATTTTAAAAACTGAACATTTACGAAGCTTGTTATAAAGTAAAATGGTATCTTCTCTGGTGGAAAACAATGCATGATTTGATTGTGTAGGAACGTGAAGACTTTGATTTAGTTAAAACGTATTCAAGGAAAGCACAGAGGACACTTTGGCCAGAATCTGCTGCAACATTTTCTTGAGTATGTATATTTTTTCCCCCTCAATTGTTTCCCTCCTCCCCTAAAGTCATTGCCTCTTGCTGGACTGTACTTCCGTGTTCATTAGAATCCTCTGGAACCTCACCTTCTGGCCTTTCTTCACCTAGGAACCAGGACGGTGGGTCACAATAAGCGTCTTTACCAACAAAAACATCACGGCTGAGTCCCATCCTTTCACCCAATAACCACATTGCATGTGCTTTCTAGCAGTGGTCACTGGATAGTGATCAGAAGTGGCAGCTTTTCCTGGCCGAATTGAAGTGTCTCTATGCCTCGGGGCTGAGATTTGCAAATGGAAGACAAGACAGGAAGTTGAGCCAGGATCTTCCCTGGTTTGTATGGCCATGCCTTTACCACAAACTGGGGAAGCCCCATTAACTGGTTTAAAATTCCAGCCACATTGTGATAGAGCTCACACTAGTTAATTATTTAAATTTATATACAATAATATTCAATGTTTGCAACTTCACTCATAAATCAGAATTGCCATTCAGTTATAATGAAATTGGGTCTATGCTAGTGGCGTGAAATGGGTTTGTAGTAAATAGGCAGCTATTTCTCACTGCACCAGTAATTTTCCATTGACTTGTTGCCAATTTAAAAAATTTCAAACCAAGTTACAGTGAAACTAGGAAATGAGTCTTTGAAAAGAGTCCGAACTGTGGTCTGTGAAGATCAGACGTGGTGAAAAATTGGCTGCCGATTCACTGTGAGCCGACTGTCGCTACTGCAATACACCAATTTCACCCCTGCCCCCACCCCACCAACACCCCAATATCATGGGTTCTCATGAAAGATCACAGACCTGAAATGTCAACTCTGCTTCTCTCTCCACAGATGCTGCCTGACCTGTTGAGTATTTCCAGAACTTTCTGTTTTTATTTCAGGTTTCCAGCATCTGCAGTATTTTGCTTTTATTACCCCAATATCATTACCTGCTTAACTCTGCATTTCCTAATTGCACATACTGGGACAAATGCTGCTAATATTACAACAGAACAAGTAAGCTTACATTACTACTTTCATTTCATGATGAATCCCTAATTCACAACTATGACATCCTGATAAATCAGCAAACATTATCTTATAAAGGTATCATGGGTTTTACCATGTAAAATCTATAACAGGGGACTAATTCTCAAGTTTTGTAATGTTATTTAATTTTTTGATGTCAGCTGTTAATTACAAAGGCAGTTGATTTGTTGACTCGTTCACTGGGAACTGAAAAAGGACTGTTGAAATACATTCAGTTGGAACCTTCATATTAAAATTTGACTGTAAACTGCTCTATTGGGGACTTATTTTTAACCCATAAACTAAGTATGTCTGGGCCACCAATGATTTTGTTGAAACATTTCTACAATCTTCCTTTTAATATCTATTTTGTATGTTTGTATGTTACTCTTCATGGCTTAGCCTTTTTGATAAACCTGCTAATATCTCAAACTTGACAGAGCCCACTGTGAGAGGAGAGGGCTAACTCCAGCTTTACTCATCTGTACAGCACTTCTGGATGCTGTCATGTGTTAATCTAATGTAATGCTCCATCAGTCAACAGAGAAATGGTCTATGAAGCATTGTGCTTCTAATCCGTACCAGTTCAATGTAACCTAGTCATGGTGGCACTTTGTGCTTTATAGGGGGCACGCTGGAGGCATAATATTAAATGACAAGAGTGATATCAAACAATTTAAAATGCATGGTGTTCTAAGTCAGAAAACTAGTTTCCCCTTACTTGGGACTCGTACTGCATGCAAGCAACAATTAAAAAGAATTTAACAAATGAAGGTGGAATGTGTAAGAGAACAATGAAGTTAGAAACTGATTTTAGAAAAGAATTACATTGCTGATTCCACAGTTTATTTTCACCAGGATCCTAGTTTAAAGGTAAGTTATCGTCAATGTGCATTTTGAAAACAACTGAAGTATTGCTCTTCTGAAAAATTATACTTTCTACAATAAACATGCAAAATTTTAAACATATTTTTACTTATCTTGCAAGCCTCCATCAGTAAAATGACTTAGTACCACCAGAGGCAAGATGCCTATTGGGATTCATATATGAAGGCACATATCATTGGTAGAGACAGAGATGTGTCTGTGTAAGGTATCCTGAAATGGTCAGTCTGGGTTGTAAGTCATCATAATATGGAAGCCTGTAAGTCATCATAATATGGAAGCCTGAAGCCTTTGACAAGAACCTATGGATCTTCTGAGTAGAGAAATTTGTAGGCAGTTGTTTCTGGAGAAACCTCTAGTGGAAAGCAAGCTACTTCCAGGGCAGCTGTTAAGGTGTTAAATCTCCTTTTAATGAAAAGTTCTGGCTTTATGAGCAGAAAAGTTCAACGATATTTTGAAATTGGTGTTCATGCAGCTGAATTAAGACAAAGAAAGAAGGATTGGTATAGAACCATAGAAAAGTTACGGAATGGAAAGAGGCCATTCAGCCCATCATGTATCAAGCTGGATAAAGTACAAAATAGCCTTAGGTAGTTGAACTAAGCATTATTAGAGTTCTGATTGCCTGTTCCTTTAACAAATATCCCAATGTAATGTATAGTATTCTTGATTGGTTCTTGTCTGTTCTGAACAGATGCAGCATCATTTTAACAGTTAGCAAATGAAAACAAACAGTGTGGCACCAAGGTTCATTGTGGCTTTCCTGCATTGGGAGACAGAAGAGTACTAAAAAAAAATAGCTAAAGCACTCAAATGCAATAATTCAAGTTTCAACCATCCATAACAGAAAAAACTATAAATGCTCCAGCCTAGAGTAAATAAACTAAGGAAGCTGTGGATTGTGGAACATTTAAGGTTGTGTGAGCGCTGGCTGCCCATAGAGGTTTCAACAAGCCAAGCCAGAGGTAAATGTTCAAGTTTTATGAATAAGACAGGGAACCGACCCAAGGACACCCTCTCTGGGAACTGAATTCTGAAAATTTTGATTTTGAAATAACCCTGCCATGAATCAGATTATTGTATTAAACTAGAGCTTTAAAAAGTGGAATATTTTAATGAAATTACAGAATGGAAAAATGGAATATACCTCTTGTAATTTTGATTAAAGTCTTTGATACAAACAACCTCAAAAAATTATTCCTTCGTATATCTGCCAATAATGAGTATGTTGGCAATAGCTGAGAAAGCTTGGTGCCTGAGTGGCTGCAGTATCTGTGTTTTTGCTGTCATAACATGTCACAGAATTAGCATCTGTGCTATTATCATTAAAGAGTTAATCATCACTTCTACCTTCAGAGCACAGCATTATTATCAGACTCCAAATAAATGAGCAGCTGTGTGAACTCTATAAATTTACTGCTATGTCTTTTTGGGATATTCATAGAATAAAAGGATCAATAAAATATACAGGAAATAAGAACTGGACAGTAGTGGAAAGGGTGCTCCTCTTCTCACCCATAGTCTGTACTCAATACTTTTAAGATAAAGTGCTTTCTGGAATGTACAAAACCTGACCGATGAGGGACACTCCATTGGCAATTCAGAACAATAAAAGATAAGACAAAGGCCAGGGAAAAGGGTGTTAAAACACTCAGCAAAGTCAATTATATAGATAAAATGACTCATGTCTAACAGGCCAGTTACACTACCACGTTTCAAATATGCATTGAGGTTAAACTGGTAGTATGACTGGAGAGTCAGTTTGGTGATCTTATTGCAGAGTATATTATGACAAGAGGTTGCTCCAACTGTAGCCCTGCCTGGAATTAGCTACCTCAGCATTGATTAAAAGTTGAACCTGAGATCTTACGATTTGCATGGTTTAGTACTACATTCACCCATAAATTTTTTGAAACTGTTCTGTGCTAGTGGAGCATCAACAGGCCCGCCAGGTCTGTCCTAATAATAAAATTACTGAGAAGTGTTGTCTTTAGACGTAATACAACTTGGGAACCAGCAGTATAAAGTTGCTGTTTGTGGGTGCCAGTCAGGGACTGGTACTGCAATATAACTGGTTTCTAAATAGCCATATACTGCAGACAATATCACCATTACATTCATAAATCTTAAATATCAAAGTCAGGCATAGCCTCTGAGGTCTCCTAAAACCTTACATGTGTAGTCTTCTTTTTGAAAAAGAATACAACACCATGTTTCATCATTTGGTCAGTGTAGTTTGTGGATAATGTTATCCCCACTAAAGATGCTAACTGTATAATTTTGATCTGACAATTGTTGTCAAACACACACTGAAATGAAAGGCATATGGGCCTATCTCATTTACACCGTATTGTATTGCCAATTTGATACCAGATTTATGTAGGTATTATTGCAAACATGACAGTAAACTAGTGGTGTGACACAGAGTATGTTGATTCCTCGGGAATCAGTGCACCTGTACACCATAAATTTAGATGCTTGAACAGCAGAAACCAGAGTGCTATAATAATGGGTATGACTGAGTTGGAACATTCTGCTCACACACTTTATTATCTATAACCTTCTAATTCCAAATTACTAAGTTCTTCTTAAATCTCACCTTGACAAGTGGCTTGTATTATTTGTCACTTTATTATTCTGCTATGTGTACGGAGTTCCAGATTACGCAACAAAGAATTCTTAATCTAAAGGCTGCTCAGTCAATGTAAAGGTTGCTCAGTTGATGTAAAGGATGTTCAGTCAATATAAAGGATGCTCAGTTGTAATAAAGGATGCTCAGTTGTAAAGGATGCTAATAGTAGCTCAAACAGTTGAGTGGTTGACAGTCAGCAAAAACGTTGTAACTTTGAGTTCCAAGGAGACTGCTCTCTGAAGCTCTTCCTCTTCACATGGGCAAACTTTAATTTTTGGTGGGTCATTAGGGAGAGCACCATCTGCAAGTCTAATGTTGGAATAGAGATAAGAAACATAATGTCTTTTGTTTTATCCAGCCTGAATCATGCTCCTACCAGTTGTTAGCAGTAATGAACCTGTGATGCCCTGCTGACTGCAGAAAGATGGATAAAATCAGAAAGAAAAAAAAAGAAAGACTTTCTTTCAACCACTGGATGTCTCAAAGTGCTTTACAGCCAATTAAGTTCTTTTGAACTGTAGTGGCTGATGTAATGTAGGAAACGCGGCAGCCAATTTGCACACAGTAATTTCCTACAAAGAGCAATGTGATAATGAATAGATAATCTGTTGTTTGTGATGTTAATTGAGGTATAAATATTGTCCAGGACATCAGGGATAACTCCCCTGCTCTTCTTCAAAATAGTGCCATGGGATCTTTTACATCCATCTGAGGGGGCGGATGGAGCTTCAGTTTAACGTCTCATCTGAAAGAGGAGACCTCGGACAGTGCAGCACTCCCTCGGTACTGCACAGGAATGCCAGCCTTGATTTTTGTGCTTGAATCTACAATCTTCTGATACAGAGTGAGACTACCAACTGAGCCACCAACAGCTGACACAACTAGCCATGGCTCTATTATTATAAAATAAATATTAAAACTATTTTAAAATAAAACAGATACCTTTTTCAGAGAAAATAAGATTCAAGTTCTAGGTTAAAAGGTAATCTTGGTTTTGCATCAATGCTAGACTTGTACAGTGTAAAGTGGGTGTCGGGGCCTGAACTGATCTGGAAATAAAGATTGAATCTCGGAGATGGTCACTCTGTTTCACCCAGCTCCAGGTCAGGTCCTGACTCTGGAATCAGACTGCAATTATATAATAACTATAGCATCAACGAGCTAAAAATTGCTTTACTCAGCATTATATTTGTAGTAAGAAAGAATCATTGATAAATTACAGTAGGCTGGATTGCCACAGGAGGTTTTCCACCTTGGAAGAACCAGAAACTGCCTGGAACACCTTCCTTGAGCCTCACTTCAGCCACCTACTGTCATGCTTAGAAGTTATGGGAAGTCCAAATGTTTGTCAGTGGTATTTTTCAGCCTCTAGGAGACATAAGCTCTAGTAGCTACATGGGAGACAGTGACATCGTGGTAATGTCACTGAACAAGTAATCCGGAGGCCCAGGCTACTGCCCTGGGGACATGGGTTCAAATCCCACCATGGCAGCTGGTGGAATTTAAATTCAATTAATTAATTTATTAAATCTAAGGTTAAAAGCTAGTCTCAGTAATGGTGCCATGAAACCATCATCGATTGTTGTAAAAACCCATCTGGTTCAGTAATGTCCCTTAGGGAAAGAAATTTGCTGTCCTTACCTGGTCTGGCCTACATGTGACTCCAGACCCACAGCAATATGGTTGACTCTTAACTGCCCTCTGAAATGGCCTAGCAAGCCACTCAGTTCAAGGGCAATTACACATGGGTAACAAATGCTGGCCTTGCCAGTGACGCCCACATCCCATGAAAGAATTAAAAAAAGACAGAAAATTAACATTCCTGTGGTGGGACAATGTATTGCTTATTGGAGTGAGTCATCTGTCCAGTGAAAGATTCTATAACCTACCTACCCTCTCTTCTTTCAGTGTAGAAGTAAGTGATTATCTGACATGGGGAACAGGGTAGACATTTTAGGAACATTGGAATGTTTAGTACTGAAGTTGACCATATTCTTAAAGTAAAAGCAATATATTAAATATAGGATACTACTGTCCACACTCTGCACCAGTTAGACATTCTTTAATATATTTCTGCCAAAAATGTTTAGAAATGATCAAAAATCGGATGATTTCTGGTGCTTCTATCTAGGTATAATCCTGAGTTATTGTTGGTAACATGGTGTCTAGCTATTACTGGCCGTAAAATCTTGAAATATCATTCTCACTCTTAGGACAGAAGGACAAAGCTTTGAACTGTATATACCCTTTGCTTTACTTGATTTGGAGTGCTCAATGCTAACATTGCAAAGTGTTGAAAACATTGAATTTCCCAGCACTGACATTTCTCACTTTGAGTACAAGTTTCACCCTGATTTTAAAAAAAATCAGAAAGTGAACTTAATGTAACACTGAATAGCAAACTTTTACTGTGCAGGAGTTCAGGTATATACCAACTTAACAATTCTTCATTGTGATATTGCCAGTCAAAGTATTGCTTGGAAAGTTGGAGTTTTTTTTCATTTGAACAATGTAGATTATGGGGTGATGATAGAAATATTTGAAATTATGAAAGGATGGAACAAAGTAGATAGAAGCAGACTGTGAGCCAGCAACTGAGGGATCTAGAATGAGGGGCCATAGATTTAAGGTTAAATGCAAGAGATTTAGAATGGACACAGTCAATTGTGAGGCTGTGGAATTCAGTTCCAGTGTTAGTATTTGAAGCAGAAACTATGTCAGCATTAAAGATTAGATTGGTTAGGAAGATGATGGAATATGGGAACCGAATGGGGAAATTTAATTAGAACTATTTGCTTGGATGGAGGGTAAATGCAGACATGAATTGGTCGGGCCAACTGCATTATTTTCATATTGTAACTTCTATGTATTTCTAAGTCCATTATTTTTAACTGGATTTCACAAATGCTATTGAGAGTTTTGGGTTAGGAAAGGGTTAAACCTATGATGTTTCATATTACAATCACAGTTTTTTAGACAGGTCCAGTTTCTGGTGTTACACCAGCAGAAGTTTTCATTTTATATCTAAAATACATTGTTGCCAATTCTTGACAGTTCTTTTGCATTTCATGGTTCAGTGGGTTGGTGTCTAGCAAATCTGACTGTGAAATTTGTCTTTGACACATTACAGATCTGTCAGGTCAAGTGAAAGGTATAAAGGAAAGGAAAATCATCAGCAGATGTTGTGGTGGAAATATTCCACAGACATTCTTCATTTTCAACACATTTACTGCTATTTGTATGTAATGAAGCTAACAGATGTCACAAAAATAGACTCAACACATACCCATTAAAAAAAGACCATGAATGTCAACTCTTCATGAATGTCATCAATTCCCCTTTAAACTTGTTGATATAATTTTTATATCTATATATTTGAACGAAATGATGTACTGTCTAAAAAGTCCCAATATTTTTAATCTAACCAACCTGTATCAATGAATAGTTAACAGTTCCTATGATACTGCAAAACACATAAAGTGTATATTTTAGTGTCAGCTACCCTTGGAAACCAAGAACATTGCAGAAAAAGAAAAAAAGGTTGTGTGAAAAACTTTCTAATGAAGTAATATTTTCCTGCCATTCATAAGCTTGCAGTTGCATTCTGGCACACTCGACAGGAGATTGTAATATGTTCTGATGGATTACCACATAGACTTTAAAGAAAGCAAGCGTTTGCCAACAAAAAGTGTGAGTAAAACAAAAGCATGAATTTGCGAGATGTTATGCAAACATTTCCAGGGAACACCAATGTTTGCTTTAGGACTATAAAAGTTGCAGAGACGATTGAACACTGTATCTTTGCCAAGAGTTATGTAGACCGAACCTAGTGTTGGAAATACTGTTCCCACTGTCCAAAGACTGCCATCCACACTTATTCAAGACAAAACAGTATTAATACACAAACTCATTTTTTTTCCAGCAGCCACCACATTTTAAAATATTCAAAAGATGGGATTTTGGATGGTGTAATACAATGCACTTTGTTTTTACCACCTGGGGAAACCTATTGTTGCATTTGGTCAAGTTCAACCACTGCTTAAGTTGTCCACTGGATAAGGTTCATAAATGAATACAGGGAATGGTGTAACTGACACTCACTACTGCATAGTGTGATTGCTGAATCCAAACTGATATCATGGCAAAATGATACATTGAGATAGAAAGGACAATGCTGGGCTTATCATCTAATCTCCATTTTGAATGTAACTCTTTGCTGTCCATCCCAAATGCTTTAAAAAACCCCAATATTGGCATAATATTGTGGAAAGTGTATGTTTTTTATAACAATAGACTCAATGACTTCAATAATTCTAGTCTGCTTTATGACACCCAAGAATTACATACAGGGTATAATATATAGGGTCTGTTTCCTGCCCTAATTGAATTTGTTCCTTTGAACACTTTGAAAACTGACTTCCTAGCTTTTTTTTCTTTAAGGAAGCCAGAAGTGGCTTTACTGAAGCAAAAACACACCAGCGCTACGACTAACATATTCCTATCTGCTACATCAAATGGATAGTTTTGCTGAATAAGTCCAAAAAACAAATCTGTAGTATACATGGCGATACATTTTTTGGTAAATGCTGCACTCATAAGAGGAATATAAGTGCTAAAGAATGGAACAGGTTCTTACTATTTGTGCTTTCTGATAACTTTGCTGCTCCCTGGTTAAGTATAGCGTGGTTTGAATGCAGTGTGAAGTTCCCTTTACTTTGTGTAACGGTATTCCTTGATCCTAACCTCAGAAGAATACCCTTAATGCACCAGTGTGACCTTTCCATTGTCGCTCTGAAACAGCAATGTAATGTCAATTAGTGTTAAACTGAAGGTCATTAAAGCCATGAGCTTGTACCTATTGTCAATTTGATTGAAATTTCATTTCATTCAAGAGCCCTACTACCAACAGAAGGGAGTACTTGTATCCCACCAATTTGAGTTGGATCCAAAGCCAAACCCCACAGGAGAAAGGAAGTCACTCTAACTCACTGTACCAGTCAGTAGACAAGTATAGACAGCAAACCATTTAGTTATTGTGCTTCGTATTTAAAGAAATTCTGGTCATAATTAAGAAAGAGTATGATCTGTAATGTATAAACAATTTTAGAATTTCAGTAGAATACATATAAAGGCCCTGTCTAGACTTATGTCACACTGTCACATTGTGACACATTATGTCACACTGTGATAGCAGCATCCGGAACGGGTTTATATTCAGTGAATTATAACACAAATAGTGGATTACCTGCTTCTCTGTCCATGACACAATAATCTGGTGAGTTCTCAAAATAAACAAGGTCATTCTTTGTTGGCTTTTTAAAGTTCTTATTTGCTACAGTGAAACCAGTCCCATCTTGGTTCATGATCACCTGGATCGCTCCATTGTATTTTCTCCGCAGGTAATTACCAGTTTTTTGAAAGTCTGCCATGGCAAGCCAGCAAGTTCGCAAAGTACATGATCCGCTAACTCCATGACATTTACATTCAAGCTTCAGGAAGCGCTTTACAGCCTACCAGGAAAATAACACAGTATCTTCAGTTCTCAACAACAACATCACTGAAACATCAATTCACTGGAGACATCAGCAGCAATACTCGCTGTATAATATTAAGTAAATTATTGGTGTTCGATGAACTCAACTGCAAATTAGATAGTTCATCTTAAATGCTGAAAACTATCGCTATTTTATTCCTGTAATAACTCAAGACAAAAATAGGTACAATGTTGTTGTGAATGCATGTGTGGAATTACAGTTTTATCTACTATATATAAGTATGTAAAATATAATAGACATTTTTTCTGTCTATCTGTTCTCACTGGAATCCTGGAAATGATAAGCATGAGAAACAGGATGGTTACCACCAAAAATTACTGCTGCTGTGCTGATGTTCACAGGGTTGTCAGCAACATTCCTACCCACAAGAATGAAAGATAATTTATTACAAGGAGCTGATCTCTTCGCTAACCTATGAGGTGGAGAATTAATTGATTGTTATACTTGGCGAGCATCCTAATAGTCAGTCACACACTCTATCCCAAGAGCGGAGAACACCCTAACTCTTCCCTGGACACCACAGTGTGATTTTAACTGTATGGATTTGAAACAAAGCAGTTGATATATTGAATAAAACCAGATAATATTTGAAACAGATAGCAGATCTATCAGCAGCGGAAAAGAGGAAAAATTGTTAACTTTTCAGGGTTAGGCCCTTCATCAAAACTGACAAGCAAAACAACCTTTCTCTTTTTAGATGCTGGTTTATTCCCAGCATTTTATGCTTTCACTTCAGATTTATCATATTTTGATATTTTTTCCCCTTTTTATTTGTGCTGTTAATATACAAAACCACTTGCAGCAAGGAAATGAATTGGACCTCAATCAAATTGGGGTAATTGGATGAAGGTCTAACTTTCAATCTTTTTGAGTTTTATGGAAAATCTATTTAGGTGCTTTTGACTGCGGCAAATGGGTGTTTCTGCCTAGCACAAAACTTTTACATGTTGCCATCAGAGTGACTAATGTGAGCTAATGCACATCCTGAAGGGTACATGGACAATCATTGGCCACAGTGTGGCTGGTGCCAAGGTTAGTCAAGGCACATCGTTGGGATGACGTTATTAAGGGAGCTTTACTTTTAATCCAACCTTGTTATACCTGACATGTCGATCCTTGATGTTGACTCTGGGTGGTTGAAATGGGGAAAGTATTGATAAGCACAACCAAAATTTTAAAAACTCATCATATCACTTCTGTGTGATGACACTGTAACAATGTGTTGTATACCATTTCTGACTTCAAATGCAAAAAAGTTTTGCAAACACTTTTCTTTATGAAAAATGCCACTTTCTATTCCCAAATGATATGTAAGAAGCACAAAATCGATGTTTACAATAAACTGAAGCGTAAGAATGAACACACCTTTCGGCCAGCTCGGTTATTATGCAGATTCATCAGTGCCCTGGCATCTTTTCCTTTCTTTTCCTTGGCATCCACAAATGCTTTAGCAAAACTAATACCATAGTCAATGTTATCACTGCATCCTCCCCAGTCGAAGGTTCCTTTGTTGTCCTTGGAGGTGCCTTTTTTTTGAGGGTCGCAGGAACAGGAGCTGAGTTCTCCCTGACTACAGGCTCTCGTTATGGCAAACACAACCCCAGCAGAGGAGATGGCATAAACAAAGGCGGCTTCTCTGCTACCTGTACCAGGATAGCACAAGATGATTGGTTAAAATGCCTACTAACACAAAGCAAGCCCATATAAACAGAGGAGAATATCGCTTCCACAGGAATTTTCACTATCAGTATCCCTTTAAAATGAGGACATTAAAAAATAAACTTAACTTCAATGGTGGGATCTCCAGCAGAACCAGGAAACTTCCACTCTCCCTGGCTGAATGATTTTATATATTTCAGTGTGATACTGAAACAAATAGGATTACAGTAATAAAGATACTTAAATGTCAGGAGTAGTTTTGTCGGTATTGCATTGTTTTCATGAAAATAAAAATAGTTTAAAAATGATGAGAGAAGGAGCTACAGATACAAAAAAAATTGATAGCAGGAGTCTTGGTATAAGCCAATGTTGTAATAATCATCAAAAGCAGAATTGCTCTATAAATCAAGATCCAGAAAAACCTAATTGCTAAATATCAATGGAAAACTGAGTAAATTGTGTAGATTACATACAACAGCTGTCTGATTGTAAACCACTCAGACTTCTCGCATTATTTTGACTCTTTGAACCCCTCAGTAATCTTCTTCACTTGTTACCCATTCTCAGCCTGATGCTCACATTCATTCCATATATAATGGAGTTAAGATTGATTCTGCACTCAAAGGAACCATATTTTAAACAAATACATATATAACCTTTAAGTAAATGTTCAGATCGTTTTGTTTTAAATTGTATTATCATTAATTAAAGAAAGAGTATAAAGTAATCCAAGGTCAGTAATGTAAGTATATAGAATGCATGTAAAATCCCAATTTGGTATGGGAGCTGAAGATTTTAAAGATCATTCAATTGTGCAAATCGAGTAAACACAAGACTAGTATGCATGTTTGTGTTTAATTCTTATTCAAGTAAGGACCCAGATTCTCTCAAATAGTTTGAGTCTGCCTTTTTCAATTAAAAACATTCATAATTCACTGCTTCGGAAAGGGCAGTCCTTTTGTGAAGATTATGATTGTGTATGTATCTATATATGAGTGTACCACAAGCATGGAAATAAGAATGTGTATTATAATCAGAATAAAAAAGATCTTGCACTTTGGATTTAAAATCGCTCCCCTGACTTTACAGATTAACAGTCCAGTGAATGGAGTTCTATGCATGTGTCCAAATATATGAACATAGACTTTCTTTGTGGTTGATTTTACTGTGACCTGGACTGATGCACAGCTAGCAGTATAACTTTGACCTTCCAGCTCTTCGTTACACTTCTGAACTACCATTCTGAGGCTGGTAGCTAACATATACCATACAACTGCAGCCTACGAAGACCACCAAATAGAATAGAGTGACCATAGTAGTTGTGAAGATAACTACATTTCAGAAAATAGTTTGTCTTTATATTCCATATTTTACTTACTTCTGAGCATGACTCGACCAAAAAGCGTGTGGTCCCTGTCCAGTGTGTTACAGTTCCAGCGGTGATGACGGAATTGATGTTGACATTCTGCGATCCATTCTTTGGCCCCATCTCCAATTGACTGCATTGTATCAGGATATTTATGACAAAGTTGCCGCTGTCTGCTCACCAAGCCGGGGATGTTGTCACAAATCACCCGGGATCCAAGGGCACCCATATACCTGCCAGAATTGGTAGAAATAATCAGAGACAGTCATATTCAAGAGACAAAAAAAGAACTGCTGGAGAATGAAATCGTTTTGCACATGACAGTCAATGATGATCTTAAGCTGTTAAATCAGATATTCAACTCCCCTTTCCCGTCCTCTACTATTCATCCCCTCCTCTTCTCCCTCCTTTCTCCCTCCTCCTCCCCACCACACTAAGTGAAAAATAATCAAGTTTCAAAGCATCAAGGCCCATGTTGTAAATATTTAATGGGATTTATTAAGCTCAGATTCAGAAATCCTGTTATTGTGATATATACTTACAGGAGGATCTCTTGTCTATATCTTATGTCAGGGTGTGGCAACCTTTTCTACCTAAAGAACCATTTTTAAAAAAAATTGCTGAAAATAAAAACTATTGGAAGCCACAAGATGAAATTTCGGCATTTCTAAACCAAATACTAGGCAAATTGTTAAGTGTCTCTGGTAGAAGGAAAAATTTGCATATATAATAAATAAAATACAAATAAAATAAAATTTATGTATCAATAAAAAAATTGAAATTAAAATAGATCTAAATGAATTATCAGTTTTATGACATTTTTGTACTATAATTTTGCCAGTAAGGTCATCTTTAAAACAAACTATAACTTAAGATGCACAAAATTAAGACAATTTTTCATCTATTGATTCTTGTGATCAAAAATTAGCTTCTAATAGCATGTTCATCATCATTTATAATTTCAGCTATATTAGAAACAATAAAGGGCACAACATAAAACCTATTCCCTGAACCAAAGGCATTATCTATAACCATGGTGTAGTTATACCACTTGAACAGGTCTATTTATTTTATTTAGAGATACAGTACTGAAACAGGCCCTTCGGCCCACCGAGTCTGTGCCGACCAACAACCACCCATTTATACTAACCCTACAGTAATCCCATATTCCCTACCACCTACCTATACTAGGGGCAATTTACAATGGCCAATTTACCGATCATCTGCAAGTCTTTGGCTGTGGGAGGAAACCGGAGCACCCAGCAAAAACCCACGCAGTCACAGGGAGAACTTGCAAACTCGACACAGACAGTACCCAGAATCGAACCCGGGTCCCTGGAGCTGTGAGGCTGTGGTGCTTACCACTGCACCACTGTGCTGCCCCAATTTAGAGCACAATGATATTTTTCATTAAAATAATCATTTGAAACCGTAAAGTGCAACATAGTGATTAGATTAGTTTTTTCTATCCCCACAGTAAAAACAGAGCTCTTACTTTTCTTGACAATTTTTTAAAAATGACTCTTTTCATGTTAATGTGATCCAAGTGGAAAAGGTTGTGAGCCACAGATAAGATGTTAAAGAACCGCATGCGGCTCTGGAGCTGCAGGTTGCAGACTCTGCCATAGGAGAAAGAATTTCTGCTCATTTCTAGTCTCAATTAAAAGTTGACTCTTTTGGAAGTCATACGAACATACGAACTAGGAGCAAAAGTAGACTATTTGGCCCCTCAAGCCTGCTCCGCCATTCAATAAGATCATGGCTGATCTGTTTGTGTCTCGAATTCCACACTTCCATCTACTCCCCATAATCTTTGATTCCCTTGCCTAACAAGAACCTATCTACATCCACCTTAAAAATATTCAATGACCCCACCTCCACCACCTTCTGAGGCAGAGAGTTTCAAAGTCACACAACCCTCAGAGAGAGAAAAATTCTCCTCATCTCTGTCCTAAAAGGGTGACTCCTAATTTTAAAACCGTGCCCCCTAGTTCTGGACTCACCCACAAGAGGAAACATCCTTTCCAAATCCAACTTGTTAAGACCATGCAGGATCTTTTATACTTCAATCATGTCTCCCCTCACTCTTCTAAACTCCAGTGAAAATAAGCCCAGTCTGTCCAACCTTTCCTCATAAGACAACCTGCTCATTCCAGGTATCAATCTGGTAAACTTCCTCTGAACCGCCTCCAACGCATTTACATCCTTCCTTAAATAAGGAGACCGAAACTGCACACAGTATTCAAAATGTGGTCTCACCAATGCACTGTTTAACTGAAGCATAACATCCTTACATTTATTTTCAATTCCTCTCATAATAAAGGATAGCATTCCATTAACCTTCTTTATTACCTGCTGTACCTGCATACTAACATCTTGTGACTCGTGCACTAGAACACCTAGATCCCTCTGCACCTCCGAATTCTGCAGTCATTCTCCACTTAAGTAATACTCTGCTTTTTTATTCTTCCTGCCAAAGTGAACAACTTCACATTTTCCCACATCTGCCAGATTTTTGCCCACTCACTCAACCTATCTATATCGGTCTGCAACCTCCTTATGTCCTCTTCACAACATACCTTCCTACTTATTTTGGTGTCATTTGCAAATTTAGCTACCATGCCATCGCTCCCCTCATCTAAGTCATTGATATAAATTGTAAAAGGTTGAGGCTCCAGCACAGACCCCTGCGGGACTCCACTCGTCACATCCTGCCAATCAGAAAAGGACCCATTTATGCATACTCTTCATTTTCTGGAGCCAGCTAATCTTCTATCCATGCTAACTGTAGTTCTCATAGATTACATCATCTAGCTAGGTCCCAAGGGTTTAAGTCTTCCATACTTCTGAAATAGAAATAAGTATGTATGTTGTTGGCTGCACCAAATTATTTCTGCTGCCTCAATATTTGGCTTTATAGTAATCATTGAGGCACTGGTGCTCTTGAAGCACTTCACATGACTCCTCATTTAGTCTTTGCTCCATGCCAAATCAGACGGCTAGCTAGCAGACCTTTAACATAAGTTTTTTTTTTGTTTTCTTTGAAGAAAAAAGTCAGTGTTAATTTAGGCTACAAACTTTGAGATTGAATCTGTAGAGATTGCCACTTGCAGATGAATTTTCCACATTTGGAGTGAAAACGTGATAACTTGAGATCAGAATTTTGCTTGGAAACCTTTACATCAGCAACTAGTGAGCTGATAATTTGAAGATAACAGATCTTCTTTCTTGAATGTTCTCCATTGAGCTAACAAGTTTACACCAGGCAAAATTATAGTCCAGGAAAGCACACCAGAGAAAAAACCTGTAGCTGTGGAACTGAAAACTAAAAATAAATGCAGGCTTTTCAACCCCTCCCCCAATATAAGGAGAATGTAAACACACAATTTTGATTAAAGCCTTTTTTTCCATTAACTGTAATGGCCCTAAGTAAAATGAGTTCAGCCAGTCAAATTTAGTGATACACAAAAGTGCATAGAGGCATTGAGTAACCCCTCCTGACTCCCCAAAGCCTGTCCACCATCTACAAGGCACAAGTCAGGAGTGCGATGGAATAGTCTTCACTTGCCTGGATGAATGCAGCTCCAACAACACTAAAGAAGTTCGGTACCATCCAGGACAAAGCAGCCTGCTTGATTGGCACCCATCCACCACCTTAAACATTAACCCCCTCCACCACCAGCGCACAGTGGCAGCAGTATGTACCATCTACAAGATGCACTGCAGGAATTTGCCAAGGTTCCTTCGACAGCACCTTCCAAATCCACGACCTCTACCACCTAGAAGAACAAGGGCAGTGAACACATGGGAGCACCACCACCTTCAAATTCCCCTCCAAGATACACACGATCATGACTTGGAACTATATCACTGTTCCTTCGTTGTTGCTGGGACAAAATCCTGGAAATTCCTTCCTTAATAGCACTGTGGCAGTACCTACACCACATGGACTGCAGCGGTTCAAGAAGGTGGCTCACCACCACCTTCTCAAGGGCAGTTAGGGATAGGCAATAAATACTGGCCTTGTCAGTGACATTCGCATCTCATGAAAGAATTTTAAAAAGTGACAGTATCGGAGCTCTGCTAAGGTGAGACGTGGGGGCGTGTTATACGGCATATTGTTGGGTGAGTTGGAGACTTATGCTCTGCATCAGACTGTGGTGTACCTGAACTGCCTGGGACTTCTGGAGTCCATCACTGGGTGCTTCAATGCTGAAAACTGTCTCATACTCTAAGATTAACTCGCCCCTCCTTGGCAAGTAGAAAAATGTAAAAACGCTCTATAATATTAAAGTTCTCAAAGCAGGTTGTCCATTCCAGAGCATGTTGTAGGGACAGACCAAATAGTTTTTGTTTTGCATTTGGCTCTATCATATCTTCCTGTCCTCCAAAGTTGAAAAGGTATTCCACAATATTAAATAGCATTTATGATTTATTTTAAAAGCATAAAGTAAAAATGTAGTCAGGCAGCACAGTACGTGTGTGCCTCGACATATTGCCAGAGAATGGTAAAACTCCTCCCAGGGAATGTTCCTGAATTTGATCATTACATTATACTGAGGTTAGTGCTCTTCCCAGAGAAAGACAAAGAATCAGAATGCCAGCGACCCCAAGCCATTCCAGCACATTACAGTGCTGTTAAAAAACAGAGATAGAAGAGCATAACCCCTAACCAAGAGTAAAATAACAGTGCGTGGAATGAAATTGATATGTTTTTAAAAATGAATTAATGAAATCAGACGCTACAGGTGAGGATGTGGTAGGAATATGGGATTAGTGTAGGATTGGTATGAATGGGTGGTTGATGGTCGCGCGGACTCGGTGGGCCGAAGGGCCTGTTTCAGTGCTGTATCTCTAAATTTAAAAATCTAAATTATAAAAGGGCTTCTTCCTGCCGCTATAAGGCCAGTGCTCAAGTGATTGATGTCGATGGCCAGAGGAAAAACACAAGTACCGTGTAAGCGTATGTTGTATAGTTGAGGAAGGAAGAGCTCTGCCCTTTCACTTGAAAAAAAAACTTTTAGAAGGATATTCCTATGATTGCTGGTTGCAAGGAAAACCTGCCCATGACATAAAGAAAATAGCAAATGAAAACGAGCAATGTCAGTTTGCAGCGCTGTGAGATTCGGTCTATTTTCTTTTTTCCATCTTTCCTGTTCTAGTTTTCCATTTTGTTCTTTTCCATTTGACCGTTTTAAGGCCATTATGTATGATTGGTACAAAATATCTGTATGTTTTCAATATCGAAATTTTAAGTTCAGGTACATTGTGTCTAATGGACGGACAGATCCACTAGAGTTCAAACCAGTTTTATTCCATTCCTTCTGTTTAATAATCAGCAATTCCCAATATTGATGAGCAAAGGTGTTCTGAGAGTAATTTCGATTCGGCAAACGCATTTAACATCAATTCAGGATTTTGTAGACGATTTTAAGAGATCTCCGACATTGGTTTATCCACGGTACATGCAAGAATTTTATATAATGTGCTGCATTTTTGTTAAGTCGAAGACTTGCTTCCTGACACATTTACAAAGACGCACTTTCACTGAAATGTAGTTTTAAAAACAGCATGTTTATATTTTTATTATTTACAGACTTCACATTTAGCATCAGGCGAGTTGAAACGGCTATGAGTTTGTGGATGTAAGCAGTTGTTGGGTTTGGAGAGGGGATCCTCTGACCTCTTGCTTTGCGGGGTGAGTGATCCTGTGTAGTTCCAGCGCAGCAGAAGGAATTCTCTCTAAGATTTTGGATCGCAATATTTCCTATAAATGTTATTTTTATGTTCATGTCCAATTTATATGCAGGCGTTGGATTTGCTTTTCATTCAGAACTTCATGGATTTATATTTAATTCGACAGATTTAGTGAAAACTTCTAGTACTGGATTAATAGTTACAGCTCCGTGTATGCTGCTCAACAGGTGAGGGAGCAGCTGCAAACAAGTTGAAAAGAAGGACAGAAAATTGTCCGAATGTTGAAAAAGTCCTTCACATCGCATTGTCATAGTGAGGACAGAGGACCATTATTTCCAACCACCAAATATAACAGTTTTGTATTTCTGCTATTTATTTCAGTCTGGGGGATGATGCCGCTGTCTGCTTTATTCGGGGCTTTTGTACTATGTTCAGCTCCTCGATTACAATTGAACACTTAGCCATAGAGTCATTTACAGCACAGAAGGAGGACATTCGGCCCATCGAGTCCCTGCCGGCTCTCTACGGAGCTACTCAGTCAGTCCCACTCCCGGGCTCGATCCCCGTAGCCCTACAAGTCTATATCTCTCATCTAACTTGCTCTTGAAGTTATTGATCCCCTCCGTTTCCACCACCCTTTTGGGCAGCGAGTTCCAGGTCATTACCAGCCGCTGTGTAAAAAAAGTGCTTCCTCACATTCCCCCTGCATCTCCTGCTCAAAACTTTCAATCTGTGTCCCCCAGTCCTTGTACCATTTGTTAGTGGGAACAGATTTTTCTTGCCATTTCACAGTGTGCTGCGTGAAATTTAATTTGCGGAGTAAAGTCTGTGAAGATGTCTAACCCGTGTGACTTGCAGCCCTTCTCAACATGTCCGTTAAGGTATTGGTCTCCTCTGAAACCCAAACGACCACCAGCTCCCCCCGGCCCTCCCAAACCTTCACACTTACCTGTCTCTGCTTGGGGTAGGAGAGCTTGTGGGGGAACAGAGTTCCTCAGCATTTCTCTATTTTCGGATTTAGTGTCTGCGGGCGCATGAACCCAGAGCCACTGAGAATCCACAAAGCGAACCCGCCTCTGCGGAAAGTTTTAATTCGCTTTTATTCAGAAGTTGCAACAGATTATTGGTGCTTCAAATAAATTGTGGGGAGATTGTAAAATAAGATAAAAATACAAAAAAGTTTGCATTTCGCCACAAAAAGTAAATTAAACAAGTGTCTTCATGTCTCAGGGTGCTGGTGTAGCGTATGTTAACTGGATGGTTACTTTTGCTTTCAGCACTGTTGGAAACGGAGAGCATTAGGGCCGCGAGGAAGTCGAGTGTGTTCTAAGGTGTAAAACATTCGGATTTCTGCTTTTCCCGATGATGGGTTCTTGGCACAAGCAGCATTGCTGTGTTTTGGTGTTTTCCTTTTGCTATTCTTGAAACCCAAACCCATTGAGTGACTTACCACCATGACGAGTAGACTCGAGGTGCGACCCACAGGACGATCAAAAGCAGGGACAGCCAGAGTCCCCGGAGTCTGGAGTTCATATTAAACCACTTCAATCCGGATCCTGGCCAGATCGCTCATGGTTTGGAGAAGAAATTCCATCGATTCGCGCTTTCAGATAATCAGACACCAGTTACCAAGGACCGAGTGCCTCTTCAAATGCTCCTCGAGTCTTGGTAAAACCTCAGCAATATTGGAGTCGGAACGGATCCCTTTCCACCGGGCACGGCATTGCGGACCTTCCCTTGTAACTTTGCCAACAGGAGCATTTGGTGAAGCCTTGCGCCTGGTCCAATTTACAGATGCTGTGCTTCTATGTACCTGCTGTTGGACATACCAATGGCTTTGGCAGCAGATGCCGGCTGCCTGCAGTCCTGTGGTTACAGACAGGGTGGGGCTGGCATGTCCTGATGGATGAAGGTTAGAGTTGAAATTATGTCAACGAGTTTAGCAGCAAAAACCCCAAAGCAAAGCGTCAGCAGTCCATCATTCTCATAGGAGGGACGAAATCCGTCATCTTTCAACTAGACTGGACAATTTCCATCGAACGGATCTTCCACAGTCAGTCAGAGGACACCAGCTTAACCCCCTTCGAACTAACGCAAGGAATTCCTGTTCAAGATAACATATTGAAGACGCTTGTCCGAATGCGGTCGGGAAAATGGGATTTAGAACAGGTCTGATTATGTGCCACAAAACTGCAATACAGGCAATGCGTTACATCGGACAAGTTGTCAATGTCCCTGTGCTTTATATGGAGCCGATTATAAACTCTGATCGTAACATAATGCTTGGATTGTGTGTTCGACCATGCGGATTACACCAAAAACAAAACAAAAATCACCGGCTTGCAAATAACCATTGTCTCTTTAAATTTACTGATAAAATGTGGACATCGAATTAATGGGAACTCGAACGTCCCTAAGTTAGCGAAAGTTACATGAATTAAAATCGACACAATAATTGAATTACTAAGCGAGACAGATATAGCTCAAGACCTAAATATGAATTAACTGTCCGCCTTTTCAATGTTCGTGTTAATATTACTGATTTTGCCTTCTTAGAGATAGAGGGAGGCGATAATTTGGAACACAGCCTGTCGGTGCCTGTGGCTGCCAGCTCCTTTGACCTTGAAGAATATCCTTAGGTTTTGTCGCAACTCATTAGATCAGTCGTTGATCTCGGTTTTAGAAAAAAAAATGGACAACATACAGGTTTCTGAGACTGCAGTTCTGTGGCGCTGAAGGGAGGGAAAGATATATAGGTCACTTGCCAGTCCTGATGAACAGCCTGGTCAATCAGTGTCCACTTATTTCCAATCAAACAAAACCTACAGCGTGGAGGCCGTAATGAGCAGCGTGACAGATAAATCCATTACCACCCACCAACACTTTTATGTCATCGTGGAACCATTGTACATCCAGGTGGTTTATTCAAGCCCTGTTAACAAATATAGTAATATCAGAAATATTTCTTTAACAGCATTTCTCAAACATGCTAAATTGTTTTAGTTGGAATGCCGTTTTAGATTAGCATTTACTTGCTGATATTAGTACTCTCATTCCCCCTCCAATTATATCATATTTTACTATAGTCCATTTAGCATTGCTATCACTAGTAAATCTCATATGGCGACGATGGAGCTTCAATGTAGTCTATTCCACATTCAAGTACATTAATATCACCCACGAGGATCTGAAACTATGAAGTAGACATTAGAAAAATAGACATTCTGGAATGTTGTACTGCTTCCTATGTTTTCATATTTATTTGGGTTAGTAGGTTCCCATCTGTAATAATGCAATAAACTTCCAGGCGTTTTTAAAGACGGAAAAACACGCGAATATAATGCACGATTTCCTTCCAAATCAAGCTGCTATGTTTTGCTGTTGGATTGTGCAGTTGGATCGGCAAAACCAAACAAGTTAAAGCGCGTTTACTAAAATGAGATAAATAAGTAGTTGCCAGGAATTTTGTATGTCCATAATTGAGATCCAAGAATGAATAAACGCCCAGTCTCCGGTCAGTTACGCTTTGGTGACTCTGTACAATTTTAAAAGTTGTCCGTTTATTTTAGTTTAACACTCTCGCCTCTCTCATCAGTAAGTTTTGCCTATATCATTTGTATGTATTGGTTCAAAGTGAATCCCACGCTCGATAGAATTTGTACAAACACATAATTTTTATGCATCCCAAATGATGTTTGAAAATGGATTTTATGAGCTAGAATAGCTCGGCGTTTAGTGCATAT
This sequence comes from Heterodontus francisci, assembly GCF_036365525.1. Taxonomy (NCBI): domain Eukaryota; kingdom Metazoa; phylum Chordata; class Chondrichthyes; order Heterodontiformes; family Heterodontidae; genus Heterodontus; species Heterodontus francisci. The sequence goes on along the minus strand of NC_090388.1, from coordinate 36,285,625 downwards.
TGCCATCTTACTTCTCATGGAAGCCACAAACCTAAATTTGCAATTTCCCTCCTGGCTGAACAATGGTTGTATAATATAATCACAGGAAAATCCAACACTAGTCTTTAGAACATTTCGCTTATTATAAAATGCAGTGCAATTGAAGCATATTTATTCATTAGGTGAAAATTAATGCAATGTTACTAATGTTCATCAACAAACTGCAGGAAATAAATCTGAAAGATGCAAGTCTGTCAATACTCTCTGGATCTTAAACATTCGTAACCATACAATGAAGCCTAAAATATAGAGTTACTATTTTCAAACCTTGGGTATTCACAGAAGGGCGTTCTATTAAAATTAGACAACACTTCAAACGACCAGACATATCAAGCCCAATAGTTCCATCAGATTTTCAAGTTGAATATTGTATCAATCTTAATTCAATAAAAGATGCATCTCCAAGGAAAATAGCATGTTATTTTTCTCTCGATGTTCAATAAACGGTTTAAAGGGGTCCTTGGATATCAGCATATTCCCTGCAGAAACCTAGATAAGGTTGCCCGCGAAAATCTACATATTCAGCATCACAGTAATGGATACATTTGTTGAGTAAAGCTTGTGTTGCCGTAGTATTGATTAATCAGTTCACCAATCATATTGTTGAGACCTGCAATTAGAATACAGCCAGATTTATTCCCAGTCTGGTTACAGTCACTGTCTTATATACTCTGCGAAATGGTTACATTTATTCCTCAGAAGCTTTCACAGTCTGATGTAAATTTTGCTCTGAAACGCTGGACCTGTTCGAAAAACACTCGAAGCCATCTCTGAAAACACCATGGACGTTCAATAGCTGCAAAACTCAGCGATTCCCCGTTTATATATGCCGATAAAGATATTTCCTCAGATGGATCTGCGAATTCTTCAGCTCTGTTATGGCCGACAGTGACCAGGAATGAAATTAAGTGACAACAATATAAATATTCAACTTTTAAAGGACGTGTATAATGGCAATTGGAATCAGCTTTTAATTTAATAGATACCTAATCTACACCAGGTCGAATGGAGATCATGTAATTATGGATTGATGCAGATAGTTATACGTCTTTGGAAGAGCCGGCACAAATGGCCTGCAAGGTCTGCATAAATCGAATATGGTAAACTCTATCTGTATAACACTTCTATTTTGTAGTGTTACATGTAGAAAGTTAAACATCTTTCATGAGTTACATAGTCCTGCACTACTTTATATACAGCAGTGAAAGTGGAGATCACGCAAAATTATCCACCAAATGTCTATTAATCCAACAGCAGACAAAATCGACTTATTTTATATATAGTGTTTCATTCATACAATCCTACAAACTTCTGCAATTTGGATATTCTCGGTGACTCGGGTTTTCTTCTATTTTTCTTACAATGAAGATTTTGTTAACATGAAACTGTTATTGTAATGTATGTTGTTTCAGCTATAGCAATGCTAGCCAAATGTTACAACGCAACATTCATAAGGCTTGCTTCTTAAATATTTAAACAAATGATTTTTTAAACTCGAGATGCTTCCCGTGAGTGAGCGGAAAATAATCAAATTCTGACCACGAATGAACATACTGTTATCTATATCTATGTATGGCCCGTGTGAGAAATCTTCCAGTTAGATTTGCCTGCCACTGTTTTACAACTTTTGATTAAGCGTCAATATAGACTTTTAATGAACCCTTCCTATTTGTAGCACTTCAAGACGATAAAACAAACAAGAATGTTGACACAAAATCATCAAGCGCCACGCATGTGCTGCAAATGTTTGCACACCTTTCTTATCAAAATGATCATGTGAAATCAGTATTAGAATAAATGAGGGCAGATGAACCATGGGCTTCACCCCGCGCTGTTCAGGAGCCGCGAATTTCACATCCTTTTCTGTTGTTCAACAGTTATTAACCAAATGAAAAGCACGTGACTATGAATTTCTTGCCCTGGTTCTTTGAAACTTTAATAATTGACTACTGATGCTATACTTGCAGCTATTAGGGCTACAGTGCTTAACTAATTTCCACGTGGAAATACAAAAGAGCAAATTATAAAAATAAGTCTAGATTCAGTTATCTTGCAAACTGCGCTGAAAACTATTAAATCCAGCTAAAACTAAAAAAAATTGCACTTTCAGTTGTAAAGTACCCTATCATCTTCCAGGAGCTAAAATCGCTTCATTTGCATCATCAATTGTATTCTCTTTACATTAACGGCTATAGGCCACTTTCCTTATATATTGGGATATCTATTTCCAGCTGGAACGTAACGTCGTTGTGTTGTGAACAAATGTTCAGACCAGGGCAGCGACGAAGTTTCCGGTACTGGATGTCAGCAGCCAGCCCGTGAACAGTTCTGGAGCGAGAGTACTTCTACATTTCAAACAGAACATGGTTTCAAGGAAAGCAACAATTTGTCATTTTAACCGGACCTTAGAACAGCTCTCAAACCCTGAAATTGAAGAGTCAGTTTTGACAAGAAGCCATTAAACAGCGCATACTAGGACAGCTGGGAGAATGGGGCAATGTGCTTAATACTGAGGGGCGGGTGGTTTCACTTCCAAGGAGATCCCATAAGTCATAAACTTTCCAATCGTCAGCCAAAATGGAACATCCGAAAAAATCTCGCACATGTCCAAATTCAGACCGTATAAAATAAGTACACTCTGGTTTTTGCTTAACCAGCAACCACGTAGTCAATAACAAGGAAAGCAAAGGTATTGTACCTGAGTAAGGTTTACGTTCTTAAAATTCTGGGATGTTATACATGTTACAGCATGAATTGAAATAAATAGGTGGATAAATCATTGTTTCATAGAAAAAAACCCGTTCAACATTAAACGTTACCAAAAACCTGGCAGTTCTTTTGGTCCGTTTAATTTTCAATGGAGAACATGCGCCTCTATCAGTAATTTAGTGGATTTTGGCAGATTAAATAGCAGGAGAAAGTACTTGTCAAGAACTCCTTTCGGTAAAGGATTAAAAGCGTTAAATCTTACTAAGTCTTTGGTCCTGACAAGAACAAACGAGGTTTAAGCCAACACTGGGGCCAATTAAGGACATTTAAATCCCCCTGTCTGGCCCAGCCCGACACACGCATTCATCCCACGCTCGATCTGCGACACATCTTTAGTTCTGGTATTCGCCCTCCCAGTTTCCGGGCTTTAGTAACCGTATAACCCGCATCATTTGTAAATGTGTATTTTGGCGAAAGAATAGTATTACGCAGGTGCATCCACTTTCAGGAAAAGTTTGCCATAAATGGCAAACATAAAACATGCAGCCAACAGACCTAACTTTTGCAGATAATACTAACCTTGAAAAATATCAGTGATATGAAAGCTCTCCTGGTCACATTCGCTTTGAAACGACTATCTATTTTATAACAAAGCGAGCTACTGAAATAGATTCACTAAAGAGCTAAACCGTGATGTTAACAGGTATGGAAAACACAACCGCATAACGATGTCACAAAAAATTAGACCAACAGCCGCTTTTCAAATAACTCATACATCAGCAGGGTGTGAGTGAACCGCATGTCCTTTTTGCAGACATTAAAGCCCAGTTCCTGGGCTCGAATTTTAATCACTGTCCGACCTTCAGACTTCACACCATCTTTTTAAACTAATCCAGCGCCAAATTCTAGTACGAGCTTGGTTAATAGAAAAGTGACGTAGGCCAATCCATTTTGGATCAATTAAGAAGAATTAAAGTAGATTAATTTATCTGACCTGACAGCCACAGTCTTCCAAAACTCTGCTGTCTGTTTCCTAACTCGCACTGTCTCATTCACCCGTGTTCGCTGACCTACATTGGCCCCCAGTTAAGAAAACCCTGGATTTTAAAATTCTCATCCTTGTTTTAAAATCTCTCCATGGTCTTACCCCTATCTCTGTAATCTCCTCTAGCCTTTACAACCCTCCTTTCTAATTCCCCCTTCACTGTTCACAGCCCGTTTGATGCACTGCGCAGTCCCTTTAAGATGGTCGCACATCTGTGCTTAACGGAATCGCAGCTTGTGGAAGGGCTGCTTGTTACCTGCATAGCCATGTGCGGTGCAGCTAAGAGGGAATATTGCCTCCAAGATACCTGTTCCTTCAATTCTGACCTCTTGAGCAACCCTGATTTTAATCCCTGCACCATTGGCAGCCATTCCTTCAGCTGCCTGGGCGCTAAGCTCTGGAGTACACTCCCTAAGCCTCTCCACCTCTTTTTCCTCCTTTAAGATGCTTCTTAAAACCTCCCCCTGACCAAACTTTTGGTCATCTACCCTAATAGGTGGCTCAGTGTCAAATTTTGTTTGATAATGTTCCTGTGAAGCATCTTGCAATAGTTTACTATATAAATACAAGTTGTTGTCTTTCAAGCCAACTATCACAACACAGGAATATATAAGTCTGCACTGAGTGTGAAACAGGGCTGTGTTCTCACACACACTCTTTTTGGGATTTTCTCCTCCCTGCTGCTTTCACATGCGTTCAAGTCCTCTGAAGAAGGAATTTTCCTCCACACAAGATCAGGGGGCAGGTTGTTCAACCTTGCCCGTCTAAGAGCGAAGTCCATAGTACGGAAAGTCCTCATCAGGGAACTGCTCTTTGCTGATGATGCTGCTTTAACATCTCACACTGAAGAGTGCCTGCAGAGTCTCATCAACAGGTTTGCGGCTGCCTGCAATGAATTTGGCCTAACCATCAGCCTCAAGAAAACGAACATCATGGGGCAGGACGTCAGAAATGCTCCATCCATCAATATTGGCGACCACGCTCTGGAAGTGGTTCAAGAGTTCACCTACCTAGGCTCAACTATCACCAGTAACCTGTCTCTAGATGCAGAAATCAACAAGCGCATGGGAAAGGCTTCCACTGCTATGTCCAGACTGGCCAAGAGAGTGTGGGAAAATGGCGCACTGACACGGAACACAAAAGTCTGAGTGTATCAGGCCTGTTTCCTCAATACCTTGCTCTATGGCAACGAGGCCTGGACAACGTATGTCAGCCAAGAGCGACGTCTCAATTCATTCCATCTTCGCTGCCTCCGGAGAATACTTGGCATCAGGTGGCAGGACCGTATCTCCAACACAGAAGTCCTCGAGGCGGCCAACATCCCCAGCTTGTAAACACTACTGAGTCAGTGGCGCTTGAGATGGCTTGGCCATGTGAGCCGCATGGAAGATGGCAGGATCCCCAAAGACACATTGTACAGCGAGCTCGCCACTGGTATCAGACCCACTGGCCGTCCATGTCTCCGCTTTAAAGACGTCTGCAAACGTGACATGAAATCCTGTGACATTGATCACAAGTCGTGGGAGTCAGTTGCCAGCGTTCGCCAGAGCTGGCGGGCAGCCATAAAGACGGGGCTAAAATGTGGCGAGTCGAAGAGACTTAGTAGTTGGCAGGAAAAAAGACAGAGGTGCAAGGGGAGAGCCAACTGTGCAACAGCCCCAACAAACAAATTTCTCTGCAGCACCTGTGGAAGAGTCTGTCACTCTAGAATTGGCCTTTATAGCCACTCCAGGTGCTGCTTCACAAACCACTGACCACCTCCAGGCGCGTATCCATTGTCTCTCGAGATAAGTAGGCCAAAGAAGAACTGAGTGTGAAGAAGGGAGTTTGGTAAGTGAGTGAATTTTAAGGGTTAATCTCTCAAGACTAGTTTTTGTTACATCTAGCAATTAATTGAAATTCCTGTTTCAGTTAAGAGGTAAGTTAGGTTTCTTGCAGTTTTAAACAGGGTATACCAACACTCTGAGAGTAGCTGTAGCTAGTTAATTAGGTAGCTAGCTTAATCTGGTTTCTGAGCTGTAGTAGAGCTCTAGTAGAGCTGACACAGAATTGTTTTCAGAGTATAAATTTAGGGGACTCTCAAGTGCTGCTTGTCTGCATTGAGTGCTGCTGAAGGGCACAGAGTGTTAAGGGAGTTTGGTAATTGAGGGAATTTGGGAAGGAGTGGAACTATAAATTAAGAAAATAAATTTGAGTGCACATAGTGTAAAGTGGGAGTTTGGTGCATGAGGGAGGGGCTCCTTTCTTTTTTTCTTTCTTCTACCTTTCTTCATCCTCCAGTAGCTGCCCCTCTCTTCAATACAGGGGAAGAAGTTGATTGGTGAGTAAATGGTAAGTTATTATACTTGTAATTGTAATTAAAAGCTTTTAAAGTTATATTATGGCAGGTCAGCTCAGCCAAGTGAAATGTACGTCCTGCAGTATGTGGGACATCATGGACACACCACGTGTCCTATACGAACACATCTGCAGCAAATGTCACCGGCTGCAGAAGCTTGAGCTCTGGGTTTTGGAACTCAAGCGGCGGCTGGAGTCACTACATGGATAGCACATTTAGGGAGGTGGTCACATGGTAGGTTAGGAGCATGCAGGCAGCGAGGGAATGGGTGACCGTCAGGCAGACTAAGAGAAGTAGGCAGGCAGTGCAGGAGTCCCCTGAGTGTATCTTACTTGCTAATCGTTTTTCCATTTTGGATACTGGTGAGAGCGATGATTGCTCAGGGAGTGCAGCCAGAGCAAAGTCCTTGGCACCACGGGTGGGATGGAAGAAGAGTGGAAGAGCAATAGTAATAGGAGATTCGATAGTCAGGAGATCAGACAGGCGTTTCTGTGGCAGTAAACATGACTCCAGGATGGTGTGTTGCCTTCCTGGTGTCAGGGTCAAGGATGTCACGGAGCAGCTGCAGGACATCCTTCTGGGGGTGGGTGAACAGCCAGAGGCTGTGGTCCACATTGGTACCAATGACATAGGTAGGAAGAGGGATGAGGTCCTGAAAGCAGATTTTAGGGAGTTAGGAAGGAAATTAAAAAGCAGGATCTCCAAGCAGTAATCTCAGGATTACTGCCAGTGCCATGTGCTAGTGAGCATAAGAATGGGAGGATTGATCGATTGAACACGTGGCTGGAGATTTGGTGTAGGAGGGAGGGCATCAGATTTCTGAGGCATTGGGACCGGTTATGGGGCAGGGGGGACCTGGACAAGATGGACGGGCTACACCTTAACAGGACTTGAACGAATATCCTCGCAGGGAGATTTGCTAGTGGTGTTGGGGCGGGTTTAAACTAGCTTGTCAGGGGGATGGGAACCTGCGGGGTAGGTCAAATTGGAAGGAAGTAAAGCTGGTAACAGGAGGTAGAAAAGTAGCAAATGTCATTAGAAGGCAAGTGAAACAAAGGCGAGAATCAACCAGGTTTAGAATGCAGAATGTCAAGAAGACAAGGTTAAGGACACTCTACCTGACTGCACACAGCATTCGCAACAAAGTAGATGATTTAAAGGCCCAAATAGAGGTAAATGGGTATGATGTAATAGCCATAACGGAAATGTGGCTACAGGGTAACCAAGACTGAGAACTGAATATTCAATGATTTTCGACATTTAGGAAGGACAAGCGAAAAGGAGGTGGTGTTGCACTGATAACAAGGGATGGGATCAATACATTTGTAAGGGAGGATCTCAGATCGGAAGAACAAAATTTGGAATCTGTTTGGGTGGAGCTAAGAAACAGCAAGGGGCAGCAAACATTGGTAGGAGTTGTTTATAGGCCACCAAACAGTCGTGGTAGTGTGGGGTATGGTATTAATCAGGAGATTAGAGAAGCATGTGGCATGGGTAATACAGCAATCATGGGTGACTTCAATCTGCATATAGACTGGGTAAACCTAATGAGCACTAATGCTGTGGAGAATGAGTTCCTGGAGTGTGTTAGGGATGGTTTTCTAGAGCAGTATGTTGAGGAGCCGACTAGAGAACAAGCTATTTTAGATCTAGTATTTTGTAACGAGAAAGGGCTAATTAACAATCTTGTTGTAAAAGAACCTTTAGAGATCAATGACCATAATATGATAGAACTTTACATTATGTTTGAAAGTGAGGTAGTTCAATCTGAAGTCAGGGAATTACATTTGAACAAAGGAAATTATGAAGTATGAGGGGAAAATTGGCTGAGGTGGATTGGGAAAATACTTTAAAAGGTATGACAGTACATAGGCAACGGATAGTGTTTAAAGAAATATTACATAGTTTACAGCAACTATATATTCCTTCAAGGCACAAAAACCCCAAAAGTAAATGCAGTCAACCATGGCTAACAAAGGAAGTTAAGGATTGTATAAGATTAAAAGAAAAGGCCTATAAAGTTGCCAGAAATAGTCGTAAACCTGAGGATTGGGAGGATTTTAGAATACAGCAATGGAGAATGAAGAAACTGAAAGAAAGGGAGAATAGAATATGAATGTAAGCTAGCAAAAAATATAAAAACAGACTGTAAAAGCTTCTGTAGGTACATAAAAAGGAAACATTTGGCTAAGACAAATGTGGGTCCATTACAGGCAGAGCCAGGAGAATTTATAATGGGGAATAGAGAAATGGCATAAAAGCTAAATGATTACTTTGTGTCTGCCTTCACTGAGGAAGATACAAGAAATCTCATAGAATTAGAGATCCAAGGGATTAGGGGGAATGAGGAATTGAAGGAGATTAGTATTAGTAAGAAAGTTGTATTGGAGAGATTAATGGGGCTGAAGACAGACAAGTCTCCAGGACCTGATATTCTACATCCCAGAGTGTTGAAAGAGGTAGCTATAGAGATAGTGGATGCATTGGTGATCATCTTCCAAAATTCTATAGATTCTGGAGTGTTTCTTGCAGATTGGAAGGTCGCAAATGTCACCCCACTATTTAAGAAGGGAGGGAGAGAGAAAACAGGGAATTACAGACCTGTTAGCCTTACATCAGTCATTGGGAAAATGCGAGAATCTATTCTAAAGGATGTGACAAATGGACACTTGGATAATAATGACCTAATTGGGCATAGTCAACATAGATTTATGAATGGGAAATCATGTTTGACGAAGCAGGAGTTTTTTGAGGATGTTACTAAGAGAATTCATAAAGGGGAGTCAGTGGACGTGGTATACTTGGATTCTCAGAAGGCTTTTGATAAAGTCCCCCACAGGAGATTGGTTAGCAAAATTAAAGCACATGGGATAGGAGGTAATATACTGGCATGGATTAAGGATTGGTTAACAGGCAGAAAGCAGAGAGTAGGAATAAACAGATCATTCTCGCATTGGCAGGCTGTGACTAATGGGGTACCGCAGGGATCAGTGCTTGGGTCTCAACTGTTCACAATATTTTGGGATGTGGGGACTAAATGTAGTATTTCCAAGTTCACAAATGACACAAAACTAGGTGGGAATGTGTGTTGTGAGGAAGAGGTAAAGCGGCTTCAAGGGGATTTGGACAGACTTAGTGAGTGGGCAAGAACTTGGCAGATGGAATATAATGTGGAAAAGTGTGAGATTATTCACTTCGGTAGGAGGAATAGATGTGCAGAGTATTTCTTAAATGTTAAGAGATTAGAAAGTGTAGATGTACAAAGGGACCTGGGTGTCCTTGTCAATAAGTCTCTGAAAGCTAGCGTGCAGGTGCAGCAAGTAATTAAGAAGGCTAATGGTATATTAGCCTTTATCGCAAGAGGATTTGAGTACAGGAGTAGTGAAGTCTTGCTTCAATTGTATAGAATCTTGGTTAGACCACACCAGGAGTATGATGTGCAGTTTTGGTCCCCTTACCTTAGGAAGGATATTATTGCCATAGAGGGAGTGAAACGATGGTTCACCAGACTTGTTCTTGGGATGGTGGGACTGTCCTATGAAGAGAGATTGGGGAAACTGGGTCTGTATTCTCTAGAGTTTCGAAGAATGGGAGGTGATCTCATTGAAACCTATAAAATACTTAAAGGGATAGACAGGGTAGATGCAGGTAAGATGTTTCCCCTGGTTGGGGAGTCTAGAACCAGGGGACACAATTTCAAAATAAGAGGGAAGCCACTTAGGACAGAGATGAAGAGCAATTTCTTTACTCAGAGGGTTATAAATCTTTGAATCCACTACCCCAGAGGGCTGTGAAAGTTCTGTTATTGAGTATATTTAAAGCAGAGATTGACAGATTTCTAAATACAAATGACATAAAGGGATATGAGGATCTTCTTTTCTTCTTCTTTGGCCTCCTTGTGTGGGAAAAGGGCATTGAAGTGGAAGATCAGCCATGATCATATTGAATGGCGGGGCAGGCTTGATGGGCTGAATGGCCTGCTCCTATGTTCCTCAAAAGGCGGTGGAAGCACAGCCTTTGAATATTTTTAAGGCAGAGGTGGATAGATTCTTCATAAGCAAGGGGGTGAAAGGTTATCAGGGGTAGGCAGGAATGTGGAGTTGAGGTTACAATCAGATCAGCCATGATCTTATTGAATGGCGGAGCAGGCTCAGTGGCCTGCTCCTGCTCTTAATTCATATGTTAGCAGTTTTCTGTACTTGTTTCTGGAACAGGCATACTATATTAGAAAACACTACATTTGATATTAAAATTCAGTGCACTTCAAAGGCAGAAATGCATTTGGACCAAATATGAAATGTGGGTTCAGCGAAAAGAAAGGTAAAAAAGATAATGAATAGTGTGCCTCAGAACTTGTGCTGGCATCCCAAAGTGCTTCACAGACAACAACTTTTGAAATGTAGTTACTGTTATGAAGGGAAACCAGGAGCCAATTTATCAACAAAGTCCCACAAACAGCTGTATGATACATACAAGACAACTGGTTTTGGGGATGTTGGTTGAGGGATTAATATTGGGCAGGACATCAGGTGAACTTCCCTGCTCTTAGAACATTACAGAACAAAGAACAAAGAAAATTACAGCACAGGAACAGGCCCTTCGGCCCTCCAAGCCTACGCCGATCCTCTATCTAAACCTGTCGCCTATTTTCTAAGGGTCTGTATCTCTTTACTTCCTGCCCATTCATGTATCTGTCTAGATACATCTTAAAAGACGCTATCGTGCCCGCGTCTACCACCTCCACTGGCAATGCGTTCCAGGCACCCACCACCCTCTGCGTAAAGAACTTTCCACGCATATCTCCCCTACAGTGGAGACATTCACAGTGAATTAAAAAAGCAAGTGCCCGGAGGCTCAGAGTCAAGCTTGCAGACTGAACAGGGGTGTTCAGCAAAGCGATCACTCAATCTGCGTTTGGTCTCCCCAGTGTAGAAGTAACCACATCATGAGCGCCAAATACAGTATGCTGAACTGAAAGTACAAGGGAGGTTATGCTTCAGCTATACAGGGCATTGGTGAGATCACATCTGGAGTACTGTGTACAGTACTGATCTCCTTATTTAAGGAAGGATGTAAATGCATTGGAGGCAGTTCAGAGAAGGTTTACAAGACTAATACCTGGAATGGGCGGGCTGTCTTATGAGTAAAGGTTGGACAGGCTAGGCTTGTATCCGCTGGAATTTAGAAGAGTAAGAGGCGACCTGATTGAAATATATAAGATCCTGAGGGATCTTGACAGGGTGGATGTGGAAAGGATGTTTCCCCTGTGGGAGAATCGGGAAATAGGGGTCACTGTTTAAAAATAAAGGGGTCGCCAATTTAAGACATAGATGAGGAAAAACATTTTCTCTGAGGGTCATGAGTCTTTAGAATTCTCTTTCTCAAAAGGTGGTGGAAGCAGAGTCTTTGAATATTTTTAAAGGAGTGGTGGATTCATTCTTGATAAGCAAGGGGGTGAAAGAGTATCATGGGTAGGTGGAAGTGTGGAGTAATCAGTTCAGCCTTGAACTTATTGAATGGTGGAGCAGGCTTGAGGGGCCGAGTGGCCTACTCCTGCTCCTAATTTGTATGTTCATGAGTAAATCTCAGTTTCACCTGGAAGGAGTGTTTGGGGCCCTGGATGGTGGAAAGGGAGGAGGGGAAAGGACAGTTGTAGCATCTCCTACATTTGCTTGGGAAGATGCTGGGGAAAGGGGAGTTGGTCACCAAACGTGACCATGAGCTTACGGTCGCTTGTCATTTTAACAATTTTTTTTATTATGCTTTCATGGGATGAGGGAGTTGCTGGCTAGGCCAGTATTTATTGCCCATTCCTAATTGCCCTTAAGAAGGTGATGGAGAGTCGCCGCCTTGAACCACTACAGTCCGTGTGGGGTAGGTACACCCACAGTGCTGTTGGGGAGTTCCAGGATTTTGACTCAGTGACAGTGAAGGAACGGCAATATACATCCAAGTCAGGATGATGCGTCGCTTGGAGGGGAACGTGCAAGTGGTGTTGTTCCCACGCATCTGCTGCCCTTGTCCTTCTAGGTGGTAGTGATCGCGGGTTTGGAAAGTGCTGTCGAAGAAGGCTTGGTGAGTTGCTGCAGTGCATTTTGTAGATGGTACATACTGCTGCCACTGTGCATCAGTGGTGGAGGGAGTGAATGTTGAAGGTGACGGATGGGGTGCCAATCAAGCAGACTGCTTTGCCCTGGATGATGTCGGGCTTCTTGAGTGTTGTTGGAGCTGCGCTCCTTCAAGCAAGTGAAGAGTATTCCATCACACTCCTAACTTGTGCCTTGTGGATGGTGGACAGGCTTTGGGGAATCAGGAGGTAGAGGTGTGTAAAGGAAACCCGAATTCCGGACCCAGAAGTCCAAACCCACCCGACCCAAACTGGGCACGTCGTCGGGACCCATCGGGGTTGGGTCGGGTGGCAGGCCTTTACATCAGTACATGAGAAAAGGCCTGCTACCCGACCTGATCCCGACGGGATACAATGGCATGTGTCGGGGATGGGTCGAACTGAACTTCCGGAATTTGGGCTCGCGTTGGGTTTCCTTTGCACACCTATATCAGGAGGTGAGTTACTCGCCACAGAATTCCCAGCCTCTGACCTTTTCTTGTAGCCACAGTACTTGTATGGCTGGTCCAGTTCAGTTTCTGGTTGTTCAGGATGTTGATATTGGGGGTTTCAGCGACGGAAATGCCATTGAATGTCAAGGGGAGATGGCTGGATTCTCTCTTGTTGGAGATGGTCATTGCCTGGCACTTGTGTGGCATGAATGTAATTTGCCACTCATCAGCCGAAGCCTGAATGTTGGCCAGGTCTTGATGCATATGGACACGGACTGCTTCAGTATCTGAAGAGTCGTGATTGGTGTTGAACATTGTGCAATCTTCAGCGAACATCCCCACTTCTGACCTTATGATAGTGGGAAGGTCATTGATAAAGCAGCTGAAAATCGTTGGGACTAGGACACTACCCTGAGGAACTCCTGCAGTGATGCCCTGGGACTGAGATGACTGACCAACAACAACAACCATCTTCATTTCTGCTAGGTATGACTCCAACCAGTGGAGAGTTTTCCCCCGATTCCCATTGACTCCAGTTTGCTAGGGCTCCTTGATGTTACACTCGATCAAATGCTGCCTTGATGTCAAGGGCAGTCATTCTCACTTCACCTCTGGAGATCAGCTCTTTTGTCCATGTTTGGACCAAGGCTCTAATGAGGTCAGGAGCTGAGTGACCCTGGCGGAATCACTCTCAATTTGCCTCTCTCTCTCATCGGCCTACTACATCTCATCTTTTGATAACAGCCTTCTGGGCTCAACATCAAGTTCAACAATTTCAGATTATAACCGTTACCATTTCTTTTAGACAGCAGCTGTTAGGGATACTTTCCCCATTTACACCTCCTCTAGATCTATCAATTGTTTTTTTATTTGTCCCATTCCCTTGCATCATTCCATTTGTTACGAAAGTGCTTCTATTTTCTGTTAAGTTTTTTTTTGAGGACTCATATTTAAATTGTGGAGATAGAGTCATTGGAAGACTGAAGATTTTATAAATGCTGGACTTTATTTTGTTGTTGACAGTTCACTGAAAGGACACTGAGATGTTGTTTGTAAACAACTTTTGCTGGAAATCATGTGCTTTAAGCTCAGTAAACAGAAACCTTGGTGACCTGGAGATGATGTTTACAGAGAAGCCACATGTCAAGGTTTATGGAGGTCAGGAGGTTGACTTTCTGTTTGGGGTTTGGATATCGTTTTCAGTTCAGTTGGGGCTTGAACTGTTTTGAAGATAGTTGTGTTTTGCCTGTCAAGGAAAAAGAAACCAGCTCACCTCTTTGAAGAAACCCTGCAAAGATCCAGTGTGGGAGAACTAAAATCCCTGCCACACATCTCTCCTGAGAAGCTGGGAAAACCTGCCAGATTAATTTTTAACGCCACCTGAAAAGAACTGCTTTGGAAAAGATCCCAGTGACCCGTCTCCGTAAACACGGATGCCAGACCAAAAGGGACCACTGACTTCCTTCCATATCTTCCCTTTTTTCTTTCAAGAATTAGCAGGCATTTGGCCAAAATATTCTTTTTTTGTAACAGACCTCTGCAGAGAGAATTTCTGTATTTTCTTCCAGTGTGTGTGTGTGTGTGTGTGTGGGAAATTTAAAAAGGGGACTTCCACATTTCAATCTGTGTGTTAATGCTTTGCTTCATTACTGGACAAGTCGTGTTTGATAATAAACTGATAATTTTGTTGTTTATTAAAGAAACCTTGTTGGTGTATTTTATTCTGGGATTAGAGTACACGATTGACCAAATCAGTAACTGGGTAAACATTTAAAAAATATATGTTGTGACCTGTGGAGAAGTGGGACCAGAAAAGACAGTGCACTCCACCCCCCTCGGTTATAACATATCTTCCATTTAATCTTGCCTGCCTTCTGCCCTATCACAGGTGTTCCCTTTTGTTTCTCCACTCCCTGCCTCTGTATATGCTTAAAACCAGTTACATCTATAACATTTTCCAGCTCTGATGAAAGGTTACCGAGCTGAAGTGTTAAATCAGGCTATAACTGCAGAGACAGAAAGAGTTGAGTATTTCCAGCATAAGCAAGACACTTTTGGTTGACCTATAACAATAACCTTTGAATACAGTAAATCATCCCATAAAATCTTAAACAAATTAAAAATAAGTTTAGGAGGTACTTTGAACATAAAATACCCTTGATGCATTATATGTATTGGAAGACGTGTTTATTTTTATTTGGAGATAGTTGTAGTCGTGATTGTCCTTTTCCATGGAAATAAACTGTTTTGCGTCTCCATTATTGAGCTGAAGTGGAAATGCTGTGGATAAATGTCCTTTTGCAACGCAGTTACCAAAGATACAGTACAATGGATATTTGATGGAAGAGTTACAATACCAAGCAGAAGAAATGATGATTCCTGGTAATATATGGGAGAACAAGGAAGTTTACATTCAGAGAATAGAACCTCAATCAACGTTGGGACATTGAATCAAGTGGATTGCATAGGATCTGCTATTTACAATCCTTCCTTCGTCTTGTCTTCATTTTTACCCTTGAATTTCACATTTTCACAGTTAACCTGCTTTTTCTATTGTTTAGTGTTCTTAAATGAGGTTATGCCAAAGTGAAACTCAGCCATGGTTCAATTTTGGGGAATGTGAGGCTTTAGATGGAAAAGATATTCTCACCATGTTAGTGCTTAGTATATGTTTGGGAGGAAATGCAGTACTTCATGCTGTAATATGATGCAAGAAAACATGTACAAAACTATTTGTTTTGCACATTGTAAAAATTTTAATAATGTAATTTTTGAAACCATGGAAGCACTCCTTAAGGGGAGACCATAGCTTTCCACAAGTCGTCCAAAACCTTTGTTAGGATCTAACTCAAAACTGAAAGGTGTGAAATGGAATGGTGGACTCCATTGCTAAACGTAGTACAGTCATTCAAATAGGCTGGGCTAAGATGCTCCATAATCCCTCCCTTGCCTTAAGCAAGGGGAGAAAAGTTACATAGTGAAACAGAAAATGCTGGTAACACCCAACAGAACAGGTAGCATCCATAGAGAGAGAAACATAGTTAATAGGCTGAATTTTCCTATGGGCATCAGGACCATTTGTGGGTCTTGAAACTGCACATGGCCTCAATGTACCTGCCAGAACAACTTTACATGAAGCAGCCTCCTAATTGGCTGTTGGCTTGTTCAACATCCAATTAAGGACAGCGTACAGGATTGCGATGCGGGATGCCCAATGAGACAGCCTGCAGCATTGGATTGCCAGCAGCCCCACTGGGAGAGATGACACTGCTGAAGGAGGTAAGTGAGTGCGAGGGTGCTTCAAAATGGAGGTTCTCTTAAATGTCCGTGGAAAAGTTTTTAAAAAGGCCATTGGTGAAGGGCTTCCACAGGAACGATTGTGGCCATTTCAGCCTTGCAGCTCCATCATTGGGTGTTTGCGAGGAGGCTCCGATGGCCTCCAACCTGCATTCAGGAGGCAAACTCCAAGCAGTTTCCAGGCTCCAGACTCAGCGGGGGTGTCCTGACGCCAGGAAAGTTCCGTTGGTGTGGGATAATGGCCCTATATTGGGGCTTCAGTTGGAACCCCGCATTAGTGGAGAGAGCTGCTGATTCCCCTGACCGCCTGCCCCTGGGAAAGTCAGCTGGAGACATGACAGTGGACAGCTGTCTTGACGGGAACAATAGAAGATCTGTGACAGGGTGTAAGGCAGGAGAGATTAAATGAGAAAAGTGATGATGGTGTAAGGCAAAGGGAGATGGTAAGGGGATAAGTAAAAAAACAAAAGATGGGTCTAGAGGAGGTGTAAATGGGAAAAGTAGAATCATCACCAACAGCTGCTGTCTAAAAGCAAAAGGGGCAGACATTATGATCTGAAATTATTGAACTCTATGTTGAGTCCAGAAAGTTGTAAAATGCTTAGAGTGGGTAAGGGGCGGAGAATTAAAATGACAGGCGACTGGAAGCTCGGGGCCATGCTTGCGGACTGAATGGAGCTGCTCTGCAACGTGGTCACCCAATCTTTGTTCGGTCTATCCAATGAAGGGGAAATTGTTGCGCGAGCAGAGAGTACACTATACTGAATTGTAAGTACAAGTGAACCACTGCTTCACCCGGACCTTGGATGATGAGAACAGGTGGGGAAAGGGAAGTTGTTGCATCTCCTACACTTGCGTGGGAAGGTGCTGTGGGAAGGGGAGAGGGTTGGGCTTTGGGATTGATTGAAGAGTGGACCAGGGTGTCATAGAGAGAATGGTCCTTTTGAAATGCTAAAAGGGAAGGGGATGGGAAGATGTGTTTAATGGTGGCAGATGATCCGTTGAATGTGGAGGATGGTGGGGTGGAAGATGAGGATAAGAAGAATTTGACCATGGTTCTGGGAGGGAGGGAAAGGGGTGAGAACAGAAGTGCAGGTAATGGAATGGATGCAATGAGACCCTGTCAACCATGATGATGGGGTGGGGGAGGGAAATGCTTGATTTAGGAAAAAGGAAGGTGGCACCATCAGAGCAGATGGAAAAACTGAGAATGGAATAGAGTCCTTACAGGAAGTGGGGCATTAGGAAGTGCAGTCAAAATAGCTAAGGGGATCAGTGAGCTTGCGATGGATATTGATCGATAGCATATCCCCAGAAATGGTAACAGAGAAGTTGAAGAATGGAAGAGTCAGAGATAGATCATGTGAAGACAAAGGAAGGATGGAAGAGAAGAGAATTATAGCATTGGACATTTCTGGGTTACATTCTCTGGAAGTAATAAAATATCCTTTTCAAAACTGGTCAAATATCCATGGAATAAAAGGGCAAGTGGCAACATGGATACAAAGTTAATTGAGTGACAGGAAACAGAGTATCGGTGAATGGTTGTTTTTCAGACTGGAGGAAGGCATGCAGTTGAGTTCTCCAGGGTTCAGTACTAGGACCACTGCTTCTCTTGGTATGTATTAGTGACCCAGACATGAGTGTGCAGGGCACAATTTCAAAATTTGCAGATGTCAAAAAACTTGCAAGTATTTTTTAACTGTGAGGAGGATAGTGATGGGCGGCACAGTGGTTAGCACCGCAGCCTCACAGCTCCAGGGACCCAGGTTCGATTCTGGGTACTGCCTGTGCGGAGTTTGCAAGTTCTCCCTGTGTCTGCGTGGGTTTCCTCTGGGTGCTCCGGTTTCCTCCCACATGCCAAAGACTTGCAGGTTGATAGGTTAATTGGCCATTATAAATTGCCCCTAGTATAGGTAGGTGGTAGGGAAATATATAGGGACAGGTGGGGATGTGACAGAATATGGGATTAGTGTAGGATTAGTATAAATGGGTGGTTAATGGTCGGCACAGACTCGGTGGGCCGAAGGGCCTGTTTCAGTGCTGTATCTCTAAAACTAAAAACTAAGATTACAAGGGGACACAGACAGGCTGGTGGAATGGATGCAGGAACAAAGAGATCTGAGGGTGTATGTGCACAAATCATTGAAGGTGGCAGGGCAGGTTGTGAAAATGGTTAAAAAGACACATAAGATCCTGGGCTTTATAAACAGAGGTATCAGGTACAAAAGCAAGGAAGTTATGGGTGAACCTTTATAAAACACTGGTTTGGCCTCAACTGGAGAACTGTGTAAAATTCTGGGCACAACACTTTAGGAAAGATGTGACGGCTTTAGAGTGGGTGCAGAAAAGATTTATTAGAATGGTTCCATGTATGAGGGACTTCAGTTCCATGGATAGATTGGAAAAGCTGGAGTTGTTCTTCTTAGAGAAGAGAAGGTTGAGAGGAGATTTGATAGAGGTGTTCAAAATCATGAGGGGTCTAGGCAGAGTAGATAGAGAGAAACTATTCCCATTGGCGGAGAGAACCAAAGTACACTGATTTAGGTGATTGGCAGAAGAACCAAAGGCGACATGAGGAAAAGATTTTTTTACACAGCGAGTGGTTAGGATCTGGAATGCACTGCCTGAGAGTATGATGGAAGCAGATACAATCGAGACTTTCAAAAGGAAATTGGATAAGAACCCGAAGAGGAAAAAAATTGCAGGGTTTTGGGGAAAAGGCGGGAGAGAGGGACAAGTTGAGTTGCTTTAGCAGAGGGCCACCACATACACGAAGGGCCAAATGGCCTCCTCCTGTGCTGTAACCATTCTCTGCTTGGTTTTATGGGAGTCAAATAACCCTCAAGAGTTCAGCGTTTGGCCCTACTCATTATCTGCTATATCTCTGATTAGAATTAGGGTGTCTGATGTGGCAGTGACATGAGCTTAAAAAACACCAATGAAATTCTAACCGCATGGCTTGTTGTGCAATGAATACGGTATATGCTTGTGTAAAAGTCAATCTCGTGTAAAAGTCGACCCATGACCTTAGGCCAAAAAATCTTGAATTTTTCCTATATCTCTCGTAAAAGTCGGCCTTAACTTGCAGAGCATTCTAATCACACACTAGTATAAATGCCCAGCTAGAAGCCCCACCTTTTTCAATATGGTGGCAAAGAACAACAACAAATACACAGCGCAGTTCATTGCATGTGCAGAAAAGGCAAATAATTGTGCAGCAGCATTAGAATTCAAAGTATCAGACAAGAATGGCAAGAGACTGGAGAAAACATTCCACACAGCTCATGCAAGATGTCAAAGAATAAAAGTGCCAGTGAACATAATTTCCCGTGCATCCACTCGACTCTACTCCCTGTCTCCATGGTGTCTATTATTTTGTTAATGAAGTTCGAAAATATGACTCGTGTAAAAGTTGATGCCCCAAATTTTAGCCTCACAAATTGGTCTCAACAATTGGACTTTTGTGTGAGTATATGCAGTAATACAATCTTTTGCCTATTGCTAGTCCATATACTGCAATAAAAGCTAAAAAAATGCAGTATCTAGCCGCTGCAAGAAACCTCAAACACAAAAAAATCAAGGCCGATGATATTTGAACATTTGTGACTATTTATTTATATCACTATTAACAGTGAAATAACGTTTTATGTTCTATAACCAAGCTTTTCAAATGTAAATCAAATTATTTTCTAACAAAAATATCTTTGATGGCCAAGATAAAAACTTCAACTGGACCTGAATCTGATTTCCTTTTTACAATGGAAGCAATCCTTCAGAAAGTTCTTATGTAATGCAATCTTACATAACTGGGAAAGAAAAACAATCATGTTTATATTTTAGACTGAATAGTTCCCAATATTAAGAAAAAAGCTGAATTAGGCACTGGCATTTTTTATAACCTAATGCACATTTACTAACATTATGCATCAAATTTGGTATGCCTGCCTCAAGTATTTATTGACTGTATGCCAAAATATCAGATTAAAGGCCCATTATTTCTATTACACCACTGCTTTTCAAACTCAGTCCTCAGATACTAGGATGTCTGCATGGTGACCAGAAATCTGTCAGACTATCAGACTTACTGTTGAATTACTAGTACATAATTTTTGTTGCTATATTCTACAAAAAAAGCATTTTCTGAATGATAACATGAATAGCTGACATTGATTTTTATTTGGAAGTTAGGACACTCAGGAGTGTCTCAATACTTGCAGGGGGCTCACACAGGAAAAGTTTGAAAACGTCTGACGCAAGAAAACTTGTGTGTGCTCAGCAGGCGTTTTATGCAAGAATAATCTGGTAATCAGACTTATAGCAATATTCACAACCATATTTTCATCCAATAGATGCTACAGCAATAATTATTGAAGTGTTTTTTAAACCTGTACCATTGTACTTAACTTAAACCAAAAATTCACATACAATGTATTGTTGAGCGAACCAGAGCAAAATGCCTTTTAAATAAATAAAAACCAAGAGTCAATAATAAAACTTCAATTTCCAGCTAATTTCTCAAAACACGTAGTTTTATGAGGAAAAAAATAAATCCAGTTCCGAATAGGCCAATTGCTACCATCTTTAGGAATTGATAGTGATGAAAGTAACTTTGCGATGGTGGTATGCGACTGGGAGCTCGCTCTTGGTTATTCTGCAACTAAAATGGAAAAATGTGATCACGTGGTGTTTTTGAAACAATCGATCGCAACACTTTTTGAAAATCCTGAATTCTAAGTTAAAATCAAATCAGCACGAGTTATTGGATGTAGATCAATCTACAAAGTTTTTCATATTGAATTAATTTCATGAATGTAACTGCTGTATCATAAATATGTTCCAGATAGTCATTTGCTGATCCATATAAAGTGCAGTGAAAATAAATGAAATAGAATCCTGTGACTTTAAAACTTGGTAGTTAATTGTAATACATCATATGTACATTAACAGGTGATTATTCAAATCAATGCCATCTGTAAAAGAAATGTAAAGCTATGGTCCAGCGCCCTGCCACACACTAAGAATCTCACCATCATTTAGAGATTAAAATAATTTACATTTACTATCTTATGTTTGTTTAGTGGGGAGATTATCTACTTAACTACAAGGCTAAAAAATAAGTGTTAAAAAAATAAATCTAACTTAGAAGCTTCCCCACAGTCAATATCACATCAAAATTTCAGGATTAATGAAACAAAATCATATCAGGAACCAGTCAAGTGAACCTTCGCAGTACTGCCTCCAATGCCGGTATATCCTTGCTTAAATATAGAGACCAAAACTGTGCACAGTGCTCCAGGTGTGGTCTCGCCAAGCCCTACATAATTTTAGCAAGACTTCCTTATTCTATACTCCAATCTCCTTGCACTAAAGGCCAATATGCCCATTTGCATTCCTAATTGTTTGCAGTACCTGCATGCTGACTTTTGTGTTCCTTGTACGAGTACACCCAAATCTCTGAACATCAACATTTAGAAGTTTCACATCTTTTGAAAAAATATTCTGCTTTTCTATTCTTACTACCAAAGTGAATAACCTCACATTTTCCCACATTATACTTCAACTGCCATCTTGCTGCTCACTCACTTATCCTGTCTATATCTCTTTGTAACCTCTTTGTGTTCTCCTCACAGCTTACATTCCCATCTAGCTTTATATGGTCAGCAAACTTGGATACATTACTCTCAGTCTCTTTGTCTAAGTCATTAATATGAATTGGAAATAGATAAGGCCCCAGCACTGATCCTTGTGGAACTCCATTAGTTACATACTAACATACAAATTAGGAGCAGGTGTAGGCCACTCGGCCCTTTGAGCCTGCTCCGCCATTCAATATGTTCATGGCTGAACTGATTACTCCAAATTTCCACCTATCCCCGATAGCCTTTCAGCCCCTTGCTTATCAAGAATCTATCTACCTCTGCCTTATAAATATTCAAAGACACTGCTGCCACCGCTTTTTGAGGAAGAGAATTCCAAAGACTCACGATCCTCAGAGAAATAATTTCTTCTCATCTGTCTTAAATGGGCGACCCCTTATTTTTAAACAGTGACCCCAAGTTTATTTTTTATTTATTTAGAGATACAGCACTGAAACAGGCCCTTCAGCCCACCGTGTCTGTGCTGACCAACAACCACCCATTTATACTAACCCTACAGTTCAAGTCCTCTGAAGAAGGAATTTTCCTCCACACAAGATCAGGGGGCAGGTTGTTCAACCTTGCCCGTCTAAGAGCGAAGTCCAAAGTACGGAAAGTCCTCATCAGGGAACACCTCTTTGCTGACGATGCTGCTTTAACATCTCACACTGAAGAGTGCCTGCAGAGTCTCATCGACAGGTTTGCGGCTGCCTGCAATGAATTTGGCCTAACCATCAGCCTCAAGAAAACAAACATCATGGGGCAGGATGTCAGAAATGCTCCATCCATCAATATTGGCGACCACGCTCTGGAAGTGGTTCAAGAGTTCACCTACCTAGGCTCAACTATCACCAGTAACCTGTCTCTAGATGCAGAAATCAACAAGCGCATGGGAAAGGCTTCCACTGCTATGTCCAGACTGGCCAAGAGAGTGTGGGAAAATGGCGCACTGACACGGAACACAAAAGTCCGAGTGTATCAGGCCTGTGTCCTCAGTACCTTGCTCTATGGCAGCGAGGCCTGGACAACGTATGTCAGCCAAGAGCGACGTCTCAATTCATTCCATCTTCGCTGCCTCCGGAGAATACTTGGCATCAGGTGGCAAGACCGTATCTCCAACACAGAAGTCCTCGAGGCGGCCAACATCCCCAGCTTGTACACACTACTGAGTCAGTGGCGCTTGAGATGGCTTGGCCATGTGAGCCGCATGGAAGATGGCAGGATCCCCAAAGACACATTGTACAGCGAGCCCGCCACTGGTATCAGACCCACCGGCTGTCCATGTCTCCGCTATAAAGATGTCTGCAAACGCGACATTGATCACAAGTCGTGGGAGTCAGTTGCCAGCGTTCGCCAGAGCTGGCAGGCAGCCATAAAGACGGGGCTAAAATGTGGCGAGTCGAAGAGACTTAGTAGTTGGCAGGAAAAAAGACAGAGGCGCAAGGGGAGAGCCAACTGTGCAACAGCCCCGACAAACAAATTTCTCTGCAGCACCTGTGGAAAAGCCTGTCACTCTAGAATTGGCCTTTATAGCCACTCCAGGCGCTGCTTCACAAACCACTGACCACCTCCAGGCGCGTATCCATTGTCTCTCGAGATAAGGAGGCCCAAAAGAAAAGAAACATTAATCCCATATTCCCTACCACCGACCTACACTAGGGGCAATTTACAATGGCCAATTTACCTATCAACCTGCAGGTCTTTGGCTGTGGGAGGGAACCGGACCACCCGGCGAAAACCCACGCGGTCACAGGGAGAACTTGCAAACTCCGCACAGGCAGTACACAGAATCGAACCCGGGTCCCTGGAGCTGTGAGGCTGCGGTGCTAACCACTGCGCTACTGTGCCGCTCAAAGTTCTAGATTCTCCCACATCCACCCTGTCAAGATCCCTCAGGATCTTAAATGTTTCAATCAAGTTGCATCTTACTCTTCTAAATTCCAGCAGATACAAACCTAGCCTGTCCAATCTTTCCTCGTAAGACAGCCCGCCCATTCCAGGTATCAGTCTAGTAAACCTTCTCTGAACCGCCTCCAATGCATTTACATCTTTCCTTAAATAAGGAGACCAATACTGTACACAGTACTCCAGATGTGGTCTCACCAATGCCCTGTATAGTTGAAGCATAACCTCCTTACTTTTGTATTCAATTCCCCTTGCGATAAAAGATAATATTCTATTAGCTTTCCTAATTATGTGCTGTACCTGCATACTAACCTTTTGCGATTCATACACTCGGACACCCAGATCCCTTTGCATTTCAGGGCTTTGCAATCTCTCACCATTTAGATAATATGCTTCTTTTTTATTCTTCCTGCCAAAGTGGACAATTTCCCACTTTCCAATATTATACTCTATTTGCCAGGTTTTTGCCTAATCACCGAACCTATCTATATCCCTTTGTAGCCCCCTTATGTCTTCACAAGTTACGTTCCTACCTATCTTTGTATCATCAGCAAGTTTAGCAATCATACCTTCGGTCCCTTCATCCAAGTCATTTATATAACTTGTAAAAAGTTGAGGCCCCAGCACAGATCCCTGTGGCACACCATTCGTTACATCTGGCCAACCAGAAAATGACCCATCTATGCCTACTGTTTCCTATTGGCTAGCCAATCTTCTACCCATGCCAACATGTTACCCCCTACACCATCAGCTTTTATTTTCTGCAATAACTGTTGATTATCAAATGCCTTCTGGAAATTTAAGTACAATACATCCACCGGTTCCCCTTCATCCACAGCACATGTAACTTCCTCAAAGAACTCTAATAAACTGGTTAAACATGATTTCCCTTTCACAAAACCATGGTGACTCTGCCTGATTACTTTGAATTTTTTTTGAAGTGCCCTGTTATAACGTCTTTAATAATAGCTTCCATCATTTTCCCTAAGACCGATGTTAAGCTAACTAGCCTGTAGTTTCCTGCTTCCTGTCTCCCTTATTTTTTGAATAAAGGAGTTACATTCGCTATTTTCCAATCTAACGGGACCTTCCCTGAATCCCTAAGACCCTAGGATGAAGTCCATCAGGGACTTGTCAGCCCGCAGCTCCAACAATTTGTTCAGTACCACTTCTCTGGTGATTGTAATTTTCTTGATTTCCTCCCTCCCTCCATTTCCTGACTTACAGCTAATACTGGGATGTTACTTGTATCCTCTATAGTGAAGACTGATGCAAAATACCTATTCACTTCATCTGCCATTTCCTTATTATCCATTATTAATTCCCCAGACTCACTTTCTATAGGACCAAGGTTCACTTTAACTCTTTTCTTTTTAAAATATCTACAGAAACTCTTACAGTCTGCCAACTTGAAAATGTCCCGTTTATCCCGACTCTCTGCTTCATGTCCATTTACCAATCCTCCATTCATGCTGATATATTAACCCCCCCGCCAACTCCATGAGCTCTTGCCTTGCGCATTAATCTTTTGTGTGGCAGCTTATCAAATGCCTTTTGGAAATTCAAGTATACTACATCTACTGGCTCCTCTTTTACTACCCGACTAGTTACATCCTCAAAAAGCTCTAAAAAAAATTTGTCAAACACTATTTCCTTTCCTAAAACCATGTCGACTTTGTCTGATCATACCTTGATTTTCCAAGTGCATTGTTAAGACTTCCTTAATAACAGATTCCAGCATTTTCCCGATGACTGATGTCAGGCTAATTGGCTGGCAGTTTCCTGTTTTCTCTCCCTTTTTTTTTAATCGAGGTGCTACATTTGCTAACTTCCAATCTGCTGGGACCGCTCTAAAATCTACGTGATTTTGGAAAATCATAACCAGTGTAATCCACTATCTCTGCAGCTACCTCTTTTAGAACCCTACAATGTGGCCCATCAGATCCTGGGATTTGTCAGCTGTTAGTCCCTCATGTTTCTCCAATACCTTTTCTCTGCTGATATTAATTACCTTAAGTTCCTTATTCTTATTAGCCTCTAGGTTATACTCTATATTTTTGGCATGTAATTTGTGTCTTCTACTTTGAAGACAGACACAAAATATTTGTTCAACGTCTCTGCCATTTCCTTATTCCCTATGATAATTTCTCCTGTCTCTGTTTCTAAGGGACCAACATTTACTTTAGCTAATATCCTTTTTATATACTTTTAAAAGCTCTTACAATCTGTTTCTACATTCCTGGCTGGTTTACTCTCATTCTACTTTTTCCCTTATCAACATGTTGGTCACCCTTTGCTGGTTTCTAAAATTCTACTAATCCTCAAGCTTAGTACTATTCTTTGCAACATTATAGACCTCTTCTTTTAATCTAAGGCTTCTTCTTTTTATTGAATACTATCCTTAACTTCCCTAGTAAGTCACAGATGGATCTTGCTCGCTGAGTTTTTGTCTTTTAATGGAATGTATTTTTGTTCAACACTGAATAGTTTTTAAAAAATGTTTTCCATTGTTTATTTGTCACCATACCTGTCAGTCTATTTATCCAATCAACCGTAGCCGGCTCTCATCTCATATCTATGTAATTGGCTATGTTTAAGTTTTAAAGATTCTTGTTTGGGACTGGAGTATGTCACTCTCAAATTTAATATGGAATTCAATTGCATTATGATCATTTTTTCCAGAGGATTGTTTACTGAGATTACTAATTAAACCTGCCTCATTGCAAGTTGGTTCCACAACATATTGTTCCAATTAACTGTTGTGAAAGCATGCTACAAACTCAGCTTCCAGACTACCTTCGACAATTTGATTTGTCTAGTCTATAACAACAATAAAGGCCCCTGCGATTATTACATTTCCTTCGTTACGAGCTCAATTATTTCTTGCTTAATGCTCTGTCCAACAGTATAACTATTAGGGGGCCGAAAAACTACTCTCACCAACATTTTCTGATCCTTGGTATTCCCGATCTCCACCCATACTTATTCTACTTCCTGATCTTCTGAGCCAAGATCTTTTCTCACTATGTCCTTATGTTATCCTGTCAAGGCTACCCCTCCTCCTTTTCCATTCTGCCTGTCTTTTCAAAATGCTGTGTACCCTCTGTTACGAGCAAGGCAGGGGTAATGCACTGGTAATTCAGACCTACTACTCCACAGGTCACAGCATATCAAGGAAGTTTTGCACCTACCAAAGAATAGCCAAATTAGACACTCTATTTGTCCTCCAGAATAAAACTCACCAAACCAGGTTTCTTTAAAAACATTACCTATTTATTAGAAAAGATTTTTAAAAACTCCTTATTCTTCCTAGCCCTCATGCGCACACACACATACATATGTGGGGCCATGAGGTTACAGATTGTGGTGGATTACTAATCTGCTGCTAATGGTTCACAGCGCCTCATGGATGACCAGTTATGAGCTACTAGACTGTTCTGAATCTATCCAATTTTGCAAGGTGGCAATGCCACACAACAGAATGGAGGCAGTTCTCAGTGTGAAGAGGAGACTTCATCTCCACAAAGACTGTGTGGTGATCACTGCTCCCAATACTATCTTGAACAGATGCATCTGGTACAGGTAGAGTGGCGACGACGAGGTCAAGTAGGTTTTTTCTCCTGACACAGGCCCAGTCTGGCAGCTATGTCCTTCAGAGCTTGATTAGTGTTGTTACCGATCCACTCTTGGTGATGGACAGTGAAGTCCCCCACCTAGAGTACATTCCATACCCTTTTTTCCTTCAGTGCTTCTTCCAGGTAGTGTTCAACATGGAACAGTACTGATTCATCAACTGAGGGAGGGTGGTAGGTGATAATCAGCAGGAGGGTTCCTTGCCTGTGTTTGACCTGATGCCATGAGACTACATGGGGTCCAGAGTCAATGTTGAGAATTCCCAGGGTCACTCCCTCCTGACTGAATACCACTGTTCCGGCACCTCTGGTGGGTCTGTCCTGCCAGTGGGACAGGACATACACAAGGATGATGATGGAGGATTCTGGGATGTTGGCTGAAAGGTATGATTCTGAGAGTATGACTATGTCAGGCTGTTGCTTGAATAGTGTGTGGGACAGCTCTCAATTCTGGCATGTCCCCAGATGCTAATGAAGAGGACGGTGCATGGTCAACTGGACAGGGTGTATATTTCTCATGTCCAAATGTGATGTCTAGGTCAATGCAGGGTGGTCCGTTCGTTTTCTTTTATTATAGTTTTTCCACAGTGGTTTGATACAACTAAGTGGCTTTTCAGTTAAGAGTAAATCACATTGCAGTGGATCAGGAGTCACATGGAGGCCAGTCTGAATAAGAATGGCAGATTTCCTTTCCTAAAGGACATTAATGAACCAGATGGGTTTTAGGACAATCTGGTAGTTTCAAGGTCACCATTACTGATACTAGCTTTTTATTCCAGAATTTAAAGTCCCCAGCTGCTGTGCTTGGATCTAAACTCATGTTTCCAGGTGTCTTTAATGCATCGGTGCAGACTCGATGGGCCGAAGGGCCTCTTCTGCACTGTATTATTCTGTGATTAGTCTGAATTACTAATGCCTAAAAATGAGGTGCCAACCTGGTGAAGCTGCAATACAGGACTACATGCATGCTAAACAGCAGAAGCAGCATGCGACAGAGCTAAGTAATCCCACAACCAACGGGTCAGATCAAAGGTCTGAATTCTTGCCACATCCAGTCACTGTGGTGGACAATTAAACAACTAACCGGAGAAGGAGGCTCCACAAACATCCCCATCCTCAATGATGGAGGAGCCCAGCAGGTCAGTGCAAAAGAAAAGGCTGAAGCATTTGCAACATCTTCAGCCAGAAGTGCCAAGTGGATGATCCATTTTGGCCACGACCTGAGGTCTCCAACATCATAGATGCCAGTCTTCATCCAATTCGATTCACTCCATGTGATATCTAGAAACATATGAAGGCACTGGAAACAGCAAAAGCCATGGGCCCTGACAACATCCTGGCAGTAGTACTGAAGACTTGTGTTCTAGAACTAGCCGCACCCCTAGCCAAGCTGTTCCAGTACAGCTACAGCAATGGCATTTACTTGACAATGTAAAAAATTGTCCAGGTATGTCCTGTCCATAAAAAGGACAAATTCAATCCAGCCAATTACCACTCCATCACCAGCCAAGTGATGGAAGGTGTCGTCGACAGTGCTATCAAGCAGCACTTAGAGCAATAACACGCTCACCAATGCTCAATTTGGTTCCGCCAGTGCCATTCGACTCCGGATCTCATTACAGCCTTGGTCAAAATATGGATAAAAGAGATGAATTCAAGAGGTGAGGTGAGAGTGAGGGCCCTTGACATCAAGGCAGCATTTGACCAAGTGTGGCAGCAAGGAGCCCTAGGCAAAGTTAAGCCAATGGGTGTTGGAGCAAAACTCACCATGGTTGGAGTCATAACTAGCACAAAGAAAGATGTTTGTAGTTATTAAATACCAATTATCTAAGCCCCAAGAGATTACTGCAGCAGTTCCTCAGGGTAGTGTCCTAGGTTCAACCATCTTCAGTTGCTCATCAATGACCTTCCCTCCATCATAAAGTCAGAAGTGGGATTGTTTGCTGATGATTGTACAGTGTTCAATACCATTCGCAACTTCTCAGATACTGAACAGTCCGTGTCCATATGCAGCAAGACCAGGATAACATTCAGGTTTGGGCTGATAGTAGTAAGTAACATTCGCGCCACACAAGTGCCAGGCAATGACCATCTCCAACAAGAAAGAATCTAACCATCGCCCCTTGACATTCAACAGCATAATCATTGTTGAATCCCCCACCATCAATATCCTGGGGGTTACCATTGACCAGAAACTGAACTGGAGTAGCCATATAAATACAGTGGCTATAAGAGCAGGTCAGAGGCTAGGAATCCTGCAGTGAGTAAGTCACCTCCTGACTCCCAAGAGCCTTTCCACCATCTAGAAGGCACAAGTTAGGAGTGTGATGGAATATTCTCCATTTGCCTGGAAAGGTGCAGCTCCAACAACACTCAAGAAGCTCGACACCATCCAGGACAAAGCAGCCCGCTTGACTGGCACCTCATCCACCACCTTCAACATTTACTCCCTCGACCAGTGATACACAGTGGCAGCAGTGTGTACCATTAACAAGATGTACTTCAGCAACTTGCCAAGCCTTTTGCAACATCACCTTCCCAACCCTGACCTCTACCATCTAGAAAGACAAGGGCAATAGACGCATGGGAACATTACCTGCAAGTTCCCCTCCAAGCCACACACCATCCTGACTTGGAACTATACCGCCATTCCTTCACTGTCACTAGGTCAAAAACCTGGAACTCCCTTCCTAACACTGTGGGTGTACCTGCACCAGTTGGACTGCGGCAGTTCAAGGCGGCAGCTCACCACCATCTTCTCAAGTGCAATTAGGGACAGGAACAAATGCTGGCTTTGCCAACGATGCTCACAACCCAGGAAAGACTAAACAAAGTAACATAACCACTATGGCACCACACACCATCTCCTACAACAGTGACTATACTTCAAAGTTTCTTTATTGGCTGTAAAGCGCTTTTGGGCATCCTGAAGTCTTGAGAGATACTACATAAATGGAAGTCTTTCCCCAAGTCCTTTAAAGAATGTTGATGGATAAAAGTTTCTAATACCTATTGGAAAATGTGTCTTCACTAAATGACAAATTTTTATCTTTGTCAGCTTCCAGTACCATTTTCAGTAACAGTGCATCATATTACATTTCACCCCTAATAAGTAAGATATTCAACATAAGTTCTTTTTTGATTGTGATCAGAATTAAAAAAAAAAATCTGCATTACAAGTTTAGAGTTCTATTTTAACCACTTAAAGTCTTTAGAAGTTAGGTTTTCAGGCAACCTCTGCACTGCTTTCATAAATACAAGTGATAACTAGACATACACGTATCTCTACTGTCTTCAATCTGACTCTTTAATTTCACTACTTTATGTGGGATAATCCAGGATAATTACTGACTGATCTTTGTTTTATAGTTAAAAGCTAGTAGCGGTTATGGCAAAAAAAAATCCCTTCACAATGCATTGCCCTGCACTGCTTAACCAATTTTGTTAATTAATTTTAAATAGTGGAGATGGCATTAGCAATACATGGCTGATATTTTCCATCTTGTGCAGGTGATCTGAAGCTCTACTCACTGGGGTTACTAACTTGTGCATTCTTCTAAATACTGTAACAAAAGCATAACTTTCAATTGAATGAAAACAGCTTGCATGGTTAAATCAATGTGGTTTTCAAGCAAAACAAGTAATTTATAGATTTCACAGAAAACATTTCATCGAACACTGTTTTATCAAGTATTGCTCAAGTAAGTGTAATTTTTTCAAATGGAAGATTATATATTAAAACTCTAAATACTAACTCTTTGCTGGGCTCTTCTCATTCATTATGAAATCTCCACATGGCTTCATTCACTAACAGATTCTTTGCTGACACGAATACTCCATTTGCTGAATCTCTGTAAATTTATTCCCACTCTAACAGTCAATTACTTTCAAGTGACACTTTCTGACAAGTGCCTGTCAATATGTTGTTAGTTTCCAAATGACTGATGTGGTGTTAACATACAGCCTTGACCTCTCCCACCCTCACTATCTCTGTCACCACTCAAGTGTTATCCAGGTTATATCTGTTCTACGGTCTTATACAGAGATATAGGGAACAAAAGAATTGCGCATGTTTTATTAGAATTACTAAAATCTACTAACTTAAACCTGTACAAGTGTCTGTTCATCTTCCTTTACCTTCAGCAGAAGATTTCTCAATTTCTCCACTTCTTTATCCAGATCTTGAATACATTTAATCAAATCATCACAAACCAAAGCAGATTTTTGGTCAGGGTCCAAATCGAGCACTCTCTGAAAATAGGTAGATAAATATAGATGTAAATTGAAGATACTAGTAAAAGATAACCATCGAAAAAAAAACAATTCCTTAGGTTGAAGATCAACCAATCTGATGTCACTCTAGTACATGGAAGCTTTCCTCAGAAGCATTTAAGATGAGCTATTTTGCAATAATTTCTCATGATTAGTCACTTTTTGTACTCATTTCTACAGATGAACTTGTTGCAAATTGCCAGGTGCGGCCATAATTTTTACGTAATTATTAGGATACCAGACTAATAAGAAATTAATCTCTGTACATTCTCAATTTCTTAAACCAGCCAGAAGCCTTACAGAAACACTTCCCCAGAAGGAAGGAAAAGAGCAATTTTAAGGTAAGTCACTGTAGTTTTTACATTCTACCTAGTTGCTCGGTAACTTCCTATCCTCATGTTAGAGGATGCTGTGTGGCACGAAGGAATCTAAATGTGGGAAATCAGGGTAAAAAAAGTTGAAATGGGCAGCCCAGTAGATAAAAGCACTAAGTATGGATGAATCAAGCCATACAGACCAGCAAAGTTGCTGGTATAACCTGTACTGAGTTGGTTGCAAAATGTGGGGGGGATTGTGATCTTAGGATAAGGAAGGGGAAGGAAAAAAAAGTCAGCGATTTTATTCAGTAACCCTTGATGGAAGTTCATGTGCAGATAGTGGGCAAGGATAAGACTGGGCTGAGCTGCGATGGCCTCCATGATGGACTATCCTGCTGAAATTTATAAGCTCACATGAACAAACATCACTTTGACAAGGTACCATGGGCTGATGTACATGGAACTATAAATCAGCATGATTCATTTACCATCTTCAGGAGAAGAGGGGTTAGAGCAGCAAATTGGATGAAACAAAATCCTAGTATGGTAGCAGAATAGTTGCCTTTTCAGCATTAACGTAAAATCAGTGAACACAAAGTTTGAGATGTTTCCTAAAATTAAAATATTTAAGTATTTAAAAAGTATTTCTAATTGAGAAAGTAGAGGTCAATTTTGTGAATTATCAAAATGAGTACATTTTGCAGGGATAAAGGAAAAAGCAACATTTACTCTGAAACATACCAGTTCTGCGTTGGTTGCTAATTGATTTGCCACATTCTGAACCGTTGCCATTAGGTGACTGCAGTGCTTCTTCAGCTTTATCAAAAATTTGGTAAGTTCTTCACTGCTTGAAAAAAAATTAAAACAAATTTATTACACAAGTTATCCAAAACGTAAACAATGGACAATAATTTCAGGCTGTACGACGACCAGTATTTTCAGTTAAAACTACTTCTGTGGTTAGAATAAGGTTACTGGTTTTCTGGAGATGTTGGAAATGTGTTAGGGTGCTATGCACTTGCATTTAATTAAAGCTGCAACACTGAATCTTCACCTTTGGTGGTTCTCAAAATGAGCACGGGTTCAAATATATTGCAATTTTCTCAATGTAAAATTTAATCTCCAATTCTACCCTTTAATTCTCAAATTTCATAACACTTAATTCAAGAAAATCACTCAATTCTATCCGGTTTTACATCTTTGAGCCTCCAGAATGCATTATCTATTTCAGATATAAATTATATAGGTATTGTGTAACACTAATTTCAAAAGAGCACTAATATAGAAAGGATAGGAGGAGGGGGAAAAGTATAGATCCCCACTTGTGTTATATAGATGCACCCAAAATCATCGAAAGCTGCTTTTACTCTCTAGGTAAATGATGCCAAACTGACCTGTGTGAATTGCTCTCACACACTGCCTTTGCTTGCTGTAGACCTGTTAGAGGCACATTCAAAAATCTAAAGTACAAGAAAGTCCAAACATTTTACTTCTCTAATTTTTTTTTTGAGAGAGAATATGAGCACGGAATTGACAGTGAACTGCCCTAGTGCATCACGTGTACTCACAATGTGAAAAAATAAGATTCCAGCCACTGGGCTGAGAGGAAACCAGCAAGTTGCCGATGCTTTTGACTACGTAACACCCAGATATTAGAACAGACACTATATCAAAATGTATTGAGATTTAATTTAATTTACAAACCAGATTTGCATGTAAATTTAGATAAATATGAAGTTTATTTTGTAGCTAATCCTGACTGAGTTCTCAAACTTCTAGTAGACTTTATTTTTGAGTCAGCAACACAAAAACTGCACACCAGTTTGAATCATTTGTATAGAGTATGAATGGCAAAGCTTCTTGATTTCTTCCAGAGAGAGAGAGAATTGTGTTCTTTGTATATGAAAGTTTAAATATACCATCTACTATTAATGCATAAAATGGGGATTCTGGACCACACATTAGGCTATAGAAAATCAATTAACTTGATGGCGTCCCAGTAACATTTCTTAAAGTCCATTTGGTGCCTCTAAAGTTAAAAGTGTTGGCTAAGGTTGAAGGCAGCAGATATGGGTGCATTAAAGCATGACTAAATTTGATTTATCTACCAGTCTGGATGAGAACAAAGACTCCAGGGAGGATGGGCAATTTGACCACAGCACCATGATTTAGGAGGCCATTCAAGGGGAGTAAAAAGGAATGTGGTATTGGTAGAAGATAGTATAGCCAGGCGGATACTGTTCTCTGCAGCCATGACTGGGGGACCTGAAGGCGACACTGCCTTCCCAGTGCTAAGGTTAAGGATATCTCATGAGTGGAAAAGAACTTGGAGCATGAGGGGAGGATCCAGTTGTCATGATCCATGTAGGAACCAATGCAGAATGAGGAATTAGGTTCTGCTGGGGTAATTTAAGAACTAGGGTCCAAATTAATAAGCAGAATCTCTAGATTACTACTTGAGCCATGCACAAACTGGCATAGGGTTAAACAGATCAGAGAGTTGAATGAGTGGTGTGGGAGACAGGAGTTTCAATTTATGGGGCACTAGCATCTGTACTAGGGAAAAAATGCTGTACAGTTCAGTCAGGCTCCACTTAAACTGGACTGGGGCCAGTGTCCTGGCAAACCAGGCTGTATGATAGGGCTTTAAACTAAAAAGGTGGGGATGGGGGCAGGGGAGGGGAAATTTATAAATTTTGAGAGAAAAGTCAAGGCCATAGAGCAGAGTGGCATTTTGGGTAAAGATAGGCAGTTTTTGACAGGAAGGGACAGAGAGTTTAAAGGTAAAAGAACAGTGAATAAGGTTAAATCTGGGAAAAATGGTAAAAAAAAATTTAAGGGCATTTTATCTGAATACTTGAAGCATTTGTAACAAGATAGACAAATTACTGTTACAAATAGAGATAAAAGGGCTTGATCTAATAGCCATTCCAGAGATTTGGTTTCATGGTGACTTGGGAACTAAGTATTATAGGATACCTGGTGCTTTCAAAAGAAAATTCCTTCATGGGATTTTGGGCATCGCTGGCTAGGCCAGCAGTTATTGCCCATCCCTAATTCCCCTTGAGAAGGTGGTGGTAAATTGCCTTCTTGAACTGCTGCAGTCCATGTAGGTAGGTAGACCAACAGACAACAATAAGACAAAATGTAAAAGTGGTGGGGTGGGAGGGTGGTTGGTGTGCAGGACTGTTAGCTCAAATAAAAAAAGATAACAAAGACAGTATTGAGGAAGGATCTTGGCTTGGTAGAGCAGGAAGTAGAACTCGTTAGGGTATTACATTATATATTATATGAGGGTCAAAAACACTGATGAGAGTAGTTTATAGGACCCCTAACAGTAGCTATACTGTTGGACAAAGTATTTAATCAAGAAATGATGAGGTAACAAAGGTATTGCTATAATCATAGGTGACTTCAATCTTCAAGTTGACTGGGCAAATCAAATTGACAAAAGTACTTTGGAGGACAAGTTCATTGAATGCATTCAAGAGTGTTTCCTAGAAAAATACACTGAGGAACCAAGCAGCGAACAGGCTATTTCAGACCTTGTCTTGTGTAGTGTGACAGGGTTAATTAGTAATCTTATAACAAGACACCCTCTGGGAAAAAATGATCACATGATCCAAAATCACATTGAATATGATGTACTTAAGTTCAAAACTAGAGTTTTCAAATAAAGCCACATTATATAGGTTTGAGGGCAAGTTGGCTAAGGTAGATTGGGAAATTAGATTAAAAGGTATGATGGTAGATATGCAATGGTGAACATTTAAAGAAATATTTCATAATTCTCAACAAATATACATTCCATTGAGAAATAAAAACTCCACAGGAAAAGTGATCCATCTGTGGATAACATTAGATTAAAAGAAGAGACTTATAATGTTGCCAAGAAGAGTAGTAAGCCGGAGGATTGGGGGAGTTTGAGAAACCTGGAAAGGATGACCAAACAATTGATAGATGGAGAAAATAGAATGAGAGTAAACTAGTCATAGAAATATGAACAGATTGTAAGAGCTTCTACAAGTATGTAAAAAGTGATTAGTGTAAGTAAAAGTGAGTCTCTTAGAAACTGAGACAGAGAAATTATAATGGGAATAAGGAAATGGCAGAGACGTTAAACAAATATTTTGTGTCTGTCTTCATAGTAGAAGACACAAAACAATACCAGAAATAGTGGGAAACCAAGGGTCTAATGTAAGTGAGGAACATAAGTAATGATTAATGAAGAAAAGATACTGGAGAAATTAATGGGACTAAAAGTCGACAAATCCTCTGGACCTGATAGCCTACCCCTAGGGTTCTAAAAGAGGTGGCTGCAGAGATAGTAGATGGATTGTGGGTTGTGATCTTCCAAAATCCCCTAGATTCTGGAATGGTCCCAGTGGATTGGAATGTAGAAAATGTAACACCATTTTTGAAGAAAGGAGGGAGAGAGAAAACAGGGAACTACAGGCCAGTTAGCTTGAGTGTCGTCGGGGAAACACTGGAATTCATTATTAAGGGACTGGTCACCAGGCATTTAGAAAATCATAATATGATTAGGCAGAGTCAACATGGTTTTATGAAAGGGAAATCATGTTTGACTAGTCTATTAGAGCTTGAGGATGTAACTTGCAGGGTACATAAAAGAATAGTGGATGTATTATATTTGAATTTTCAGAAGACTTTCGATAAGGTGCCACATAAAAGGTGTCTACACAAAATAAAGTCTCATGGGGTTGCAGTAATAGATTAGCATGAATAGAGGACTGATTAAAGGACAGAAAACAGAGTAGAAATAAATGGGTCATCTTCAGGTTGGCAGGGTGTTACTAGTGGAATGCACAAGGATCAGTGCTTGGGCCTCAGCTATTTACAATCTATATCGATGATTTAGATGAAGGGACTGACTGTGACATATCCAGGTTTGTTGACAATGGAAAGTTAGTTGGAAAAGTAAGTTAAGACAGGTATACAAACAGGTTAAGTATGGAGTATAGTATGGGGAAATAAGAGATTACTCATTTTTGTAGGAAGAATAGAAAAACAGAGTATTTTTAAAAAGTGAGAAACTAACAAATGTTGGAGTTCAGAAGGATTTGGTTTTTTTTGTACACAAAACACAGGAAGTTAACATGCAGGTATAGCAAACAATTAAAAAGGCAAATACATGTTGGCCTTTATTGCAAGGGGGTTGGAGTACAATAGTAAGGAAATCTTTCTACAATTGTACAGAAGCATTGGTGAGACCACACCTGGAATATTACGTACACTTTTAGTCTCCGTACCCAAGGAAGGATATACATACCTTACAGGTGGTGCAACAAAGGCTCACTAGATTGACTCTATAGGTGAGAGGGTTATCCTATAAGGAGAGACTGAGCAGAATGGGTCTACATTCTCTAGAGTTCAGAAAAATGAGAGGTGATCTCATTGAAACGTATAAAATTAAGTGATTGGCAAAAGAATCAAAGGTGACATGAGAATTTTTTTTATGCAGTGAATGGTTACAATCTGGATTACACTGCCTGAAGGGGTGGTGGAGGCAGATTCAATCATGGCTTTCAAAAGGGAATTGGATAAGCACCTGAAGGGAAAAGAAATTTACAAGGTACGGAAAAAGGCAGGGGAGTAGGACTAGCTAAATTGCTCTTGTAGAGGGCCAGCACAGGCTTGACTGGTTGAATGGCCTCCTTCTGCGCTCTAACGATTCCATGATTCTATTCTATTTTGAGAGGGCCTCACAGGGTAGATGCTGAAAGGCTGTTTCCCTTGGCAGGAGAGTCTTGAACTCTCAGTTTCAGGGTAGGGGGTCAGTCATTTCAAACTGAGATGAGGAGAAATTTCTTCAGAACGTTGTGAATCTTTGGAATTCTCTACTTAGAGGGCTATCGATGGTCAGTTGTGAAGCTGAGAATAGCGTTTTGACTCTCAGGGAATCAAGGGATAGGGAGATCGGGCAGGAAAGTATTGAGGTCGAAGATCAGCCATGATTTTATTGAATGCTGGAGCAGGCTCGAGCGGCCCTATGGCCTACTCCTGCTTCTATTTCTTATGCTGTTATTTAGACAGTAGGTATTAATAACCCTTAACATATGGTGATGCTTTCTCTCATTCAGGCGAGATCAGGCTTCATGGCCACCAGTGAGATAAGATGATTCGTGCAGCAGCCTTCCCAGAAGGATCTACTTTTTAAGTCATGACAATTTTTGTGGTATGGGTTTAATATTATGACATTACATTATTGCAGTTTTTTTTGCTTCATTATTACAATGTATGAGCTGAAAACTTAAAACAAAGTGGCTAGCTCAGTGAATGAGCAATTTTTCTTTGAATACGTTGGATTTTAAAACATGTTATTGTTTAAGGTTCAGAGACATTGCTCTAAACAAGGACAAATAGGCAAACTGCATTTCTCATGGATTTCGATAATGAATTCTTGGCTAAGGAGACTTTGTTATGGATATTTCTGGGTGTATTCAAATGCATTTTTGAAAGCCAAATACAGACAATTATGTGCAAGATGAAAAGCATGTTTAAGAACGTAAGAATAGGAGCAAGATAAAAGAGTAGGAGCTCAAAGGTTGTAATCTCTGGGTTTCTCCCAGTGCCACGGGCTAGTGAGTACAGGAATAGGAGGTTAGAGCAGATGAATGCATGGCTGAAGAGATGGTGCTGGAGGAAGGGCTTTAGTTTCCTGGATCACTGGGCCTGTTTCTGGCAAAGGTGGGATATGTACAAGTTGGACGGGTTGCACCTGAACGGGACCAACATCCTTGCTGGGAGGTTTGCTGGTGCTGTTAGGCGTGGCGGGGGTTTAAACTAATTTGGCAGGGGAATGGGATATAGAGTGGAGGTACAGTAGGGGGTGATGTACAATCAAATACAGAAAAGAAACGAAGTCAGTCTGGAGGGGCAGAGTAAAGATAGACCTGTTAAGGCTCAAGCGAATAAAGCAAGGCTGGATTGTATATATTTTAGCACAAGGAGTCTTACCAGTAAGGCAAATGAATTGAGGCTGTTGATTAACACATGGGAATATGCTAGTATTGCTATCACTGAGACATGGTTGAGGGAAGGGCAGGACTGGCAGCTCAATATCCCAGGGTACAGAATCTTCAGACGTGATAGGGGAGGGTGTAAAAGAGGAGGTGACATTGCACTGTTGATTAAGGAGTCAATTATTGCAATAAATAGGGATGATATCTTAGAAGGTTCCTCTAATGAGGCCATATGGGTAGAACTTAAAAACAAAAAGGGGGCAATCACTTGGCTGGGAGTGTATTACAGGCCTCCAAACAGTCAGGGAGAGACAGAGGAGCAGATATGTGGGCAAATCTCAGAGAGGTGTAAAAATAATAGGGTAATAATAGGAGGGGATTTAAACTTCCCCCATTTTAGAGGAGATGGTATTAGTGCAAAAGGCTTAAAGGGGCAGAATTCTTAAAAGTGCATTCAGGAGAGCATTTTGAGCCAACACATACAGAGTCCTACAAGTCCAGAGTACTGGACTTAATCCTAGGGAATGAGGCAGGACAAGTGGTATAAGTGACAGCGGGGGAGCATTTCTGGGATAGTGACCATAACTCTAAGACTTAAGGTAGTTATGGAAAAGGACATAGAAGGATCGGACTTAAAAGTACTGAATTGGGGGAAGGCTGATTTCAATATGATAAAACAGGATATGGTCAAAGTGGACTGGGAGCAGCTTCTTGTAGGAAAGTCTACATCAGACAAGTGGGAGTCATTCAGAAAGGAAATAGTGAAAGTTCAGGTCCAACATGTTCCCGTAAAGGTGAAGAGTAGGTCCAAAAAGTCCAGGGAACCCTGGATGTCAAGGGATAGAGAGGATTGGATAAGGGAAAAAAAAGGAGGCTTATGGCAGATTCAGAGCGCTGAAAAAAGCGTAGGCCTAGAAGTACAGAAAGTGTAGGGGGAGTACGTAAAAAAGTAATTAGGGCATAAAAAAACATTTGCAGACAAGATAAAGGAAAATCCCAAGGCATTTCATAAGTATATTAAGGGCAAGAGGATAACTAGGGAGAGAGTGGGGCCCATTAGGGACCAAAGTGGCAATCTGTGTATGGAGCTGGAGGACATAGGTGAGGTTTTGAATGAGTACTTTTCATCAATGTTCACTATGGAGAAGGACGATGCAGGTGTAGAGATCAGGGAGGGAGACTGTGATATACTCGAACAAATTAGCATTGAAAAGGAGGAAGTATTAGCTGTTTTAGCAGACTTAAAGGTGGATAAATCCCCAGGCCTAGATGTGATGTATTCCAGACTGCTATTCGAGGCAAGGGAGGAGATAGCAGGGGCTCTGACACAAATTTTCAAATCCTCTCTGGCCACAGGAGAGGTACCAGAGGACTGGAGGAATGTGGTACCATTATTCAAGAAGGGTAGCAGGGATAAGCCAGGTAATTATAAGCCATTGAGTCTAACGTCAGTGGTAGGTAAACTATTGGAAAAAATTCTGAGAGATAAGATTAATCTCCACTTGAAGAGGAAGGGATTGATCAGGGATCGTCAGCATGGCTTTGTCGGGGGAGATTGTGTCAAACAAATTTGATTGAATTTTTCAAGGAACTGATTAGATGTATAGATGGGGTAGGGCAGCTGATGTGGTCTACATGGACTTCAGTAAAGCTTTTGATAAGGTCCACATGGGAGATTGATTAAGGTAAGAGCCCATGGGATCGAGGGCAATTTGGCAAATTGGATCCAAAATTGGCTTAGTGGAAGGAGGCAGAGGGTGATGGTCGAGGGTTGTTTTTGCAAATGGAGGCCTGTGACCAGTGGTGTAGCTCAGGGATCGTTGCTGGGACCCTTATTGTTTGAAGTGTACATTAATGATTTAGACGTGAATATAGTAGGTATGATCAGTAAGTTCGCACACGACACGAAAATAGGTGGTGTCGTGGATAGTGAGGAGGAAAGCCTTAGATTACAGGAAGATATAGTTGGGCTAGTGAGATCGGTGGAGCAGTGGCAAATGGAATTTAATCCTGAGAAGTGTGAGGTGATGCACTTTGGGATGACTAACAAGGCAAGGTAATATACAACGGATGGTAGGACGCTAAGGAGTACAGAGGGTCAGAGGGACCTTGGTGTACTTGTCCATAGATCACTGAAAGCAGCAGCACAGGCAGATAAGGTGGTTAGGAATGCATACGGGATACCTGCCTTTATTAACCGAGGCACAGAATATAACACCAGGGAGATTATGTTAGAGCTGTATAAAACGCTGGTTAGGCCACAGCTGGAGTACTGTGTACAGTTCTGGGCATCACATTATAAGGAGGATGTGATTGCACTGGAGAGGGTGCAGAGGAGATTCACCAGGATGTTGCCTGGACTGGAGCATTTCAGCTATGAGGAGAGATTGGTTAGGCTGGGGTTGTTTTCCTTGGAGCAGAGAAGGCTGAGGGGGGACCTGATTGAGGTGTACAAAATTATGAGGGGCATTGATAAGACAGATAGGAAGAAACTTTTTCCCTTAGCGGAGGGGTCAATAACCAGGGGGCATAGATTTAAGGCAAGGAGCAGGAGATTTAGAGGGGAGTTGAGGAAAAATGTTTTCACCCAGAGGGTGGTTGGAATCTGGAACACACTGCCTGAAGGGCTGGTAGAGGCAGTAACCCTCACACATTTAGAAAGTATTTAGATGAGCACTTGAAAAGCCATAGCATACAAGGCTATGGGCCAAGTGCAGGAAAATGGGATGAGATTGGATGGGTGCTTGATGCGCAGACACGTTGGCCAAAGGGCCTGTTTCTGAGCTGTGTAACTCTATGACTCTATAATAGGTCATGAAGCTTGCTTCGCCATTCAGTAAGATCATGGCTGCACTTTTACATCAATGCCACTTTCCCACCCTATCTCCATATGCCTCGATTCCCTTAGTGCCCAAAAATTTATCGATCTTAGTCTTGAACAAACACAACGACTGAGCATCCACAGCCCACTAGAGCAAAGAATTCCAAAGATTCACAACCGTTGGATTGAAGAAATTTCTCATATCAGTCCTAAATGGCCAGCCCCTTTGAAAATAATTGTAGGGAAATCAATAGTCATCAGATAGTGTCTTTATTTAAATCATTGTTTTCAAGGAACTCAGTTATGAAGTTATCTCCTTCAGACCCCCAATCCTCCAACAATTTATTCCCTTCTAAAACACAAGCTTGCCATCACCCAACCATGTTTTTTGTGATTCATTTGATTGTGTATCCTCTTTACAATCTTGGGAAGGGAACCCGACATCATGTGCTTGGACCCTTTGCTTAAATTTCTCAATGAATAAATGTAGAATAAACCGTGGCGAGACTGATCTTTGGTACTGCATTGGAAAATGCTGATAGCTCACTTAAATTTAATGATATTTAGTTTACAACGGAACATTTTAATCTATCATGTAACTAAATGAAATTATATTAGAGACAGACATACTGATAGTGGAAAATTAGACACTAATCTTTCACTAATTAAGAGGAAAGAAATACATTGCATGCATACAAACAAGGAACTGTGCTGGGATGAGGGAGCAGTACCACAGGACATGCGTGATGCCAATATCATCACCCTCTAGAAAAACAAGGGTAACCGCAGTGACATCAACAACTACCGTGCAATCTCCCTGCTCAGCATTGTGGGGAAAGCCTTCGCTCAAGTCGTTTTAAACAGACTCCAGAAGCTGGCTGAGCATGTCTACCCTGAGGCACAGCCCGACTTTTGAACAGAGAGATCCACCATTAACATGCTGTTCTCCCTTCGCCAGCTACAGGAGAAATGCCGCTAACAGATGCCCCTCTACGCTGCTTTCATAGAGCTCACCAAAGCCTTTGACCACATCAGCAGACATGGTCTGGTCTGACTACTAGCAAAGATTGGATGTCTACCAAAGCTACTAAGTATTATCACCTCATTCCATGACAATATGAAAGGCACAATTTAGCATAGCGATGCCTCATCAGACCCCTTTCCTATCCTGAGTGGTGTGAAACAGGGCTGTGTTCTTCCATCTACACTGGTTGGGATCTTCTTCTCACTGCTGCTCTCACATGCAATTAAGTCTTAAGAAGGAATTTTCCTCCACACAAGATCAGATAGCAGGTTGTTCAACCTTGCCCGTCTTAGAGTGAAGACCAAAGTACGGAAAGTCCTCATCAGGGAACTCCTCTTTTCTGACGATGCTGCATTAACATCCCACACGGAAGAGTGTCTGCAGAGACTCATCGATAGGATTGCAGCTACCTGAAACGAATTTGGCCTAACCATCAGCCTCAAGAAAATGAACATCATGGGACAGGACGTCAGAAATGCTCCGTCCATCAATATCGGCGACCATGCTCTGGAAGTGGTTCAAGA
The DNA here is from genome assembly GCF_036365525.1 of Heterodontus francisci. Taxonomy (NCBI): domain Eukaryota; kingdom Metazoa; phylum Chordata; class Chondrichthyes; order Heterodontiformes; family Heterodontidae; genus Heterodontus; species Heterodontus francisci. Next base: position 36,242,522 of record NC_090388.1, on the reverse strand, counting down.
GTTCACCTACCTAGGCTCAACTATCACCAGTAACCTGTGTCTCGATGCAGAAACCAACAAGCGCATGGGAAAGGCATCTGCTATGTCCAGACTGGCCGAGAGGGTGTGGGAAAATGGCGCACTGACACGGAACACAAAAGTCCGAGTGTTTCAAGCCTGTGTCCTCAGTACCTTGCTGTACGGCAGTGAGGCCTGGACAACATTTGGCAGTGAAGAGCGATGATGTCTCAATGCATTCCATCTTCGCTGTCTCCGGAGAATCCTTGGCATCAGGTGGCAGGACCGTATCTCCAATGCAGAAGTCCTCGAGGCAGCCAACATTCCCAGAATATACACCCTATTGAGCCAGCGGCGCTTGAGATGGCTTGGCATGGAAGATGGCAGGATCCCCAAGGACGCAATGTACAGCGAGTTCGTCACTGGTATCAGACCCACCGGCTGTCCAGGTCTCCGCTTTAAAGATGTCTGCAAATGCGATATGAAGTCCTACGACATTGATTACAAGTCGTGGGAGTCAGTTGCCAGCAATCGCCAGAGCTGGCAGACAGCTGTAAAGGCGGGGCTAAAGAGAGGCGAGTCAAAGGGACTTAACAGTTGGCAGGAAAAGAGACAGACGTGTAAGGAGAGAGCCAACTGTGTAACAGTCCTGACAACCAATTTTATCTGCAGCGCCTGTGGAAGAGTCTGTCACTCTAGAATTGGCCTTTATAGCCACTCCAGGCGCTGCTCCACAAACCACTGACCACCTCTAGGCGCTTACCCATTGTCTCACGAGACAAGGAGGCCAAAGAAAAAGAATACAAGGAACTGATTTCTAAATACAAGTGACAATCTGTCTGTACTAAATCAAATTGTGAATTCTATATTTTATTATTTATTCTAGTTCAGGTGCAGGAACCAATCTTGCGATTGCAGTCTTTTGCCAATACATGCATTCGGTTCTACATCAGGTTCTTGACCTGAAACTGACTGCATACTCCATCAAAAGGTTGTGATCCGGAGACTGATTGTTTACCGTAACTTGAACTACCTACTTTTTCATCACATTGTCAGGTTGCAATGTTCAATCAGCCACGTTTAAGATGGGGAACTCCTGATTTAGCAATGTTTTGGAGAGGTTGGAAAATAAATCAACATTTCATTTCTTCAGCACAATACTTCTTTAAGTCATCAGATAGTGCTCACAAATGGTTCCCTATCGCTGACATTGTTCTGTTCAGAGTGAGGTTTCAAAGTAAAGGCCATTAACAAAAAAAAAATCAATTTTTTAGATACAGGCTCTGAAAAATTATCAGCTATTTTTGGAAGTTTATGATTCTTTTCATTGATTATCTGTCCTATACAATACATTGTCATAATTACATAGCTGTAAGAGTTATCAAAATGTCAGTTATTTTAAGCATTGCCACAACCATTATCTGCATAAAATTTAACAAGAGATTGAAGTGATCAATTGTAGACATTCAAATTGCTGTGCTGTTTTCAAATCATTATGGAAAAGTCTTCCAATACATTGAACTTCAGAAATTTACTGCTTTGTTTTATTTTTATATCTCTGCCCATAACATGACTAAATCTCTGAAGAACTGCACTGGAACCAAATATATGCCTACATTTTTTAAATTTTGGAAATGTGTGAAACTGTGTGAATATTTTGAAAGAAAAACGTTTTAAAAAGCATTTCATGTGTTAAAATCTTGGTATCATCCTCTTTTATAAAAAAAATCATTGTGATTTGGAAACTGGAATAGCTGTGAACAGATAGCACAACTTCAAGTAATGCAAGGAAAATGCAATTAGTCACTGACAAAGTAAATGAAGCCTTTCTAATTCATCACTAGTCTAACAGTATATATTTTAACCAAATCATTAAACAAGTTTCACAGTAAGGGCTTTGCGGCATTGGGCTTAATGTCATTCAGATATGTAATATTTGCTGTGAGGGAACTGTTTTGTAGACTAATCATCCTAATGGTCCTAGGAAAAAGTGTTTGTGAAAGCAAATGGCAATCCATCAATCCTAAATAGTTTAACTGCAATGAGCTTCAGTATTCTTTAGCCTAACCAAAATCACATTGTTTGTACATGGGATAAGCTGATGCTGAAATTCATTAGGTGAAATAATACTATAAGCAACAAATCCAACACTGTATCTAGGACAAATTAACCTCCGACACAACCTAGTTCAGATATGGAAACAAAAGATAACTTCTACATTTGAAGATTCAAGAGATAATTTTCAGGCAAACTTTAATGTGTTATTAAGTAAGTAAACAGATACTATCTTGTACCTTCAATCAGCTAACCTACCACAGTTGATATAAAGGGTAGGGTAGAGTTAAAGGTGGAATATTGTTTGAGTCAGTTTATTCCAGCCTTGCTTTTTTTATACTGGCATTTTCTTGTTCAACCCTGGATAGTGACTCTGTTACATAATTAATAGCAATCATAAGCCAATCAAACCAATCTGAATGTAATTCACATCTTTGTAGACAGGATATTCCAGTTTTAGTCTGGAGAAACTATTTTTTAAAATTTGTTTCATGGATTGCACGCATCGCTGTCGAGGCCAGCATTTGTTGCCCATCCCTAACTGCCCTTCAGAAGGTGAGGTGAGCTGCCTTCTTGAAACGCTGCAGTCCATCTGGTGCACGTACACCCACAGTGCTGTTAGGGAGGGAGTTCCAGGACTTTGACCCAGCGACAGTGAAGGAATAGTGATATAATTCCAAGTCAGGATGGTTTGTGGCTTGGAGAGGACCTTGCAGATGGTGGTGTTCCCATGCGCCTGTTGCCCTTGTCCTTCTAGGTGGAAGAGGTGGCGGGTTTGGAAGGTGCTGTCGAAGGAGGCTTGGTGAGTTGCTGCAGTGCAACTTGTATATGGTACACACTGCTGCCACTGTGCATCGGTGATGGAGGGAGTGAATGTTTAAGGTGGTGGATGGGTGATCAAGTGGGCTGCTTTGTCCTAGATGGTGTTGAGCTTCCAGAATGTTGTTGGAACCGCACTCATCCAGGCAAGTAGAGAGCATTCCATCACACTCCTAACTAGTGCCTTGTAGATGGAGGACAGGCTTTGGGGAGTCAGGAGGTCGGTTACGTGCCATAAAATTCCCAGCCTCTGATCTGCTGTTGTAGCCACAGCATTTATATGGCTGATCCAGTTCAGTTCCTGGTCAATGGTAGCCCCCAGGATGTTGATGGTGGGGGATTCAGCAATGATAATGCCGCTGAACGTCAAGGAGAGATGGTTAGATTGTCTCTCACTAGAGATCTTCCTTGCGTGGCACAAATGTTACTTGCCACTTATCAGTCCAAGCCTGGATGTTGTCCAGATCTTGCTGCACATGGACATGGACTGCTTAAGCATCTGAAGAGTTGCGAATGGTACTGAACATCGTACAATCATCAGCGAACATCCCCACTTCTAACATTATGATGGAGGGAAGGGCACTGATGAAGCAGCTGAAGATGAGGAACGCTGAGGAACTCTTGCAGCAATGTCCTGGGGCTGAGATGATTGGCCTCCAACAACCACAACCATCTTCCTTTGTGCTAGGTATGACTCCAACCAGTGGAGAGTTTTCCCCGATACTCATTGACTTCAATTTACTTGGGCTCCTTGATGCCACACTTGGTCAAATGCTGCCTTGATATCAAGGGAAATCACTCTCACCTCAACTTGAGTTCAGCTCTTTTGTTCATGTATGGAATAAGGTTGTAATGAGATCAGGAGCCAAGTGGCCCTGGCAGAAGTCAAACTGAGCATCAGTGGCAGGTTGTTACTGTTTAAGTGGTGCTTGATAACACTGACATCGACAACTTCCATCACTTTGCTGATGAGAGAGAGTAGATTTGAGGGGAATTTGTCCTGCTTTTTGTGGACAGGACATATCTGGGCAATTTTCCACTTTGTCAGGTAGATGCCAGTGTTGTAGCTACTGTAAGAGCTTGGCTAGGGGCACAGCTAGTTTGGAGCACAAGTCTTCACTACTATAGCTGGGATGTTGTCAGGATCCATAGCCTTTGTAGTATCCAGTGGCTTCAGCCATTTCTTAATATCACATGGAGTAAATCGAATTGACTGAAGACTGGCATGTGATGCTGGGGGCCTCAGGAGAAGGCCGAGATGGATCATCCACTCAGCACTTCTAGCTGAAGATCGATGCAAATGCTTCAGCCTTTTCTTTTGCATCGATGTGCCGAGGATGGGGATATTTGTGTAGCTTCCTCCTCTTTAACTGTCCACCACCATTCATGACTGGATGTGGTAGGACTGCAGATCTTTGATCTATCTCTTGGTTGTGGGATCTTAGTTTAGCTCTGTCTATTGCATGCTGCTTCCGCTGCCTGGCACGCAAATAGTCCTATTTTGTGGCTTCACCAGGTTGGCACCTAATTTTTAGGTATGCCTGGTGCTGCTCCTGGCATGCTCTCCTGCACCTTTTATTGAACCAGGGTTGATCCCTTGGCTTGATGATAATGGTGAAGTGAGGGATAATGCCGTGTCATGAGGTTACATATTGTGGTTGAATACAATTCTGCTGCTGCTGATGGTCCACAGTGCCTCATGGATGCCCAGTCTTGAGCTGCCAGATCTGTTCCGAATCTTTCCCATTTAGCACGGTGGTAGTGCCACCCAACACAATGGAGGTACCCGCAGTGGCCACTCCTATCAGTATTGTCATGGAAAGATGCAACCACAACATGCAGCTTGGTAAGGACAAGGTCTAGTCAGTTTCTCCCTCTTTATGGTTCCCTCACCACCTGCTGCAGGCTCAGTCTGGAAGAAATGTCCTTTAGGACTCCTATATTTGGAACCCAAAAAATCAAATACAGAGACATAACTCGACGAATGGATTTTTAATCACATTTTCTGCAAATGGGTTTAGAAGCAAAACTAAGAAATTGGGAGGCCCAATTATTATTACCAATACATTTAGATGGCTGGCCTAACAAAGGGGATGCGCGCAGAGAGCTCAAACTCCTGCTGCTCGTTTAATGCCGGAGCCGCAGTGCCCGGACTGGGACGATGATGAGAGCATGCCAAAGGCCCAGCAAGGCCTCGGCCCACCACCTGCTGGTCTCATACGGAAAATCCTTGATCAGATCCCAGGAGAAGAAGCTCCACATCATGGCCAGCCATAGCACTGACCCCCCCACCCCCTCCCCAGTGCACCCCCATTCCGCCTCGCACCCCCTTCACCCTTGCACCCCCCGCCGCCTCCCTCCATGAAATCGCACAGTCTACTTGTTAGGGCCCCTGCTCAGGGATAGGAGCTAACAACCCCACGACCCTGTGGGTTTTTCGGGAGAGACCAAGGCGAAGGGAGTAAACCCCAACAGAAAATGCAGAGCGGAATCCCTAAGGGGGTCATGTGTCACCTCTGGCATGTTTCCGGCAGTTCCTGCAGCCATACCGGTGCCAAACATCGTGCTCTGCACTCCTTTGGATCCCACTAGGAAGGCCGAGCGGGGGGGGGGGGGGGGGTTTGGGCGCCACGGGTTGCCTTGGTCAGTGGGAGAGGTCATCGCATCTCACTGGACAGCTACCGCCCGCCTCAAACCAGGCAGCCCCCAGTCAGAAAGGTTCTGTCCCGCCACAGTCCACCTGCTTCAATGGGTGCTTGGAGCTCAGGGTCATTGCCCGACAAATGGACTGTAACATCGCACCAAACAGCACGACAAAAAAAGCAAAGAAGGTACCAGCCCTTCGATTTTCAAGCTGGAACGTCATTCCTATGTGTCCAGGCCTGTCGGAAGACCTGACACAAATCAACGACTCAAAGACCGCCATCATTAACAATGAGCTCAGTAGACTCAATGTGGACATTGCAGTACTTCAGGAGACACGCCTCCCTGTGAGCGGATCTCTAAGAAAGCAAGACTACACCTTCTACTGACAGGGTAGGGATCCTGAAGAACCAAGACAGCATGAAGTTGGCTTCGCCATCAGAAACTCTTTGCTCAGCATAACAGCCACCTTCAAATGGCTCGGAACGCATACAGTCCATCCGAATGCTCACCGCCTCTGGTCCAGTACACCTACTCAGCATCTATGCTCCAACACTCTGCTCCCCACCTGAAGCTAAAGACCAGTTCTACGAGGAACTCCATAATATCATTAGTAACATTCCTAATACCGAACATTTGTTCCTGCTGGGGGACTTTAATGCCAGGATTGGGGCCGACCATGACTCATGGCCTTCCTGCCTTGGGCGCTATGGCATTGGAAGGATGAATGAGAATGGACAGAGACTGCTGGAGTTGTGTACCTATCACAACCTCTGCATCACCAACTCGTTCTTTCATACTAAACCCTGTCACCAGGTTTCATGGCAACAGCCAAGATCATGTCGTTAGCACCAGCTGGATCTCATCGTCACAAGGCGAGCCTCTATAAAGTGTTCTAATCACAAGCAGCTTCCACAGTGCGGACTGTGACACTGACCAATCCCTGGTGTGCAGCAAAGTTAGACTCAAACCAAAGAAGCTACATCACTCCAAGCAGAAGGGCCACCCGCGCATCAACACTAGCAGAATTTCTTATCCACAGCTGTTACATAAGTTTCTAAATTCACTTGAAAAAGGCCTTCAAAACACTCCTGCAGGGGCTGCAGAAGTGGGCCCACATCAGAGACGCCATCTATGACTTAGCAATGACCACCTTTGGCAAACTTGAGAAGCAGAATGCAGACTGGTTTCAATCTCACTTTGAAGAACTGGAACCTGTCATAGCCGCTAAGCGCACTGCACTGTTGAACTACAGTAAAGCCCCCAGTGAGTTTACATCCGTAGCACTTAAAGTAGCCAGAAGCGCTGCACAAAGAACAGCCAGGCGCTGTGCAAATGACTACTGGCAACATCTATGCAGTCGTATTCAGCTGGTCTCCGACACCAGAAACAGAGGAATGTATGATGGCATTGAGAGCGCTTTTGGGCAAACCATCAAGATCGCCACCCCCCCCCCCCCCAAGTCTAAATCAGGGGAAACGATCACTGACCAACGCAAGCAAATGGATCACTGGGTGGAGCACTACCTAGAACTGTACTCCAGGGAAAATGTTGTCACTGATACCATCCTCAATGCAGCCCAGTCTCTGCCAGTCATGGATGAGCTGGACGAACAGCCAACAAAATCGGAACTCAGTGATGCCATTGATTCTCTAGTCAGTGGAAAAGCCGCTGGAAAGGACGGCATTACTCCTGAAATAATCCAGAGTGCCAAGCCTGCTATACTCTCAGCACTCCATGAACTGCTTTGCCTGTGCTGGGATGAGGGAGCAGTACCACAGGACATATGCGATGCCAATATCATCATCCTCCATAAGAACAAGGGTAACCACGGTGATTGCAACAACTAGAGTGGAATCTCCCTGCTCAGCATAGTGGGGAAAGTCTTCGCTCGAATCGATTTGAACAGACTCCAGAAGCTGGTTGAGTGTGTCTACCCTAAGGCACAGTGTGGCTTTCGAGCAGAGAGATCCACCATTAACATGCTGTTCTCCCTTCGCCAGCTACAGGAGAAATGCCGCTAACAGATGCCCCTCTACGCTGCTTTCATAGAGCTCACCAAAGCCTTTGACCACGTCAGCAGACATGGTCTGGTCAGACTACTAGCAAAGATTGGATGTCCACCAAAGCTACTAAGTATCATCACCTCATTCCATGACAATATGAAAGGCACAATTTAGCATAGCGACGCCTCATCAGACCCCTTTCCTATCCTGAGTGGTGTGAAACAGGGCTGTGTTCTTCCATCTACACTGTTTGGGATCTTCTTCTCACTGCTGCTCTCACATGCGTTCAAGTCTTCAGAAGAAGGAATTTTCCTCCATATAAGATCAGATGGCAGGTTGTTCAATCTTGCCCGTCTTAGAGCGAAGACCAAAGTACAGAAATTCCTCATCAGGGAACTCCTCTTTGCTGACGATGCTGCATTAACATCCCACACAGAACAGTGTCTGCAGAGACTCATCGATAGGATTGCGGCTGCCTGCAACTAATTTGGCCTAACCATCAGCCTCAAGAAAACAAACATCATGGGACAGGCAGTCAGAAATTCTCCATCCATCAATATCAGCCACCACGTTCTGGAAGTGGTTCAAGAGTTCACCTACCTAGGCTCAACTATCACCAGTAACCTGTGTCTCAATGCAGAAATCAACAAGCGCATGGGAAAGGCGTCTGCTGCTATGTCCAGACTGGCCAAGAGGGCGTGGGAAAATGGCGCACTGACACGGAACATTAAAGCCCGAGTGTTTCAAGCCTGTGTCCTCAGTACCTTGCTCTATGGCAGCGAGGCCTGGACAACGTATGTCAGCCAAGAGCGACGTCTCAACTCATTCCATCTTCGCTGCCTCCAGAGAATCCTTGGCATCAGGTGGCAGGACCGTACCTCTAATGCAGAAGTCCTCGAGATGGCCAACATCCCCAGCTTGTACACACTACTGAGTCAGCGGCACTTGAGATGGCTTGGCCATGTGAGCCGCATGGAAGATGGCAGGATCCCCAAGGACGCATTGTACAGCGAGCTCGTCACTGGCATCAGACCCACCGGCCGTCCATGTTGCCGCTTTAAAGACGTCTGCAAACGTGACATGAAATCCTGTGACATTGATCACAAGTCGCGGGAGTCAGTTGCCAGCGTTCGCCAGAGCTGGCGGACAGCCATAAAGATGGGGCCAAAGAGTGGCGAGTCGAAGAGACTTAGCAGTTGGCAGGAAAAAAGACAGAAGCGCAAGGAGAGAGCCAACTGTGTAACAGCCCCGACAACCAATTTTATCTGCAGCGCCTGTGGAAGAGTGTGCCACTCTAGAATTGGCCTTTATAGCCACTCCAGGCGCTGCTCCACAAACCACTGACCACCTCTAGGCGCTTACCCATTGTCTCTCGAGACAATGAGGCCTAAGAAAGAAGACAGTTAGATCCTATACAGTAAATAACCTATTTGCTTCTAAACTATCCTGCTTTCACATTTCGACTTTAAAATTCTTGTCATAGTGAAATCTGCATATAGTGTGCTTTATCTTCCAGACTATACTAAGTAAATGTGCCCACCTAGTGGTGGATACAGATTAGTACTGGTAATTTAAACGTAAATCTGCCAGATCTCCGAGATTACGAAACCAGACATTTCCATACAGAAGGTGGCCATTTAGCACACTGTACTTGTGTCAGTCCTATTTTCCTGCTCGTTACACATATCCTGGAACATTTTTCTTCAAGTGTTCATCCCTCATATAACCATGATAAAATATTCCATACTCTAATCATTTATTCTGTTAATCCTGATTTACCCCCCTTGTTAACCATTCACTGACCAGTACTTCTGCTTGGTTCAATCTCACTTCTAAAACAGAAGGCCATGTGGTCTAGTCCCAGACTTGGATTTTGTACATTTCAAATGACACTTCAATGCAGTACTAAAAGTGCTGTACTGTCAGAGGTGATCTGCTTCAGATGAAACATTTAAGGTCTTGTTCATCTGGATGTTAAATAATCCCATGGCATATTCAAAGAGAAGGAGGGAGCTCTCCTCCCCCACTTCCACCACTTCACCACTGGTGGCTGTGCCTTCAACTGCCAGCTCTAAGCTCGAGAATTCGCTCCTGAATTTGCTCCACTTCTTTCCCCTCCTTAAAACCCAACTCTTTGACCAAGCTTTTGGTCATTTGCCCCAATGTCTCCTTTGGCTCGGTGTCAATTTTTTTCTGATTACCTTCCTGTGAAGCACCTTGTAACATTTTATCACATTAAATGGCACTAAATAAATGCAAGTAGTTGTTGTAAGCTGTTGTTGACGATGTGATTATAGTTCTTCCCTTCACTGGAGATGAGACAGTTGAGTGTAAATAAGATAAAACCCAGAAGGTTCTCTGGTGGGAGGTGTGCTGAGAGGGAGAGATAGTTGAAAACAGCTGTTGAAGTTGATAACTGTGTATAACAACAACTGGTACCAATGAAACAAAGCATTTCTTCACACAATACTTTTGAGTTTTGCTTGGAAGAAATTGAACACGGTCATCCAATCCTTATATGGGTCTTCACAAATGACATCTGAACAAAAGTAACTTCAGTGAGGAGAAATATAACGCTGAGCGCTTTTCTACCTGTGAGTTAGGTTGAGCAGACACCTCAAAACCACAAAGCAACAAAATCTTGTATTTATATAGTGCCATTATTGTAGACAAATGTCTCAAAATGCTTCACAGAGGTAGATACAGGCAGAGAACAGTTTCTTCATCTGCTCAATTGAGAGAATTCCATGGCTATCCCATGAGTGGATGCCTGTTTCTCACAAAACAGATGTTACAAATCTGCTAATGGACTACTGACTGGGCTATGAGAGATGTTAATAGCTACATAAAGTCTTGGCATATATGTCAAAATCATCACAGCAGGCTCCAAACAGGCTAATGGTTGCTACAAAGCCTTCAGGAGCACTTTGTTGGAGCTTTCTTTGATACTACCAATTTCTTCAAATGGAGATTTACAGCTGAAGTAGTTACCAAGATCACCTTTTTGGAAGATTATGACAAACACATCTACAATTTCCTCACCTATTTCTTTTAATAGGCTGTGATAGAAACTATTAGGTCCTGGAGATTTCTCTACCTCAAGTTCCACTATTTTCTCCATTACTATTTTTAATTTACATTACACCCACAAGTTTCTCCCCTTGACATTTTTAGGTTTCCTTGTTTCACTGGTATTTTGTCCTGTTCTGCCGTTGTCAAAACGGACACAAAATATTCATATAACGAGTCTGTCAGTCCCTTACTGTTCATTAGTCTTGCCTGCAGCTGCATTTAATGGGCCGATATTCCCCTTTACCTCTTTATCTTTCTTAATATATCTGCAAAAACTTTTGGCCAATATGTTTCACTATCATTTAAATGAAATCAAAGCTGACCCTAGATTGATTACATTGCAAGTTCTGATTGCTGAGCTAATGACGACTGACAAGGGCCGATACAGGACAGTTGGAAAATGATTGGCTACAAATTGTAAGTTTCTGAAGTTAACATAAGGCCCAGAGGCTGATGCCTTCCACGTGTGAGATATATTGAACATGGGAAAAGTATGAAGGAAGTGCCAAAAAATTATTGGTTATTTCAGATGGAGAACAGTTACCATCCTTGTCAACATCAACATCTTCTGTGTAACATTCCAATGCTTGGTTAACAGTGAGACAAAATTTTCAGCAGGTGGATTTGAAGAAGGGGAATGAAATGGTACAGTAACATCTGAGCTGGGGTCATTTTTTTCCTGTGCGCTTCAAGTCAGAAGAGCTTGATAAGGCATTGTAGTCTGATTGGGATACTTTGTTCTCACATTCCTTTGTCCCTGAGCAAGAAGGGGGTGGTACTACTGTTTACCCCGTAACTCAATTACTGCAACATTTGTGACCTTGGTTAATCTTTGAAGGCTACTTGAGGGATGAGAGCAGGTAAATGTAAAAATAAGTTTCATTCATAAAGGTTAAAGGTCTTAGGTTAACTGTCGAGCAATCACCAAGTAATTGGTTATTATACTATTCCACATATATGTTTTTTCAATGATTTGACCTCAAATGCATTTATTTGTTGCACAGAATTGTTGCATGTAAACCTGAAGCATCATATGCAGACAGGACATCAGGGGGAAATGTAACGATTCTGAGAGACAGGATACTGGGAAAGTGGAGTTGTGGTTCCTCAGCTCCCCATGCCTGGGAAGGAAAATAGTACGTTGAATATCTAAGTCAAAACCCAAGAGGAGAAAGGATAGACAAAGAGTGAAATGCTGTTCCAGTTGTTGATTTATCACTTATTCATTATTAAATGCACTTTGTCCTATCTATGTAACCTGTTTGGAAATTTGTCTGGAAGAAATTGAAGACCTATCAGGTACTAATGCAGGAACTATAATGTCTATTTTTTTTAATTTTTTTTTTAAACCAGGCAGATGAAAAGTTTAATTTAGTATAGTCTATAGTTTGTCTCTTCTAATAGTTCAATGGGCAAATGTACCGTATAATGCAGTAGTGTGCCAGAAAGATCAGGAAAGTTCCAGCTTTGATTGCTAGCTTGTTCTATTAGCTGAACTAAGCCAAGGCAGCAGAGGGGACAATTGGTCTTAGGGCTATTGGAAGGGGAAAAAGTCATGCCAGGTCCCCACTACTGATTAATATACAGTGCTCTGTTCAAAAAACGTTCATTTGTTTCTGTCTGGTGAAGACAGAATTTAGCCTTGCTATGATGTCCCTGTGATCAAATACCAGTCATAGGCTTGCATGAGAATTGCCATTTACTTGACTGAGATACCAACAAACTGTCAAAACCCAGTGTAACACAGCTATGAGAGGGGAAGGGGAAGAAAAATGGACGAAGGTAAGGAAAAAAATTCAGAAAACATTAATATAATAATCTATGTGGATCACCTGTGGTATTGTAATTTACAATGTAATTTCCTGATGCCTCACTGAGCAGTGCCAGATAATATCCAGTCATACTACGGTTTGGGAATTTTGAAAACAAAGAACTGCAAGTAGCAACTTTATACATTATGGGTAAATACCCTTTTCTCCTAAAGTTTCATTTATATCAGCAAATTGTTAGAAATTCGTACTAAGCAATTCTTTGCTCATTTTAAATTAAATGGAAAATATTCTCAAATGTAGTCCACTTCATATTGGCATTTTTTCAAATTTAGAATTAAAAGCCAGACAACAGATTACAACTGTGCACAATTCAAGCTGTAGACCGGACGTCCTGGCATCGACCTAGGCACCGGAAACGACAACGGCAAACCCAGCCCTGTCGACCTTGCAAAGTCCTCCTTACTAACATTTGATAAGGTTCCCCACGGTAGGCTATTGCAGAAAATACGGAAGTATGGGGTTGAAGGTGATTTAGAGCTTTGGATCAGAAATTGGCTAGCTGAAAGAAGACAGAGGGTGGTGGTTGATGGCAAATGTTCATCCTGGAGTTTAGTTACTAATGGTGTACCGCAAGGATCTGTTTTGGGGCCACTGCTGTTTGTCATTTTTATAAATGACCTGGAAGAGGGTGTAGAAGGGTGGGTTAGTAAATTTGCGGATGACACTAAGGTCGGTGGAGTTGTGGATAGTGCCGAAGGATGTTGTAGGGTACAGAGGGACATAGATAGGCTGCAGAGCTGGGCTGAGAGATGGCAAATGGAGTTTAATGCGGAAAAGTGTGAGGTGATTCACTTTGGAAGGAGTAACAGGAATGCGGAGTACTGGGCTAATGGGAAGATTCTTGGTAGTGTAGATGAACAGAGAGATCTTGGTGTCCAGGTACATAAATCCCTGAAGGTTGCTACCCAGGTTAATAGGGCTGTTAAGAAGGCATATGGTGTGTTAGCTTTTATTAGTAGGGGGATCGAGTTTCGGAGCCACGAGGTCATGCTGCAGCTGTACAAAACTCTGGTGAGACCGCACCTGGAGTATTGCGTGCAGTTCTGGTCACCGCATTATAGGAAGGATGTGGAAGCTTTGGAAAGGGTGCAGAGGAGATTTACTAGGATGTTGCCTGGTATGGAGGGAAGGTCTTACGAGGAAAGGCTGAGGGACTTGAGGTTGTTTTCGTTGGAGAGGAGGAGGAGGAGAGGTGACTTAATAGAGACATATAAGATAATCAGAGGGTTAGATAGGGTGGATAGTGAGAGGCTTTTTCCTCGGATGATGATGGCAAACACTAGGGGACATAGCTTTAGGTTGAGGGGTGATAGGTATAGGACAGATGTCAGAGGTAGTTTCTTTACTCAGAGAGTAGTAGGGGCGTGGAACGCCCTGCCTGCAGCAGTAGTAGACTCGCCAACTTTAAGGGCATTTAAGTGGTCATTGGATAGACATATGGATGAAAATGGAATAGTTTAGGTCAGATGGTTTCACAGGTCGGCGCAACATCGAGGGCCGAAGGGCCTGTACTGCGCTGTAATATTCTAATTCTAAAAAAACATCTGGGGGCTTGTGCCAAAGTTGGGAGAGCTGTCCCACAGACTAGTCAAGCAACAGCCTGACATAGTCATACTCACGGAATCATACCTTACAGACAATGTCCCAGACACTGCAATCACTATCCCTGGATATGTCCTGTCCCACCGGCAGGACAGACCCATCAGATGTGGCAGGACAGTGGTCTACAGTAGGGAGGGAGTTGCCCTGGGAGTCCTCAACATTGACTCCGGACCCCATGAAGTCTCATGGCATCAGGTCAAACAAGGGCAAGGTAACCTCCTACTGATTACCACCTACCGCCCTCCCTCAGCTGATGGGTCAGTACTCCTCCATGTTGAACACCATTTAGAGGAAGCACTGAGGATGGCGAGGACACAAAATGTACTCTGAGTGGGGGACTTCAATGTCCATCACCAAGAGTGGCTCGGTAGCACCACTACTGACCGAGCTGGCCGAGTACTAAAGGACATAGCTGCTAGACTGGGTCTGCAGCAAGTGGTGGGGGAACCAACACGAGGGAAAAGCATACTTGACCTTGTCCTCACCAATCTGCCTGCCGCAGATGCTTCTGTCCATGACTGTATTGGTAGGAGTGACCACTGCACAGTCCTTGTGGAGACGAAGTCCCGCCTTCACATTGAGGATACCGTCCATCGTGTTGTGTGGCACAATCACCGTGCAAAATGGGATAGATTTCGAACAGATCTAGCAATGCAAAACTGGGCATCCATGAGGCGCTGTGGGCCATCAGCAGCAGAATTGTACTCAATCAGAATCTGTAACCTCATGGCCCGGCATATTCCCCACTCTACCATTACCATCAAGCCAGGAGACCAACCCTAGTTCAATGAAGAGTGCAGGAGGGCATGCCAGGAGCAGCACCAGGCATTCCTCAAAACAAGGTGTCAACCTGGTGAAGCTACAACCCAGGACTACTTGCATGCCAAACTGCACAAGCAGCATGCGATAGACAGAGCTAAGCGATCCCATAACCAACGGATCAGATCTAAGCTCTGCAGTCCTGCCACATCCAGTCGTGAATGGTGGTGGGCAATTAAACAACTAACTGGAGGAGGTGGCTCCACAAATATCCCCATCAGCCAATTCGATTCACTCCGCGGGATATTAAGAAACGACTGCAGGCACTGGATACGGCAAAAGCTATGGGTCCTGACAATACTCCGGCAACAGTACTAAAGACCTGTGCTCCAGAACTTGCCGCACCCCTAGCCAAACTGTTCCAGTATAGCTACAACACTGGCATCTACCCGGCAATGTGGAAAATTGCCCAGGTATGTCCTGTACACAAAAAGCAGGACAAGTCCAACCCGGCCAATTATCGCGCCCCATCAGTCTACTCTGAATTATCAGTAAAGTGATGGAAGGTGTCATCAACAGTGCCATCAAGCAGCACTTGCTTAGCAGTAACCTGCTCAGTAATACCCAATTTGGGTTCCGCCAGGGCCACTCAGCCCCTGACCTCATTACAGCCTTGGTTCAAACATGGACAAAAGAGCTGAACTCAAGAGGCGAAGTGAGAGTGACTGCCCTTGACATCAAGGCAACATTTGACCGAGTATGGCATCAAGGAGCCCTAGCAAAACTGGAGTCAATGGGAATCAGGAGGAAAACTCTCTGCTGGTTGGAGTCATACCTAGCGCAAAGGAAGATGAATGTGGTTGTTGGAGGTCAATCATCTGAGCTCCAGGACATCACTGCTGGAGTTCCTCAGGGTAGTGTCCTAGGCCCAACCATCTTCAGTTGCTTCATCAATGACCTTCCTTCAATCATAAGGTCAGAAGTGGGGATGTTCGCTGATGATTGCACAATGTTCAGCACCATTCGTGACTCCTCAAATACTGAAGCGGTCCGTGTCGAAATGCAGCAAGACCTGGACAATATCCAGGCTTGGGCTAATAAGTGGCAAGTAACATTTGCGCTACACAAGTGCCAGGCAATGACCATCTCCAACAAGAGAGAATCTAACCATCTCCCCTTGACCGTCAATGGCATTACCATTGCTGAATCCCCCATTATCAATATCCTAGGGACTACCATTGACCAGAAACTGAACAGGAGTAGTCATATAAATACCGTGGCTACAAAAGCAGGTCAGAGGCTAGGAATCCTGCGGCGAGTAACTCACCTCCTGACTCCCCAAAGCCTGTCCACCATCTACAAGGCACAAGTCAGGAGTGCGATGGAATACTCTCCACTTGCCTGGATGGGTGCAACTCCAACAACACTCAAGAAGCTCGACACCATCCAGAACAAAGCAGCCCGCTATATTAGCACACCATCCACAAACATTCACTCCCTCCACCACCGACGCACAGTGGCAGCAGTGTGTACCATCTACAAGATGCACTGCAGCAACGCACCAAGCCACCTTCGACAGCACCTTCCAAACCCGCGAGCTCTACCACTTTGAAGGACAAGAGCAGCAGATGCATGGGAACATCACCACCTGCAAGTTCCCCTCCAAGTCACACACCATCCTGACTTGGAACTATATCGCCGTTCCTTCACTGTCGCTGGGTCAAAATCCTGGAACTCCCTTCCTAACAGCACTGTGGGTGTACCTAACTCACATGGACTGCAGCGGTTCAAGAAGGCAGCTCATCACCACCTTCTCAAGGGCAATTAGGGATGGGCAATAAATGCTGGCATAGCCAGTGACGCCCACATCCCATGAATGAATAAAAACACACTGATACTTGAAGACAAAAAAAAAATCACTTGACACTTGATCTTGCACTTGAAAGTGTACAGCGTACATAATAAAAAAAAACTTATCTATAGCTGCCCATAATTCCTCTGAATTTGCTATCATAGTTCCAGAAAACAAAGTTTCTTTGGTGTTATGATGTTTGTTTATTCTTCCATTCTTCAGAGAATAACACTCCATAATGTACTTACCAAAATGGTTTTGCTTTAAAACTTTAAATAAATACAACTATCAAGTGTTATTTAGTTTTGGATGTATACGGAGATCCAACTTACTCCTAGAATCACAGAATTCATGTAACTCATAATTGATACATTACTTATAGACCAAGGTTTCACTTATTTGCATAAAATGAGAGCAGTATTCTTGTTTCCATCTATCCATGCAAAGGTGAAATTAAAAGACAAAAAGCAATAGAAATGGATTAAAATAATCTTTATGGAAACATTTTCACCATTTGGGCATCTTTCTAAAATTAGTTACAAATAATGATAAACTTGTAATTACATTGTTTTGCAGGTTTTGATGTTTTAATTTTCTTGTGATGGTTGATGACATCAGGGGATTTGTTTGGATGAATTTCTGATTTGACAATATGAATTAATTAACATACACATTTGAAGTTACATGACTTCTGAAACATCCTGTCAGAATACAACCCCCCAACCAACAAATGAACATTTCCATAATGTTTTTCTACCACTGAATGACTACCATGGTAAGATTCATGACAGATGGAAAGCTGGATCTTACTAAAAAATGTATATAAACACATCCCAGAAACAGACTGCAAGGTCAGATTCCTGAAATATGTGCGCCTAACAATTTTTCCCATATACTTTGCAACTTAAACACCAATGCCAGCTAGATTTGTTTGGATTGCTTTATTCTGACATCTAGTTCAACATTAAAAAGGTCAGAGTTTGCTCAGTTTTAAAACTCAAAATGCTTTCTCCCTCCTTTGAAATATTTAATTCGTTTATCAAAGAATACAGTAAGTTTTGTTAAAATCTCCTTTATAACTTTGACATGAATATGTGATAAATATTTGATGATTAAAAAAGTTGAACAAGTACCACCTACTTTTGGAGCACTTCAGTAAAACAAAAAAAACTCAAGCACTCTACAGGTAAAAATGGACCAAACTGGGTCTTGTGCCCACAATTTACATTACAATTATAAACATCATCTTCGCAAAATGTTTTCATTCAAAACACTGATTTCAAAAGCATTTTGTCAAAGGTGAGATTGTTAAGATGCTTACATTGGATTAATTAAATCACAGCTTATTTTGGGAGACAAGGTAATAGTGGATCTCATTCGCTCTGTCATCCATAACCTAAATCCAAACTTTCTGACAATTTCAGGGACGTTCTGTGAACCTAGGCATATTTGCAGAGAGGCAGAGGGAATTAAGGGTTTCAACGCCTGTCTGCTTACTGCAAGGTCTTCCCTGGCACGTAATTAATTGCAATATTTGCTTGAAGAGCATCAATAATGTGACCATTCTACAAACTACATCTACACACTGACAATAATCTGTTACTGATGAATGATGCTCAGCAGTTCTGTGAATTCTTAGGGCATAACATGAAAGGAGACAGAAGTTGTCATTGCAAAATAGTTCTGCTGGTGACAATAACAATCTTACATCTAAATGGATACTTTAGTCTTTAATATCTAGCAATACTAATACCTTACTTAGATCAAATTCTTTACTTTAACTTTAAAATAATTAAGGGGAGAAACTTCCAGATGAGAATAGTTTAGGTTTACTTCATGTGCCTTTCAAACAAACTTTCATTGCTGGGTTAGAATTTGCTTGTTCCCACATTCTCCTGCAAGTTGCTTGACTTTGTCACAATAAGGAATTTTTCAAAATCACTTTCTTGACTTCTAGGTCAGTGTACTACTTTCATCCACTGCTGAGTAATTAAAAATCTTTAAAGTATCTGTATTTTAAAACCAGTGTGAGCATTTGTTCATTAAGGGAAAAGAAAATGGTGGCAATAGTGTTTTTAACCTTTAAAGTGATTTTACAGCTCAAGAGTAATAACATTCTTATTAACTATACTCAGTCAAAAGGGAAATATTATTGTTCCTTTCTTCAAGACAAGATCAAGGATCCAAGAAAATAAGATGGTTGGATCTGGGAGGATGTAGGTAATTATCATTTAATATCATCAATATAGAACTGTCATCTACTCATACAGTACATAAAGGCAGGGGTGGGGGCAAGATTGGTAGATCAACAGAGATAAATAATAATTTTAGTCATGCCTTCCACATCTTAGGATATCTCAAGCAGTTCACATATGGGACATATATATATAAAATATATATGTATATATATATATATATATATATATTATATACACAAACACACACACATATATATATCCTCTTTATCAGCTAAATCTAACCAATAATGGTAACTAAAGTTGACTGGACTACTCCATAGAACATCTTTACTGTTATTCTCCTGAAGTAAAAAAAAGAACTTGCACTTATATAATATCACTTCCCAGGGATGTCACAGAAGTGCTTCACAACTAATGAATTACTTATGAAGTGCATTGTTATGTAGCGAACCATGGCAACCAACTGCCCTACAAACAGCAAGTTTTTTTTTTGGCGATAATGGTTGAGGGAGACATGTTCACCAGTGCACTGTGAAAGCCTCATGCTCTTTTTCCAATAGTCTGCCATGGGATCTTTTAAGTCTGCCTGAATAAGCAGTGGCACAGAGATTGATTTTAAAATGAATGAAAAACTGGACTGCTGCAAAATATACTGGAATTTGGGAACTCAGTATGGCACTCGTTATTTTAAAAAACAGTCACTGTGCTGTTAGAAAAGCATCTGTTTTATCTGCTTAAATTAGTTATTCATTTTGCTATTTTCTATTACCTGCAATCAAAATTTTCCATTGAAGGTAACTGGGCAACTTGTAGGTCTTCTGGCTGCATTTCACAAACTGCTTCCAAAATTTTCCTTTGATCATTAGGATCAGTAATTTTAATCTGCATAAAAATTAAAATGTCTATAATTTATGCTCATACCAGGATAAATTTAGAAAATAGCTATGCATGTTCTCATAGTTCTGTACAAACTTATTATTAACCACTGGTGTATATTTACATTTCATCAGAATTCTTCAGGGCAATAGTAAACGCTTCAATTGTGCGCAAAGCCATTGACATGAAAGTAATTTTATAATTACTTTTATTTAGAATACACCCTATACGCATATTGTCAGTTTGCACTTATAATTCATAAATTCTCAATAGTGGTAGAAACAAACAAACAAACCGAGTATTTCTACTTAATTGTTAGGAAACTGGATTCTCACACTGGGTTTCTCTTATTTAACTTTCTTTTCTCCCACAGCATCTGCACTGGGGAACTGACTCATGCTTGCTGATTTCAATCTCCATCTCAGCTCTGCTTTCTCCGGCTCCTCTGAAATCACTGCCTTCCTGGCCTCGCTAAATCTCTCTCTTCATACAGACTCCCTTATCCATATTCAAGGCCACCCCTTAAACCATGTCATCTTCTGTGTACAGATGCCCCATTCCTGCAGTATGTGCCATCTACAAGATGCACTGCAGCAAATCACCAAGGCTTCTTTAACAGTGGTTCTTACACCTGTGACCTCTACTCGCTCGAAAGACAAGCGCATGGGGACACCACTGCCACCACCCCAAGTCACACACCAACCTGACTTGGACATAGAATGTCATTTCTTCATCGTCACTAAGACAATATTCTGGAACTCCCTACCATCAGCACTGTTAGAGTACTTTTACCACATAGATTGCAGCAGTTCAAGTCAACGGACACCACTACCTTCCCAAAGGCAACTCGGGATGGGTAATGAATGCTGGCTTTGTTTGCATGCCCACATTCCATTAATAAAATAAAAAGAAAATCGACAAGCTATCTCTGATCACTTCCTTGGTATCCCTCACCACCCATATGCCCTTAATCCCTTCCAACCAAATTCCTTGTGTCCACTGGAAAACATTCACCCATGCAACTGCATTTTAACATTTTCAACTGCCGAGCTTTTGCCCATCCGTTTGCAATACTTCTCCAGTCACCAATTTGCTCAACCACTCCCACACTTTCAGCTTTGATGCTCTTGGTTGCAGCAAAACATTTACTGTCTTTCTTCCCCATCATGTTCTCTGTATGGGCCTCCTAAGGGGTAAAGCCCTGAGCATATCTGGTGCACAATTTGCTTAGTTATCAATCAGCAGTTATGGCTAGATCATATCAAGTACAGTTGGACCTCACTTTCCTCTGCAATGCCACTCACTCTTCCAGGAGAGGAAAGATAACCCGTTTCTTTTCCCCACTACCAGGCATCTCCTTCAACTCTTGCCCCATCCCTTCACTCTCATCTTCAACAACTGTGAGGAGCTGTTGGACTTGTCATCTAGATTGAGACCATCTTTTTAGCTGCTTCCCTCCCTTCCTTGCCCTTTAAGATAACCTGACCCTTGGCTCCCCCTGCCCAGGCCCTGAATCTGTGGCTTTTTCTGACTTCTCTCCCAACCATCGCTCCCCTCTGTGCCACTACCTCTGCGCACAACCCCCACCACTCCCCATGCCTTCATTCCTACTAACATGCTGACCACCCATCTTCCCTTCCTGGCTGCGATGCAAGCTTATTATTTAAATGGCTCCCTCTCCTCAGATGTTGTTCCCTTCTTCTCAAAACAACTGTCAATGGTTTGGTGGGTAAGGGGAACCATGAGGGCAAAAGCAGAACTAACTGAATGGATGGTCTCAATCGTAGTGACAAATAAATCCATGGACTGCTTTGTTTTGGAGATGAGGGTAGAGAGGGCAGAGGAGAACACTTTATGGAGACAGGTGGTAATGGTGAAAAGCAGGCTTTATTACTGATTTCCCAGATGGCCTGAGTACTGGGCAGATTTGGTGATGGATGGCTTCCTCCTCTTTGGCCTTCTTGTCTCAAGAGACAATGGGAAAGCGCCTAGAGGTGGTCAGTGGTTTGTGGAGCAGCGCCTGGAGTGACTATAAAGGCCAATTCTAGAGTGACAGACTCTTCCACAGGCACTGCAGATAAAATTGGTTGTCGGGGCTGTTACACAGTTGGCTCTCGCCTTGCACTTCTGTCTTTTTTCCTGCCAACTGGTAAGGCTCTTCGACTCGCCACTCTTTAGCCCCGCCTTTATGGCTGTACGCCAGCTCTGGCGATCACTGGCAACTGACTCCCACGACTTGTGGTCAATGTCACAGGACTTCATGTCGCGTTTGCAGACGTCTTTAAAGCGGAGACACGGACGGCCGATGGGTCTGATACCAGTGATGAGCTCGCTGTACAATGCGTCCTTGGGGATCCTACCATCTTCCATGTGGCTCACATGGCCAAGCCATCTCAAGCGCCGCTGGCTCAATAGGGTGTACATGCTGGGGATGTTAGCCGCCTCGAGGACCTCTGCGTTGAAGATACGGTCCTGCCACCTGATGCCAAGGATTCTCCGGAGACAGTGAAGAGGGAATGAGTTGAAACGTCACTCTTGACTGACATACGTTGTCCAGGCCGTACAGCAAGGGACTGAGGACACAGGCTTGAAACACTCAGACTTTTGTGTTCCACGTCAGTGGGCCATTTTCCCCACACCCTCTTGGCCAGTCTGGACATAGCAGCAGACGCCTTTCCCATGCGCTTGTTGATTTCTGCATCGAGAGACAGGTTACTGGTGATAGTTGAGCCTAGGTAGGTGAACTCTTGAACCACTTCCAGAGCATGGTCGCCGATGGATGGAGCATTTCTGACGTCCTGTCCCATGATGTTCGTTTTCTTGAGGATGATGGTTCGGCTAAATTTGTTGCAGGCAGCCGCAATCCTGTCTATGAGTCTCTGCAGACACTCTTCTGTGTGGGATGTTAATGCAGCATCGTCAGCAAAGAGGAGTTTCCTGAGGACTTTCCGTACTTTGGTCTTCGCTCTAAGACAGGCAAGGTTGAACAACCTGCCATCTGATCTTGTGTGGAGGAAAATTCCTTCTTCTGAAGACTAGAAAGCATGTGAGAGCAGCAGTGAGAAGATGATCCTGAACAGTGTAGGTGCGAGATCACAGCCCTGTTTCACACCACTCAGGATAGGAAAGGGGTCTGATGAGGCACCGCTGGTATAATTCCTCTGCAGAAATGGAATAACTTGAAATACACCAGGGGTCAAACTTGAGATCCTCTTGGTCTGTACAATCTGGATTTCCTTTTCAATATAGCTACATCTCCCACTTGACAAATTCCATTAGTAGGACTGAGATAGAAGCAAACCCAATCAATATTGCTAAACAACTCTTAAAATAGGGAGAGATCACAGGTCTAGACGGCTTTGTTTAACATTTCGGTATATATGCTGAGACTTAAAAACTAACATGTACGACTCTACTTAGAACACAGATTTAAACAACATCCATTAATTCTATGTGTCACAGGTGACTATGTGGTAGTTTTACTTCAGGCTGTACATCTTGCCTCAGGCAAGACCAGAAAAGTCAGCCAATCAGAAGTTAGAGATCTGAAGTCAATGAGGTCAAGTATTTCAAATGTGGTGAGCCAGGCCACAATATGAACCACCAATCGTCTCTTAGAAATCCTGCACCACAAGTTGAGAGGCCATGTGAGCTTGCCAGGTATCAGACAGCCAGTTATGTGGTGACCACTGATGTGTATAAGTTGACATGCTTTCACCCAACCATGCTGACTGGGATACAGTTAAGGCAGTTGTGAGACAATGGCTTTTTTTCCCAACAATAGTACATGGTGGACAGGCAAAAGACCATCATTACGTGACTGGCAAAGTTCCCCACATCAGGGACTGTGAATGACTACGGAAGTATCCATGGCCAGAGGCTGGCTGGAATATTTAGGATACACAGAGATCACAGAAGTACCACATAATTCTAGGGGTTTCACAGTCCAGGGAAGCCTAGATATTAAAAGCTGTAACTGGCTAAGTACCCCTGCGAGCTTATGGAAAGGCAGACAAAAAGCCCACCCCTGATCTTGCAGATTGAATTTGAAAGAGCACCATGCCCTGGAAGGGTGTTCAGTCACACAGGCAACAGAGGATGTTCAGGGAGCAGCCCTTCACCATACCTCAACCAGGATGAATCATAGAATTATACAGCATAGATTCATTGGGCTGGATTTTATGCAGGAGGTGGGGCTCCCGGCGCCGGGATGAAAAGGTGGGGGGGAACCCCACCTCTGCATTTTTTCTAACCCACGGAACAATCTTCCGGTCTTTTGAGGTCAAAGTTTAAAGAGGCGGGATCCCCATCCCTTCAAACACTTAATAGGGACGGGAATCCCACCCCCAAGAGCTGCCAGCCAGTCACAGGGCTGGCCGCTCAATAGTATCGGCAGCGCCACCGGGAGCAGTGGCCTTGGACCCAGGCCCAGCATTGGAACACCAGACCTCAGGTAGGTGAGGCAGGGTTGCTGGGGCTGGTCCGGAATGCCCCAGTGAGGGGGGTGGTCATTCAGTCCTGGGGGGGTGCCCTGGGTAGTACAGTGGTTACTTAGTGAGGGGGGGGGGGGTCCTCCGTGGGCCATGAAGGATGGACCTCCAGCACCCCACAATCAAGCCTGCAGGGAGGGTGCCTTGTTTTCCAAGGTGCCTCTCTGCGCGGTGGAGCCCCCATCTACCCTCCTGGTCGCTCTTAAGATCCCAGTGGCAGTGGAACGAGGCTCTTAATTGGCCGTCAATAGGCCACTTAAGGGCCTCAATTGTCCCCTGGGCAGGAAGGCAGATATCGGCCTATCCCGTCCTTGGGAAGGTAGAGTCCTGCAATCTCGGCATCAGGTTCCGTGGCAGCCGCTCCCATTCTCCAGCACCACTCCCCCTCCCGCCCTGGAACCAGATATCAAGCTGAGAACAAAATCCAGTCCATCGTGTCTGGACCAGCTCTTTGGCAAAGCTATCCAATTCATCCCACTTCCCCGCCCCCGCCCTCCTTTTTACCCATAGAACAGAAAAATTATTGCACAGAAGGAGGCCATTCAGCCCATCGTGTCTGGGCTGACATAGCCAAATAAATTTTTTCCCTTATATCTATGCCTCTGGTTATTGACCCTTCTGCCACTGGAAACAATTTCTCCTTATTAACTATCAAACCATTAATGATTTTGAATACTTCTATTAATTTCTGCTTAACATTTTCAGCGACAAGGAGAACAACCCTAGCTTCTCCAGTCTCGCCACAAAACTGAAGTCCCTCATCCCTGGTACCATTCTCATAAGTCTCTTCTATACCCTCTCTAAAGCCTCAACAACCTTCCTAAAGTGTGGTGTCCAAAACTGAACACAATACTCCAAGCTGAGGCCTAACCAGGTTTAGCATCACTTCCTTGTTTTTGTACTCTATGCCTCTAATAATAAAGTCAAGGATCACAGCCTTTTCAACTCGTCCCTCCACCTTCAAAGATTTGTGTACATACACCCCTAGGTTCCTCTGTTCCTGGACCCCTTTAAAATTGTACCATTTAGTTCATATTGCCTTTCCTCATTCTTCCGACCAAAATGTATCACTTCACATTTTTCTACATTAAATTTCATGTATCTACCCATTTCGCCAGTCTGTCTATATCCTCAAGTCTTACTATCCCCCACACTGTTCAGTACAATTGAACTTGTCATCTACAAATTTTGAAATTATACCCTGTATATGCAATCCTAGGTCATTAATATGCATCAAATATCAACTCTGGGGAGCACCACTGCATATTTCTCTCCAGCATGAAAAAAAAACATTCTCCACTACTCTCTGCTTTCAGTCCCTTAGCCAATTTTATATCCATGCTGCCCCTATCCCTTTAATCATATGGGCTTTAATTTTGCTAACAATTCTATGATGTGGTACTTTGTCAAACACCTTTTGAAAATTCAAACACACATGAACCCGTTTGCTTAATTCAGAGAAATCGAACAAGTTATTCAAACATGATTTGCCCTTAACAAATCCATGCTGACTTTCATTTATTAGCCCATACCGGGGTTGTCCAACCTTTTTGCATGGGGGGGGGGGGGCCGACATCACAATTTTTTGTCTTACATAGGGAACTGGTGAGACAATTTCGGAAAGATAAAGGCTTTAAAAAGTCATCTTAGTATTAATCAAAACAACAACAAATGTGCATTTTTGTGAAGGAGCTTTAAATGAGAAGATTAATTTATTGACTTACTTTTTCATCACTATGTTGGACACTGATTTAGTGAGATACCTAGCATTTTTTTGCTTGCACAAGGGTAGTCAATGTTTGCCCTTACACTTGATGTAGTGATGCAGAGTACTCTGGATAGATGTCCATCTGTCAGGAGTGATCTTGATCGCTGTCTTTCCCTCTCTCCCTGTGTTGTTCCTTGTCCTCGCTCTCTGACCCCCCTGCTCCCCCCTCTCTGTCTCACTGTTCCCCCTCCCTTACCCCTTCTCTAACAGTTACAGGGAGCAGGAGCGCTCAGCACAGCAGGTTTGTGGTTGGTCAGTTTTTAAAAAGAATCGTGCTCAGTTTCAAAGTTAACAGGCTGGATTCCAACTTCAGACAGATTCAGATTCCTAAGTTCGAAATCGAACTGTCAGCTGTGAAACTGACAGTGTGATTTTTTTTTTAAAGCCAGTCTGAAAGAAGAAGCAAATGGAAAATCTTTTATCTCTGAAATACATCTGCAGGCTGGATGGAAACATTGGCGGGCCGGATCCTGGCCAAATATGTTGGACAGCCCCATACTTTCCCAATTGTCAATTGATTTTGACCTGGATTACTCACTCTAAAAATAACCCCACCACCGATATTAAGCTAAAATAAAATCAAAATATTGAGGATGCTGGAAATCTGATAAATAAACAGAAAATGTTATATAAATCACCAGGGCCGGATGGATTGCATCTCAGGCTGTTAAAGGAAGCCAGGGAGGAAATAGTGTATGCCCTGAGCATCATCTTCAAATCCTCACTAGATACAGGTGAGGTACCAGAGGATTTGAGGTCTGCGAATGCTGTACCATTGTTTAAAAAGGGTGCAAGGGGTAGGCCAAATAATTATAGGCTGGTCAGTCTGACCTTGGTGGTAGGCAAAGTATTAAAATCAATTCTGAGATAGGATAAACTGTCACTTAGAAAGGCATGGATTAATCAGGGATAGTCAGCATGGATTTGTTAAGGGAAGGTCTGTCTTAATAATAATTGAATTTTTTGAGGAAATAACTAGGAGGATTGATGAGGGTAGTGCAGTGGATGTTATCTACATGGATTTTAGCAAGGCAGTTGACAGGGTGCCGCATGGCAGACTGGTCAGAAAAGTAAAAGCCCATGGGATACATGGGGAATGTAGCGAGTTGGATCCAAAATTGGCTCCGAGACAGGAAACAAAGGGTAATGGTCGATGGATATTTTTGCAAATGGAAGGCAGTTTCCAGTGTCATTCCACAAGGCTGAGTGTTGCGTCCCTTGCTGTTTGTGGTATATATTAACGATTTGGACTTAAATGTGGGAGGCATGATTGGGAAATTTGCAGATGACACAAATATTGGCCGTGTCGTTGATAATGAAGAGGATAGCTATAGACTCCTGATGATATCAATGGTTTGGTTGAGTAGGCGAAAAAGTGGAGAATGGAATTCAATCCAAATAAGTGTGAGGTAATGCATTTGGGGAGGGCAAACAAAGCAAGGGAATACACAATAAACGAGAGGATATTTAGAGGGGTAGAGGAAGTGAGAGACCTTGGAGTGCATGTCCACAGGTCACTGAAGGTGGCAGGACAGGTAGATAAAGTGAAGAAGGCATACGGAATGCTTTCCTTCATTGGCCAAGGTAAAGAAAACAAAAGCAGGGATGTAAATGCTCCAACTGTATAAAATGCTGGTTAGGCCACAGTTGGAGTATTGTTTACAGTTCTGGTCACCACATTGTAGGAAGGACATAATTGCTCTGGAGAATAGTATAGAGGAGATTTACAAGAATGTTGCCAGGGCTTGAAAACTGCAGATATGAGGAAAGATTGGTTAGGGTAGGGTTGTTTTCTTTAGAACTGAGGAGGCTGAGGGGTGACTTAATTGAGGTGTACAAAATTATGAGAGGCCTAGATAGAGAAGACAGGAAGGACCTGTTCACCTAGCGGGGAGGTCAATTACCAGGGGCACAGATTTAAGGTGATTGGTAGAAGGATTAGAGGGGACATGAAGAAAAACTTTTTCACCCAGAGGGTGGCGGGTGTCTGGAATTCACTGCCCGGATTGGTGGTGGAGGCAGAAAGCCTCAATTCATTTAAAAGATACCTGGACCTGCACCTGAAGTACTGTAACCTGCAAGGCTATGGGCAAGGTGCGGGAAGGTGGGATTAGATTGGGTGGATAGTTTTTTTTAGCTGGCAAAGATACGATGGGCTGAATGGCCTCTTTCAGTGCCGTAATGTTTCTATGGTTAAATACTCAGCAGGTCTGGCAGCATCTGTGGACAGAGAAACAGAGATAATGTTTCAGGTCGATGACCTTTCATCAGAACTGGCAAAGGTTAGAAATGTAATAGGTTATAGGTTTTGAGCAAGTGAAATGGCGGGCGGGGGGGGGGGGTGTGTGTGTGGGGGGGGGGGGAAGGGCCCTATCACAGACTTTCCCTTTTGTTGTTCTTACCCCCCCCCAATCCCATCCTTTCACTTGCTCAAAACCTATTACATTTCTAACCTTTGCCGGTTCTGATGAAAGGTCATCGACCTGAAATGTTAACACTGATATTAAGCTGACTCGGCTGCCTGTTGCCGAGTTTATCCCTCTCCCTTTTTTAAACAGGAGGGAAACATTGGTAATCCTCCAGCCCTCTGGCACCACCCGACATCCAAGGAGGACTGGAAGATTGTAGCCAGAGCCTCTGAAATTTCCACCCTTACTAT
Organism: Heterodontus francisci; assembly: GCF_036365525.1. Taxonomy (NCBI): domain Eukaryota; kingdom Metazoa; phylum Chordata; class Chondrichthyes; order Heterodontiformes; family Heterodontidae; genus Heterodontus; species Heterodontus francisci. The sequence continues at coordinate 36,213,894 of NC_090388.1, read as the reverse complement.
CCTCAGTAACCTCGAATACACCCCATCTGGACCAGGGGACTTTTCTACTTTAAGGACTGCCAATATTGTATTCATCCTCTGTTTTTATCATGTCCAATATTGTTAATGCTTCCTCCTTTTCCTGCTACATTGGCAGCATCCTCTTCTCCAGTGAAGACAGATACAATGTACTCATTTAGTATCTAAGCCGTGCCTCTATCTCCACAAGAAAATCTCTGTTGGTCCCTAATTGGTCCCACCCTTCCTTAGATACCTTATCATTTATGTTTTATATAAAAAACTTTTCGGTTCCCATTTATATTAGCCACTAATCTATTCTCATACTCTCCCTTTGTCTTCCTTATTCCTTTTTTTAGATCTCCTCTGTACTTTTTATCTTCAGTTTGGTTTCTACTATATAATGAACCTTATAATTGTCATAAGCCTTCCTTTTTGGGTCCCACGAAAATCATTATATCTTTAATCATCTAGGGAGTTCCAGCTTTGGAAGCCCTTCCTTTCTCCTGCATAGAAATGTGCCTACTCTGCACCCAAACCATCTCCTCTTTGAAGGCCTCCCATTGCTCAATTACTGTTTTGCCTCCAAATTTTTGATTCCAATCCATCTGGCCAAATCCCTTTTCAAATCACTGAAGTTAGTCCTCTTCCAGTTAAGTATTTTAACACTTGATTGTACCTTGTCCTTTTCCTTAGTTAATCCAAATCTAATGAGATTATGATCACTGCTATCTCACTGAAACATACTCCACTGTCCCATTTCATCCGCTAGAACTAGATCCAGCACTGCTTCCTTCCTCAATGGGTTGAAAACGCACTGATCAAGAAAGTTCTTTTGCACACATTTCAGGGATTTCTTGCCCTCTTTTCCCTTTAAATGGTAAACTGCTCAAGGAGGTAAAATGGGAAATCACTTGATACGTCACCCAGCTGAAGACAAGATGGGCTATTCACTCTATCCTGGTTGTAACGTCTAGCCTCTGATCCCTGATTATTTGCTTTCAATGTTTGAGACTATCCAGGCCATTTCACTGATATGCGATGATACTCGGCAAGTCTACTACTTTTCACTCAGCCCCAAAATCTCCGCACTTTCATCTGAGTTAGTAAGATTCTGTATCGACTCTGTTATAACCCATTCTAAGTTTCTTTTTATTAGCAGACAATTTTTGCAACTTTTCACCCAACTGTTATATGCAGTTTTCTTGTAAGCATCCACAGCAAATAAAGCTCATAGCATCCATGTTGATTATGCTGATCATAGGTGCTCCTCTTTATAAGTGACAGCAACATAAATGAATTAATCGATGCATGGCCTGAACAATGGAAAGTTGCACAGTGGCACTTTTTCCAGTTAAGACAAAATGAATGATGCATTCCTGATTGAAAATACTGCAAATATGCTTCAAGGCTTGCGAATAAGGCCACGAAACAGAATGGCTTAACAGCGCCAGAATTCTTTGGTTTCCTACTATGGTGCGCATCATCTATGTGCAGACAGTGGTATGGAGTCCAACCATTCTAATGTTAATAAGGCAACTGTCCCCTTATCCCAGAGAATATAGTGGGGTCATTGTCTTCAAATTTATAAATGTTAAAATACTTTATTAGAAAGATTATTTGAAAAAAACATAGAACTCTTAATTTGAATAAATTGGAATTTGTCAAATGCAAAGTAATTATAATTACAATGGAGATAAGGAGAAATCAACATTTTCTTTAGTTCTGCATTGTGAAGACATAGTTCTTTAACGAAAAGCTGTTTATAAAAAACTGGTGAGCAAACCTTTTCAAGATCTTCCTTCCCCATTGTCAGAAGTCCTCTGAAAGTTACATCATTCTCCTTCAGAAAGTAATAAAAGACATTTTAAAAATGAAGTATATTTTACAGATGTTCTCACTCTAATGGAGTTAATCTCCAGTGGAGGGAGAGTAACATGTAACTATATTATAGAATATTAATTTAGCAGCTTGTAGAAACATTCATCGTTAACCTAGCCATAATTAATTAAACCTAAATTCAATCTTCAAATATACCCTAACAAACTATCGACACTTCTGTAGGACTAAAGAAACTATTGCACACTTTTTACAAATCATCTTCTGCATTGGTCTCAGTTGGAGTTCTACTGTGTAACTTGTAAAAGACTTCAAAAGCTTTGAAAACTAGCTCTCAAAACTACTTTTTTGCCCCACATTTTAAAACCGAGGCTTGTCTATACTCAAGAGTACATAAATGGTTTGACATTTATCTAAAACAATAAAGGTAAAGATCACAAAAGCAACACAGCAATACAAAACATTTTAATCGATAACACGGCAGCTAAAAGAAATATCAGTTATCAAGAAAATGAACAAACATACCTCAAATAATCCCTGAAGGTGTTCAAGTTCAAGCCCAGACAGAAACAGTTCTACATCACCAAAATGTGAAGTTGAACTATGAAAATTGATGAAATCTTTATTATACAGCAAAAAAAAGCATGATGGCTAAAACATTAAAAATCCTTTACAAAAAGGGAATCACAATTCCTTTCAATTACATTTCTAAATTATTTTTCCATAATAATGACATGGCATCCTATATACATTAAAAAAGTGACGATTCAAAAAATATATTGTATCTGATTGTTAAAAACACTGGATGTCTATCAGGATCATTAGGACTAATTCAATTTTAGAGCTCAACAAACTTTTGTTGAACATCTTGCTGTTTCATGTGTGACAATACTACAGCCCCTTACTGTTGTTCACTTCTGGTGACCTTGCTCTATATTGACCACTTTTTGTTGACAGAAAGACAAGAAAATTAATAAGTACAGAATGTACAAAAAAACAATTATTCCTGTGTACTTGTTTATAAGTTTAAAACCTAGCAAACTAACTCAAAAGCAATGAAAAAATGTGCTGGCCTGTTACTATTTCATCATTCATTATTCCATGGAAATTAAAGTGAAATAAAAGATTATTTCCCTTTATATTCAGTAGTTATCATTTATAAGTATTTCTGTGCAAGAATTTCTTCTAGCTGTGTTTTAAATTGACCAGTACTTAATCAGACATAATTGTTAAAATTGTTAAACCAAGTATAATCAGAAAATACATAATTTGGCCTGCTGAGTCACCTGAGGGAGCACAACTCATGAAACCTGGCAGATGTCATCCTCATTTCGAGAGAACAACAACATAATTTGACAAATCCTTAAGTAATATAAATCAAAACACTACCATCAGAATTTTTACAAACTATTGAACATTGTTTATTACCGTACTCTGTTGTTCTTTCCTGTATTAGAATGATTTATAATGTATTTGAAAATCGCCTCCTCTTTAGATATGTTCTGGAGTGTTCCCAATAAGGATGAATTTGAAGTCACTGTGAGTAACGATGCTAACTGGAGGGAGGGGAAAAAAGCATTTTTGCTTAATTACAGTGAATCAGAAGTGATCTTTATTACATATAGTTTGTTATTTGTGGTCCACATAATCATTGCCACACAATAAATTTAAACTTGAAAACCAAGTGCCTTGTTTAAATTTGGAATAAACTTTTTTTTGGCAAAAATAAAGCCTGCTACACTAGTTTACAGACATATTATTAAGCATAGACAATAACTAAATAAATTAAATATATTGCAAAAGTATATTGTGTTTTAGTCATGTTTTCTCGAATCTAAGCATTAGCGGTAATCCTATCCCAGTCACTTACTGCCTTATGCAGGTGCACTACGTAACCTCCCTACGAGGGATCCTAATTATTAGTGCTGAGCAAAAAGGATTAGGCATCATTGGTTCAAACTGGGTAGCCACTGCAGTTGTGGGTCAGGTCCCTCTTATTCTGGGGATTTTGGATTTGGTTCGTTTCTGATATTTAGCAGCAACAGGTGACTTTGTTGTTTAACAACTGATTATTGTCCTTCTAAACCTTTCTTCTTCAATTTGTTCTTGTAATTCTGTGTCGTATTTCCCATTGGATTATAAGTACTGCTACTTCATCAGTATAGTTGGCCAACAATCCTGATAACCTAATTTGTTCTGAGTGTCATGGACTTGTAATTATTTTTCTCCTCGGATTAAAAACAGTGTGTGCCTTTAAGAGTCTGTTAAAAACAGTACACCTTTAAGGGAGAGAAAATTCTGGAATTTCTAAGGCACAGTATGCCAGCAGCTGCACTTGTTACCCTAGGCGACAGCAGAAGAGAGAGAGGTCACATGATGTGATGTTTCGATTTGACTGAGAGAGACACTGGCAGGAACTGGTCTGAACCAGTTAATTTTGAGAGACTCTCCAATGAGGCGGGCTACTGAAAAGAAAGCTGTCTATTTTTCTGTCAGCAAAAGTTCTACAGGGAGCTATGGGTCGAGTTAATTGCCTAAAGAAGAAAAGCCTTTTTCCAAGAAACTGTTTGTATTGCTGAAGGAACTGTTGATGCTTACTACAGCTGAAGAGTTTGAATGACTATTAAGAACAGATTACTACATCAAATCCATGTGAAGACTTTGTCTGGCCTCTGACTATTTCCACATTAGAATACCTCATCCATCAGGAATGTAAACACACAAAGACTTACTTATTTTATTTATTCTTAAGGGACAGCTAATTTTTAAAAACACTTTTAAAACCAGTTAACTACTGTTATTTTGGAGTGTGTGCGAATGGGGGAGTTGGATTAAAATAAGTTATAAGGTCTTCAGACATAGGTTTATCTTAATAATGTTTAAGATTTAGTTTTAATAAATAGTTAATTTGTTGTTGTCTAATGATACCCGGTTTGGTCTGTTTTATTCCAGGGTTACTAGAGTGTTTGATTTGCTGTTTTCTGATTGGGTGGAAAGCTTTAAATAAAATGCTGTGACCTATGGAGTGATGGGACTGAATTAAGAGTGCGCTGCTCCCACTGCGGTCGTAACATGAGAAATAGCTGAAAACTACAAATCCTGTTTATTTACCTGTTTGCATTTTTGGTGTTTACCTGCGAATGATGCTTTTTCTCAGCAATATCAGCTGCCAGCTCTCCATGTTTGGTCTCCAATGTTTTATCAGCTCCTAACTCAATTAACTTCAGCACTGTACTTTTGTGGCCTTGACTTGATGCCCATGTCAGTGCCTAAGCGTTATGGAGAAAAGCCTATTTAGAGGCTTCACAAAATTTTCAAGTCATTATAATCTTTAGATAAAATCACTGCAGCTAGCATACCTATAATACACAAATTAGCTAAAAATTCCTATCAAGGAATCAGTCACAACAATAAAATAACTCCCTCTGTGAAATTAATCCACAGACTACAATGTTTCCATACTCTGGTAACGTTCTAGCCATAACTTATCGACACCCTCTCTTCCCTAAGCAAAATGTATTTACTAAGAGGTAACTGAAAAATGCCTTTTATTACAAAGCAGTCACATATTCAGTTCGGTTACTTTCAAGCAGGAGGTATTTTTCAAATTTTAATGCAAACAATGACATTTGACCAAAGTTGCATACAGTGTAGCCATTTTCATCCTGGCAATTTATTTCTGCTCCTTGAGCTACCAGCAACGTAGTAGTCTGAGTGTGCCCTTCTCTAGCTGCGTACATGAGCGGGGTCATCCGATTCCTGAAAGGGATAATAGAACAGTAAACCCTGCAATCAAAGCTTTTTGGAAAAAAAAGTTAAATCACCACAGATGCACATCATAAAAATGTAAATTTAAGACAGAACTGTATCTACATAAATACCTTTTTATAGGTGAATTATATAAAACTCAATACGGCATCATCGATCACTCATCAACAATGATTCAACCATAATATTTCCTGGAGAAGCTGCATAGTGTATGACAGAAGTTGTAATTGTGGCAAAACAGCCACAGAGAAGTTAAATGCTCAAAAGTAGAAACTCAAGTGAAAAATGGCAAATGAGTAGAGCAAATGTATCAAATTTAGATTTAGATTTAGAGATACAGCACTGAAACAGGCCCTTCGGCCCACCGTGTCTGTGCCGACCATCAACCACCCATTTATACTAATCCTACACTAATCCCATATTCCTACCACATCTCCACCTGTCCCTATATTTCCCTACCACCTACCTATACTAGGGGCAATTTATAATGGCCAATTGACCTATCAACCTGCAAGTCTTTGGCATGTGGGAGGAAACCGGAGCACCCGGAGGAAACCCACGCAGACACAGGGAGAACTTGCAAACTCCACACAGGCAGTACCCAGAATTGAACCCGGGTCACTGGAGCTGTGAGGCTGCGGTGCTAACCACTGCGCCACTGTGCCGCCCAAATGAACGATACTCAGGCATAATTCACCAAATATTTGAACATTAAAAAATTGGAATATGACTAGTCAACCCATAAAATCAGTTCTCCCCACAGAACATGTACAATTTAGTATTTTATGGACCCAACTAACATATGATCTCCTAATGAAGATGAATCACCAATAATATGGTAGTGTAGAGTGGTACAATCCAACATACAGCAGCCAAGGAAAACCAAGATCTAAATGAAAAGGAAAAAGTAATCTCCATCTAATTTATATCTGTTTTTCAAAAAATATTTCTCTCTCTCTGCCAGTCTCTCCTCCGCCAACCCCCCTCCCCCCCCCACCCCCACACCATGCCACCTTTTTTTCTTTGTGGTCTTTCTCCACTGTGCCCCCTTCTCTCTCTGCACTCCTCCCCCACCGCATCCCACCTCTCTCTCTACGTCCCCGTACCCTCCTCTGTGTCCTCCCCCCTGTCTCTCCCCCGCTCTCTCTGCATACCTCACCCCAGCCCCTGCACTGGTTTAAAGGGTTGCCTGCCACTCTTTGCATGCTCCCTCAGCACTGCTGGCTTTGTGCTGGCTTGCTTCCTCCTCCTCTTAGCTTTTGTCTCCCTCTGCACCAGCCAATCACTGAACTACCCGAAAACAACAGTGGTAGCCGATCCCAGTGCGCCTGTGCTGCAAACCGCCAATCGGCGCTCACCCTGCCCAGGAAGCCCACTATCAGTCACAGACACTAACCAATCACAGACAGCGCCGCATTTAAAGCTTTGGCAGGCCAGAAGAAGACAATAGCAGATTTCCAAAAACCTGATGTCAGAATTCCACCTTTTGCCTGAAAAGAGCTGAACTCAAGAGGTGAGATGAGTGTGACTGCCCTTGACATCAAGGCAGCATTTGACCAAGTATGGCATCAAGGAGTCCTAGCAAAATTGGACTCAATGGGAATCAGGGGGAAAACTCTCTGCTGGTTGGAGTCATACCTAGTGCAAAAGAAGATGGCTGTGGTTGTCCAGGCTTGGGCTGACCACCTCCAACAGGAGAGAATCTAACCATCTCCTCTTGACATTCAATGGCATTACCATCGCTGAATCCCCCATTATCAACATCCTAGGGGCTACCATTGACCAGAAACTGAACTGGAGAAGCCATATAAATACCGTGGCTACAAGAGCAGGTCAGAGGCTAGGAATCCTGCGGCGAGTAACTCACTTCCTGTCTCCCCAAAGCCTGTCTACCATCTATAAGGCACAAGTCAGGAGTGTGATGGAATACTCTCCCCTTGCCTGGATGGATGCAGCTCCAGCAACACTCTTGAAGCTCACCATCTACAGATGCACTGCAGCAATGCATCAAGGCTCCTTCGACAGCACCTTCCAAACCCGCGACCTCTACCAACTAGAAGGACAAGGGCAGCAAATGCATGGGAACACCACCACCTGCAAGTTCCCCTCCAAGTCACACACCATCCTGGCTTGGAACTATATCGCCATTCCTTCACTGTTGCTGGGTCAAAATCCTGGAACTCCCTTCCTAACAGCACTGTCGGTGTACCTACCCCACATGGACTGCAGCGGTTCAAGAAGGCAGCTCACCACCACCTTCTCAAGGGCAAGTAGGGATGGGCAAGAAATGATGACCTGGCCAGCGACACCCACATCCCATGAATGAATAAAAAAAAAATTCTCATCCCTGCTCATAAGACAACTCCATCCCAGGAATCAATCTTGTGAACGTTCTCTGAACGGCCTCCAATGCAAGTACATCCCTGCTTAAATAAGGAGACCATAACACTATGCAGTATTCTAGGTCTGGTCTCTCCAAAACCTTGTACAGTTGTAGCAAGACCTTCCTAGTTTTATACTCCATCCACCTTACAATAAAGATGAACACTCCATTTGCCTTCCTAATTACTTGCTGTACCTGCATGCTAACTTTTTGTGATTCATGCACCAGGATACCTGGATCCCTCTGTACCACACCATGCTGTAGTCTCTCTCTCTTTAAATGATATTCTGATTTTCTATTCTTCCTACTGAACCTTACAATTTCCCACATTATACTCCATTACCAAATTTCTGCCCACTCACTTAACCTACCGATATCCCTTTGCAGACTGTGTGTCCTCCCCACCTATCTTTGCACCATCAGCAAATAAGGCTACAATACACTCTGCACCTGTCATTAATATAGATTGTAAATACTTGAGGCCCCAGCACTGATCCCTGTGGCACTCCACTAGTTACAGATTGCCAACCTGGAAGTGACCTATTTATCCCGACTTTTTCCTGTAAGTTGGCCAATCCTCTATCCATGCTAATATATTACCACCAACACCATCCTATCGCGTGCAATAAACTTTTATGTGGCACCTTATCGAATGCCTTTTAGAAATCCAAATACACTACATCTACTGGTTCCCCTTTGTCCACCCTACTTGTCACATCCTCAAAAAAATCTAATAAATTGGTCAAACACTATTTCCCTTTCATGACTTTATGATTTTCTAATGTCCTCTTACTACTTCCTTAATAATGGATTCCAACATTTTCCGAATGTCAGATATTCAGTTGCAGTTTTCCAATCCACTGGGAACTTTCCAGAATCTAGGGAATTTTGGAAGATTACAACCAATGCACCCACTATCTGAGCACCCCACTTCATTTAACACCCTAGGATGCAGGCCATCAGGCCTTTAGTCTCAGTTTTCCTAGTATTTTTTATTTTATTTAGAGATACAGCACTGAAACAGGCCCTCCGGGTCACTGAGTCTGTGCCGACCATCAACCACCCATTTAAACTAATCCTACATTAATCCCATTACCCTCTCACATCCCACCTTCCCTTAATTCCCCTACCACCTACCTATACTAGGGGCAATTTATAATGGCCAATTAACCTATCAACTTGCAAGTCTTTGGCTGTGGGAGGAAACCGGAGCACCCGGCGAAAACCCACGCAGTCACAGGGAGAACTTGCAAACTCCACACAGGCAGTACCCAGAATCGAACCCGGGTCGCTGGAGCTGTGAGGCTGCGGTGCTAACTACTGCGCCGCCCTTTCTCTCTGGTGATTGCTTCAAGTTCCTCCCTCCCTTTTGCCCCTTGATTTTTTTTTTACCATTCTTGGAATGCTTTTACTGTCTTTTACCATGAAGACAGATATAAAATACATGTTCAAGATCTCTGCCATTTCTTTGTTTCCCATTATTAATTCCCCAGTCTCATCCTCTGAGGGACCAACATTTACTTTAACGACCATCTTTTTATAAACTTGTAGAAGCTCTTACTATCTGTCTTAACATTTTCTAATTTATTCTCATTCTAATTTCTACCTTGTCATTCTTTGCTGGGTTCTAAAATGTTCCCTACCTTCTGGCTGACCACTAATCTTTGCAGCATTGTATGCCTTTTCTTTTAATTTGATACCATCCTTAACTTCCTTAGTTAGCCACAGATAGTTAATCCTTCTCGTAGAGTCTTTCTTTCTCAATGGAGTATATCTTTCTTGAGAGTTATGAAAAAACTCCTTAAATGTGTGTCTACTGTCTTACCTTTTAACCTATTTTCCAAGTATACTTTAGCCAATTCTGTATTCATACCTTTGTAATTGTCTTTATTTAAGTTTAAGACACAAATTTAAGTTCCAAGTTTCTCACCTTCAAACTGAATATGAAATCCTATCATGTTATGATCACTCTTCCCTAGAGGATCTTTATTAGGAGATTAATTAATCTTGTCTCATTACACATTACCTAAAATAGCCTGTTCCCTGGTTGGTTCCACAATGCATTGTTCTAACAAACTGTCCCAAATGCACTCTATGAACCTTTCTTCAAGGCTACGTTTGATAATTTGGTTTGTCCAATCTACATGATTAAAATTGCCTACAATTATTGCAGTACTTTTCTTAAATGCCCCCATTATTTCTTGATTTATACTCTGTTCTACAGTGTAGCTACAAAAGCAATGATCAGGAGATAAACTACAATGGCAATGGCGCTGCCAGATTTTATTTTGTATATGCACTGGGTCAAAGATTCCTAAATACCCCAAACACATCAAATTCAGGGTGGCAAAAACTTTTATTTGTAAGTCAAGGAGGGTAAGCATGGCCCAAAACTGTTTTGGCTTAAAATGTTCAGATCATGAAGTTCATAAAGTACTGTAATGTACTGAATTTTGCAACCACCAGAGGTCCTCCCTGAGCTTTGCAAATTGAAGCCATTCAAATTATAAATGGGCATTTTTTGTTTTTGCCGCACATTGTTAATTATGACTTCAGAAATCATATCTCTTATAACCTTCCTTTGAGACAGCTGGAACAATTTTGCAGAAGCAGAGATATGTAGGTAATGAATAGTGCAAGAGGACATTAATAAGGCTGGTTTCTGAAAGCCAGGGTAAAGAATATAGAAACACGTATGCAAAGTTGGCAAACTTTAAAATTAGAGATTGAAGGAATCTTAACTCCCACGGAATATCAGAAAGCAGTACAGACTCAGTCCGTTGGCTCCTTTAAAAACGACTGGATAAATATCTATTTAAAAGTCGGGTTGAAGGTTGCAAAAGCAAGAACAGACATAGTCAAATAAACTGGAACAGGATTCTGTAAAGTAACTGGTTACAGCAATATGCGTGGAACATAAGATTAAATTGCAACATACTATAGGAGTAATTTCATTACGTTGTGGTCCTGACACAGAGGCTAAAGGTTCATAAAGGGTTTTTCCATAGCTTCAACCCCTCATCCCTGGCAACAACTGAATATGTAGGACTTCTATTACATCATGACCTAACTCACTGAGTTCAGAACAAATGTTTTAAAATCTCCTGCATGTTATGGGCTGCACCTGCCCTGTCCTTACCCCTCAGGAAAAAAGATTACTCTACATTTGCACTGCGGCTTTGACCAGAAAGACCATGAATTCCTATCCATGGATATCTGCACGGAGGCTCTGAATGGTGCTCTCTGGTCAACATTCCAGGCGGAGCGGCTACCAGAAAATTTTCTTGCAGATACACAGCCAAGGTGAGCTGATAGAAAATGTTAAGCCTAGTACTTAGACCTGGGTCTTGAAGCTGAAACTCAAGTGCATTATCTGCTGCAACAACCAGGCTACCACAATATGACATCTATTAAATGTTTTGTAAGAGGTAGAAATGTAGAGGGCAAATGTGGAAAACTTTATCCTGCACCCTTCCCTTTCCTGTTTTCATCATTTTAACTCTCTCTGTTCCAGCCATCTAGAAATTTGCTTCTAGACCTTGGCCAAAACCACACTGGATTTTGTTATTAGGAAAGGATATGAATCTTGTGAGCAGGACTCAACACTGCCCTTGGGCCTTTTCATAAATGCAGTTTAGAGATATATAGTAAATGTTCATACCTGCCGAAAGTATTTGGATTTGCATTTCTGGACAACAGCAACTCTACGCACTTCACCACTTTTTCTTCTGACTCACTGCTAGCACAGGCAGCCATCAACACTGTATACTGATCTACAGATGTAAAAAAACAAAATATAGTCCTGAAAAAAGGAAAATGCCTAGAGGAAGTACAAATATCTGAAACACAAAAAGTGCAAGGAATATTGTGAAACAATTTGATGCAACTGTGAAAATAATCTACGTAGTAGAAAATTCAAATAATTCTACCTATTGCACCAATACAAATTAATGATTGAATTTTCATTATAGCAAATTTAATTTTATTAGTATAGACTTGGTACTTCAGTTTTCAAACAACAAAATAGATATAAAGCAGCATTTCTATTGGATAACTAAATAAAATGTGATTTTGATGTGCTGCAAAATTAAACAGTTGAAATGTGATGAAATGCAGTGATTTAGGCACCAAACAAATTCAACATACACTCTTTTGTTAGGTCATTATCTAAATTACTAACAACACAAATCAACAAATATTTGTCAGATTAACAAATATTTATGCATAAAAATAAAGTGATGCAATTTACTTTATAATATAAATCAAAAATTAAAAGGTTTAATAAAATTGTTTAACAATATTCCTTGCACTTTTTGTGGTTCAGTAAAATGTAAAAAAAATGCACAAGTTGTAAAATAGATTCAGTCATTTTATGTAGGAAATAAGTCTTTCACAGTCTCACTGCATAAAGCATCTAGCTTTCAGCAGACTTTTACACGATACGATACAATCAAGAATCCATGTAAGTTTTTATCAGTATTGTCGGAATAAATGCATGAATTTGGTAGTTATTTTATAACGTAGCTAAGTTGGAATTTTGACGCATGCAAAATAATTGCTTCCTGTTGAAGCCTCAAGCACCAATTACCCTCTTGAGCAAACTCTTAACCATCTGCTCACTACATGCAATGTTCAGCAGCTCAGTAACTACAAATTATATGAATGAATGTCTTAGCACAGTCCACTTGTGTTCACAGATGTGGTCAATTTAAAAAGCAGGATTTACAAGTTTAAACATATACAATGGAACAAAGTAGATCTGAGATTTTACGTTAACCTACGTCATAGTCATTCAGAAAATTAAATAGGCATCAGAATTTGCGGGTTTTTGGTCTGGAGCTGTTTCCAATTTGGCTTAGTTTTGTCCTACTTACAGTAACTTTGTCCCACCTCTTCCAATGCTTATTATTGTCACATTTCAGTTGACAATAACTAAAACTCTGAAAAATACTCAAATTTGAGAACTTGCACTAATTTCATACATATAACTAGACTTCAAATAGATTTTTGGTATTAAAATGTTATTCTCAAAATTACAGACCCTGTACAAAGTTTAAAACATAAATCATCAGTAATGGAAATGTTGTAAAATAGGTCCACTCACATAGCAATAGAAGACTGAACTACAGTATGAAAAGGGTACAGGCGTAGAATTTCTCTTTCTCCCAGTGAACAATAGAGAAACAGAAGGAATAGTTCCACAAGGCTATAAGCAGAGCTAATCTCTTTCACAGCATCATTCCTTGTGCTCCACCACAATCCAATGGGAGACAGATAAGTTTATAGAAACAGAATTTACTATACATCACACCCTCCAAAATAGATTAATTAGCTTAAATTTCACTATACAAAATGTAAAAGTGAGATAAAAAGGTTAATGAATAACTAGTGATCTTGTTTGTTAGAAGTGAAATACATTTCCAACCGATGAAATCCTATTTAACTGTCAGTGTAACTGAAGCCTGTGATCTGAAAAAAGTTATTAGGTCATTAGACATAAATTTATCTTAGTAGTGTTAAGATTTAGTTTACTAATAAATAATTAATTTGTTGTTGTCTAAAGTTACCTGGTTTGGTCTGTTTTATTCTGGAGGTTACTAAAGTGTTTAATTTGGCTGTTTTCCAGTTAGGTGGGAAAACTATAATAATATGCTGTGACCTGTGGAGTGATGGGACTGAACTGACAGTGCATTGCTCCCAACTCGGTTGTAATGCTATACACTTGCACTCCCAGGTCCCTCTGTTCCTGCACACTCTTTAAAACTGTGCTATTAAGTATATATTGCCTCTCCCTATTCCTTCTGCCAAAATGCATCACCTCACATTTGTCAATATTAAATTCCATCTGCCCATTCTGCTCGCCTATCTATGTCCTTTTGCAGGCGGTTCATATTAATCCTCACTATTTGCCGCAGCTCCAAGTTTGTCGTTGTCAGCAAATTTTGAGATTTTACTCTGTATTCAAAGATCCAAGTCATTTATAGATAACAAAAAAAACAGTGACCCCAGCACTGACCCTTGGGGAACACCACTGCCTACCATCCTCCAGTCTGAAAAGCAACTATTATGACTCATGGTTTTTGTCCTTAAGCCAATCTTTCATCCAATTGGACACTGACCTTCCTATTCCATGAGCCTCAATTTTGTTAACCTGTTTTTTTATGTGGTACCTTATCAAACATTTTCTTAAAATCCATATAAGCAACATCCACCACATCAAACTTTGCTGTTACTTCAACAAAAAATTCAATTAGTCAAGCATGATCTGCCTTTTACAAATCCATGCTGACTATCTTTAATTAACTTGAGCCTCTCCAAGTCTCTGTTGACATTTTCCGATTATAGTTTCTAAAACCTTACCCACCACTGATGTTAAACTAACCGGCCTGTAGTTGCTAGGACTGTCCTTACACCCTTTCATGAATAGGGTGTCACTTGCACCACTCTCCAATCCTCTGGCACCTCCCCCGTATCCAGGGGAGATTGGAAGATTATGGCAAGCTCTTCCGCTATCTCCATCCCCACTTTCGTTAGCAACCTCGGATGCAAGCCATCTGTACCAGATGACTTAACCACCCTAAGCACAGCCAACCTTTTTAATTCCTCCCCCCCTCTCAATTTTTATTCTATCCACTGCCTCTACTCTCTCTGCTTCCATTTCCTTAGTGATACCGATACGCCTCTAAGCATATATTACCCTCTCTGTCCCTCATCGTCCCCAGTTCTTCTCTTACTACATGTTTACTATTTACATGCCAATTGAAGATCCTTGGGGTCCCTTTTATGTTGGCTGCCATTCTATTTTCATATTCTCTCTTGCCAGTTTTATTTTTCTCTTCACCTCCCCTCTCAACTTTTGTATATGGCCTGGTTCTCACTTGATGGGTTGACTTGACATGCATCATACACCCTCTTTTTTTTGTTTCATCATCATCTCTATCTCCCTCGTCAACCCAGGAGCCCTGTTCTTGGTTCCCCTACCTTTCAACCTTGCTGGAATGTTTCTAGTCTGTACCTGAAGCATTTCTTCCTTAAAGATAACCCATAGTTCCGATACAGCTCTTCTTGCTAGTCTTTGGTTCCATTCTACCCTGGCTAGATCCCTTCTCATTACGTTGAAATTAGCCGTCTTTCATCTAGACATTCTACCTTATTTTGTTCCTTGCTGTTCTGCATTACTAGTCTAAACCTTATGGTACAATGATCACTCTTACCCAAGTGCTCCCCCACAGTCACTTGGTCGATTTGGCCCACCTCATTTCCCAGTACCAGATCCAGCAATGCCTCTTTTCGAGTTGGGCTGAGAACATACTGACCAAGGAAGCTCTCCTGAACATATTTTGGAAATTCCTCCCCCTCCTTGCCCTTTACTCTAAAATTATCCCAATCGATATTTGGGTAATTAAACTACCCCAATATCACCACTCTATAGTTCTTGCATATCTCTGATTACCCTGCAGATTTGGTCCTCTATCTCCCTCTCACTATTTGGAGGCCTATGAAATGTGATCATACCCTTTTTACTCAACTCTAAATAAATGGATTCTGTCCTGGTTCCTTCGAGGACATCTGCCCTTGCCAGCATAGCAATGCCTTCCCTAATCACGACTGCCATCCCACTTCCCTTTTTTCCTTCTGTATCTTTCCTGAACACTATATTCTTGTATATTAAACGCCCAGTCCTCACCATTTCAAGCCACGTTTCCATTACTGACACATCATATTCCCATACTATTTGTGCTTGTAGCTCACCAACCTTCATCACCATACTTTGGACGTTTACACACATGCAATGTAATTTTGTCTTTGTATTTCTCTTAGTCCTTCTCAGTCCACTGCTACCTAATACAGAACTATTCCCTTCAAAGGAGAGGGATGATGGAAACATTGTCGTAAAAGAGGAGTGTGAAATATTAGATACGATAAGCATAGAGAGAGAGGAAGTACAAGAGGGTCTGAAAGCAGATAAATCGCCAGATTGCATCCCAGATTGTTAAAGGAAGTCAGGGAGGAAATAGCGGATGGTCTGAGGATCCTCGTCAAATCTTCACTAGATACTGGCAAGGTACCAGAGGACTGGAGATCTTCGAGCATGTACCATTGTTTAAAAAGGGTACGATGGTTAGGCCAAATGATTATAGGCTGGTCAGTTTGACCTCGGTGGTGGGTAAATTATTAGAATAAATTCTAATAGACAGGATAAACTGCCACTTAGAAAGGCACAGATTAATCAGGGATAGTCAGCATGGATTTGTTAAGGAAAGGTTGCGCCTTACTAACTTGATTGAATTTTTTGAGGAAGTAACAAGAAGGATTGATGGGGGTAGTGCAGTGGATGTGGTTTACATGGATTTTTGTAAGGCATTTGACAAGGTCCCACATAGAATCATAGAACATTTAAGGCACAGAAAAAGGCCACTAGGCCCATCGTGTCTGTGCTGGCCAAAAAATGATCCACCTATTCTAATCCCACCTTCCAGCATTTGGTTCGTAGCCCTGCAGAGTACACATGGCAGACTGGTCAGAAAAATAAAAGCCCATGGGATACAGGAGAATGTGGCCAGTTGGATCCAAAATTGGCTCAGTGACAGGAAACAAAGGGTAGTGGTTGACAGATGCTTTTACGAATGGAAAGCGGGTTCCAGTGGCATTCCACAGGGCTCAGTGTTGGGTCCCTTACTGTTTGTGGTATATATTAATGATTTGGACTTAAATATGAGAGGCACGATTGGGAAATTTGCAATGACACAAAAATTGACTGTGTGGTTGATAGCTGTAGACTCCACAATATCAATGGTTGGGGCAGAAAAGTGGCGAATGGAATTCGATCTGGAAAAGTGTGAGGTAATGCATTTGGGGAGGGCAAACAAATCAAGAGAATACACAATAAATGGGAGGATTTTGAGTAGGGTAGAAGTGAGAGACCTTGGAGTGCATGTCCACAGGTCCCTGAAAGTGGCAGGACAGGTAGATAGCGTGGTAAAGAAGGCATATGGAATGCATTCCTTTATTGGCTGAGGTACAGAATACAAAAGCAGGAATGTAATGCTCCAACTGTATAAAACGCTGATTAGGCCACAGTTGGAGTATTGTGTACAGTTCTGGTCACCACATTACAGGAAGGACATAATTGCTCTGGAGAGAGTACAGAAGAGATTTACAAGAATGTTGCCAGGACTTCAAAGTTACAGCTATGAGGAAAGATTGGATTAGCTAGAGTTGTTTTCCTCAGAACATAGGAGGTTGAGGGGTAACTCAATTGAGCTGTACAAAATTATGAGGGGCCTGGATAAAGTAGACAGGAAGGACCTGTTTCCCCTGGTGGAGAGGTCAATTACCAGGGGCACAGATTTAAGGCAATTGCTAGAAGGATTAGAGGGGAGAAGAAGAAAAACTTTTTCACCCAGAGGGTGGTGGGTGTCTGGAATTCACTGCCTGGATCGGTGGTGGAGGCAGAAACCCTCAGTTCATTTAAAACATACCCGGACATGCACCTGAAGTGTTGTAACCTGCAAGGCTATAGACCAGGTGCTGGAAGGTGGGATTAGATTAGGCAGCTAGTTTTTCAGCTGGCACAGACACGATGGGCTGAATGGCCTCCTTCTGCACCCTAACTTTTTTATTATAGTTCTATGGTTCTAGTACTGTCGAACACACACACTTTGACCCCACCTAGTACTTTCCTATTTCCTATTCTAGTCCTACCTGTCCCTTGCAACTCACTATGCACCTTGGTGTTCCTCTCTTGTATTATCTCCTGGTTCCCACACCCTTGCCAAGTTAGTTTAAACTCTCCCCAACAGCACTAGCAAATCAATTAACGGAGAAGGGAATAGGGTATAATACTGATGGTTAGATGAGGAAGGATGGGAGGAGGCCTGAGTAGAATATAAACACTGGCATGGACTGGTAGGGTCAAATAACTTGTTTCTGTGTTGTATATGCTAAGTAAAATGTGGTGGAATGAGGCCAGGACGAACTGACGAGATTATTAAATTAAATGACATGGTGTCACTGGTGACAGGGGAATTTGTTGACAGTGAAAGATAAGGCTGAGTAAAATGCTGGATAAATTAAGTCTAGAGTTGACAAACATGGCACTGGAGGTGATACATAGGCCGCAGATGATGGTGATGTGGAAGTGGAAATAAGCAGTCTTTGTGATAAATAGTGTGTAGAAATTGAAGTTCATCCCTAGTTTGAGAAGTTCACTCAATTTTCACATTGCTTGTTTCAGCTGTTCAAATGGAGTCAGGCAGCACAAAACTAATCTAATGGATCAAGAGAAGTAGACACACGTGTTATCAACATTCATATGCAAGTTGTCCTCATGCCTATGATGTCACCTATGGCTAGCATGTAGATGAGGAAGTGGAGTGGGCAAAGATGAATTTAGAGATACAGCACTGAAACAGGCCCTTTGGCCCACCGAGTCTGTGCCGACCAACAACCACCCATTTATACTAACCCTACAGGAATCCCATATTCCCTATCACCTACCTACACTAGGGTCAATTTACAACGGCCAATTTACCTATCACCTGCAAGTCTTTGGCTGTGGGAGGAAACCGGAGCACCCGGGGAAAACCCACGCGGTCACAGGGAGAACTTGCAAACTCCGCACAGGCAGTACCCAGAATCGAACCCGGGTCCCTGGAGCTGTGAGGCTGCGGTGCTAACCACTGCGCCACTGTGCCGCCCTTTGGGGGATTGCTGAATTTGAATGCGTTGGACGGGTTGAGCAGATGAAAATATAAGCTACTGGTTATGATTTGATTGTCACATTGAGACAGATAGGCGTGGAAGAATGAAACAGCAACTCCAGGTAGCTGGACTATACAGGAAAAGGGATGAAGGAGAATAGCACGGTCAACTGCAAACACCAAAAAAGGTTGAGGTGGATAAGGAGAGAAACAACACCATGGCCACAGATACAGAGAGGTTATTTATGGGGATATAATCAAGCATGAGGATATGAAGAGTGGTTGAAAGTTTCGCTGACATAGCAGGGGTTTGAGGGAGCATGAGGCAGGTCGCTTGAAAGGGATGAACTTGGGAGTGGGGGGGGGGGTGGGTGAAGTTGGAAGAGAAATCTACAGAATGGCAGGGGATCAGAGGGGACTAGAAATAAGGAAAGGAAAAATGACAGCTTAGGCAACTACACAGGTAGTCTCAAACTTGGAGATGAAGATTTGGTACTATAGTTGGAAGTAAGGGTTGTGGAGAGGGAAGGATGGGGGTTGAAGCGATGGTTCATCATGGAAGAAACAAGACCTGGATAGTGATTAATCTGGTCAAGCCAGATCTGCAAAGAATGATTGAGACAGTTGTGGGCCAGGTGCACTCAAGTTTGTTAAAGGAGCCAAGATAACAGCCGTACTAGGAATAGGAGATATTGAATGATTTTGTTGGTAGGTCAACAGCACCAGAGGTATCAGGCCAGATGGAAGCCTAAAGGAAGTTGTGAGTTTGGTATTGAATTAGTGAGGGAGTTGACCTACATTGGCTTCTGGTTAAGCAACGCTTTGATTTTAAAATATTCATCCTTGTTTTCAAATTCCTCCATGACCCCATCCCTCCCTATTTCTCTGATCTCCACCAGCCAGAGATCTCTTGAGCATTCCTGATTTTAATCGTTGCACCCTTGGTGGCTGTGTCGCCCTCCCTAAATCTTTCTACATCTCTTTCCTCCTTAAGGCACTCCTCAAAACCTACCTCTTTGACCAAGCTTTTGGTCATCAGGCCTAACATATCCTTATGTGGCTCAGTGTCAAATTTTGTTTGATAACACTTGTAAAGTGCCTTGGGATGTTTTGTTATGCTAAAAGTGCTATATAAATGCAAGTTGTTGTTGGAGAAAAGGGTGGATGGCAAGGGCAGTGGAATTGAGGGAAGGCATGGGGAATGCCAGTGGTAAGGGGGAAGGGAAAAGGTTAACGATAGCCTTAGTGATCAAAACTTTAAAAGTGGAAAAGTCGCTCTAGATAGTGAGGTTGAGGTTTGGGGCAAAGACTTGTAGAGCATCTTACACACAAGTCATATCCTTCCTTGTGCTTCCCTCCTAGGAAAGAAATCACAAAGGCAATGAACCAGCAGCAGCACTGTACCAGAACAATCCTATCAGCTACTGCAATCAGCTGCCTTACTCCACTTGTGCAGTGCAAGGAATCAAATGGCAACTTCTCCTAACTTTTGCTGAGTGGAATCGATAGAAACAGAGCAGACATTGAGAGAGCAACTTGCCACTTAAATATCACAGCATTGAAGAGGAAAAACAAATCAGATAGACTGATTGAAATGCGAAAAGACATGGAATACTTGAAGTGAATACTACAGATGCAGTTAAGGGAAAGCTAGGTAAGTACATGAGGGAGAAAGAAATAGAGGGGATACGCTGATAAGATTACATGAGTAGCATGGGAGGTGGGTGGCCTTATCCACAAATCTGTTTATACACAAGTATTTATAGAAAATGCTAAAATTATAACATTTATTAAAATAAAAGATCAGAATTAGGCAACATACTACACACAGTATGAGGTCCATTAAAGTGTCAACCTACAGTGACTGTATTTGTAGCCTTTTATAAAGTACTCCAAAACATCCTGCTGCACATATTTGGTTACCAGGATCTCTCAGAATTTTCTATGGTGCTCCTTTGCAACAACTTACAAAGCAAAGTTTCCTTTGAAGATGGGCAGGAATTGATTTATAATCAAAGCACTCATACTATTTTGATATATTCCCAAAGTTTTCCATTAAAAGACAATATTTCAAGACCAACTGCTGCGAAGCACCTTGCGAAGTTCTTCTCAAGGTGCTATATCAATGCAAGTTGTTGTTCTAGATGCTTAATTGGATGCTTAAACTACATTGAAACACCTGAACAGTTAGATCTAATTTATGGATAATTTATAGCGGAGTGTTTGCTCAGGTGTAACCACCTTGTCATTGTCATCTGCTTTTCAAAGTATAGTGCCCCAATTATACCCTAGGTCAAAGTAAAATGTTATTTTAGTTCATCCTTTAGCAAGATCTGTGGAAGCTGTGTTAATTCCCACCATTGTAAAATGCTTCTCAAATTATAAAGAATATTGGTTTAAAAAAAAACTATGGTTAACTTGAACACCCAAGTGTCTTTCCTCCCATCTCTGTAAATGTTCACACATGCTCTCAACAGTTAGAATCATAGAATAGTACAACACAGGGGCTGCCATGTGGCCCATTGAGTTTGAAGAGCAATCCAGTTAGTCACACTCCCCTTGTTCTTTCCCCATATCCTTGCAATTCTTTTCTCCTTTAAGTATTTATCCAATTCTCTTCTGAAAGCTACTAGTGAATCAGTTTCCAGCACTTTATCAGGCAGTGCAGTAAAAATCCTAAGCACTCTTTGCATAAACAAGTTTCTCCTTGTGTTGCCTCTAGTTCTTTTACCAATCACCTTAATTCTGTGCCCTCTGATTATCAACCCTTCAAGCAGTGGAAACAGTTTCTCTTTATTTACTATATCTAAGCCCTTCATAATTTGAACACCTCTATCAATTTTCCTCTTAGCCTTCTATGCGTGAAGGACAGCAACTTCAGCTTCTTTAGTGTCTAAGTAAGAAAGAAAGAAAGAAAGAAAGACTTACATTTATCCATGTATCCACAATCCCTCATCCCTGGAACCATTTAGCAAATCACTTCTGTACCCTCTCCAAAGCCTTCATGTCCTTCCTAAAGTGTGGTGCCCAGATTAGGCACAATACTCCAGCTGGGGACAAATTAGCGTTTTATGTAGGTTTCGCAAAATTTCCTGGCTTTTGTTCTTTGTCTCTATTTGCAAAGCCCATATCCTTTATTAACTGCTTTGTTAACCTGTCCTGCCACCTTCAAAGATTTGTGCACAAACACCCCTAGGTGTCTCTGTTCTTACATCCCCTTTAAAATTGTACTATTTAGTATGTATAGTCTCCCTTCCCCTTTCCTAGCAAAATGCATCACCTCAGACATTCTTGCTTTGAATTTCATCTGCCATTTGTCCACAAGCCTGTCTGTGCCCTCTTGGAGTCTACTGCTATCTTGCTCAATGTTTACCACACTTCCAAGTTTTAGGCCATCTGCAAATTTTGAAATTGTTCCCTGTACCCAGGTGCAAGTCATTAAAAACAGCAGTGATTCTAGTACTGAACCCTGGGGACCACCACTGTATACCTCTTCCAGTCTGAAAAAGAATCATTGACTGCAACTCTGCTTTTTATCCCATTGCCAATTTTATATCCATGCTGTTACTGCCCCTTTTATCCCATGGGCTTCAATTTTGCCAACATGCCGAATATATGGTACTTAATTCAATGGCTTTTGAAAGTCCATAAACACAATATCAACTGCACTGCCCTTATCCACCCTCTCTATTACCTCATTTAAAAACTCAAGTTGTCAAACAAGATATGCTGACTCACCTTTATTAGTCATTGCTTGGGCAATTGGCTGTTAAATTTCTTCCAGATTATTGTTTATAAAAACTTCCCCACCATTGGGTGATTTATCTACACTAAGTTCTGACAGCCTTTCAAGTACATCTTCATCTATTTTTATCTCATCTAGTATTCCTCATTTACCCTAGCTTAGGCAAAGTCCTCTTCCTTGATAAACACCAATGCAAAGTACTCATTTAGTGCCTCAGTCGTGCTTTCTTCTTCAACCAATACATCCCCATATTGGTCTCTAATCAGGGCCCCACTGCTCCTCCATTACTGTTAACATGTCTATAAAAGCTCTTTGGATTCCCTTTTATGTTAGCTGCCAATCTACACTTGTATTGCCTTTTTGCCTCTCATTACCTTTTTTGCTTCTCCCCTGTACTTTAGATATTCCGCCTGATACTCTCTTGTATTACCAAGCTGACATCCTTCAAATGTCACCTTTTTCTGCATAATCTCCTAGGCTACATGCGAACCATATCCTCTTCAAAGGCGATCCATTGATCCACTTCTTTTCTGCCTGTCATTCTGACTTCACTTTACTGGGGCCAGATCGCTCCTCAATTCACGGCAATTAACCATCCTCCAGTTAAAATTTTTTTATTCCAGATTTCTCCTTTCCCTTCTCCATAACTAATGTAAATTTAATGATACTACGATCACTATTCTCGAGATGCTCCCCCACTGTGACATTCTGCACTTGACCAATTCATTCCGCAGGATTAGACCCAGAAATACCTCCTTCCTCATTCGGCAGGAAACAGAGTAATCGAGAATTTCTCCTGAACAAACTTCAGAAATTCACTGCCCTTAACACAAGCAGTTCAAATCTCTTATCACTACTCTATAGTTCTTGTACCTCTCAGTAATTTCTTTGGAAATCTGTTCATCTATCTTGCTTCCCGCGATTTGGTGGCCTATAAAATACACGAAGTATTGTAATAGTCCTTTTATTGTTTCTGAACTCCAACCAAATAGAATCTGTCTTTGACCCTTCAAGGACATTCTCTCTTTCTAGCACTGTAATATTTTCCTTAATCAAAACTGCTACTCCTCCTCCTTTTTGCCCTTCCCTATCTTTCCTAACTACCTTGAACCCAGGCATATTAAATAACCAATCCTCCATTTTTTGAGCCAGATCTCAGTTATTGCCACGACATAATATTCCCATGTGCACCTGCAGCTCACCAACCTTATTAATCAAACACATTTATGCACATGCACTCCAAACCTAAATTAGGCCTTGTCTTTTCTATGATCCAACCTAATTCTGTATTATTTCTAACTCTGTCTCTCCTAGTCCTCTGACATCATATGGATTGTAAATTTGAGGAATTTAGTGATCCCAACAGTAAACTGAGTTAATATCACTTGCTATCATTAGTCAGAGTACTAATGCTTGAGTTGTGAATGTGTTAATTTGGTTTCTCTGCACCTTTGAGTGCAATTACCTCTATGCATTCCTCCAATGATACCATCAAATGTTTACACAAAATGATTGCTTTTAAATTAACAGAACTGAATTAAATTGATAGAATAAAAGGATGTTGAATTTGTTCTTCATTCCTTTTAGCTGGTTTTTTAAAAAAAATTTTGTTAGTGGAATATGCATAAAATGGTCTATTAATATGGAAAAACAAAGGCATGGATTAATTCCTTTGATTTTTCTTCTCAGATGTAGTTTGCTTGCTTAGTTTACACAGCTGTTATTAATGAACTGACATCTGTTCCTTCACTTACAACATCATTTCAAAACACACAAGAACCAAATGAACCATGAAGAGAGTTCGCAAATTATCCTTTTAATTCTGAGACCTGAAGTAAATCAAATCTAGACCAACAGGATAAAAGTCTCTTTTATAGTTTTTAAGGTTATTTTGATTCCGTTTCCACTGGATATGGACCCACAGCACAAAACTCGCACTAAATCGATTATCGTGCCCAGGGGGGGGACACAAGAACCAAGTTGTGTGAAGTGGAACATACCACATTAGCAGAGTGCTGGGAGGTGAAGACCCTTCTAAGATACGGCCCTGGTAAACTCTTTGGCAGAATACCAGGTATTTCAAAAATGGATTGACATGCTGGGCAATATGACTGGCAGCATAACATATTCAGGACTAAATATTTCATTAGTAAATTGAAACAACCTTTGATGATCAAGGGCTCTTTCACATTTTTCTGCCTTATTAATTCAAAATCTAATTTCATCAGAATGTCCGAAGGTTCATTTGACTCAATTAAAAACATTTCTCTAGCTCCTAATGTTCCAGTAAAAGGATTGAGCCCATCCAATGCAGGCAATCTTTGAAGGACATTCATTTTTACACTATTCCATTCATTCTATCAATCCATTTACTTGTCAATCTATTTGCAAGTCGTTCATTCTTTACTTGGGAGGATTCCAGATTAAGCAGGGATGGATGAGTTTTGGCTAAATGCACTAACATTTTTCACTTCATCAGAGTTTAAGGATCCTGATGACTTAACAGCCAGCCTTAATATATCTGACCTCTCTCAAGATTTAGGACTCCTCTGGATTCACCGGTGTCCCAGAATGCTATTGTAAGCAATGCCTCAGCTTTATGCCTGGCCATAACCCCTTACAGCAGCAGGTAGTTTGGGTTCTAAAAGAGTGCTTATTACCTCAACTTCCATAATATTCAGTCATTGCTCCTCTTTGCAATCTTCATCTTTCTGTGGAGATTTTTGTATATCACTGCTTTTTCCCTAAGATTCTTGAAGCTTTCCAAAATGATTGAAGAGTAGAACTAAGTAGTTTCTTTTCAAGCATATTGCGTTTTTTCTTCATTTGATATATCAACATTTAGAATTTGATTATACTAAAATTGGACTTGATCTGGTGAAACGACTTGTGATCTGTAATCTGATTGTATTCAATTATCTTCATAAATACACTACTGATGCATTCTCTATTCATCCAAACTGGTTAGGTTTTATTGCCCCACAGATTAACAGCAGTTTTTGTTTAATCAGAATCCTATAAAACAGTACATTCCTTTCTATCTGACACCATAATTGATTTTTATTTAATGCAACATAACCAGCACAACCAAATATACAGCAGAAATAATTACTTTGTAAAGATTTGATTTCACAATGTTTTCTCTTCAAGCTTGTTTGAAGAAAGCACTACTTCCGTCACCCCGGTATTCATGCAGAGTCATCTTTTTGGTTGACAAACTGAATTACAACACGCTGAAAAAAAACCTTTTAGAATTTGCCTCATCCTGTTTCATACTGAACTAAGCAGTAACATTAGACATTTCAGCCCTCACCCTCAATAACACAACTGACTTCCACCACTGAAAATCTAGTTCTTTTTTCTGCAGCTGAACATACGTTACTGCATACACTTAAATTGTACTTAATTCTGGTTCTTTCATTCTAGTCATAGTCATTAACTGTGTACCTGTGCAATCTGCAGTTCAGAATAAAAGTACCTTACCTTTTGCAAAACTTGCATTAGCACCTCTATCGAGAAGATGACGAGTGATTTCAATGTTAGCTACACTTGCAGCATACATCAATGGTGTCCAACCAAAACTGAAACGTGTTTCCACATCTACGCCTGTGGTAAAAGTTGTAGATTAGAGGTCTGGTTTAAAACTAAAGTTTATATTGTAAAAGGCCTACTAAAATTAATATCCTGCATGTCCTATATTTATTCACGTCTCAAGAAACATGTATTCATGCTGGAGAGATTACGTGTGTCCTTTGGAGATATTTTACAAATCTGCAAACCAAGATCAATGAAAAGAGAGAGAGAGAGGTACAGCACTGAAACAGGCCCGAGTCTGTGCTGACCATCAACCACCCATTTATACTAATCCTACATTAATCCCATATTCCCTACCACATCCCCTCCTACATTAATCCCATATTCCCTACCACTCTCCTACCACCTACCTACACTAGGGGCAATTTACAATGGCCAATTTACCTATCAACCTGCAAGTCTTTGGCAGTGGGAGGAAACCGGAGCACCTGGCGGCAACCCACGCTGTCACAGGGAGAACTTGAAAACTCCACATAGGCAGTACCCAGAACTGAACCTGGGTCGCTGGAGCTGTGAGGCTGTGGTGCTAACCACTGCGCCGCCCATAAAAACTGCAGCTTCATTCC
This sequence comes from Heterodontus francisci, assembly GCF_036365525.1. Lineage (NCBI taxonomy): Eukaryota > Metazoa > Chordata > Chondrichthyes > Heterodontiformes > Heterodontidae > Heterodontus > Heterodontus francisci. The sequence continues at coordinate 36,187,299 of NC_090388.1, read as the reverse complement.
CATGTTTCTTATAATAGCCATCAACCAAGCATGCATGATTCAGTTTAACAGGAACTTCCCAATATCTAAATATTTCAACATAGTCATTGGTCTAGCAAAACATATTAAAGTTGCATTATGCTCATGTGCTGAAATGAAATAGCGATGAGCTTCTTGTTTAATTTGCAATAGGGCACTGAGAACTGCTGAGTTGCCTCATAAAATTTTTCAAAAATTTGTTTCAAGGGATGTGGGTATTGCTGGCAAGGCCAACATTGTTACCCATCAATAATTGTCCTCAAGAATGTGGTGGTGAGCTACCTTCTTGAACCACTGCAGTCCATTAGGTGCGGTACACCCACAGGGAGGGAGTTCCAGGATATTGATCCAGTGACAGCAAAGGAACGGTGATATAGTTCCAAGTCAGGATGCTGTGCAGCTTGGATGGGAACCTGCAGATGGTGGTGTTTCCACACATCTGCTGCCCTTGTCCTTCTAGGTGGAAGAGATCGCAGGATTAGAAAGTGCTGTCAAAGTAAGCATGGTGAGTTGCTGCAGTGCATCTTATACATGGTACACACTGCTGCCACTGTGCACTGGAGGTGGAGGGAGTGAATGTTTAAGGTGGTGATTTAAGGAGTGACAATCAAGCAAACTGCTTTGTCCTGGATGGTATCAAACTTCCCGAGTGTTGTAGGAGCCGCATTCATCCAGGCAAGTGGAGAGTATTCCATCACACTCCTGACTTGTGCTTTGTAGATACTGAACAGGCTTTGGGGAGTCAGGATGTGGGTTACTCGCAGAATTCTCAGCCGCTGAACTGCTTTTGTAGCCATTGTATTTAAATGGTTGGTCCAGTTAAGTTTCTGATCAATGGTAACCTCCATTGAATGTCAAGGGGGGATGATTAGATTCTCTCTTGCTGGAGATCGTCATTGCCTGGCCCTTGTGTGGCACGAGTGTTACTTGCTATTTACTTATCAGCCCAAGCTGGAATGTTGTCCGGGTCTTGCTGCATATGGACACGGACTACTTCAATACCTGAGGAGCTGCGATTAGTATTTGACTATGCCCCCTCCTCCTAGACACCCCACCAAGCAAGAACAGTTTCTCCAAATCTGCTCTCAGTTCCCTTAATATCTTGAAATCTTCGATCAAATTATCCCTTAACCTTCTAAATTCCAATAACTACAACCCTAGTTTGTTTAATCTCTCCTCGTATCTCAACCCCTGGAGTCCAGGTATCATTTATTTTATAATATTTATTTTCGCTGTTCAATTCCAGAATTGTCAGAATAAGTTAGTCACTTATTTCAGTATATGTATAACGGAAAGTTTTGAATAAAATCTTATAATGTTGGACACGATTTTTTTCCCCAATAAGCTCTACAGGCATTGGAAAGGTTATTTGAGTGTTAACCAGCATGAATCTGATTACTAAAGCTTTAACATGGGACCAACAGACTGTTGCTAAGAACTCTGCTGCCACCATCTGGTGCTTCAATCTTCAACCTGTCTTATCCTTACATCTGTCTGCATTTATACAACATAATTAACAAAAAAGGTACACAATCTACAACCAATGTAAACACTGGGATATATCCTAACCCAATTGGAGGCTCTCCCCGTTTCATGAGTATTCGTCCAATTCCACCAAAGCGCAATTCAAATGTGAGACAAAGTGTAGAATGTTTACCCTTTATTCAACAACTTATATTCATATAGTGCCTTTAATGTAATAAAATGTCCCAAGGTGCTTCAAAGGAGCATCATAAGACAAAATTTGACATTGAGGCACATAAGGAGATATTACGTTAGATGACCAAAAGCTTGGTCAAAGTGGTAGGTTTTAAGGTAGGAGTGTCTTAAAAGAGGAAAGCAAGGTAGAGAGGGGTAGGGATGGTTTTCCAGAGCTTAGGGCCGAGGCAACTAAAGGCACGGCCACCAATGGTGAAGCGATTAAAATCGGGGATGATGAAGAGGCCAGAATTAGAGCAGCACAGATATCTTGGAGGGTAGTGGGGCTGGAGGAGATTACATAGATAGTGAGGGGAGAGGTCATGGAGGGATTTGAAAACAGGCACGAGAATTTTAAAATCAAGGCGCTGCTTGACCGGCAGCGAATAAAGGGCTGATAGGTGACCAAAACGTAATGCGAATTAAGGCACAGGCAGCAGAGTTTCGGATGACCTCAGGTTTATGGAGGGTAGACTGTGGGAGACCAGCATTGGTATAGTCAAGTCCAGAGGTAACGAAGGCATAAACAAGGGTTTCAGCAGCAGATGAGATGAGACAGGGGCGAAGTTGGATCACGTTACGGAGATGGAAGTAAGTGGTCTTAGTGATGGCATGAGTAGGTGGTCAGAAACTCATCTCGGGTCAAATTTGACACCAAGGTTGTAAACAGACTGGTTTAATCGCAGACTGTTGCCAGGAAGGCGGATGGAATCGGTAGTGAGCGAAAGGAGTTTGGAATAGGGACCAAAAACGATGGCTTCAATCTTTCCAATATTTAATTGGAGGAAATTTCTGCTCATCCAGTTCCGGACCTTGGATAAGCAGTCTGATAATTTGGCAACAGCAGAGGAATCGAGAGAGGTGGTGGTGAGATAGAGCTGGGTGCCATCAGCGCACATATGAAAACTAATATTGTGCTTTCAGATGATGTTGCTGAAGGGCAGCATGTAAATGAGAAATAGGAGGGGGACATGGATAGCTCCTTCTGGGTCACCAGAGGTAACAGTGGGGGAGAAGAAAGAGAAACCATTGCAAATGATACAGAGGCTACGATTAGATAAGAATGGAACCAGGTGAGGGCAGTCCCACCCAACTGGACGAGAGTGGAGAGGCATTGGACGGGGATGGCGTCAAAGGCTGCTAACAGGTCCAGAAGGATGAGGAAGGAAAGTTTACCTTTGTATGAGCCACATAGGATCTCAACTGTGACTTTGATAAAAGATGTTTCAGTACTATGGCAGAGGTGGAAACCTAATTTGGGGGTTTCAAACATGGAGTTCCAGGAAAGATAGAAGTGGATTTGGGTCAAAAGTTCTTTTTGAGGAGGGGTTGATGACAGCAGATTTAAAGGAGAGAGGGACAACAGCTGAAGACAGAACAGTTAAGAATATTGGCTAACATGACATTCAAGAGAATCTCATGCAAATTTTATATATTTCTACATATAAAGCTGATGTACAACCGTGTTGTTCAGAGTTAGCCACAGGCATTTTCTTTAATTATAATCACAAGTTGCATGCTTCATAGTGTTATCAGGAACAATCATTTATCAGCATTGGCTGCAGCCGTGGGATCAGAGTGTACTGGGAAGAAGCGGGGCAAAGACTGGAAGCATTGGGTTTAGAGCTGGGATCAAGCAGCATCGGAAAGGGAAGGGAGACAAGAATCTGACAGGAAAGGAGGCTTGTCGAAGTATGGTATTGGAACAGAATCTACCAAACTTAAGGGGGAGGGGCTCAGGAAATGTGATCCAAACTGCTTTTGGCTCCTTTTAGATGCCTCCCACTGCATTCCTACCTTTTAGACTTCTTCCTGAACCATCCATGATCCTTTTTGAGCAGTCACCCACACTCGCACAATGCTTTCCCCATTGTTAGCGAGTCCCTACCTTTAAGCATTAACAGCACTAAATGTTAGTGAATCTGCCAATTTTATAGCCGTTAACCTCTAATATTTAATTTCCATTATCAAAAATTACCACATAAAAAAATGAGATGACAGTTTTCAAGTTACTGTTCAGTCCTGAAAAGGTTTGCTGCTTTTCTAAGAGATGGATTTTTTTTAACTGAATCGAGTCAAAATGAAGAGGATGGCTCCTTCTATGACCAACATAGACAGAACGATTCAATTCATTCATCATTTATGTTCCTTAAGTATTTTTTAATGGCAGGTCTGACTGTCGTTTTTGATGAATACAACCTCGATGCAACGGAGTGGCTTGTTAGTTTATTTAAGAGTCATCCTCTTTGATGTGGCATAGGCCAGACCAGAAAAAGACAGCAGGCTTCCTTCCATAAGTAGCATTGGCCGACCAGTTGGACTTTTACAATAATTTAGATTATTGTTCTTTTTACTAGTGTATACATTTTTAAATTGAATTCAAATTCAATGCTTTGCCTGTGCTGGGATGAGGGAGCAGTACCACAGGACATGCACGGTCAATATCATCACCCTCCATAAGAACAAGGGTGACCACGGTGACTGCAACAACTACCGTGGAATCTCCCTGCTCAGCATAGTGGGGAAAGTCTTTGCTTGAGTCGTTTTAAACAGATTCCAGAAGCTGGCTGAGCGTGTCTACCCTGAGGCACAGTGTGACTTTCAAGCAGAGAGATCCACCATTGACATGCTGTTCTCCCTTCGCCAGCTACAAGAAAAATGCTGCGAACAACAGATGCCCCTCTACGCTGCTTTCATAGATCTCACCAAAGCCTTTGACCTCATTAGCAGACGTGGTCTCTTCAGACTACTAGAAAAGATTGGATGTCCACCAAAGCTACTAAGTATCATCACCTCATTCCATGACAATATGAAAGGCACAATTCAGCATAGCGGTGCCTCATCAGACCCCTTTCCTATCCTGAGTGGCGTGAAACAGGGCTGTGTTCTTGCACCTACACTGTTTGGGATCTTCTTCTCCCTGCTGCTCTCACATGCGTTCAGGTCTTCAGAAGAAGGAATTTTCCTCCACACAAGATCAGATGGCAGGTTGTTCAACCTTGCCCGTCTTAGAGCGAAGGCCAAAGTATGGAAAGTCCTCATCAGGGAACTCCTCTTTGCTGACAATGCTGCATTAACATCCCACACAGAAGTGTGGCTGCAGAGACTCATCGACAGGATTGCGACTAACTGCAATGAATTTGGCCTAACCATCAGCCTCAAGAAAACGAACATCATGGGACAGGACGTCAGAAATGCTCCATCCATCAATATCGGCGACCACACTCTGGAAGTGTTTCAAGAGTTCACCTACCTAGGCTCAACTATCACCAGTAACCTGTCTCTCGATGCAGAAATCAACAGGCGCATGGGAAAGGCGTCTGCTGCTATGTCCAGACTGGCCAAGAGAGTGTGAGAAAATGGCGCACTGACACGGAACACAAAAGTCCGAGTGTATCAAGCCTGTGTCCTCAGTACCTTGCTCTACAGCAGCAAGGCCTGGACAACGTATGTCAGCCAAGAGTAACGTCTCAATGCATTCCACCTTCACTGGCTCCGGAGAATCCTTGGCGTCAGGTGGCAGGACCGTATCTCCAACGCAGAAGTCCTCAAGGCAGCCAACATCCCCAGCATATACAACTTCCTGAGCCAATGGCGCTTGAGATGGCTTGGCCATGTGAGCCGCATGGAAGATGGCAGGATCCCCAAGGATGCATTGTACAGCGAGCTCGTCACTGGCATCAGACCCACAGCCGTCCATGTCTCTGCTTTAAAGACGTCTGCAAACGCGACATGAAGTCCTGCGACATTGACCACAAGTCGTGGGAGTCAGTTGCCAGTGATAGCCAGAGCTGGCGGACAGCCATAAAGCAGGGCTAAAGAGTGACAAGTCAAAGAGCCTTACCAGTTGGCAGGAAAAAAGACAGAAGTGCAAGGAGAAAGCCAACTGTGTAATAGCTCCAACTACCAATTTTATCTGCAGCACCTGTGGAAGAGTCTGTCACTCAAGAATTGGCCTTTATAACCACTCCAGGTGCTGCTCCACAAACCACCTCTAGACGCTTACCCATTGTCTCTCGAGACAAGGGGGCCAAAGAAAATACATTTTTAAATTGAATTCAAATTCTCAACTTACCATTCTGGAGTTTGAACTCATGTACATTGACCTATTAGTCCAGACATCTGGATTACTACTCCAGTAGCACCATCACTACACTAGCATACAGGAATTAAGTGCGACAAACAGGAAATGAATACAAGATACAAGGCTATTAGAGATAATTTTTTGCATCGAGAGAGTTTGGTTCAGCACCTTTCAAACATTACATCTGCATATATACACTTTTTGTGCAGCTGACTAGACCAAGTTCCATGTTTATGAAATAAAAACAAACCACAACTGAAGAAATAAGAAATGTACAGATCAGACACCAGATAAATAGACAGAAAAGCAAAATAAACTAAGGATATATAAAAGCAAATTAAACATGAGTAATCAATAAAATCTACCAACAAAAAAAGGAGACAAGCCAAGGTAATCATTCTAAATATTTGATTTCTCATCAAATGGGAGGATTAACTACTGGAAAAGTGTTTTGTAACATAATAAAGGCATAACAAATGTCTTTAAACAGAAGCATTTTAAGAAAATGAATGAATTTACCATTGCAATAACATCTTCTATGTCTGAAGGTCTACTGTTTTTTTTAATAAGACTGATGCTATTCAGAAACTCATGGGACTTCCCAGAGCTAACACTAAAATAAAAGCAAAATACTGCGGATGCTGGAAATCTGAAATAAAAACAAGAAATGCTGGAAATACGCAGCAGGTCTCCACAGATGCTGCCAGACCTGCTGACTATTTCCAGCATTTCTTGTTTTTGTTCCAGAGCTAACACTGATAGCTGAAGGGACCCAACAAGATAACAAGGTATAACTACCAACATGCAGCTGTGCTTGGGATTCCAACAATATTTTAGGCTTCAGTGACGTTCAGGCAGCTGCCAGGACTAAAGATGGCACTGCTCAAATATTCACACAAAGGCAACATAAACACATGGCAGCACACAATGGCCGGAGAGATCGGCTGGCTGGGGAATGGCCGGACAGAGCAGGTGGGGAATTGCCATAGAGAGCGGGCAGGCGGAGGGGGGAATGGCTGGAGCGCGCGGGCGGGGAGGTAGGAGGAGAGCGCACCCGCTGCCACCAAGGTCTTCGGCCGCTCTCCCCTCACCCCCGTCTCCCACACCTCTTCTCCCCCACACCCCGCTTCTCCCCCCCACCCCCCCCGCTCTCTCCCTGACACCCCGCTCTCTCCTCGCTTCCCCACACCCCGCTCTCTCCCCTACACCCCACTCTCTGCCCCACACCCCGCTCTCTCCCGCGTTATGCGATGACGTCATCTGGGCATGCGTGTACCAATACTGGCAATTTAGGTGATGACATCATCTGCGCATGCACCAACCGATCCTGGCAATGAGGAACGCAGCGCATGCGCAGAGAGCAGGAGCCCGTTTGTGCATGTGCGCAGGTTGGCACAGTCGGATGGCGTCCCCGCCGGCTGCGTTGTCAAGAATCACTTTGTTTTTTTATGACCGACAGTAAGACTGAACAATCAGAGCAGAGCAGAATATGCTATTTGTCAGCCCCATTCACAGTCCAATGGAGAAAGAGCAACCACCTCCAACAGAAGCCATTATTCAAAGACAGATAAAGTCATTTCAATTTATTTTTGTATAAGACCACCAAAATAATGTTATGCATCAACTTCAAAATTTTTCCTGAGGTACCTTTCACAGACACCTATGTTAAAGGTTATATTCAAAGAGTTTTTTTTAACAAATACATATTACACTTGAAATTTTGGCACTAATTTATAATTTTGTATTTTAAGCGATTAGAAGAGGTGCATTTTACGCATTTGTTTTGGAGAAAGACCTTAACCGGCAATCGCAATGCCATTGAATGTCAAGGGGAGATGGTCAGATTCTCTCTTGTTTGAGATAGTCATTGCCTGGCACTTGTGTGGCACGAATGTTACTTGTCACTTAGCAGCCAAAGCCTGGATATTGCCCAGGTCTTGCTGCATTTCTACACGGACTGCTTCAGTGTCTGAGGAATTGCGAATGGTGTTGAACATTGTGCAATCATCAGCGAACATCCCCACTTCTGACCTTATTGTTGGATCCCATCAGTTACAAAGAGAGACGAAGTCCGACCGTAAGTTTTAGAAACTTTATTGCAGTATGTGGTTGTTACATTGCAAGGTTACAAAAAAACCAAAAAGCAAAACAAAAGAACAAAACAAAAGAACATGTGCTCATTACAGCAAGCCTTTCTTATAGTTATTCAAACAAAACTAGTAACGCCACCCCCCCCTTGTTTGAGTGGTTTGCAGACTTCTGTTATCAGTGCATGATTGGTTCATTTGTCCCAGCATTTTATTTTTGCATTTTATTTCAGTAGTTTCACATCCCCCCTCCTTGAACAGTTAGGCTGATTATTAAACAATAGGCTACTATTAAGCTATCTGCAGCTGTCCTGTTAGCTTCTGCTTGTTATTTTTTATAAATTGGCTCCACAGCTCCTCAGTTAGTTTGTTAGCTGATTAGCTTACTTTTGATCTGTCCCGACACTTATGATTGAAGAAAGGTAATTGATGAAGCAGCTGAAGATGGTTGGGCTTAGGACACTACCCTGAGGAACTCCTGCAGTGATGTCCTGGAGATGAGATGATTGACCACCAACAACCACAACCATCTGCCTTTGCGCTAGCTATGGCACCAACCAGCAGAGAGTTTTCCCCGATTCCCATTGACTCCAGTTTTGCTAGGGCTCCTTGATGCCATACTCAGTCAAATGCTGCCGTGAATGTCAAGGGCAGTCACTCTCACCTCACCTCTGGAGTTCAGCTCTTTTATCCATGTTTGAACCAAGGCTGTAATGAGGTCAGGAGCTGAGTGGCCCTGACGGAACCCAAACTGAGTGTCATTGAGCAGGTTATTGCTCAGCAAGTATCACTTGATAGCACTGTCAATGACACCTTCCATCACTTTACTGATGATTGAGAGTAGACTGATGGGGTGGTAATTGTCAGGGTTGGATTTGTCCTGCTTTTTGTGTACAGGACATACCTGGACAATTTTCCACATTGCCAGGTAGCTGCCAGTGTTGTAGCCGTACTGGAGCAGCTTGGCTAGGAGCACAGCAAGTTCTGGAGCACAGGTCTTCAGTGCTATTGCCGGAATGTTGTGAGGGCCCATAGCCTTTGCAGTATCCAATGCCTTCAGTCGTTTCTTGATATCACGTGGAGTGAATCAAATTGGCTGAAGACTGGTATCTGTGATGCTGGGGACTTCAGGAGGAGGCAGAGATGGATCATCCACTCGGCACTTCTGACTGAAGATTGTTGCAAATGCCTCAGCCTTATCGTTTTCACTGATGGGCTGGGTTCAACATCCTGGGGCTTACCATTGACCAGAAACTGAACTGGAGTAGCCATATAACTACCTGGCTACAAGAGCAGGTCAGAAGCTAGGAATCCTGCAGCGAGTAACTCACCTCCTAATTCCCCAAAGCCTGTCCACCATCTACAAGGCACAAGTCAGCAGTGTGATGGAATACTCTCCACTTGCCTGGATGGGTGCAGCTCCAGCAACACTCAAGAAGCTCGACACCATCCAGGTCAAAGTAGCCCGCTCGATTGGCACCCCATCCACTACCTTCAACATTGACTCCCTCCACCACTGACGCACAGTGGCAGCAGTACCATCTACAAGATGCATTGCAGCAACTTACCAAGGCACCTTCCAAATCGTGACCTCTACCATCTAGAAGGGCAAGGACAGCAGATGCATGGGAACACCACCACCTGCAAGTTCCCCTCCAAGCCACACACCATCCTGACTGGGAACTATATCGCCGCTCCTTCGCTGTCGCTGGGTCAAAACCCTGCAACTTCCTTCCTAACAGCACCGTGGGTGTACCTACCGTACACGGACTGCAGCGGTTCACTTAGCTTCTCGCTTTCACTCAGATTCTGGCCTAAAAGTGCAGCCTTTGTTTTACAGGTGTACAACAGGTGGCACGCACTCTCTCATTTCACACTGGAAGCACACTGTGCTGGATGTGTTCAAAAGCCCCATAATATTAAATAAATAAGGGTCCTATGCATGTTGCAGGATCCTTTTGAGAAATTGGTACACCCCAGTGCTTGATTCGTCACATGATAAACTCACTCAACAACTCACTGCACTAACAGCCAGGAAGGACTTTTAGCAGTGCTATTTAAAGGGCTCATGCAATTTATACAATTTAGTGGCTAATTTTTTTTTAGGCTAATATAAAAGCAAAATACTGCAGATGCTGGAAATCTGAAATAAAAACAAGAAATGCTGGAAATAGTCAGCAGGTCTGGCAGCATCTGTGGAGAGAGAAACAGAGTTAACGTTTCAGGTCAGTGACCCTTCTTCAGAACTAGCAGATATTAGAAATGTGAAAGGTTTTAAGCAAGTAAAGCGGGGGTGGGGCAAGAGATAACAAAGGAGAAGGTATAGATAGGACAAGGTCACAGAGAATAACAGACCAGGTGATCATGGAGCAAAGGCAAACAATATGTTAATGCTGTGTTGAAAGACAAAGATAGGGTGTTAATGGACTGAAAACTGAACAGCCACAAGTACAAACGTGAGAAAAGTGGGTAGGCAAACAGAACAAACTAAGATAAAATAAAATAAACACACAAAAAAAGAAAAAAGAATAACTAAAAATGTAAGTAAAATGGGAGGTCCTTCATGCTCTGAAATTATTGAACTATCATAGTATCATAGTTATTGAATCATAGTTCAATAATGTTGTTTTCAGTCCATTACACCCGATCTAGTTCTGAAGAAGGGTCACTGACCTGAAACGTTAACTCTGCTTCTCTCTCCACAGATGCTGCCAGACCTGCTGAGTATTTCCAGCATTTCTTGTTTTTATGTTTTTTTTAGGCTGCTGGTTAACTGCTGGACTTTCCTTTTCCCATTTTTTTCCTTCAACTGATTTATGACTTCTGCAACTTTTTGCTGGTGCTAGACTGCTTTTGTCTGCCTTCAAAATTTGATTGTAGTCATGAGTGGTCTGGTAAGTCTGCCTTAGAGTCATAGAGTTACACAGCACAGAAACTGACCCTTCAGCCCACCTTGTCCGCGCCAGCCATCAATCACCTATCTATTCTAATCCCATTTTCCAGCACTTGGCCCGCAGCCTTGTATGCTATGGCATTTCAAGTGCTGATCTAAATACTTCTGAAATGTTGTGAGGGTTCCTGCCTCTACCACCCCTTCAGGCAGTGTGTTCCAGATTCCAACCACCCTCTGGGTGAAATATTTTTTCCTCAAATCCCTCTTGCCCCTTACCTTAAATCTATGCCCCCGGTTATTGACACCTCCTCTAAGGGAAAAAGTTTCTTCCTATCTACCCTATCTATGCCCCTCATAATTTCCCCTTGTTTTTTTGGGAGCTGGAAATTGAGGGAGACCAGCCAAGAAGACAAGGGAGAGCTGAAGGATCTGCAAAAAGAGAGAGCAGGGCATTCTGTAGGAGACCATAGCCACAGCGGGTCTTCGGGATGCACTTATTCAACCTTAACTTCACTAAGGTAATCTTTCAGACACCTTCGCTTCACCGAGGCTATTGTCAAGCTACATCAGTGACTACAGACTCAAACCAGGGCATGAACGACACTGCCTGTCAAGGTCACTTTTACGTCAAAAAAGTAGTTCCAGGCTTCAACAGGTGGCGTCAGCAACATCTCCCAGTTTGCTGTTCACTGTTGTATCAGGAAGCACTACGTTTCGTCCTCAGTGCAGGCTTCCCCTGGGGTCCAGGGCGCCATAGATTACATCCAAATTGTCTCGCATGCTCCCATCACTAATGGCATCTTTTTAAATAGAAATTGATTCCACTCCCTCAATACCCAGCTTGATTGTAACCACAGACAGTACATCAGGCATGTCTGTGCCTGGTTTCCAAGCAGCAGTTATGATTCATTCATCCTGCAACAGTCCTCTGTGCCGTCTTTATTCCAGCCAGGCCATCAGATCACAGGCTGGTTACTCAGTGAAAAAGGGTATCCCCTTCAGACATAGCTTATTATTCTTGCCAGGAACCCAGGCACAAATACAAGGAGGCATGAGAGCCATGCCATGAGTAGGCAGTTGACGTCCTCAAGCATTACGTCCACTGTATGGACTGTTTGGGAGGAGCTTTGCAGTACAACCTCGACTGTATTCCCAGATTTGTAGTCATAGGCTGCATGCTTCATAACTTTGTGATCATGAAGGATCAACACTTACCACCACCTGGGCAGCAAAGAGAACATAGTTTTTACAACTTTATAGGTGCTACATAAATCCAAGTTGTTGGTGTTGAAGAATATGGACAACATGGACCATCAATGCCCCTAGAGACCAACTTGTGCAAGAACTTAAATTGCACCACTGCTGCCATCCCTAAAACACCAACAATCCTGCAATCCTTACCACCATCCTTATTACCCATCATCTAATTTCCTTCCTTCATACTAACCTTATGGGGCTAGCCCTCAGTTCACTACACTTAAGACCATTGGCGATTGAGGAAACTGGGCCTTTATTCTCTCGAGTTTTGAAAAATGAGAGATGATCTCATTGAAACCTACAAAATACTTAAAGGGATAGACAGGGTAGATGCAGGTAAGATCTTTCCCGTGGTTGGGGAGTCTCAAACCAGGCGACACAATTTCAAAATAAGGGGGAAGCCACGTAGGTCCGAGATGAGGAGAAATTTCTTTACTCAGAGGGTTGTGAATCTTTGGAATTCTCTACCCCAGAGAGCCGTGGAAGTGCAGTCATTGAGTATGTTTAAGGCAGAGATTTACAGATTTCTAAACATAAAGGGATATGGGGATAGTGTGGGAAAAAGGCATTGAAGGAGATGATCAGCCATGGTCATACTGAATGGCAGAGCAGGCTCAATGGGCTGAATGGCCTACTCCTGCTCCTATGTTCCAACATTAAATCTAGAAAATATATTAATCCAACAACTCAATTCCAACTGTGCATAGTATTTAACAGGAATAATTAAGATCCACCTTTGTGCAAATCCTTAGTGCTTATCTTGTGCGCTCATTTACCTATCCTAGTGCTCCGACAAGGTGTTTCCCCAGTGGCTACAGCTTGGAGGTGGAAAACTGGTGAGCTTTTGTTGAGGACACTTCAGATAGCTGTGATTGGCAACATTGAGCAGCTGTGGAACTTTTGGACTTATCTGCACACTGCAGCATCTCTGTGTGAGCTGGGGCAGTCTGTCCTATTAGCTGTGTGGCACTAACAAAGGCAATGATACCGGGGGAGCAGGCATACTCTCATGTTGCCAGAAGACAGCAAGTGCCTTTTCCATTGAGTCCAAGGCCACTCCTGTGGGGCTGTGTCTCATTGTTATTACGGCACTGCACAAAAACAATATTAGGATGTATAAATTGGAACCCCATGTCAACACTGTTACCCAAAGCCAAGTTGACACCCATCTGAACTTCCATGACAGCAGTGTGAGCTGCCATGGAAGCTCTCATCAGAGGCTCCATCATGGCTTCTTTTAAGATTCTCCTCAAAACCCACCTCTTTGAAAATCTCACCTAATATGTTCTCCTTTGCTACCTTAGGATTTTTTCTATGTTAGAGTACATATGCACGTCGCTATTGCACTGGGCAGGGAAAACACCATTTATTGTCCAGGAACTCGTCAAAAATTGCTTCTTTCACTACCTTGAGGCTAGCATGCACAGCAGGATAACAGCACACAAAAAACAAATCAGTAGAAAAAGAAATGTAGAACTGTTTCTTTACCAGAATTTAGAATTTGATCAACCAAATGTGCCTTTTGTGATGCTAAAGCTTCTTTCAAAGTTCCTGTCTCTTTGTCGTTTTTTGATCGTTCAAGTACTGAAGAATCATCTCTTGAATCAGTTTTTACTTGATATGTCTTCACAGGCTGGATAAAAAAACAATGACAACTACTAAGCATATAGAAAACTAGTATTGGATTGAACAAGTAAACGCTGTTCATTAATATGATTAAAGAAAAAAAGTTAGCATATGTCCCAGATTTTACAGTCAGATAAGGAACTGCCTCGAAGAAAGCTCTCCACAAAGATTTAACTGGCTCTACAGCATAGATTTCCTCTTTTTCAATGTCATTTTGAATTTGGTCCCTTCTACAGGGGGCCTGTGGTGTCCAGCAAATAGGCAGGTAGCAGGCAGGCTGATCAGCCAATCAAATTGAATTCTCACAGACAGCAAGGCAGGAAGTAAAAAGCAGGGAATGTAAATCACATTTATATCATTGTACAGAAAGCAAGATAAAGACTGGGATACTCAAATGGGTTAAAGAACAAAAGAACAGTACAGCACAGGAACAGGCCATTCGGCCCTCCAAGCCTGTGTCGATCTTGATGCCTTCCTAAACTAAAACCTTCTGCACTTCCGGGGTCCGTATCCCTCTATTCCCATCCTATTCATGTATTTGTCAAGATACCTCTTAAACATCTCTATGGTACCTACTTCCAAAACCTCCCCCGGCAACAAGTTCCAGGCACTCACCACCCTCTGTGTAAAGAATTTGCCTCGCACATCCCCTCTAAACTTTGCCCCTCTCACCTTAAACCTATGTCCCCTAGTAACTGACTCTTCCACCCTGGGAAAAAGCTTCTGACTATCCACTCTGTCCATGCCGCTCATAACTTTGTAAATCTCTATCATGTCGCCCCTCCACCTCCGTCATTCCAGTGAAAACAATCCGGGTTTATCCAACCTCTCCTCGTAGCTAATGCCCTCCAGACCAGGCAACATCCTGGTAAATCTCTTCTGTACCCTCTCCAAAGCCTCCACGTCCTTCTGGTAGTGTGGCGACCAGAATTGCACGCAATATTCTAAGTGTGGCCTAACTAAAGTTCTGTACAGCTGCAGCATGACTTGCCTATTTTTATACTCTATGCCCCAACCGATGAAGGCAAGCATGCCGTATGCCTTCTTGACTACCTTATCCACCGGCATTGCCACTTTCAGTGACCTGTGCGCCCAAATCTCTCTGCCTGTCAATACTCCGAAGAGTTCTGCCATTTACTGTATACTTCCCACCTGTATTAGATCTTCCAAAATGCATTACCTCACACTTGTCTGGATTAAACTCCATCTGCCATTTCTCCGCCCAAGTCTCCAACCGATCTATATCCTGCTGTATCCTCTGACATCCTCATCACTGTCTGCAACTCCACAACCTTTGTGTCGTCTGCAAACTTACTAATCAGACCAGCTACATCTTCCTCCAAATCATTTATATATACTACAAACAGCAAAGGTCCCAGCACTGATCCCTGCGGAACACCACTAGTCACATCCCTCCATTCAGAAAAGCACCCTTCCACTGCTACCCTCTGTCTT
Organism: Heterodontus francisci; assembly: GCF_036365525.1. Lineage (NCBI taxonomy): Eukaryota > Metazoa > Chordata > Chondrichthyes > Heterodontiformes > Heterodontidae > Heterodontus > Heterodontus francisci. Next base: position 36,172,181 of record NC_090388.1, on the reverse strand, counting down.
CTATGACCGAGCCAGTTCTGTATCCATCTTGCCAGCTCCCCTCTGATCCCATGTGACTTCACCTTTTGTATCAGTCTGCCATGAGGGACTTTGTCAAAGGCTTTACTGAAGTCCATATAGATAACATCCACTGCCCTTCCTTCATCAATCATCTTTGTCACTTCCTGAAAAAACTCAATCAAATTAGTAAGACACGACCTCCCCTTCACAAAACCATGCTGCCTCTCGCTAATAAGTCCATTTGTTTCCAAATGGGAGTAAATCCTGTCCCGAAGAATCCTCTCTAATAATTTCCCTACAACTGATGTAAGGCTCACCGGCCTATAATTTCCTGGATTATCCTTGCTACCCTTCTTAAACAAAGGAACAACATTGGCTATTCTCCAGTCCTCTGGGACCTCACCTGTAGCCAATGAGGATGCAAAGATTTCTGTCAAGGCCCCAGCAATTTCCTCCCTTCCCTCCCTCAGTATTCTGGGGTAGATCCCATCAGGCCCTGGGGACCTATCTATCTTAATGCTTTGCAAGACACCCAACACCTCCTCCTTTTTGATAATGAGATGACTGAGACTATCTACACTCCCTTCCCTAGGCTCATCATCCACCAAGTCCTTCTCTTTGGTGAATACTGATGCAAAGTACTCATTTAGTACCTCGCCCATTTCCTCTGGCTCCACACATAGATTCCCTTCTCTGTTCTTGAGTGGGCCAACCCTTTCCCTGGTTACCCTCTTGCTCTTCATATACGTATAAAAAGCCTTGCGATTTTCCTTACTCCTGTTTGTCAATTACTTCTCATAACCCCTTTTAGCCCTCCTGACTCCTTGCTTAAGTTCCTTCCTACTGTCTTTATATTTCTCAAGGGATTCGTCTGTTCCTAGTTTTCCAGCCCTTACGAATGCTTCCTTTTTCTTTTTGACGAGGCTCACAATATCCCACGTTATCCAAGGTTCCTGAAACTTGCCAAACTTATCCTTCTTCCTCACAGGAACATGCCGGTCCTGGATTCTAATCAACTGACGTTTGAAAGACTCCCACGTGTCAGATGTTGATTTACCCTCAAACAGCCGCCCCCAATCTAAATTCTTCAGTTCCTGCCTAATATTGTTATAATTAGCCTTCCCCCAATTTAGCACCTTCACCCGAGGACTACTCTTATCCTTATCCACAAGTACCTTAAAACTTATGGAATTATGGTCACTGTTCCCGAAATGCTCCCCGACTGAAACTTGGACCACCTGGCCGGGCTCATTCCCCAATACCAGGTCCAGTACGGCCCCATCCCTAGTTGGAGTATCTACGTATTGTTTCAAGAAGCCCTCCTGGATGCTCCTTACAAATTCTGCCCCATCCAAGCCCCTAGCACTAAGTGAGTCCCAGTCAATACAGGGGAAGTTAAAATCACCCACCACTACAACCCTGCTACCTTTACATGTTTCCAAAATCTGTCTACATATCTGCTCCTCTACCTTCCGCTGGCTGTTGGGAGGCCTGTAGTAAACCCCCAACATCGTGACTGCACCCTTCCTATTCCTGATCTCCACCCATATTGCCTCGCTGCATGACTCCTCCGAGGTGTCCTCACGCAGTACAGCTGTGATATTCTCCTTAACCAGTAATGCAACTCCCCCACCCCTTTTACATCCCCCTCTATCCTGCCTGAAGCTTCTAAATCCTGGAACATTTCGCTGCCAATCCTGTCCTTCCCTCAACCAAGTCTCTGTAATAGCAACAACATCATAGTTCCAAGTACTAATCCAAGCTCTAAGTTCAAGGGTTAAGGGTGAAACGTAAATGTCAGAACAAAAATTATTTTAAAAATATTTACTTTATTAAAAATCTGCAATGTTTTAAATGTTCAGGGATAAGACTCCATACTTGGTCAGACACAAAGAGGTTGCTCAGTAGTCATGTCTTAGTATTCTGCTAAACAATCAGTTAATCCTGACTGAACAAAAATGAACACTTCCATTTTTTTTACTGAGAGAATAATGGGTAAATATTTGAAGTTCAACAAATCAGCGATTTTAATTGATTCCATCAACAAGGATTGCAACAGGGCACTCTGCGGAGCAGGATATCACTCATAGCAACTTTTGGATTTCTGCGTTTAACCGCTTGTGGGTGATGGCAAAAGTTGCTCTAATTTTTACAGTAGTATGGCAAGTAGTACAAAATTGGATGACTTTTCCCATCATATACCTAAGCAAGATTTTAGCATTTGGCTTTGTGTTGTACAAAAAAACGCTCCATTGGATGGTTGTGTGTTTGACAGTATGTTGCATAAGCAGCCATTTTGCATAAAGCATTGACTAATTTTACATTGAAACTCTCACTTCTCAGATTCCCTACAGCACTAGCTATTAGTGCAGCGTTAAATGTAACATTGCCAATGTAGTACTAATGGTAAATGCTGACAGCCGCACTGTTTTTAATACCTCAAATTCTGGGCCAATGTTTCTCTGCTGCATTCTGTTGTTTTCCCCCTTTCATGGTGACCAGTAGTATTATCTGGAGCTGGGGTGGAGGGAAAAGAAAAGTACAAAGCACCCACTTTTGCCAACCAAACAAATGTCTTCAAATCTTAATTCATGACCACTGATGCTACTTTTCCAACCTGCAATGTTGTTATTCAGTCCAACAGTAATATTTAATAAAAGTGTAAGCATTATGTCAATAACTGCAAAGTATACCAAGAATAATTGATAAATTTGACACTTTCATTTCTAAATATCCATCTGCTTCATAAACCAAACAGTGCTAATTTATAAATTTTGGTCTCAAATAGTCAAAGTGAGGATAGCGACCAACATAGTTCACCCTTATATGGGATCAGTATCACACATCTACTGTCACTCTGTTGGTTGCTGTGGGAGAAGGTGGAATGCCCTTCCCTAACGCTAAACAATAATACCCACTTTAAATTCTCCCAAAGCCTAATCACTAGCAAAGAATTAACCATGTTATCAATTAGAATTACAATTTAAATCTAACAGATTCAAATTATTCAAAGCCAGGAAATTTAATCTGCAATTATCATGACAGCCTGAGATTGCTTGAAATATCGAGGTACAGATTTTAATCAAGAAAGCTGGAGACACACCAGTCTTCCCAGTATTGCTTCCCCCGCGCCCAGAAATGATTCTCTGCAATGTTTAGCATAAACAAAAATTATTGCTTGCAGCAAAAAAAAAATTGGCAATGTTACATTTAACGCTGCACTAATAGCTAGTGCTGTAGGGAAGCTGAGCAGTGAGAGTTTCAATGTAAAATTAGTCAATGCTTTATGCAAAATGGCTGCTTATGCAACATACTGTCAAACACACAATCATCTAATGGAGCTTTTTTTTTGTACAACACAAAGCCAAATGCCAAAATCTTGCTCGGGTATATGATGGGAAAAGTCATCCAATTTTGTATTACTTGCCATACTATAACAACTATGTTCACAGCTGAAAGATCAAATCGACCATCGTAATATGTCTCTTTTCTTGATTGCACTAATACAAAAGGTAAGCCCTCTAGTAATTTTTTCCATAAAATTTGGCATGAGTACATGTGGAACAAGCAAAACAAAGGCAAATACAAACTTGAATGAGAGTTAAAAAATGCAAATGTCACCAAACCGCCTCAGCTATACTTGGAAGATGTGTAAATACATAGATATTATAATACAATACTTCATAAACCAGCAGATAAAACATAAAATGTACTATTATTCATAAGACTTGCTAGTACCTGGCATGTCAATGTTACTTTAGTATGCTTATGAACACAATGTACAGAAATAAGACAACATCTGGGCGTGCTCTTCATAAAACTACTTATGGAATAGGCCTAAGCCACTCAAGTCTGGCACAGAATGCTTTTAGAAATTGTAAAGACAAAATTATCAAGAGGTTCTAATCTTAACTACTATGCATGGGAACGATGGTTGACTACAAACATTCACCTGCAATAGACCTTTCTTTCAGATGCCAAGAACATCAAGCAAATATAAAACTAGTACTGTTAGTCTAGTTTGCCAGCTCATTGAGTAGCAGTAAGTGAACTGCATGTACCACTGTATATGTAAATAAATCCCTTAGAGCACTAACGGTTGAGATACAAGTATACTTATAAAAACAGAAATGAAAATTTGAAGTATACTTTATAAACTTCACTCTCCCAGATGGAACTTTTCTGCTTCAGTCTTCTCCTGCACTGCTATATCATTCAAACAAAATTTTAAAAAACTGCAGTTTGACAGTTCTAACAAGTAAGAAAACTACATTTTATATGAGATAGAATCTAAAATAAGCTGCCTCTATTTTAAAACATGTTAATTTGGACACCAGGTAGCTGGACACAGACCAGGACACTGCCAGCTCTGGCAGTTATATTCCTAAATCTCGCTCCCTTATCCTGTCAGCAAACTCATAGTCTAGAAGTCTGTTGTCAGGATAAGGAAGCTCAATTTAGCACAGTGAACACTGAAAGCTAGTTTATAGGTGCCAGAGATCCGAATCTGAATCAGGTCGTTATAGGAAGATAAACCACAAGATTGAAAGATGAAGTCAATAAGTGGGCAAGAGTTAAAACGAGCATTGACATTTCAGGTCCTTGAACAACACACGGTAAAAGCTGTAAAATAAACTTTCTCTTTGATTAACAACATGGGCGGCACAGTGGTTAGCACCGCAGCCTCACAGCTCCAGCGACCCGGGTTCAATTCTGGGTGCTCCCTGTGCGGAGTTTGCAAGTTCTCCCTGTGACTGCGTGGGTTTCTGCCGGGTGCTCCGGTTTCCTCCCACAGCCAAAGACTTGCAGGTTGATAGGTAAATTGGCCATTGTAAATTGCCCCTAGTGTAGGTAGGTGGTAGGAGAATGGTGGGGATGTGGTCGGGAATATGGGATTACTGTAGGATTAGTATAAATGGGTGGTTGTTGGTCAGCATAGACTCGGTGGGCCGAAGGGCCTGTTTCAGTGCTGTATCTCTAAATAAATAAAAGCAAGATATGATCTTCACTGATTAGCAATTAATAGTCAGTCATACAGCACTGAAACAGGCCCTTCAGCCCACCGAGTCTGTGCCGACCAACAACCACCCATTTATACTTCTTTTGGGCCTCCTTATCTCGAGAGACAATGGATACGCGCCTGGAGGTGGTCAGTGGTTTGTGAAGCAGCGCCTGGAGTGGCTATAAAGGCCAATTCTGGAGTGACAGGCTCTTCCACAGGTGCTGCAGAGAAATTTGTTTGTTGGGGCTGTTGCACAGTTGGCTCTCCCCTTGCGCCTCTGTCTTTTTTCCTGCCAACTACTAAGTCTCTTCGACTCGCCACAATTTAGCCCTGTCTTACTAATCCTACAGTAATCACATATTCCCTACCACGTCCCCACCATTCTCCTACTGCCTACCTACCTACACTAGGGGCAATTTACAATGGCCAATTTACTTATCAACCTGCAAGTCTTTGGCTGTGGGAGGAAACCAGAGCACCCGGTGGAAACCCATGCAGTCACAGGGAGAACTTGTAAACTCCGCACAGGCAGTACCCAGAATCAAACCCAGGTCGCTGGAGCTGTGAGGCTGCGGTGCGGTGCTAACCACTGCACCACTGTGCAACTTTTCTTCTTTAAACCTAAGAAAACCTGTTTGTTCTGGTTTCTTTGCCTGATAATTGGAAAGCGGTGAACAAGGATTCACCAAGGGGGAGCTAAAACCATGGTGTGTTTAAAATTAAACCCTGTTACAGCAAGACCAGGTGAAGGCTGAAAGGGAACCCTAGACCTCTTTCTCACCTGGTCGTAACACTTACAAATGCAATACCACTCAAAAAGCTCGACACCAATTAGCTTAACATCAGTGGTGGGTAAAATTTTAGAAACAATAATCAGGGGAAAAAAAAGCAACAGGCACTTGGAGAAGTTTGAGTTAATTAAGGAGAGCCAGCACGGATTTGTAAAAGGCAGATCATGCTTGACTAATCTAATTACATTTTTTGATGAAGTAGCAGCGAAGGTTGATGAATTCATTCATCCTAACTGTAAATTTTAACATCCAGCTATTAAAACAGCTTATTTTACACAAGAGCAGTGCACTCTGTAGCAGTGATTCATTCACTAAAGACAAGGATGGTCTCAAATAACTGGTCACCTCCAAAGCCCAAAATGAAACCCTGAAGTTATATAAATCTCTTCAAAAATCTTTCTTCTTTCTCCTTTTTGAAAGCTTGGTTCTTGCCAGTGAAATGTCCCACAGCAGTGGACACCCTCAAGTACCTCAGCAAATGGCCCTTCTTCGTGTATGACAAGACACTGAATATCGACAGGCTGTCAGATGATCAGCCAGTTTGGGCCCACAGCCAAGCTAGATCTAGGTCTCAACTGACCTCCATACATGCGCATTTCCTAGCAAGGGTAGTTGGTTGCAGAAACGCTGACTGATTTTCCTCTCCCTGACCTAGAGGTGATAGATTGCACTGCCCTTACTCAGTACAGACTGGAGATCAAACATTTCTCTGCCTGCTAGTATGTATAGCTCAGTTAATTGTTGGTATAGCCAGCTAAGCCATCAGTGGAATCTACTTGAGAATTTTTAATAACCACGTTTATTATTTTATTTTGCAAATGTGAGGGATTGGAGGCTTCTGGCTTTGGAACCTATGTTCTAATGCAAAGCAATCTTCCATCCATCTAGCCCAGTCTGCTAAATTAACTTCAATTCCACTAAAATTAGTCAATAATGAATGTGAAAGTGTACATATGTTGTAGGGTGGTCATAGAGTCATACAGCATAGAAACAGGCGCTTAGGCCCACCGCGTCCATATCGACCATAATGCCTATCTATACTAATCCCACCTGCCTGCATTACATCCATATCCCTCTATGTCTTGCTCATTCAAGTACCTGTCCAGATGCCTCTTAAATGTTGCTATTGTTCCTGCCTCCACCACCTCCTCTGGCAGCTCATTCCAGATACCCACTATCGTGTGTGTGAAAAATTTACCCCTTTGATCCCCTTTAAACCTCCTCCCTCTCACCTTAAATCTATGCCCTCTAGTTTTAGTCACCCCTACCATGGGAAACAGACTCTGGCTATCTACCCTATCTATGCCTCTCATAATTTTATATACCTCTATCACATCCCCTCTCAGCCTCCCTCGCTCCAAGGAAAACAGACCCAGCCTATCCAATCTGTCTTTATAACTCAAGCCCTCCAAACAAGGCAACATCCTTGTGAATCTTTTCTGCACCCTCTCCAGCTTAATCACATCTTTCCTGTAGTGCGGCGACCAGAACTGTACTCCAAATGCGGCCTAACCAACGTTATGTACAACTGTAACATGACGCCCCAACTCTTGTACTCAGTGCCTCGGCCGATGAAGGCACGCATGACATACACCTTCTTCACCATCCTGTCTACCTGTTTTGCCACTTTCAGGAAACTATGTACTTGCACCCCCAGGTCTTTCTGCTCAACAATACTCCCCAGGGCCCTGCCGTTCACTGTATATGTCCTGCCCTGTTTTAACTTCCCAAAATGCATCACTTCGTAATTGTCTGCGTTAAATTCCATTTGCCAATCCCTTGCCCACTTTCCCAGTTTATCTATATCCTTTTGTCACCTTAGAAAGCCTTCTTCACTGTCCACTATACCACCAATTTTGGTGTCATCTGCAAACTTACTAATCATGCCCCCTACATTCACATCCAAGTCATTAATATATATGACAAACAACAGAGGGCCCAGCACCGATCCCTGCAGCACACCACAGGTCACCAGCCTCCAATCTGACAAACAACCCTCCACTACCATCCTCTGCCTATCATCAAGCCAATTTTGTGTCCAATTGGCTAGCTCACCCTGGATCCCATATGTTCGAACCTTGTGGACCAGCCTACCAGGCGGAATATGGTCAAAGGCCTTGCTAAAGTCCATGTAGACAATGTCCATCGCCCTGCCCTTGTCAATCCTCTTGGTCACCTCCTCGAAAAACTCAATCAAATTCGTGAGACATGATTTTCCACGCACAAAGCCATGCTGACTATCCCTAATCAGACCATGCCTTTCCAGATGCATATAAATCCTGTCTCTCAGAATGCCTTCCAATAACTTTCCCACCACTGATGTAAGGTTCACCGGCCTGTAGTTCCCTGGCTTATCCCTGCTGCTCTTCTTAAATAAAGGCACAACATTAGCTAGCCTCCAGTCTTCCGGTACCTCACCCGTGGTTAATCATGATACAAAACTTTCTGCCAGAGCCCCAGCAATCTCCTCCCTTGCTTCCCATAGCACCTTAGGATACACCTGGTTAGGCCCTGGGGATTTATCCACCTTAATGCTCTTCAAAACCTCCAACACCTGCTCCTTCGTAATGTTGATATGCTCCAGGATATCGCTGTTCCCTCCCTTGAACTCACTAGCTTCCATGGCCTTCTCCACGGTAAATACAGACGAGAAGTATTCATTTAAGACCTCGCCCATTTCCCGTGGCTCCACACATAGATTACCACACTGATCCTTAAGGGGACCTACTCTCTCCCTAGCTACCCTTTTACTCTTAATATACTTATAGAATCTTTTAGGATTTTCCTTTATCTTAGCTGCCAGGGAAATCTCATGGCCCCTTTTCGCCCTCCTAATTTCCTTAAGTGTAGTCCTACATCCCCTATGCTCCTCGAGGGACTCGCTTGATTCCAGCTGCCTATACCTGACATATGCCTCCTTCTTTGTCCTGACCAGACCCTCAATATCCCTCGTCAACCAAGGTTCCTGAAACTTGCCAGCCTTGCCCTTCCATCTAACAGGAACATGCCTGCCCTGAACTCTTCCTATCTCACTTTTAAAAGCCTCCCACTTGCCAGACGTCCCTTTACCTGTAAACAGCCTCTCCCATTCAACTTTTGAGAGTTCCTGTCTGATGCCATCGGAATTAGCCTTCCCCCAATTTAGGACTTCAACCTGAGGACCAGTCCTATCCTTTTCCATAGCTATCTTGAAGCTAATAGAGTTATGGTCACTGGTCCCAAAGTGCTCCCCCACTGACACATCAACCACCGACCCATCCTCATTTCCTAAGAGGAAGTCGAGTGTAGCCCCTTCTCTAGTAGGGTCATCCACATACTGCTTCAGAAAACTATCCTGGACACACTTAACAAATTCTTCCCCATTTGATCCCTTGGCACTAAGGCAGTCCCAGTCAATATTAGGGAAGTTAAAATCACCTACTATTACAACTCTATAATTCCTCCACCAATCTGTGATTTCCTTACATATATGCTCCTCCACTTCCCTCTGACTATTGGGGGGCCTGTAGTATCATCCCATCAAAGTGATCACCCCTATCTTATTTCTAAGTTCTACCCATATGGCCTCGCTAGACGTTCCCCCTGGGATATCCTCTCGAAGTACTGCCGTGATGTCCTCCTTGATCAATAGTGCAACCCGCCCTCCTCTGTTACTTCCACCTCTGTCACGCCGGAAGCATCGGTACCCCGGAACATTGAGCTGCCAGTCCTGCCCATCCCTCCGCCACGTTTCCGTAATAGCTATATCACAATCCCATGTACTGATCCATGCTCTGAGTTCATTTGCCTTACCTGTAAGGCTTCTTGCATTAAAGTAAATGCAGTTTAGCCTACCAGACCTTCCACACTCCCTGTCCTGCCCTGCCCGGCCTGCCTACTGGACGTGCTTGCTTTAACCTCTACATTTGCCTCAACTATCGCATTGGAGAGACTACTACTTTGGGTCCCAGCCCCCTGCAAGACTAGTTTAAACCCTCCCGAGTAGTACTAGCAAACCTCCCCGCAAGGATATTGGTCCCCTTCCAGTTCAGATGCAACCTGTCCTTCTTTTACAGGTCACCTCTGCACCAGAAGAGATCCCAATGATCCAAGTAGCTGAAGCCCTCCCGCCTACACCAGCTCTTCAGCCACACATTCATTTGCCTTATGTGGTTCTACCACATCAAAAGAAATTTGGAACACGATAAAGCTGAATACTGTAGCACAGACTTGACCTGAAAGGTTAGGTGGGCATATTATTTCTGGCATGAAACCATGGGTCTTTATATAAATATAAAATTGTTCCGATATATTTTGTATTTCTTTGAACAATTCTTCTGACCTTGCATCAGCAGTTCTGATGCACAACAGTAAAAGAATGATTTTGTTAACATTCAGTTTCACAACATTTCTCAGCCAATCAGATCCCTAACTTATCTCGAGCCATTGAGGGGGGAAACTCAGCAATAAACGAAAACAATTGCAACAGGAGGGAAAAAGGACAAGAATTTTTAAAAGTTAAATTTGTATAGTGCACTGGACTGCTAACAAATAGTGCCACAAGGTAATAAGATGCAAGATCACCTTCCTGACTTCTGCTCCAATGTCCTGACTTCATCCAGGATGATGAGAAAAGGTGCAGAGTAATAAATGGACACCTGTCCTGAGGAAGGACAAAAATAATCTGAGAACCTCATCCCGGGAGTTCACTTGTATAATACCTTTAGACAGCTCAGAGCAGCTTTCATGGACACTCAGCTGCAAGTTATGACTAAGTGTTCACTCAACTTTCCTACCCCAATTCAGTGTGGCCAAAGAACAATATAACAACTGTATTTTGACTTTGCTGGTCCTGATACCATGAGTTGAAAATAATATTCCGCAGGTATTCAATAAAGCCTATTTTTTTTAAGAGAAGCTACTTCTCCACAAAGACTTTTGTAGAATGTCATTTTGACCAAGCAGCTCCTGCCAAGTTTGTGAGATACATAAGCAAAATACTGCAGATGCTGAAAATCTGAAATAAAAACAGAAATGATGAAAGGTCACAAACCTGAAACGTTAACTCTTGTTTTTCTCTCCAAAGATGCTGCCTGACCTGCTGAGTATTTCCAGCATTTTCTGTTTTTGTTTGAGATACACATTTTTAAAATATCCTTTGTGGCTGATTCATATTGAACAGTATTCTTTTTTAATTCTATCTTAAATTTTACAAATTAAGAATCTGTTCGGACACCCACAATGATGCTTGGAAAGAAAGATGCCCACATGCAGAATTCTTGTTATTTTTGATGTGTACATTATTTGCAAACTTAATTGCTAGTCGATCTCCTATGGGAGTCAAGATCAAGCATAGCCCTCAGGTGAAGGGGAATTAGGTGGTGGAGGCTAGTTATACTAGGGCATGCAAATGTAATTCAGTCCCTATTTTAAAGTCATATATTCTGCACATATTTTAACATTAACATGATAAATTCATATGTTCACATTTATAGTGGGACTGCTTTTGTAAACTTGTCAAGTTGTAATTACATCTTGCTGCCAGTTGTTGGGGTACAGGTAAGGGCAGAGTTCTTTCCTAATACAAAGAACAAAGAGAACAAAGAAAATTACAGCACAGGAACAGGCCCTTCGGCCCTCCAAGCCTGCGCCGATCCAGATCCTCTATCTAAACATGTCGCCTATTTTCTAAGGGTCTGTATCTCTTTGCTTCCTGCCCATTCATGTATCTGTCTAGATACATCTTAAAAGACGCTATCGTGCCCACGTCTACCACCTCCGCTGGCAACGCGTTCCAGGCACCCACCACCCTCTGCGTAAAGAACTTTTCACGCATATCCCCCCTAAACTTTTCCCCTCTCACTTTGAACTCGTGACTCCTAGTAATTGAATCCCCCACTCTGGGAAAAAGCTTCTTGCTATCCACCCTGTCTATACCTCTCATGATTTTGTACACCTCAATCAGGTCCCCCCTCAACCTCCGTCTTTCTAATGAAAATAATTCTAATCCATTCAACCTCTCTTCATAGCTAGCGCCCTCCATACCAGGCAACATCCTGGTGAACCTCCTCTGCACCCTCTCCAAAGCATCTACATCCTTTTGGTAATGTGGCGACCAGAACTGCACGCAGTATTCCAAATGTGGCCGAACCAAAGTCTTATACAACTGTAACATGACCTGCCAACCCTTGTACTCAATACCCCGTCTGATGAAGGAAAGCATGCCGTATGCCTTCTTGACCACTCTATTGACCTGCGTTGCCACCTTCAGGGAACAATGGACCTGAACACCCAAATAGTTAACAATGTAAATGTTTAGAAAACAGAGAATCACCACTTTCCAAATATTTTACAAACCATCCAAAGGGCCCGACCAGCTTTGGCACTGTATGCTGTCCCGAACAAAGTGATGGAAGAGTGCCCCTTCCAAGGAGTTTCACTCCACTTCACTCTGAGTCAGGTGGATAGAGCAGGAGACTTGGACTCTCCTTGTAGATCTGTCAAATGGAACTGCTGGTTAAATTTCAGTACTATCACTCCTCGTCCCTGCCTTGACTATTCTAATGCATTCCTGGCTAGCCTCTCACATTCTACCCTCCTGCTGCCTATGTCCTAACTTGCACCAAGTTCAATTTACCCATCACTCCTGTGCCCTTGATTTAAAAATTCTCATCCTTGTTTTCAAATCCCTCCATAGCTGCACCCCTCCCTATTTCTTTATAGCTCATCCAGCCCCACAACCTTCCAAGATATCTGCACTACTCTAATTCTGGACTCTTGAGCATTGCAGATTTTAAATCACCCCACCATTGGTGGCCATGCCTTCAGCTGCCTGGGCCCCAAGCTCTGGAATTCCCTCCCTAAACCTCTCTGCCTCGCTTGCTTTCTGTAAGATGCTCCTTAAAACCTACCTCTTTGACCAAGCCTTTGGTTATCTGTCCTAATACCTCCTTATGTGGTTCAGTTTCATATTTTGCTTTATAATGCCCCTATTAGGTTAAAGGCGCTATATTGATACAAGTTTTTGTTACATTATTTTATTTATCTATATATAGGTTACTGCTTCATTTTGATGCATAGCATTCACCACCATTTAGAGGCAACACAAGTTGAAATGAATCAGTGCTCATAAAACACTGATTCACGTTGTGCATATATTATTTTTGTAGTAATGCTCAAATTTAGACAACAGTGTGATCTCACAGATCTGCAGTATGCTCAAGGGAGCCTTTTTCACTTTGGGCACAAACAGACAACTAGCAGACGATTGGCCACCCGTTACACGGCCTGCTCAATTTTCATTTCTAATTATGTCAGAAAGATTGTAACATAGCAGCAAATTGCCATTCTTCTACTAACACTATGTTAAGAATGCAACTGTAACGTGTAGCAGTGAAAACTGCACAAGTGTCATGAAATTATTTAATATTTGCATTTCTAGCACACTCACTCACATTACTCACTTTCGTCTAAATCACAGATGACCAATTATTACACTCATTCAAGGAGGGAACTGGGGCCATTAGAATGCACAACTTCAAATCTGAAGCTATTGGAGTCATAGAGTAATTTACGGCATAGGAGGCCATTCGGCCCATTGAATCCATGCAGGCCCTCCATGCAGCGATCCTGTCAGTCCTACACACCCGCCCAGTACCTGTAGCCCTGCAAGTTTATTTCTTTCAAGTATCCATCCAATTTCCTTTTGAAATCATTATGTCTGTTTTTACCAACCACGTCGGCAGCGTTTTCCAGGTCGTTACCACTCACTGCATAAAAAAGTTCTTTTTTTTTTATTCACTCATGGGATGTGGGCATCGCTGGCTAGGCCAGCATTTATTGCCCATCCCTAATTGCCCTCGAGAAGGTGGTGGTGAGCTGTCTTCTTGAACCACTGCAGTCCACGTGGGGTAGGTACACCCACAGTGGTGTTAGGAAGGGAGCTCCAGGATTTTGACCCAGTGACAGTGAAGGAACGGCGATATAGTTCCAAGTCAGGATGGGGTGTGGCTTGCAGAGGAACTTGCAGCCCTTGTCCTTCTAGGTGGTAGAGGTCACAGGTTTGGAAGGTGCTGTCTAAGGAGTCTTGGAGTACTGCTGCAGTGCATCTTGTAGATGGTACACACTACTGGCACTGTGCGTCGGTGGTGGAGGGAGTGAATGTTTATGGATGGTGTGCCAATCAAGCGGACTGCTTTGTCCTGGATGGTGTCGAACTTCTTGAGTGTTGTTGGAGCTGCACCTATCCAGACAAGTGGAGAGTATTCCATCACACTCCTGACTTGTACCTTGTAGATGGTGGACAGGCTTTGGGGAGTCAGGAGGTGAGTTACTCACCGCAGGATTCCTAGCCTCTGACCTGCTCTTATAGCCACGGTATTTATATGGCTACGCCAGTTCAATTTCTGGTCAATGGTAACCCCCAGAGTATTGATAGTGGGGGATTCAGCAATGGTAATGCCATTGAATGTCAAGGGGAGATGGTTAGATTCTCTCTTGTTGGAGATGGTCATTGCCTGGCACTTGTGTGGCACAAATGTTACTTGCCACTTATCAGCCCAAGCCTGGATATTGTCCAGGTCATGCTGCATTTCTACACGGACTGCTTCAGTATCTGAGGAGTCGCGAATGGTGAACATTGTGCAATCATCAGCGAACATACCCACTTCTGACCTTATGACTGAAGGAAGGTCATTGATGAAGTAGCTGAAGATGGTTGGGCCTAAGACACTACCCTGAGGAACTCCTGCAGTGATGTCCTGGAGCTCAGATGACTGATCTCCAACAACCACATTCATCTTCCTTTGTGCTAGCTATGACTCCAACCAGCCGAGAGTTTTCCCCCCCGATTCCCTTTGACTCCAGTTTTGCTAGGGTTCCTTAATGCCATACTTGGTCAACTTCTGCCTTGATGTCAAGGGCAGTGACTTCACCTCACCTCTTGAGTTCAGCTCTTTTGTCTATATTTGGACCAAGGCTGTAATGAGGTCAGGGGCTGAGTGGCCCTGGCGGAACCCAAACTGAGCAGGTTATTGCTAAGCAAGTGCCGCTTGATAGCACTGTCGATGACACCTTCCATCACCGGTGATTGAGAGTAGACTGATCGGGCGGTAATTGGCCAGGTTGGACTTGTCCTACTTTTTGCATACAGGACATATCTGGGCAATTTTCCACACTGCCGGGTAGATGCCAGTGTTGTAGCTGTACTGGAGCAGCTTGGCTAGGGGCGCGGCTTGTTCTGGAGCACAGGTCTTCAGTACTATTGCCGGAACATTGTCAGGGCCTTTGCAGTATCCAGTGCCTTCAGTTGTTTCTTGATATCACGCAGAGTGAATCAAATTGGCTGAAGTCCGGCATCTGGGAAGATTGTTGCAAATGATTTAGCCTTATCGTTTGCACTGATATGCTGGGCTCCCCCATCATCGAGGATGGGGATATTTGTGGAGCCACCTCCTCCAGTTAGTTGTTTAATTGCCCACCACCATTCATGGCTGGACGTGGAAGGACTGCAGAGCATAGGTCTGATCCATTGGTTATGGGATCGCTTAGCTCTGTCTATTGCATGCTGCTTATGCAATTTGGCACCCAAGTAGTCCTGGGTTGTAGCTTGACCAGACTGACACCTCATTTTGAGGTATGCCTGGTGCTGCTCCTGGCATGCCTGGTGCTGCTCCTGGCATGCCCTCCTGCACTCTTCTTTGAACCAGGGTCGGTCTCCTGGCTTGATAGTAGTGGTACAGTGGGGGATTTGCCAGGCCATAATGTTACAGATTGTGGTTGAGTACAATTCTGCTGCTGCTGATGGCCCACAGCGCCTCATGGATGTCCAATTTTGCATTGCTAGATCTGTTTGAAATCTATCCCATTTAGGACGGCGGAGTGCCACACAACACGACGGAGGGTATCCTCATTGTGAAGGCGGAACTTTGTCTCCACAAGGACCGTGCGGTGGTCACTCCTACCAATACCGTCATGGACAGGTGGATCTGCGGCAGGCAGACTGGTGAGGACGAGGTCAAGTACTTTCCCTCTGGTTGGTTCCGTCACCACCTGCTGCATACCCAGTCGAGCAGCTATGTCCTTTAGGAATCGGCCAGCTCAGTCAGTAGTGGTGCTGCCGAGCCACTCTTGTTGATGGACATTGAAGTCCCCACCCAGAGTACATTCTGTGCCCTTGCCACCCTCAGTGCTTCCTCCAAGTGGTGTTCAACACGGAGGAGTACTGATTCATCAGCCGAAGGAAGGTGGTAGGTGGTAATCAGCAAGAGGTTCCTTGTCCATGTTTGGCCACCATGCCATGAGACTTCATGGGGTCTGGAGTTGATGTTGAGAATTCCCAGGGCAACTCCCTCCCGATGTATACCACTGTGCCGCCACCTCTGCTGGGACAGGACATGCCCGGGGGTGGTGATGGCGGTGTCTAGGACATTCCTCCTCCTTCTCTTGCCCAAAACCTTCAATCTGTGTCCCCTAGTCCTTGTACCATATGTTCATGGGAATAGTTTTTCCTCGTCTAACTTATCTAAGCCTGCCATGATCTTGTACACCTCTATCAAATCTCCCCTCAAGCTCATTTGTTTGAAGGAGAACAACCCCAGCTTTTCCAATCTAACCTTATAACTAAAATCCCCCATCCTTGAAACCATTCTGGTAAATCTCCTCTGCACCCTCTCAAGGACCCTCACATCCTTCCTAAAGTGATGAGTAGAACTGGACGCAATATTCCAGTTGGGGCCTATCACAGTTTTAAAAAGGTTCAGCATAACTTCCCTACTTTTGTACTCTATGCCTGTATTTATGAAACCCAAGTTCCCATATCCTTTGCGAACCACTCTCTTAATATGTCCTGCCACCTTCAAAGATTAATGTACCTGCACCCCCAGGTCCCTCTGTTCCTGCATCCACTTTAAAACTGTGCCATTAAGTCTATCATGCCTCACCCTATCCCTTCTGCCAAAATGCATCACCTCACACTTGTCTGTATTTCATCTGCCATTCATCTGCCCATTCTGCGAGCCTATCTATGTCCTAATGCAAGCAGTTTGAATCATCCTCATTGTTTGCCACTCCTCCAAATTTGGTATCATCAGCAAATTTTGAGATTCTACTTGTGTTTCAATATTTACGTCATTTATATATAGTAAAAAAAGCAGTGGTCCAAGCGCTGACTACTTCTCAGGTCAAATAAGAGAATTTTTTAATTTATTTATTCATTTCGTGGGATGTTAGCGTCGCTGGCAAGGACAGCATTTGTTGCCCATCCCGAATTGCCCTTGACAACTGAATTCAGAGGGCAGTTAAGATGCAATCACATTGCTGTCGGTCTGGAGTCACATGTAGTCCAGACTATAAAACGATGGTAGATTTCCTTCCCTAAAGGATATTAGTGGACCAGATGGGTTTTTACAACAATCAATGGTAGGTTCATGGTCACCACTACTGTCACTAGGCTTCAATTCCAGATTTTTAAAAAATTAATTGAATTTAAATTCCACCAGCTATCGTGGTGGGATGTGAACCCATGTCCCCAGGGTATTAGCTTGGGTTAAAAACAAGAAATGCTGGAATCACTCAGCAGGTCTGGCAGCATCTGTGGAAAGAGAAGCAGAGTTAACGTTACGGGTCAGTGACCCTTCTTCGGAACGTTCCTCATTGACTCCAATTAGCGGTTGTAGCTGGCAACCGGTCGCTTCAGAGTTTTTGGCTATCTGCCAACCAGTATAGGATTATTGTAATGCAAGGAGCTGCATACAGGTCAGCGGTGGAGAAAAATTTCATGTTTCAACTGATGAGTGTAACATACACAACATCCAAACTAGATAAGATCATGAATGTAGGACCCAGCAAAAATGAGTACCCTCAGGAGATGGCACAAGGTCGTAAAATATATAGTATTTCTATAACATACGTTTATTTCTGCAGCAAACCGTTGGGTTGAGTTAAATTTACATGTTTATTTATATAAAGAAAATAAACATTTATTTTCAAGGACCAGATCTTGTGAACTTGATTTGCAAAAATTCACTTCTGAAAACTATTGTGATTTTCATTTTACATACCTGAAATGCTTTCAATGGATCACTGAAAATATTTGGTGGCACTCCTTTTCTAAAGTTGTTAACCAACATCTATAACTGTTTTTACTACCTCATTATTTAATCGAAAGAAATTAAAAATCTGGTAACTGACATGAATGGAGGAGAACTGGAACACATACCTGCAAAAACTAACTGAAAATTAAGATCTACATAAATACACACACATACATACATTAACACACATGGAAACTGAATGGTCAAGGACAGAAAAAGCAGGATTTTCTTGACCTATTTGATTTCAACAGGATTTTATGTAGACAAATTAATGTAGCATGTCCATAGATTATTTCCCCATTTGAAGATTGAGAAATTTCCATACAAAGCAGCCAAACACATTTTCGCTATTTTAATTGACTGTCCCTTGCTGTTGAAGTAACCCTTAATTATGCATTTTTACAAGTATAAAACGTACCACCTACCTGCTTACCTTCAAAACAGCAGTGAATCCTATTATCGTGGCATTAAACTATTTTGTGATAGAAAATGTATTTAAAAGAATGCCCAAAACATAAACGTTCTAAATGCAACTGATTAGGTTGTTGTGTTGATTAATATTAAAGATACTGACGTCATTAAACCAATCTGTTTTTACCTTTGCCTATTTTTGCATGATTTCTAAGGTGTCTAAATAGTACACTCAACAAAAGCACATGATGCATATCCAATTTGTGACAGTAATCATGACACTTTGGGGACATAAACTATATTCTGTATATGCATAATGTATCTTCTAGTGGCAGCATATGAGGAACAGCAGAGTTCCATGGATTAACTTGGATACAGATAATTTAGCTGATAGAGTTCAAGATACATAATTTCTAAAAACCTTATGTTAAAAAGGTGCTGAAACTGTAGTGAAGCAGCGACCAAGAGATGTGCTTGTAACCAATGTTAACTAAAAATACATATTACATAGCACCTTTCACATTTAAATATCTCAAAAGCACTTCACACAATAAGTCATTGGATAGAAATTACTGCTATATCAATGGATAAATAATACTTTCATGAGAAATTGCTCCCCCACTATTTTATTGAAAGTGCTCCTTAAACAGATTAATGCTTCCAGTGGAATAGAGAAATGTCAAACAACACTTATGCATTTGCTCATTATGTAGGCAAATACAATTCTGCACTAGCAACATCCTAAAAACAGATCAGTGAGCATTCTCTTCCCTTTAGTATTGGTCGAGAGAGGAATGCTGGTCAGGACATCTCTGTGCATTTTAGGGGTGCGTTAATTTCTCTATGACGCATCCAGTCCCCTTGTGTCTGTTGTGTGCATGGGGCTTCCGTGTGTGTATTGTGTTTGAGATGGTGCTCTGTTTCAATATATGTCTCTCCCTGTAGATGGGTTGGGGATGAGCAGTTGGTCAGTGTGTCTTCTTCCTCAGTGTATAAAGATTGAGATGTGTGGTACTTGCCTCACTGAGGGGGGGTCAGCGAGAATGATATTTATTTCTCCCTCCTCAGTTTGAATGTTGGCCTGTACAATACACGTCTTAACTTTGTACAGTCCGAGTATTACAGTGTGTGGTATTTGTGACTCTCTCGATGAGAGAATTGAAGTGTGTGGAATTTATCTGCCTTCTATACTGCATGAGGGTTGTGTCTGATATTTTTCTCCCCAAGTGTGTTCAGATATTTCCCTCTCCCTCAGTTTGCTGGGGATATTTCTCTCACTGCTTGCACCCCAGAGAGAGGGGGGAAAACACAACCACCCGGAGAGAGGGCGAAACACACCCAGCCAGAGAGAGAGGGAAACACACCCAGCCAGAGAGAGAGGGAAACACACCCAGCCAAAGAGAGAGAGAGAGAGGAAAACACACCCACCCAGAGAGAGAGAGAGGGGGGAAAACACACCCACCCAGAGAGGGAGAGGGGAAAACACTCCCCCCAGAGAGAGAGGGGAAACCACTCCCCGCAGAGAGGGGAAAACACCACCCCCCCCAGATTGCTCCCCTTTTGTAAGCTGCAATATTTATCTTCCTCTCTATATGTTGTGGGATATTGCTCTAACCGTGCCAGGATTGTGGTTTTTCTCTCTTCCTCCCTGTCCGGGTTCAGGTAATTACCTTTTGGACTGAGGAAGAAGCGATCTCTCCCTCCCTGGTGAGGGTGTTTTTCTCTCTTTCTCTCTGATTGGGGGTGTGTCTCTCTCTGGATGGGAGTGTTTCCCCCTCTCCCTCTCTGGGTGGGGGGTGTTTCTCTCTCTGTGAATGGGTGTGTTTTCCCCTCTCTGACCGGGTGGGTGTGTTTTACCCTCTCTCTCTGGGGGGAGTGTGTTCCCCTCTCTCTCGGGGGGGTGTGTTTTCCCCTCTCTGACCGGGTGGGTGTGTTTTACCCTCTCTCTCTGGGGGGAGTGTGTTCCCCTCTCTCTCGGGGGGGTGTGTTCTCCCCTCTCCCTCTCTGGGTGGGTGTGTTTGCCCCTCTCTCCTTCTCTGGCTGGGTGTGTTTTCCCCTCTCTCTCTGGCTGAGTGTGTTTTCCCCAACCTCTCTGGCTGGGTGTGTTTTCCCCCACCTCTCTGGCTGGGTGTGTTTTCCCCCACCTCTCTGGCTGGGTGTGTTTTCCCCCACCTCTCTGGCTGGGTGTGTTTTCCCCCACCTCTCTGGCTGGGTGTGTTTTCCCCCACCTCTCTGGCTGGGTGTGTTTTCCCCCACCTCTCTGGCTGGGTGTGTTTTCCCCCACCTCTCTGGCTGGCTGTGTTTTCCCCCACCTCTCTGGCAGGCTGTGTTTTCCCCCACCTCTCTGGCTGGGTGTGTTTTCCCCCCTCTCGCTGGCTGGGTGTGTTTCCCCCCTCTCTCTCTGGGTGGGTTTGCTTTCACCTCTCTCTCTCTGGCTGAGTGTGTTCCCCCGCCCCCCTCTCTCTCTCTCTGGGTGGGTGTGTTTTCCCCTCTCTCTCTGGTTGGGTGTGTTTTCCCCTCTCTCTCTCTGGTTGGGTGTGTTTTCCCCTCTCTCTCTCTGGGTGGGTGTGTTTTCCCCTCTCTCTCTGGGTGGGTGTGTTTTCCCCTCTCACTCTCTCTCTGGGTGGGTGTGTTTTCTCCTCTCTCTCTCTGGGTGGGTGTGTTTTCCCCTCTCTCTCTGGGTGGGTGTGTTTTCCCCCCTCTCTCTCTCTCTCTGGTTGGGTGTGTTTTCCCCTCTCTCTCTCTCTCTGGTTGGGTGTGTTTTCCCCTCTCTCTCGCTCGTTGGGTGTGTTTTCCCTCTCACTCTCTGGGTGGGTGTGTTTTCCCCTCTCACTCTCGCTCTGGGTGGGTGTGTTTTCCCCTCTCTCACTCTCTGGGTGGGTGTGTTTTCCCCTCTCTCACTCTCTGGGTGGGTGTGTTTTCCCCTCTCTCTCTCTGGGTTGGTGTGTTTTCCCCTCTCTCTCTTCGGGTGCGTGTGTTTTCCCCTCTCTCTCGCTGGGTGGGTGTGTTTTCCCCTCTCTCTCGCTGGGTGGGTGTGTTTTCCCCTATCTCTTGCTGGGTGGGTGTGTTTTCCCCTCTCCCTCTCTGGCTTGGTGTGTTTTCCCCCTCTCTCTGTCTGGGTGGGTGTTTTTCCCCTCTCTCTCTCTGGGTGGGTGTGTTTTCCCCTCTCCCTCCCTGGCTTGGTGTGTTTTCCCCTCTCCCTCTCTGGCTTGGTGTGTTTTCCCCCTCTCTCTGTCTGGGTGGGTGTTTTTCCCCTCTCTCTCTCTGGGTGGGTGTGTTTTCCCCTCTCCCTCCCTGGCTTGGTGTGTTTTCCCCCTCTCCCTCTCTGGTTGGGGGGTGTTTCTCTCTCTGTGAATGGGTGTGTTTTCCCCTCTCTGACCGGGTGGGTGTGTTTTACCCTCTCTCTCTGGGGGGTGTGTGTTCCCCTCTCTCTCGGGGGGGTGTGTTCTCCCCTCTCCCTCTCTGGGTGGGTGTGTTTGCCCCTCTCTCCTTCTCTGGCTGGGTGTGTTTTCCCCTCTCTCTCTGGCTGAGTGTGTTTTCCCCCACCTCTCTGGCTGGGTGTGTTTTCCCCCACCTCTCTGGCTGGGTGTGTTTTCCCCCACCTCTCTGGCTGGGTGTGTTTTCCCCCACCTCTCTGGCTGGGTGCGTTTCCCCCCACCTCTCTGGCTGGGTGTGTTTCCCCCCTCTCTCTGGGTGGGTTTGTTTTCACCTCTCTCTCTCTGGCTGAGTGTGTTCCCCCGCCCCCCTCTCTCTCTCTCTGGGTGGGTGTGTTTTCCCCTCTCTCTCTGGTTGGGTGTGTTTTCCCCTCTCTCTCTCTGGTTGGGTGTGTTTTCCCCTCTCTCTCTCTGGTTGGGTGTGTTTTCCCCTCTCTCTCTGGGTGGGTGTGATTTCCCCTCTCACTCTCTCTCTGGGTGGGTGTGTTTTCTCCTCTCTCTCTGGGTGGGTGTGTTTTCCCCCCTCTCTCTCTCTCTCTCTGGTTGCGTGTGTTTTCCCCTCTCTCTCTCTCTGGTTGGGTGTGTTTTGCCTCTCTCTCGCTCGTTGGGTGTGTTTTCCCTCTCACTCTCTGGGTGGGTGTGTTTTCCCCTCTCACTCTCGCTCTGGGTGGGTGTGTTTTCCCCTCTCTCACTCTCTGGGTGGGTGTGTTTTCCCCTCTCTCACTCTCTGGGTGGGTGTGTTTTCCCCTCTCTCACTCTCTGGGTGGGTGTGTTTTCCCCTCTCTCACTCTCTGGGTGGGTGTGTTTTCCCCTCTCTCACTCTCTGGGTGGGTGTGTTTTCCCCTCTCTCACTCTGGGTTGGTGTGTTTTCCCCTCTCTCTCTTTGGGTGCGTGTGTTTTCCCCTCTCTCTCGCTGGGTGGGTGTGTTTTCCCCTCTCTCTCGCTGGGTGGGTGTGTTTTCCCCTATCTCTTGCTGGGTGGGTGTGTTTTCCCCCTCTCTCTGTCTGGGTGGGTGTGTTTTCCCCTCTCCCTCCCTGGCTTGGTGTGTTTTCCCCCTCTCTCTCTCTGGGTGGGTGTGTTTTCCCCCTCTCTCTCTCTGGGTGGGTGTGTTATCCCCCTCTCTCTCTCTGGGTGGGTGTGTTTTCCCCTCTCTCTCTCTGGGTGGGTGTGTTTTCCCCTCTCTCTCTCTGGGTGGGTGTGTTTTCCCCTCTCTCTCTCTGGGTGGGTGTGTTTTCCCCTCTTTCTGTCTGGGCAGGAGTGTTTACCTCCCCAACCCCCCCCTCTCTCTCTCTGGGTGGGTGTGTTTTCCCCTCTCCCTCTCTGGTTGGGTGTGTTTTCCCCCGTCTCTCTCTCTCTGGGTGGGTCTGTTTACCCTTCTCTCTCTCTGGGTGGGTGTGTTTTCCCTTCTCTCTCTCTCTCTCTGGGTGGGTGTGTTTTTCCCCCCCCCCTCTCTCTCTCTGGGTGGGTGTGTTTTCCACTCTCTCTCTCCGGGTGGGTGTGTTTTCCCCCCCTCTCTCTCTGGGTGGGTGCGTTTTCCCCTCTCTCTCTCTGGGTGGGTGTGGTTTCCCCCCTCTCTCTCTCTCTCTGGGTGGGTGTGTTTTCCACTCTCGCTCTATGGGTGGGTGTGTTTTCCCCTCTCTCTGGGAGGGTGTGTTTTCCCCTCTCTCTCTCTGGGAGGGTGTGTTTTCCCCCTCTCTCTCTCTGGGAGGGTGTGTTTTCCCCCTCTCTCTCTCTGGGAGGGTGTGTTTTCCCCCTCTCTCTCTCTGGGTGGGTGTGTTTCCCCACCCCTCTCTCACTCTGGGGGGAGTGTGCTCCCCTCTCACTCGGGGGGGGGGGTGTTCTCCCCTCTCCCTCTCTGGGTGGGTGTGTTCGCCCCTCTCTCCTTCTCTGGCTGGGTGTGTTTTCCCCTCTCTCTCTGGCTGAGTGTGTTTTCCCCCACCCCTCTGGCTGGGTGTGTTTTCCCCCACCTCTCTGGCTGGGTGTGTTTTCCCCCACCTCTCTGGCTGGCTGTGTTTTCCCCCACCTCTCTGGCTGGGTGTGTTTTCCCCCACCTCTCTCTGGCTGGGTGTGTTTACCCCCCTCTCTCTGGCTGGGTGTGTTTTTTCCACTCTCTCTGGCTGGGTGTGTTTTCCCCCCTCTCTCTGGGTGGGTTTGTTTTCACCTCTCTCTCTCTGGCTTAGTGTGTTCCCCCGCCCCCCCCTCTCTCTCTCTCTCTCTCTCTCTCTCTCTGGGTGGGTGTGTTTTCCCCTCTCTCTTGCTGGGTGGGTGTGTTTTCCCTTCTCTCTCGCTGGGTGGGTGCGTTTTCCCCTCTCTCTCTCTCTGGGTGGGTGCGTTTTCCCCTCTCTCTCTCTCTGGCTGGGTGTGGTTTCCCTACTCTCTCTCTCTCTGGGTGGGTGTGTTTTCCCCTCTCGCTCTCTGGGTGGGTGTGTTTTCCCCTCGCTCTCTGGGTGAGTGTGTTTTCCCCTCGCTCTCTCCGGCTTGGTGTGTTTTCCCCCTCTCTCTGTCTGGGTGGGTGTGATTCCCCACCCCTCTCTCACTCTGGGTGGTTGTGTTTTCCCCCTCACTCTCTGGGTGGGTGTGTTTTCCCCTCTCTCTCTCGCTCTGGGTTGGTGTGTTTTCCCCTCCCTCTCTCGCTCTGGGTGGGTGTTTTCCCCTCTCTCTCTCGCTCTGGGTGGGTGTGTTTTCCCCTCTCTCTCTCTGGGTGGGTGTGTTTTCCCCTCTCTCTCTCTCTGGGTGGGTGTGTTTTCCCCTCTCTCTCTCTCTGGGTGGGTGTGTTTTCCCCTCTCTCTCTCTCTGGGTGGGTGTGATTCCCCACCCCTCTCTCACTCTGGGTGGTTGTGTTTTCCCCCTCACTCTCTGGGTGGGTGTGTTTTCCCCTCTCTCTCTAGCTCTGGGTTGGTGTGTTTTCCCCTCCCTCTCTCGCTCTGGGTGGGTGTTTTCCCCTCTCTCTCTCGCTCTGGGTGGGTGTGTTTTCCCCTCTCTCTCTCTGGGTGGGTGAGTTTTCCCCTCTGTCTCTCTCTGGGTGGGTGTGTTTTCCCCTCTCTCTCTCTCTGGGTGGGTGTGTTTTCCCCTCTCTCTCTCTCTGGGTGGGTGTGATTCCCCACCCCTCTCTCACTCTGGGTGGTTGTGTTTTCCCCCTCACTCTCTGGGTGGGTGTGTTTTCCCCTCTCTCTCTCGCTCTGGGTTGGTGTGTTTTCCCCTCTCTCTCTCGCTCTGGGTGGGTGTTTTCCCCTCTCTCTCTCGCTCTGGGTGGGTGTGTTTTCCCCTCTCTCTCTCTGGGTGGGTGCGTTTTCCCCTCTCTCTCTCTGGGTGGGTGCGTTTTCCCCTCTCTCTCTCTCTCTCTGGGTGGGTGCGTTTTCCCCTCTCTCTCTCGCTGGGTGGGTGTGTTTTCCCCTCTCTCACTCGCTGGGTGGGTGTGTTTTCCCCTCTCTCTCTCTCTGGGTGGGTGTGTTTTCCCCTCTCTCTCTCTCTGGGTGGGTGTGTTTTCCCCTCTCTCTCTCTCTGGGTGGGTGTGTTTTCCCCTCTCTCTCTCTCTGGGTGGGTGTGTTTTCCCCTCTCTCTCTCTCTGGGTGGGTGTGTTTTCCCCTCTCTCTCTCTCTGGGTGGGTGTGTTTTCCCCTCTCTCTCTCTCTGGGTGGGTGTGTTTTCCCCTCTCTCTCTCTCTGGGTGGGTGTGTTTTCCCCTCTCTCTCTCTCTGGGTGGGTATGTTTTCCCCTCTCTCTCTCTCTGGGTGGGTGTGTTTTCCCCTCTCTCTCTCTCTGGGTGGGTGTGTTTTCCCCTCTCTCTCTCTCTGGGTGGGTGTGTTTTCCCCTCTCTCTCTCTCTGGGTGGGTGTGTTTTCCCCTCTCTCTCTCTGGGTGGGTGTGTTTCCCCCTCTCTCTGTCTGGGTGGGTGTGATTCCCCACCCCTCTCTCACTGGGTGGTTGTGTTTTCCCCCTCACTCTCTGGGTGGGTGTGTTTTCCCCTCTCTCTCTCGCTCTGGGTTGGTGTGTTTTCCCCTCCCTCTCTCGCTCTGGGTGGGTGTTTTCCCCTCTCTCTCTCGCTCTGGGTGGGTGTGTTTTCCCCTCTCTCTCTCTGGGTGGGTGTGTTTTCCCCTCTCTCTCTCTCTGGGTGGGTGTGTTTTCCCCTCTCTCTCTCTCTGGGTGGGTGTGTTTTCCCCTCTCTCTCTCTCTGGGTGGGTGTGATTCCCCACCCCTCTCTCACTCTGGGTGGTTGTGTTTTCCCCCTCACTCTCTGGGTGGGTGTGTTTTCCCCTCTCTCTCTAGCTCTGGGTTGGTGTGTTTTCCCCTCCCTCTCTCGCTCTGGGTGGGTGTTTTCCCCTCTCTCTCTCGCTCTGGGTGGGTGTGTTTTCCCCTCTCTCTCTCTGGGTGGGTGTGTTTTCCCCTCTGTCTCTCTCTGGGTGGGTGTGTTTTCCCCTCTCTCTCTCTCTGGGTGGGTGTGTTTTCCCCTCTCTCTCTCTCTGGGTGGGTGTGATTCCCCACCCCTCTCTCACTCTGGGTGGTTGTGTTTTCCCCCTCACTCTCTGGGTGGGTGTGTTTTCCCCTCTCTCTCTCGCTCTGGGTTGGTGTGTTTTCCCCTCTCTCTCTCGCTCTGGGTGGGTGTTTTCCCCTCTCTCTCTCGCTCTGGGTGGGTGTGTTTTCCCCTCTCTCTCTCTGGGTGGGTGCGTTTTCCCCTCTCTCTCTCTGGGTGGGTGCGTTTTCCCCTCTCTCTCTCTCTCTCTCTGGGTGGGTGCGTTTTCCCCTCTCTCTCTCGCTGGGTGGGTGTGTTTTCCCCTCTCTCTCTCTCTGGGTGGGTGTGTTTTCCCCTCTCTCTCTCTCTGGGTTGGTGTGTTTTCCCCTCTCTCTCTCTCTCTGGGTGGCCCTCTCTCTCTCTCTGGGTGGGTGTGTTTTCCCCTCTCTCTCTCTCTGGGTGGGTGTGTTTTTCCCCTCTCTCTCTCTCTGGGTGGGTGTGTTTTCCCCTCTCTCTCTCTCTGGGTGGGTGTGTTTTCCCCTCTCTCTCTCTCTGGGTGGGTGTGTTTTCCCCTCTCTCTCTCTCTGGGTGGGTGTGTTTTCCCCTCTCTCTCTCTCTGGGTGGGTGTGTTTTCCCCTCTCTCTCTCTCTGGGTGGGTGTGTTTTCCCCTCTCTCTCTCTCTGGGTGGGTGTGTTTTCCCCTCTCTCTCTCTCTGGGTGGGTGTGTTTTCCCCTCTCTCTCTCTCTGGGTGGGTGTGTTTTCCCCTCTCTCTCTCTCTGGGTGGGTGTGTTTTCCCCTCTCTCTCTCTCTGGGTGGGTGTGTTTTCCCCTCTCTCTCTCTCTGGGTGGGTGTGTTTTCCCCTCTCTCTCTCTCTGGGTGGGTGTGTTTTCCCCTCTCTCTCTCTCTCTGGGTGGGTGTGTTTTCCCCTCTCTCTCTCTCTGGGTGGGTGTGTTTTCCCCTCTCTCTCTCTGGGTGGGTGTGTTTTCCCCTCTCTCTCTCTGGGTGGGTGTGTTTTCCCCTCTCTCTCTCTGGGTGGGTGTGTTTTTCCCCTCTCTCTCTCTGGGTGGGTGTGTTTTCCCCTCTCTCTCTCTGGGTGGGTGTGTTTTCCCCTCTCTCTCTCTCTGGGTGGGTGTGTTTTCCCCTCTCTCTCTCTGGGTGGGTGTGTTTTCCCCTCTCTCTCTCTCTGGGTGGGTGTGTTTTCCCCTCTCTCTCTCTCTGGGTGGGTGTGTTTTCCCCTCTCTCTGTCTGGGTGGGTGTGTTTTCCCCTCTCTCTCTCTCTCTGGGTGGGTGTGTTTTCCCCTCTCTCTCTCTGGGTGGGTGTGTTTTCCCCTCTCTCTCTCTGGGTGGGTGTGTTTTCCCCTCTCTCTCTCTGGGTGGGTGTGTTTTTCCCCTCTCTCTCTCTGGGTGGGTGTGTTTTTCCCCCTCTCTCTCTCTGGGTGGGTGTGTTTTCCCCTCTCTCTCTCAGGGGTGGGTGGGTGGGAGTGCTTTCCCCTCTCTCTCTCTGGGTGGGTGTCTTTTCCCCTCTTTCTCTCTCTCTGGGTGGGTGTGTTTTCCCCTCTTCTCTCTCTCTGGGTGGGTGTGTTTTCCCCTCTCTCTCTCTGGGTGGGTGTGTTTTCCCCTCTCTCTCTCTGGGTGGGTGTGTTTTCCCCTCTCTCTCTCTGGGTGGGTGTGTTTTCCCCTCTCTCTCTCTGGGTGGGTGTGTTTTCCCCTCTCTCTCTCTGGGTGGGTGTGTTTTCCCCTCTCTCTCTCTCTCTGGGTGGGTGTGTTTTCCCCTCTCTCTGGGAGGGAGTGTTTTCCCCTCTCTCTCTCTGGGAGGGAGTGTTTTCCCCTCTCTCTCTCTGGGAGGGAGTGTTTTCCCCTCTCTCTCTCTGGGTGGGTGTGTTTTCCCCTCTCTCTCTGGGTGGGTGTGTTTTCCCCTCTCTCTCTCTCTCTCTCTCTGGGTGGGTGTGTTTTCCCCTCTCTCTCTCTCTGGGTGGGTGTGTTTTCCCCTCTCTCTCTCTCTGGGTGGGTGTGTTTTCCCCTCTCTCTCTCTCTGGGTGGGTGTGTTTTCCCCTCTCTCTCTCTCTGGGTGGGTGTGTTTTCCCCTCTCTCTCTCTCTGGGTGGGTGTGTTTTCCCCTCTCTCTCTCTCTGGGTGGGTGTGTTTTCCCCTCTCTCTCTCTCTGGGTGGGTGTGTTTTCCCCTCTCTCTCTCTCTGGGTGGGTGTGTTTTCCCCTCTCTCTCTCTCTGGGTGGGTGTGTTTTCCCCTCTCTCTCTCTCTGGGTGGGTGTGTTTTCCCCTCTCTCTCTCTCTGGGTGGGTGTGTTTTCCCCTCTCTCTCTCTCTGGGTGGGTGTGTTTTCCCCTCTCTCTCTCTCTGGGTGGGTGTGTTTTCCCCTCTCTCTCTCTGGGTGGGTGTGTTTTCCCCTCTCTCTCTCTCTCTGGGTGGGTGTGTTTTCCCCTCTCTCTCTCTCTCTGGGTGGGTGTGTTTTCCCCTCTCTCTCTCTGGGTGGGTGTGTTTTCCCCTCTCTCTCTCTGGGTGGGTGTGTTTTCCCCTCTCTCTCTCTGGGTGGGTCTGTTTTCCCCTCTCTCTCTCTGGGTGGGTGTGTTTTCCCCTCTCTCTCTCTGGGTGGGTGTGATTTCCCCTCTCTCACTCTCTGGGTGGGTGTGTTTTCCCCTCTCTCTCTCTCTGGGTGGGTGTGTTTTCCCCTCTCTCTCTCTCTGGGTGGGTGTGTTTTCCCCTCTCTCTGTCTGGGTGGGTGTGTTTTCCCCTCTCTCTCTCTCTCTGGGTGGGTGTGTTTTCCCCTCTCTCTCTCTGGGAGGGAGTGTTTTCCCCTCTCTCTCTCTGGGTGGGTGTGTTTTCCCCTCTCTCTCTGGGTGGGTGTGTTTTCCCCCTCTCTCTCTGGGTGGGTGTGTTTTCCCCTCTCTCTCTCTGGGTGGGTGTGTTTTCCCTTCTCTCTCTCGCTCTGGGTGGGAGTGCTTTCCCCTCTCTCTCTCTGGGTGGGTGTCTTTTCCCCTCTTTCTCTCTCTCTGGGTGGGTGTGTTTTCCCCTCTTTCTCTCTCTCTGGGTGGGTGTGTTTTCCCCTCTCTCTCTCTGGGTGGGTGTGTTTTCCCCTCTCTCTCTCTGGGTGGGTGTGTTTTCCCCTCTCTCTCTCTGGGTGGGTGTGTTTTCCCCTCTCTCTCTCTGGGTGGGTGTGTTTTCCCCTCTCTCTCTCTGGGTGGGTGTGTTTTCCCCTCTCTCTCTCTGGGTGGGTGTGTTTTCCCCTCTCTCTCTCTGGGTGGGTGTGTTTTCCCCTCTCTCTCTCTCTCTGGGTGGGTGTGTTTTCCCCTCTCTCTGGGAGGGAGTGTTTTCCCCTCTCTCTCTCTGGGAGGGAGTGTTTTCCCCTCTCTCTCTCTGGGAGGGAGTGTTTTCCCCTCTCTCTCTCTGGGTGGGTGTGTTTTCCACTCTCTCTCTGGGTGGGTGTGTTTTCCCCTCTCTCTCTCTCTCTCTCTCTCTCTGGGTGGGTGTGTTTTCCCCTCTCTCTCTCTGGGTGGGTGTGTTTTCCCCTCTCTCTCTCACTGGGTGGGTGTGTTTTCCCCTCTCTCTCTCTCTGGGTGGGTGTGTTTTCCCCTCTCTCTCTCTCTGGGTGGGTGTGATTCCCCACCCCTCTCTCACTCTGGGTGGTTGTGTTTTCCCCCTCACTCTCTGGGTGGGTGTGTTTTCCCCTCTCTCTCTCGCTCTGGGTTGGTGTGTTTTCCCATCCCTCTCTCGCTCTGGGTGGGTGTTTTCCCCTCTCTCTCTCGCTCTGGGTGGGTGTGTTTTCCCCTCTCTCTCTCTGGGTGGGTGTGTTTTCCCCTCTCTCTCTCTCTGGGTGGGTGTGTTTTCCCCCTCACTCTCTGGGTGGGTGTGTTTTCCCCTCTCTCTCTCGCTCTGGGTTGGTGTGTTTTCCCCTCCCTCTCTCGCTCTGGGTGGGTGTTTTCCCCTCTCTCTCTCGCTCTGGGTGGGTGTGTTTTCCCCTCTCTCTCTCTGGGTGGGTGTGTTTTCCCCTCTCTCTCTCTCTCTCTCTCTCTCTGGGTGGGTGTGTTTTTCCCCTCTCTCTCTCTGGGTGGGTGTGTTTTCCCCTCTCTCTCTCTCTCTGGGTGGGTGTGTTTTCCCCTCTCTCTCTCTGGGAGGGAGTGTTTTCCCCTCTCTCTCTCTGGAGGGAGTGTTTTCCCCTCTCTCTCTCTGGGAGGGAGTGTTTTCCCCCTCTCTCTCTCTGGGTGGGTGTGTTTTCCCCTCTCTCTCTGGGTGGGTGTGTTTTCCCCTCTCTCTCTCTCTCTGGGTGGGTGTGTTTTCCCTTCTCTCTCTCTCTCTGGGTGGGAGTGCTTTCCCCTCTCTCTCTCTCTGGGTGGGTGTGTTTTCCCCTCTCTCTCTCTGGGTGGGTGTGTTTTCCCCTCTCTCTCTCTGGGTGGGTGTGTTTTCCCCTCTCTCTCTCTGGGTGGGTGTGTTTTCCCCTCTCTCTCTCTGGGTGGGTGTGTTTTCCCCTCTCTCTCTCTCTGGGTGGGTGTGTTTTCCCCTCTCTCTCTCTCTGGGTGGGTGTGTTTTCCCCTCTCTCTCTCTCTGGGTGGGTGTGTTTTCCCCTCTCTCTCTCTCTGGGTGGGTGTGTTTTCCCCTCTCTCTCTCTCTGGGTGGGTGTGTTTTCCCCTCTCTCTCTCTCTGGGTGGGTGTGTTTTCCCCTCTCTCTGTCTGGGTGGGTGTGTTTTCCCCTCTCTCTCTCTCTCTGGGTGGGTGTGTTTTCCCCTCTCTCTCTCTGGGAGGGTGTGTTTTCCCCTCTCTCTCTCTCTCTGGGTGGGTGTGTTTTCCCCTCTCTCTGGGAGGGAGTGTTTTCCCCTCTCTCTCTCTGGGAGGGAGTGTTTTCCCCTCTCTCTCTCTGGGTGGGTGTGTTTTCCCTTCTCTCTCTCGCTCTGGGTGGGAGTGCTTTCCCCTCTCTCTCTCTGGGTGGGTGTCTTTTCCCCTCTTTCTCTCTCTCTGGGTGGGTGTGTTTTCCCCTCTCTCTCTGGGTGGGTGTGTTTTCCCCTCTCTCTCTCTCTCTCTCTCTCTGGGTGGGTGTGTTTTCCCCTCTCTGTCTCTGGGTTGGTGTGTTTTCCCCTCCCTCTCTCACTGGGTGGGTGTGTTTTCCCCTCTCTCTCTCGCTCTGGGTGGGTGTGTTTTCCCCTCTCTCTCTCTCTGGGTGGGTGTGTTTTCCCCCTCACTCTCTGGGTGGGTGTGTTTTCCCCTCTCTCTCTCGCTCTGGGTTGGTGTGTTTTCCCCTCTCTCTCTCTGGGTGGGTGTGTTTTCCCCCCTCTCTCTCTCTCTCTCTCTCTCTCTCTGGGTGGGTGTGTTTTCCCCTCTCTCTCTCTGGGTGGGTGTGTTTTCCCCTCTCTCTCTCTCTCTGGGTGGGTGTGTTTTCCCCTCTCTCTCTCTGGGAGGGAGTGTTTTCCCCTCTCTCTCTCTGGGAGGGAGTGTTTTCCCCTCTCTCTCTCTGGGTGGGTGTGTTTTCCCCTCTCTCTCTGGGTGGGTGTGTT
The DNA here is from genome assembly GCF_036365525.1 of Heterodontus francisci. Classification (NCBI taxonomy): domain Eukaryota; kingdom Metazoa; phylum Chordata; class Chondrichthyes; order Heterodontiformes; family Heterodontidae; genus Heterodontus; species Heterodontus francisci. Next base: position 36,140,527 of record NC_090388.1, on the reverse strand, counting down.
TTCCCCTCTCTCTCTCTCTCTGGGTGGGTGTGTTTTCCCTTCTCTCTCTCTCTCTGGGTGGGAGTGCTTTCCCCTCTCTCTCTCTCTGGGTGGGTGTGTTTTCCCCTCTTTCTCTGTCTCTGGGTGGGTGTGTTTGCCCCTCTTTCTCTCTCCCTGGGTGGGTGTGTTTTCCCCTCTCTCTCTCTGGATGGGTGTGTTTTCCCCTCTCTCTCTCTGGGTGGGTGTGTTTTCCCCTCTCTCTCTCTGGGTGGGTGTGTTTTCCCCTCTCTCTCTCTGGGTGGGTGTGTTTTCCCCTCTCTCTCTCTCTCTCTCTCTGGGTGGGTGTGTGTTCCCCTCTCTCTCTGGGTGGGTGTGTTTTCCCCTCTCTCTCTCTCGCTGGGTGGGTGTGTTTTCCCCTCTCTCTCTCTCTCTGGGTGGGTGTGTTTTCCCCTCTCTCTCTCTGGGTGGGTGTGTTTTCCCCTCTCTCTCTCTGGGTGGGAGTGTTTTCCCCTCTCTCTCTCTGGGAGGGTGTGTTTTCCCCTCTCTCTCTCTGGGAGGGTGTGTTTTCCCCTCTCTCTCTCTGGGAGGGTGTGTTTTCCCCTCTCTCTCTCTGGGAGGGTGTGTTTTCCCCTCTCTCTCTGGGTGGGTGTGTTTTCCCCTCTTTCTCTCTCTCTGGTTGGGTGTGTTTTCTCCCCTCTCGCTGGGTGTTTTTCCCTCTCACTCTCTGGGTGGGTGTGTTTTCCCCTCTCTCTCTCGCTCTGGGTGGGTCTGTTTTCCCCTCACTCACTCTCTGGGCGAATGCGTTTTCCCCTCTTCCTCTCTGGGTGGGTGTGTTTTCCCCTCTCTCTCTCTGGGTTGGTGTGTTTTCCCCTCTCTCTCTCTGGGTGCGTGTGTTCTCCCCTCTCTCTCTGTGGGTGCGTGTGTTTTCCCCTCTCCCTCTCTGGCTTGGTATGTTTTCCCCCTCTCTGTCTGGGTGGGTGTTTTTCCCCCCCTCTCTCTCTCTGGGTGGGTGTGTTTTCCCCTCTCTCTGGGTGGGTGTGTTTTCCCCTCTCTCTGGGTGGGTGTGTTTTCCCCTCTCTCTTGGTGTGTTTTCCCCTCTCTCTGGGTGGGTGTGTTTTCCCCTCTCTCTCTCTGGGTGGTGTGTTTTCCCCTCTCTCTCTCTGGTGGGTGTGTTTTCCCCCTCTCTCTCTCTCTCTGGGTGGGTGTGTTTTTCCCCCTCTCTCTCTCTCTGGGTGGGTTGTGTTTTCCCCCTCTCTCTCTCTCTCTGGGTGGGTGTGTTTTCCCTCTCTCTCTCTCTCTGGGGTGGGTGTGTTTTTCCCTCTCTCTCTCTCTCTCTCTGGGTGGGTGTGTTTTCCCTCTCTCTCTCTCTCTGGGTGGGTGTGTTTTCCCTCTCTCTCTCTCTCTGGGTGGGTGTGTTTTCCCCCTCTCTCTCTCTCTGGGTGGGTGTGTTTTCCCTCTCTCTCTCTCTCTGGGTGGGTGTGTTTTCCCCCTCTCTCTCTGGGTGGGTGTGTTTTCCCCCTCTCTCTCTCTCTGGGTGGGTGTGTTTCCCCTCTCTCTCTCTGGGTGGGTGTGTTTTCCCTCTCTCTCTCTCTCTCTGGGTGGGTGTGTTTTCCCCCTCTCTCTCTGGGTGGGTGTGTTTTCCCTCTCTCTCTGGGTGGGTGTGTTTTCCCTCTCTCTCTCTCTCTGGGTGGGTGTGTTTTCCCCCCCTCTCTCTCTCTCTGGGTGGGGTGTGTTTCCCCCCCCTCTCTCTCTCTGGGTGGGTGTGTTTCCCCCTCTCTCTCTCTCTCTCTCTGGGTGGGTGTGTTTTCCCCCTCTCTCCTCTGGGTGGGTGTGTTTTCCCCCTCTCTCTCTCTCTGGGTGGGTGTGTTTTCCCCTCTCTCTCTCTGGGTGGGTGTGTTTTCCCTCTCTCTCTCTCTCTCTGGTGGGTGTGTTTTCCCCCTCTCTCTCTGGGTGGGTGTGTTTTCCCCTCTCTCTCTGGGTGGGTGTGTTTTCCCTCTCTCCTCTGGGTGGGTGTGTTTTTCCCTCTCTCTCTCTCTCTGGGTGGGTGTGTTTTCCCCCCCTCTCTCTCTCTCTGGGTGGGTGTGTTTTTCCCCCCCTCTCTCTCTCTGGGTGGGTTGTGTTTCCCCCTCTCTCTCTCTCTCTCTCTGGGTGGGTGTGTTTTCCCCCTCTCTCTCTGGGTGGGTGTGTTTTCCCCCTCTCTCTCTCTCTGGGTGGGTGTGTTTTCCCCCTCTCTCTCTCTCTGGGTGGGTGTGTTTTCCCCCTCTCTCTCTCTCTCTCTCTGGGTGGGTGTGTTTTCCCCCTCTCTCTCTGGGTGGGTGTGTTTTCCCCCCTCTCTCTCTGGGTGGGTGTGTTTTCCCTCTCTCTCTCTCTCTCTGGTGGGTGTGTTTTCCCCCTCTCTCTCTCTGGGTGGGTGTGTTTTCCCCCCTCTCTCTCTCTCTCTGGGTGGGTGTCTTTTCCCCCTCTCCTCTCTGGGTGGGTGTGTTTTCCCTCTCTCTCTCTGGGTGGGTGTGTTTTCCCCTCTCTCTCTCTGGGTGGGTGTGTTTTCCCTCTCTCTCTCTCTCTCTGGGTGGGTGTGTTTTCCCCCTCTCTCTCTCTCTGGGTGGGTGTGTTTTCCCTCTCTCTCTCTCTCTCTGGGTGGGTGTGTTTTCCCCCTCTCTCTCTCTCTGGGTGGGTGTGTTTTCCCCCCCTCTCTCTCTCTGGGTGGGTGTGTTTTCCCCCTCTCTCTCTCTCTGGGTGGGTGTGTTTTCCCTCTCTCTCTCTCTCTGGGTGGCTGTGTTTTCCCTCTATCTCTCTCTCTCTCTCTCTGGGTGGGCTGTGTTTTCCCTCTCTCTCTCTCTCTCCCTGGTGGGTGTGTTTTCCCCTCTCTCTCTCTGGATGGGTGTGTTTTCCCCCTCTCTCTCTCTGGGTGGGTGTGTTTTCCCCTCTCTCTCTCTGGGTGGGTGTGTTTTCCCCTCTCTCTCTCTGGGTGGGTGTGTTTTCCCCTCTCTCTCTCTCTCTCTCTCTGGGTGGGTGTGTGTTCCCCCTCTCTCTCTCTCTCTCTGGGTGGGTGTGTTTTCCCCTCTCTCTCTCTCGCTGGGTGGGTGTGTTTTTCCCCCTCTCTCTCTCTCTCTCTCTGGGTGGGTGTGTTTTCCCCCTCTCTCTCTGGGTGGGTGTGTTTTCCCCCTCTCTCTCTGGGTGGGTGTGTTTTCCCTCTCTCTCTCTCTCTCTGGGTGGGTGTGTTTTCCCCCTCTCTCTCTCTGGGTGGGTGTGTTTTCCCCCTCTCTCTCTCTCTCTGGGTGGGTTCTTTTCCCCCTCTCTCTCTGGGTGGGTGTGTTTTCCCCTCTCTCTCTCTCTGGGTGGGTGTGTTTTCCCTCTCTCTCTCTCTGGGTGGGTGTGTTTTCCCTCTCTCTCTCTCTCTCTGGGTGGGTGTGTTTTCCCCTCTCTCTCTCTCTGGGTGGGTGTGTTTTCCCCCCTCTCTCTCTCTGGGTGGGTGTGTTTTCCCCCTCTCTCTCTCTCTGGGTGGGTGTGTTTTCCCTCTCTCTCTCTCTCTGGGTGGCTGTGTTTTCCCTCTATCTCTCTCTCTCTCTCTCTGGGTGGCTGTGTTTTCCCTCTCTCTCTCTCTCTCCCTGGGTGGGTGTGTTTTCCCCTCTCTCTCTCTGGATGGGTGTGTTTTCCCCTCTCTCTCTCTGGGTGGGTGTGTTTTCCCCTCTCTCTCTCTGGGTGGGTGTGTTTTCCCCTCTCTCTCTCTGGGTGGGTGTGTTTTCCCCTCTCTCTCTCTCTCTCTCTCTGGGTGGGTGTGTGTTCCCCTCTCTCTCTCTCTCTCTGGGTGGGTGTGTTTTCCCCTCTCTCTCTCTCGCTGGGTGGGTGTGTTTTCCCCTCTCTCTCTCTCTCTGGGTGGGTGTGTTTTTCCCCTCTCTCTCTCTGGGTGGGTGTGTTTTCCCTCTCTCTCTCTGGGGTGGGAGTGTTTTCCCCTCTCTCTCTCTGGGAGGGTGTGTTTTCCCCTCTCTCTCTCTGGGAGGGTGTGTTTTCCCCTCTCTCTCTCTGGGAGGGTGTGTTTTCCCCTCTCTCTCTGGTGGGTGTGTTTTCCCCTCTTTCTCTCTCTCTGGTTGGGTGTGTTTTCTCCCCCTCTCGCTGGGTGTTTTTCCCTCTCACTCTCTGGGTGGGTGTGTTTTCCCCTCTCTCTCTCGCTCTGGGTGGGTCTGTTTTCCCCTCACTCACTCTCTGGGCGAATGCGTTTTCCCCTCTTCCTCTCTGGGTGGGTGTGTTTTCCCCTCTCTCTCTCTGGGTTGGTGTGTTTTCCCCTCTCTCTCTCTGGGTGCGTGTGTTCTCCCCTCTCTCTCTGTGGGTGCGTGTGTTTTCCCCTCTCCCTCTCTGGCTTGGTATGTTTTCCCCCTCTCTGTCTGGGTGGGTGTTTTTCCCCCCCTCTCTCTCTCTGGGTGGGTGTGTTTTCCCCTCTCTCTGGGTGGGTGTGTTTTCCCCTCTCTCTGGGTGGGTGTGTTTTCCCCTCTCTCTGGGTGGGTGTGTTTTCCCTCTCTCTCTCTGGGTGGGTCTGTTTTCCCTCTCTCTCTCTGGTGGGTGTGTTTCCCCCTCTCTCTCTCTCTGGGTGGGTGTGTTTTCCCCCTCTCTCTCTCTCTGGGTGGGTGTGTTTTCCCCCTCTCTCTCTCTCTGGGTGGGTGTGTTTTCCCCTCTCTCTCTCTCTGGGTGGGTGTGTTTTCCCCCTCTCTCTCTCTCTGGGTGGGTGTGTTTTCCCTCTCTCTCTCTCTCTGGGTGGGTGTGTTTTCCCTCTCTCACTCTCTCTGGGTGGGTGTGTTTTCCCTCTCTCTCTCTCTCTGGGTGGGTGTGTTTTCCCTCTCTCTCTCTCTCTGGGTGGGTGTGTTTTCCCTCTCTCTCTCTCTCTGGGTGGGTGTGTTTTCCCCCTCTCTCTCTCTCTGGGTGGGTGTGTTTTCCCTCTCTCTCTCTCTCTGGGTGGGTGTGTTTTCCCCTCTCTCTCTGGGTGGGTGTGTTTTCCCCCTCTCTCTCTCTCTGGGTGGGTGTGTTTTCCCCTCTCTCTCTCTGGGTGGGTGTGTTTTCCCTCTCTCTCTCTCTCTGGTGGGTGTGTTTTCCCCCTCTCTCTCTGGGTGGGTGTGTTTTCCCTCTCTCTCTGGGTGGGTGTGTTTTCCTCTCTCTCTCTCTCTGGGTGGGTGTGTTTTCCCCCCCTCTCTCTCTCTCTGGTGTGGGTGTGTTTTCCCCCCCCCTCTCTCTCTCTGGGTGGGTGTGTTTCCCCCTCTCTCTCTCTCTCTCTCTGGGTGGGTGTGTTTTCCCCCTCTCTCTCTGGGTGGGTGTGTTTTCCCCCTCTCTCTCTCTCTGGGTGGGTGTGTTTTCCCCCCCTCTCTCTCTCTCTCTCTGGGTGGGTGTGTTTTCCCCCTCTCTCTCTGGGTGGGTGTGTTTTCCCCCTCTCTCTCTGGGTGGGTGTGTTTTCCCTCTCTCTCTCTCTCTCTGGGTGGGTGTGTTTTCCCCCTCTTCTCTCTCTGGGTGGGTGTGTTTTCCCCTCTCTCTCTCTCTCTGGGTGGGTGTCTTTTCCCCCTCTCTCTCTGGAGTGGGTGTCGGTGTTTCCCTCTCTCTCTCTCTGGGTGGGTGTGTTTTCCCCCTCTCTCTCTCTGGTGGGTGTGTTTTCCCTCTCTCTCTCTCTCTCTGGGTGGGTGTGTTTTCCCCCTCTCTCTCTCTCTTGGTGGGTGTGTTTTCCCCCTCTCTCTCTCTCTGGGTGGGTGTTGTTCCCCTCTCTCTCTCTCTGGGTGGGTGTGTTTTCCCTCTCTCTCTCTCTCTGGGTGGCTGTGTTTTCCCTCTATCTCTCTCTCTCTCTCTCTGGGTGGCTGTGTTTTCCCTCTCTCTCTCTCTCTCTCTGGTGGGTGTGTTTTCCTCTCTCTCTCTCTCTCTCTCTGGCCAGGTGTGTTTTCCCCCTCTCTCTCTCTGGGTGGTGTGTTTTCCCTCTCTCTCTCTGGGTGGGTGTGTTTTCCCCCCTCTCTCTCTCTCTCTCTGGGTGGGTGTGTTTTCCCCACTCTCTCTCTGGGTGGGTGGGTGTGTTTTCCCCCCCCTCTCTCTCTCTGGGTGAGTGTGTTTTCCCCCTCCCTCTCTCTCTGGTGTGGTGTGTTTTCCCCTCTCTCTCTCTGGGTGGGTGTGTTTTCCCTTCTCTCTCTCTTCTGGGTGGGGGTGTTTTCCCTCTCTCTTCTCTCTCTCTCTCTGCTCTCCTCTCTCTCTGGTGGGTGTGTTTTCCCCCTCTCTCTCTCTGGGTGAGTGTGTTTTCCCCTCTCTCTCTGGGTGGGTGTGTTTTCCCCCCCCTCTCTCCAGCGGTGTGATTTCCTCTCTCTCTCTGGTGGCTTTTTTTTCCCCTCTCTCTCTCTCTGGATGGGTGTGTTTTCCCCTCTCTCTCTGGGTGGGGTGTGTTTTCCCCTCTCTCTCTCTGGTGGGTTGTGTTTTCCCCTCTCTCTCTGGTTGGGTATGCTTTCCCCCTTCTCTCTCTCTGGGTGGGTGTGTTTTCACCTCTCTCTCTCTGGTTGGGTGTGTTTTCCCCTCTCTCTCTCTGGCCGGGTGTGTTTTTCCCCTCACTCTTTGGCCGGGGTGTGTATTCCCCCTCTCTCTCTCTCTGGGTGGGTGTGTTTTCCCCCTCTCTCTCTCTGGGTGGGGTGTGTTTTCCCCCTCTCGCTCTCTGGCCGGGTGTGTGTTTTCCCTCTCTCTCTCTCTCTGGCCGGGGTGTGTTTTCCCCCTCTCCTCTCTCTCTGGGTGGGTGTGTTTTCCCCTCTCTCTCTCTCTCGGGTGGGTGTGTTTTCCCCTCTCTCTCGGTCTCTCTTGGGTGGGTGTGTTTTCCCCTCTCTCTCTCTCTGGGTGGGTGTGTTTTCCCCCTCTCTCTCTCTCTGGGTGGGTGTGTTTTCCCCCTCTCTCTCTCTGGGTGGGTGTGTTTTCCCCTCTCTCTCTCTGGGTGGGTGGTGTGTTTTCCCCCTCTCTCTCTCTCTCTGGGTGGGTGTGTTTTCCCCCTCTCTCTCTCTCTGGGTGGGTGTGTTTTCCCCTCTCTCTCGGGTCTCTCTCTGGGTGGGTGTGTTTTCCCCCTCCTCTCTCTGGGTGGGTGTGTTTTCCCCTCTCTCTCTCTCTCTGGGTGGGTGTGTTTTCCCCTCTCTCTCTCTCTCTGGGTGGGTGTGTTTTCCCCTCTCTCTCTCTGGGTGGGTGTGTTTTCCCCTCTCTCTCTCTCTCTGGGTGGGTGTTTTTTCCCCCCCTCTCTCTGGGTGGGTGTGTTTTCCCCCTCTCTCTCTGGGTGGGTGTGTTTTCCCCTCTCTCTCTCTCTCTGGGTGGGTGTGTTTTCCCCCCTCTCTCTCTCTCTGGGTGGGTGTGTTTTCCCCCCTCTCTCTCTCTCTGGGTGGGTGTGTTTTCCCCCTCTCTCTCTCTGGGTGGGTGTGTTTTCCCCCTCTCTCTCTCTGGGTGGGTGTGTTTTCCCCTCTCTCTCCCTCTCTCTGGGTGGGTGTGTTTTCCCCCTCTCTCTCCTCTGGGTGGGTGTGCTTTCCCCCTCTCTCTCCTCTGGGTGGGTGTGTTTTCCCCCTCTCTCTCTCTCTCTGAGTGGGTGTGTTTTCCCCTCTCTCTCTCTGGCCGGTGTGTATTCCCCTCTCTCTCTCTCTCTGGGTGGGTCTGTTTTCTCTCTCTCTCTCTCTGGGTGGGTGTGTTTTCCCCCTCTCTCTCTCTGGGTGGGTGTGCTTTCCCCCCTCTCTCTCTGGGTGTGTTTTCCCCCTCTCTCCTCTCTGGGTGGGTGTATTTTCCCCCTCTCTCTCCGGGTGGGTGTGTTGTCCCCCTCTCTCTCTCTCTCTGTGTGGGTGTGTTTTCCCCCTCTCTCTCTCTCTCTCTGGTTGGGTGTGTTTTCCCCCTCTCTCTCCCTCTGGGTGGGTGTGCTTTCCCCTCTCTCTCCCTCTGGGTGGGTGTGTTTTCCCCTCTCTCTCTCTCTCTGAGTGGGTGTGTTTTCCCCTCTCTCTCTCTGGCCGGGTGTCTATTCCCTCTCTCTCTCTCTCTGGGTGGGTCTGTTTTCTCTCTCTCTCTCTCTCTCTGGGTGGGTGTGTTTTCCCCCTCTCTCTCTCTGGGTGGGTGTGTTTTCCCCCTCTCTCTCTGGGTGTGTTTTCCCCCTCTCTCTCTCTGGGTGGGTGTGTTTTCCCCTCTCTCTCTCTCTGGGTGGGTGTGTTTTCCCCTCTCTCTCTCTCTGGGTGGGTGTGTTTTCCCTCTCTCTCTCTCTCTCTGGGTGGGTGTGTTTTCCCCCTCTCTCTCTCTCTGGGTGGGTGTGTTTTCCCCCCTCTCTCTCTCTGGGTGGGTGTGTTTTCCCCCTCTCTCTCTCTCTGGGTGGGTGTGTTTTCCCTCTCTCTCTCTCTCTGGGTGGCTGTGTTTTCCCTCTATCTCTCTCTCTCTCTCTCTGGGTGGCTGTGTTTTCCCCTCTCTCTCTCTCTCTCCCTGGGTGGGTGTGTTTTCCCCTCTCTCTCTCTGGATGGGTGTGTTTTCCCCTCTCTCTCTCTGGGTGGGTGTGTTTTCCCCTCTCTCTCTCTGGGTGGGTGTGTTTTCCCCTCTCTCTCTCTGGGTGGGTGTGTTTTCCCCTCTCTCTCTCTCTCTCTCTGGGTGGGTGTGTGTTCCCCTCTCTCTCTCTCTCTCTGGGTGGGTGTGTTTTCCCCCTCTCTCTCTCTCGCTGGGTGGGTGTGTTTTCCCCTCTCTCTCTCTCTCTGGGTGGGTGTGTTTTCCCCTCTCTCTCTCTGGGTGGGTGTGTTTTCCCCTCTCTCTCTCTGGGTGGGAGTGTTTTCCCCTCTCTCTCTCTGGGAGGGTGTGTTTTCCCCTCTCTCTCTCTGGGAGGGTGTGTTTTCCCCTCTCTCTCTCTGGGAGGGTGTGTTTTCCCCTCTCTCTCTGGGTGGGTGTGTTTTCCCCTCTTTCTCTCTCTCTGGTTGGGTGTGTTTTCTCCCCTCTCGCTGGGTGTTTTTCCCTCTCACTCTCTGGGTGGGTGTGTTTTCCCCTCTCTCTCTCGCTCTGGGTGGGTCTGTTTTCCCCTCACTCACTCTCTGGGCGAATGCGTTTTCCCCTCTTCCTCTCTGGGTGGGTGTGTTTTCCCCTCTCTCTCTCTGGGTTGGTGTGTTTTCCCCTCTCTCTCTCTGGGTGCGTGTGTTCTCCCCTCTCTCTCTGTGGGTGCGTGTGTTTTCCCCTCTCCCTCTCTGGCTTGGTATGTTTTCCCCCTCTCTGTCTGGGTGGGTGTTTTTTCCCCCCCTCTCTCTCTCTGGGTGGGTGTGTTTTCCCCTCTCTCTGGGTGGGTGTGTTTTCCCCTCTCTCTGGGTGGGTGTGTTTTCCCCTCTCTCTGGGTGGGTGTGTTTTCCCCCTCTCTCTCTCTGGGTGGGTCTGTTTTCCCCTCTCTCTCTCTGGGTGGGTGTGTTTTCCCCCTCTCTCTCTCTCTGGGTGGGTGTGTTTTCCCCCTCTCTCTCTCTCTGGGTGGGTGTGTTTTCCCCCTCTCTCTCTCTCTGGGTGGGTGTGTTTTCCCTCTCTCTCTCTCTCTGGGTGGGTGTGTTTTCCCTCTCTCAATCTCTCTGGGTGGGTGTGTTTTCCCTCTCTCTCTCTCTCTGGGTGGGTGTGTTTTCCCTCTCTCTCTCTCTCTGGGTGGGTGTGTTTTCCCTCTCTCTCTCTCTCTGGGTGGGTGTGTTTTCCCCCTCTCTCTCTCTCTGGGTGGGTGTGTTTTCCCTCTCTCTCTCTCTCTGGGTGGGTGTGTTTTCCCCCTCTCTCTCTGGGTGGGTGTGTTTTCCCCCTCTCTCTCTCTCTGGGTGGGTGTGTTTTCCCCTCTCTCTCTCTGGGTGGGTGTGTTTTCCCTCTCTCTCTCTCTCTCTGGGTGGGTGTGTTTTCCCCCTCTCTCTCTGGGTGGGTGTGTTTTCCCTCTCTCTCTGGGTGGGTGTGTTTTCCCTCTCTCTCTCTCTCTGGGTGGGTGTGTTTTCCCCCCCTCTCTCTCTCTCTGGGTGGGTGTGTTTCCCCCCCCCTCTCTCTCTCTGGGTGGGTGTGTTTCCCCCTCTCTCTCTCTCTCTCTCTGGGTGGGTGTGTTTTCCCCCTCTCTCTCTGGGTGGGTGTGTTTTCCCCCTCTCTCTCTCTCTGGGTGGGTGTGTTTTCCCCCCCTCTCTCTCTCTCTCTCTGGGTGGGTGTGTTTTCCCCCTCTCTCTCTGGGTGGGTGTGTTTTCCCCCTCTCTCTCTGGGTGGGTGTGTTTTCCCTCTCTCTCTCTCTCTCTGGGTGGGTGTGTTTTCCCCCTCTCTCTCTCTGGGTGGGTGTGTTTTCCCCCTCTCTCTCTCTCTCTGGGTGGGTGTCTTTTCCCCCTCTCTCTCTGGGTGGGTGTGTTTTCCCTCTCTCTCTCTCTGGGTGGGTGTGTTTTCCCCCTCTCTCTCTCTGGGTGGGTGTGTTTTCCCTCTCTCTCTCTCTCTCTGGGTGGGTGTGTTTTCCCCCTCTCTCTCTCTCTGGGTGGGTGTGTTTTCCCCCTCTCTCTCTCTCTGGGTGGGTGTGTTTTCCCCCTCTCTCTCTCTCTGGGTGGGTGTGTTTTCCCTCTCTCTCTCTCTCTGGGTGGCTGTGTTTTCCCTCTATCTCTCTCTCTCTCTCTCTGGGTGGCTGTGTTTTCCCTCTCTCTCTCTCTCTCTCTGGGTGGGTGTGTTTTCCTCTCTCTCTCTCTCTCTCTCTGGCCAGGTGTGTTTTCCCCCTCTCTCTCTCTGGGTGGGTGTGTTTTCCCTCTCTCTCTCTGGGTGGGTGTGTTTTCCCCCCTCTCTCTCTCTCTCTCTGGGTGGGTGTGTTTTCCCCACTCTCTCTCTGGGTGGGTGGGTGTGTTTTCCCCCCCCTCTCTCTCTCTGGGTGAGTGTGTTTTCCCCCTCCCTCTCTCTCTGGGTGGGTGTGTTTTCCCCCTCTCTCTCTCTGGGTGGGTGTGTTTTCCCTCTCTCTCTCTCTCTGGGTGGGGGTGTTTTCCCTCTCTCTCTCTCTCTCTCTCTCTGGGTGGGTGTGTTTTCCCCCTCTCTCTCTCTGGGTGAGTGTGTTTTCCCCTCTCTCTCTGGGTGGGTGTGTTTTCCCCCCCTCTCTCCAGCGGTGTGATTTCCTCTCTCTCTCTGGGTGGCTTTTTTTTCCCCTCTCTCTCTCTCTGGATGGGTGTGTTTTCCCCTCTCTCTCTGGGTGGGTGTGTTTTCCCCTCTCTCTCTCTGGTTGGGTGTGTTTTCCCCTCTCTCTCTCTGGTTGGGTATGCTTTCCCCCTTCTCTCTCTCTGGGTGGGTGTGTTTTCACCTCTCTCTCTCTGGTTGGGTGTGTTTTCCCCTCTCTCTCTCTGGCCGGGTGTGTTTTCCCCTCACTCTCTCTGGCCGGGTGTGTATTCCCCTCTCTCTCTCTCTGGGTGGGTGTGTTTTCCCCCTCTCTCTCTCTGGGTGGGTGTGTTTTCCCCCTCTCGCTCTCTGGCCGGGTGTGTTTTCCTCTCTCTCTCTCTCTGGCCGGGTGTGTTTTCCCCCTCTCTCTCTCTCTCAGTGGGTGTGTTTTCCCTCTCTCTCTCTCTCTCTCTGGGTGGTTGTGTTTTCCCTCTCTCTCTCTCTCTCTGGGTGGGTGTGTTTTCCCTCTCTCTCTCTCTGGGTGGGTGTGTTTTCCCCCTCTCTCTCTCTGGGTGGGTGTGTTTTCCCCCTCTCTCTCTCTGGGTGGGTGGGTGTGTTTTCCCCCTCTCTCTCTCTGGGTGGGTGGGTGTGTTTTCCCCCTCTCTCTCTCTCTCTGGGTGAGTGTGTTTTCCCCCTCTCTCTCTCTCTGGGTGAGTGTGTTTTCCCCCTCTCTCTCTCTCTGGGTGGGTGTGTTTTCCCCCTCTCTCTCTGGGTGGGTGTGTTTTCCCTCTCTCTCTCTCTCTGGGTGGGTGTGTTTTCCCTCTCTCTCTCTCTCTGGGTGGGTGTGTTTTCCCCCTCTCTCTCTGGGTGGGTGTGTTTTCCCTCTCTCTCTCTCTCTGGGTGGGTGTTTTTTCCCCCTCTCTCTGGGTGGGTGTGTTTTCCCCCCTCTCTCTCTGGGTGGGTGTGTTTTCCCTCTCTCTCTCTCTCTGGGTGGGTGTGTTTTCCCCCCCTCTCTCTCTCTCTGGGTGGGTGTGTTTTCCCCCCCTCTCTCTGGGTGGGTGTGTTTTCCCCCTCTCTCTCTCTGGGTGGGTGTGTTTTCCCCCTCTCTCTCTCTGGGTGGGTGTGTTTTCCCCCTCTCTCTCCCTCTCTCTGGGTGGGTGTGTTTTCCCCCTCTCTCTCCCTCTGGGTGGGTGTGCTTTCCCCCTCTCTCTCCCTCTGGGTGGGTGTGTTTTCCCCCTCTCTCTCTCTCTCTGAGTGGGTGTGTTTTCCCCTCTCTCTCTCTGGCCGGGTGTGTATTCCCCTCTCTCTCTCTCTCTGGTGGGTCTGTTTTCTCTCTCTCTCTCTCTCTGGGTGGGTGTGTTTTCCCCCTCTCTCTCTCTGGGTGGGTGTGTTTTCCCCCTCTCTCTCTGGGTGTGTTTTCCCCCTCTCTCTCTCTGGGTGGGTGTATTTTCCCCCTCTCTCTCCGGGTGGGTGTGTTGTCCCCCTCTCTCTCTCTCTCTGTGTGGGTGTGTTTTCCCCCTCTCTCTCTCTCTCTGTGTGGGTGTGTTTTCCCCCTCTCTCTCTCTCTCTCTGGTTGGGTGTGTTTTCCCCCTCTCTCTCTCTCTGGGTGGGTGTTTTCCCTCTCTCTCTGGGTGTGTTTTCTCTCTCTCTCTCACTGGGTGGGTGTGTTTTCCCCCTCTCTCTCTGGGTGGGTGTGTTTTCCCTCTCTCTCTGGGTGGGTGTGTTTTCCCTCTCTCTCTCTCTCTGGGTGGGTGTGTTTTCCCCCTCTCTCTCTCTCTCTGGGTGGGTGTGTTTTCCCCCCCCTCTCTCTCTCTGGGTGGGTGTGTTTCCCCCTCTCTCTCTCTCTCTGGGTGGGTGTGTTTTCCCCCTCTCTCTCTCTCTCTCTGGGTGGGTGTGTTTTCCCCCTCTCTCTCTGGTGGGTGTGTTTTCCCCCTCTCTCTCTGGGTGGGTGTGTTTTCCCTCTCTCTCTCTGGGTGGGTGTGTTTTCCCCCTCTCTCTCTCTGGGTGGGTGTGTTTTCCCCCTCTCTCTCTCTGGGTGGGTGTGTTTTCCCCCTCTCTCTCTCTCTGGGTGGGTGTGTTTTCCCCCTCTCTCTCTCTCTGGGTGGGTGTGTTTTCCCTCTCTCTCTCTCTCTCTCTCTCTCTCTGGGTGGGTGTGTTTTCCCCCTCTCTCTCTCTCTGGGTGGGTGTGTTTTCCCCCTCTCTCTCTCTGGTGGGTGTGTTTTCCCCCTCTCTCTCTCTCTGGGTGAGTGTGTTTTCCCTCTCTCTCTCTCTCTGGGTGGTGTGTTTTTCCCTCTCTCTCTCTCTCTGGGTGGGTGTGTTTTCCCTCTCTCTCTCTCTCTGGGTGGGTGTGTTTTCCCTCTCTCTCTCTCTCTGGGTGGGTGTGTTTTCCCTCTCTCTCTCTCTCTGGGTGGGTGTGTTTTCCCCCTCTCTCTCTCTCTGGGTGGGTGTGTTTTCCCACTCTCTCTCTCTCTGGGTGGGTGTGTTTCCCCCTCTCTCTCTGGATGGGTGTGTTTTCCCCCTCTCTCTCTCTCTGGATGGGTGTGTTTTCCCCCTCTCTCTCTCTGGGTGGGTGTGTTTTCCCTCTCTCTCTCTCTCTCTGGGTGGGTGTGTTTTCCCCCTCTCTCTCTGGGTGGGTGTGTTTTCCCTCTCTCTCTCTCTCTCTGGGTGGGTGTGTTTTCCCTCTCTCTCTCTCTCTGGGTGGGTGTGTTTTCCCTCTCTCTCTCTCTCTGGGTGGGTGTGTTTTCCCTCTCTCTCTCTCTCTGGGTGGGTGTGTTTTCCCTCTCTCTCTCTCTCTGGGTGGGTGTGTTTTCCCCCTCTCTCTCTCTCTGGGTGGGTGTGTTTTCCCTCTCTCTCTCTCTCTGGGTGGGTGTGTTTTCCCCCTCTCTCTCTGGGTGGGTGTGTTTTCCCCCTCTCTCTCTCTCTGGGTGGGTGTGTTTTCCCCTCTCTCTCTCTGGGTGGGTGTGTTTTCCCTCTCTCTCTCTCTCTCTGGGTGGGTGTGTTTTCCCCCTCTCTCTCTGGGTGGGTGTGTTTTCCCTCTCTCTCTGGGTGGGTGTGTTTTCCCTCTCTCTCTCTCTCTGGGTGGTGTGTTTTCCCCCTCTCTCTCTCTCTGGGTGGGTGTGTTTTCCCCCCCTCTCTCTCTCTCTGGGTGGGTGTGTTTCCCCCTCTCTCTCTCTCTCTCTCTGGGTGGGTGTGTTTTTCCCCCTCTCTCTCTGGGTGGGTGTGTTTTCCCCCTCTCTCTTTCTCTGGGTGGGTGTGTTTTCCCCCTCTCTCTCTCTCTCTCTCTCTCTCTGGGTGGGTGTGTTTTCCCTCTCTCTCTCTCTCTGGTGGGTGTGTTTTCCCTCTCTCTCTCTCTCTGGGTGGGTGTGTTTTCCTCTCTCTCTCTCTCTGGGTGGGTGTGTTTTCCCCCTCTCTCTCTCTCTGGGTGGGTGTGTTTTCCCCCTCTCTCTCTCTCTGGGTGGGTGTGTTTTCCCCCTCTCTCTCTGGGTGGGTGTGTTTTCCCTCTCTCTCTCTCTCTGGGTGGGTGTGTTTTCCCCCTCTCTCTCTCTGGGTGGGTGTGTTTTCCCCTCTCTCTCTCTCTCTGGGTGGGTGTCTTTTCCCCTCTCTCTCTGGGTGGGTGTGTTTCCTCTCTCTCTCTCTGGGTGGGTGTGTTTTCCCCCTCTCTCTCTCTGGGTGGGTGTGTTTTCCTCTCTCTCTCTCTGGGTGGGTGTGTTTTCCCCCTCTCTCTCTCTCTGGTGGGTGTGTTTTCCCCCTCTCTCTCTCTCTGGGTGGGTGTGTTTTCCCCCTCTCTCTCTCTCTGGGTGGGTGTGTTTTCCCTCTCTCTCTCTCTCTGGGTGGGTGTGTTTTCCCTCTCTCTCTCTCTCTGGGTGGGTGTGTTTTCCCTCTCTCTCTCTCTCTCTGGGTGGGTGTGTTTTCCCTCTCTCTCTCTCTCTGGGTGGGTGTGTTTTCCCCCTCTCTCTCTCTCTGGGTGGGTGTGTTTTCCCCCTCTCTCTCTGGGTGGGTGTGTTTTCCCCCTCTCTCTCTCTCTCTGGTGGGTGTGTTTTCCCCTCTCTCTCTCTCTGGGTGGGTGTGTTTTCCCTCTCTCTCTCTCTCTGGGTGGGTGTGTTTTCCCCCCCTCTCTCTCTCTCTGGGTGGGTGTGTTTTCCCCCCCTCTCTCTCTCTCTCTGGGTGGGTGTGTTTTCCCCCTCTCTCTCTCTGGGTGGGTGTGTTTTCCCACTCTCTCTCTCTGGGTGGGTGTGTTTTCCCACTCTCTCTCTCTGGGTGGGTGTGTTTTCCCCCTCTCTCTCCCTCTCTCTGGGTGGGTGTGTTTTCCCCCTCTCTCTCTCTGGGTGGGTGTGTTTTCCCTCTCTCTCTCTCTCTCTGGATGGGTGTGTTTTCCCCCTCTCTCTCTGGGTGGGTGTGTTTTCCCTCTCTCTCTGGGTGGGTGTGTTTTCCCTCTCTCTCTCTCTCTGGGTGGGTGTGTTTTCCCCCTCTCTCTCTCTCTCTGGGTGGGTGTGTTTTCCCCCCCCCTCTCTCTCTCTGGGTGGGTGTGTTTCCCCCTCTCTCTCTCTCTCTCTCTGGGTGGGTGTGTTTTCCCCCTCTCTCTCTGGGTGGGTGTGTTTTCCCCTCTCTCTCTCTCTCTGGGTGGGTGTGTTTTCCCCTCTCTCTCTCTCTCTCTCTCTCTCTGGGTGGGTGTGTTTTCCCTCTCTCTCTCTCTCTGGGTGGGTGTGTTTTCCCTCTCTCTCTCTCTCTGGGTGGGTGTGTTTTCCTCTCTCTCTCTCTCTGGGTGGGTGTGTTTTCCCCTCTCTCTCTCTCTGGGTGGGTGTGTTTTCCCTCTCTCTCTCTCTCTGGGTGGGTGTGTTTTCCCCCTCTCTCTCTGGGTGGGTGTGTTTTCCCTCTCTCTCTCTCTCTGGGTGGGTGTGTTTTACCCCTCTCTCTCTCTGGGTGGGTGTGTTTCCCTCTCTCTCTCTCTGGGTGGGTGTGTTTTCCCCCTCTCTCTCTCTGGGTGGGTGTGTTTTCCCCCTCTCTCTCTCTGGGTGGGTGGGTGTGTTTTCCCCCTCTCTCTCTCTGGGTGGGTGGGTGTGTTTTCCCCCTCTCTCTCTCTCTCTGGGTGAGTGTGTTTTCCCCCTCTCTCTCTCTCTGGGTGAGTGTGTTTTCCCCCTCTCTCTCTCTCTGGTGGGTGTGTTTTCCCCCTCTCTCTCTGGGTGGGTGTGTTTTCCCTCTCTCTCTCTCTCTGGGTGGGTGTGTTTTCCCTCTCTCTCTCTCTCTGGGTGGGTGTGTTTTCCCCCTCTCTCTCTGGGTGGGTGTGTTTTCCCTCTCTCTCTCTCTCTGGGTGGGTGTTTTTCCCCTCTCTCTGGGTGGGTGTGTTTTCCCCCTCTCTCTCTGGGTGGGTGTGTTTTCCCTCTCTCTCTCTCTCTGGGTGGGTGTGTTTTCCCCCCTCTCTCTCTCTCTGGGTGGGTGTGTTTTCCCCCCCTCTCTCTGGGTGGGTGTGTTTTCCCCCTCTCTCTCTCTGGGTGGGTGTGTTTTCCCCCTCTCTCTCTCTGGGTGGGTGTGTTTTCCCCCTCTCTCTCCTCTCTCTGGGTGGGTGTGTTTTCCCCCTCTCTCTCCCTCTGGGTGGGTGTGCTTTCCCCCTCTCTCTCCCTCTGGGTGGGTGTGTTTTCCCCCTCTCTCTCTCTCTCTGAGTGGGTGTGTTTTCCCCTCTCTCTCTCTGCCGGGTGTGTATTCCCCTCTCTCTCTCTCTCTGGGTGGGTCTGTTTTCTCTCTCTCTCTCTCTCTGGGTGGGTGTGTTTTCCCCCTCTCTCTCTCTGGGTGGGTGTGTTTTCCCCCTCTCTCTCTGGGTGTGTTTTCCCCCTCTCTCTCTCTGGGTGGGTGTATTTTCCCCCTCTCTCTCCGGGTGGGTGTGTTGTCCCCCTCTCTCTCTCTCTCTGTGTGGGTGTGTTTTCCCCCTCTCTCTCTCTCTCTGTGTGGGTGTGTTTTCCCCTCTCTCTCTCTCTCTCTGGTTGGGTGTGTTTTCCCCCTCTCTCTCTCTCTGGGTGGGTGTTTTCCCTCTCTCTCTCTGGGTGTGTTTTCTCTCTCTCTCTCACTGGGTGGGTGTGTTTTCCCCCTCTCTCTCTGGGTGGGTGTGTTTTCCCTCTCTCTCTGGGTGGGTGTGTTTTCCCTCTCTCTCTCTCTCTGGGTGGGTGTGTTTTCCCCCTCTCTCTCTCTCTCTGGGTGGGTGTGTTTTCCCCCCCCCTCTCTCTCTCTGGGTGGGTGTGTTTCCCCCTCTCTCTCTCTCTCTGGGTGGGTGTGTTTTCCCCCTCTCTCTCTCTCTCTCTCTGGGTGGGTGTGTTTTCCCCCTCTCTCTCTGGGTGGGTGTGTTTTCCCCCTCTCTCTCTGGGTGGGTGTGTTTTCCCTCTCTCTCTCTGGGTGGGTGTGTTTTCCCCCTCTCTCTCTCTGGGTGGGTGTGTTTTCCCCCTCTCTCTCTCTGGGTGGGTGTGTTTTCCCCCTCTCTCTCTCTCTGGGTGGGTGTGTTTTCCCCCTCTCTCTCTCTCTGGGTGGGTGTGTTTTCCCTCTCTCTCTCTCTCTCTCTCTCTGGGTGGGTGTGTTTTCCCCCCTCTCTCTCTCTCTGGGTGGGTGTGTTTTCCCCCTCTCTCTCTCTGGGTGGGTGTGTTTTCCCCTCTCTCTCTCTCTGGGTGAGTGTGTTTTCCTCTCTCTCTCTCTCTGGGTGGGTGTGTTTTCCCTCTCTCTCTCTCTCTGGGTGGGTGTGTTTTCCCTCTCTCTCTCTCTCTGGGTGGGTGTGTTTTCCCTCTCTCTCTCTCTCTGGGTGGGTGTGTTTTCCCTCTCTCTCTCTCTCTGGGTGGGTGTGTTTTCCCCCTCTCTCTCTCTCTGGGTGGGTGTGTTTTCCCACTCTCTCTCTCTCTGGGTGGGTGTGTTTTCCCCCTCTCTCTCTGGATGGGTGTGTTTTCCCCCTCTCTCTCTCTCTGATGGGTGTGTTTTCCCCCTCTCTCTCTCTGGGTGGGTGTGTTTTCCCTCTCTCTCTCTCTCTCTGGGTGGGTGTGTTTTCCCCCTCTCTCTCTGGGTGGGTGTGTTTTCCCTCTCTCTCTCTCTCTGGGTGGGTGTGTTTTCCCTCTCTCTCTCTCTCTGGGTGGGTGTGTTTTCCCTCTCTCTCTCTCTGGGTGGGTGTGTTTTCCCTCTCTCTCTCTCTCTGGGTGGGTGTGTTTTCCCTCTCTCTCTCTCTCTGGGTGGGTGTGTTTTCCCCCTCTCTCTCTCTCTGGGTGGGTGTGTTTTCCCTCTCTCTCTCTCTCTGGGTGGGTGTGTTTTCCCCCTCTCTCTCTGGGTGGGTGTGTTTTCCCCCTCTCTCTCTCTCTGGGTGGGTGTGTTTTCCCCTCTCTCTCTCTGGGTGGGTGTGTTTTCCCTCTCTCTCTCTCTCTCTGGGTGGGTGTGTTTTCCCCCTCTCTCTCTGGGTCTGGGTGGGTGTGTTTTCCCTCTCTCTCTCTCTCTGGGTGGGTGTGTTTTCCCCCTCTCTCTCTCTCTCTGGGTGGGTGTGTTTTCCCCCCCTCTCTCTCTCTCTGGGTGGGTGTGTTTCCCCCTCTCTCTCTCTCTCTCTCTGGGTGGGTGTGTTTTCCCCCTCTCTCTCTGGGTGGGTGTGTTTTCCCCCTCTCTCTTTCTCTGGGTGGGTGTGTTTTCCCCCTCTCTCTCTCTCTCTCTCTCTCTCTGGGTGGGTGTGTTTTCCCTCTCTCTCTCTCTCTGGGTGGGTGTGTTTTCCCTCTCTCTCTCTCTCTGGGTGGGTGTGTTTTCCCTCTCTCTCTCTCTCTGGGTGGGTGTGTTTTCCCCCTCTCTCTCTCTCTGGGTGGGTGTGTTTTCCCCCTCTCTCTCTCTCTGGGTGGGTGTGTTTTCCCCCTCTCTCTCTGGGTGGGTGTGTTTTCCCTCTCTCTCTCTCTCTGGGTGGGTGTGTTTTCCCCCTCTCTCTCTCTGGGTGGGTGTGTTTTCCCCCTCTCTCTCTCTCTCTGGGTGGGTGTCTTTTCCCCCTCTCTCTCTGGGTGGGTGTGTTTTCCCTCTCTCTCTCTCTGGGTGGGTGTGTTTTCCCCCTCTCTCTCTCTGGGTGGGTGTGTTTTCCCTCTCTCTCTCTCTGGGTGGGTGTGTTTTCCCCCTCTCTCTCTCTCTGGGTGGGTGTGTTTTCCCCCTCTCTCTCTCTCTGGGTGGGTGTGTTTTCCCCCTCTCTCTCTCTCTGGGTGGGTGTGTTTTCCCTCTCTCTCTCTCTCTGGGTGGGTGTGTTTTCCCTCTCTCTCTCTCTCTGGGTGGGTGTGTTTTCCCTCTCTCTCTCTCTCTCTGGGTGGGTGTGTTTTCCCTCTCTCTCTCTCTCTGGGTGGGTGTGTTTTCCCCCTCTCTCTCTCTCTGGGTGGGTGTGTTTTCCCCCTCTCTCTCTGGGTGGGTGTGTTTTCCCCCTCTCTCTCTCTCTCTGGGTGGGTGTGTTTTCCCCTCTCTCTCTCTCTGGGTGGGTGTGTTTTCCCTCTCTCTCTCTCTCTGGGTGGGTGTGTTTTCCCCCCCTCTCTCTCTCTCTGGGTGGGTGTGTTTTCCCCCCCTCTCTCTCTCTCTCTGGGTGGGTGTGTTTTCCCCCTCTCTCTCTCTGGGTGGGTGTGTTTTCCCACTCTCTCTCTCTGGGTGGGTGTGTTTTCCCACTCTCTCTCTCTGGGTGGGTGTGTTTTCCCCCTCTCTCTCCCTCTCTCTGGGTGGGTGTGTTTTCCCCCTCTCTCTCTCTGGGTGGGTGTGTTTTCCCTCTCTCTCTCTCTCTCTGGATGGGTGTGTTTTCCCCCTCTCTCTCTGGGTGGGTGTGTTTTCCCTCTCTCTCTGGGTGGGTGTGTTTTCCCTCTCTCTCTCTCTCTGGGTGGGTGTGTTTTCCCCCTCTCTCTCTCTCTCTGGGTGGGTGTGTTTTCCCCCCCCCCTCTCTCTCTCTGGGTGGGTGTGTTTCCCCCTCTCTCTCTCTCTCTCTCTGGGTGGGTGTGTTTTCCCCCTCTCTCTCTGGGTGGGTGTGTTTTCCCCCTCTCTCTCTCTCTCTGGGTGGGTGTGTTTTCCCCCTCTCTCTCTCTCTCTCTCTCTCTCTGGGTGGGTGTGTTTTCCCTCTCTCTCTCTCTCTGGGTGGGTGTGTTTTCCCTCTCTCTCTCTCTCTGGGTGGGTGTGTTTTCCCTCTCTCTCTCTCTCTGGGTGGGTGTGTTTTCCCCCTCTCTCTCTCTCTGGGTGGGTGTGTTTTCCCTCTCTCTCTCTCTCTGGGTGGGTGTGTTTTCCCCCTCTCTCTCTGGGTGGGTGTGTTTTCCCTCTCTCTCTCTCTCTGGGTGGGTGTGTTTTACCCCTCTCTCTCTCTGGGTGGGTGTGTTTTCCCCCTCTCTCTCTCTCTCTGGGTGGGTGTCTTTTCCCACTCTCTCTCTGGGTGGGTGTGTTTTCCCTCTCTCTCTCTCTGGGTGGGTGTGTTTTCCCCCTCTCTCTCTCTGGGTGGGTGTGTTTTCCCTCTCTCTCTCTCTGGGTGGGTGTGTTTTCCCCCTCTCTCTCTCTCTGGGTGGGTGTGTTTTCCCCCTCTCTCTCTCTCTGGGTGGGTGTGTTTTCCCCCTCTCTCTCTCTCTGGGTGGGTGTGTTTTCCCTCTCTCTCTCTCTCTGGGTGGGTGTGTTTTCCCTCTCTCTCTCTCTCTGGGTGGGTGTGTTTTCCCTCTCTCTCTCTCTCTCTGGGTGGGTGTGTTTTCCCTCTCTCTCTCTCTCTGGGTGGGTGTGTTTTCCCCCTCTCTCTCTCTCTGGGTGGGTGTGTTTTCCCCCTCTCTCTCTGGGTGGGTGTGTTTTCCCCCTCTCTCTCTCTCTCTGGGTGGGTGTGTTTTCCCCTCTCTCTCTCTCTGGGTGGGTGTGTTTTCCCTCTCTCTCTCTCTCTCTGGGTGGGTGTGTTTTCCCCCCCTCTCTCTCTCTCTGGGTGGGTGTGTTTTCCCCCCCTCTCTCTCTCTCTCTGGGTGGGTGTGTTTTCCCCCCGTCTCTCTCTCTGGGTGGGTGTGTTTTCCCACTCTCTCTCTCTGGGTGGGTGTGTTTTCCCCCTCTCTCTCCCTCTCTCTGGGTGGGTGTGTTTTCCCCCTCTCTCTCCCTCTGGGTGGGTGTGTTTTCACCCTCTCTCTCCCTCTGGGTGGGTGTGTTTTCCCTCTCTCTCTCTCTCTGAGTGGGTGTGTTTTCCGTTCTCTCTCTCTGGCCGGGTGTGTATTCCCCTCTCTCTCTCTCTCTGGGTGGGTCTGTTTTCTCTCTCTCTCTCTCTCTCTCTGGGTGGGTGTGTTTTCCCCCTCTCTCTCTCTGGGTGGGTGTGATTTCCCCCTCTCTCTCTCTGGGTGGGTGTGTTTTCCCCCTCTCTCTCTGGGTGTGTTTTCCCCCTCTCTCTCTCTGGGTGGGTGTATTTTCCCCCTCTCTCTCTGGGTGGGTGTGTTTTCCCCCTCTCTCTCTCTCTCTGTGTGGGTGTGTTTTCCCCCCCTCTCTCTCTCTCTGGGTGGGTGTTTTCCCTCTCTCTCTCTGGGTGTGTTTTCTCTCTCTCTCTCTCTCTCTCTCTCTGGGTGGGTGTGTTTTCCCCCTCTCTCTCTGGGTGGGTGTGTTTTCCCTCTCTCTCTGGGTGGGTGTGTTTTCCCTCTCTCTCTCTCTCTGGGTGGGTGTGTTTTCCCCCTCTCTCTCTCTCTCTGGGTGGGTGTGTTTTCCCCCCCCTCTCTCTCTCTGGGTGGGTGTGTTTCCCCCTCTCTCTCTCTCTCTCTCTCTCTGGGTGGGTGTGTTTTCCCCCTCTCTCTCTGGGTGGGTGTGTTTTCCCTCTCTCTCTCTCTCTGGGTGGGTGTGTTTTCCCCCCTCTCTCTCTCTCTCTCTCTGGGTGGGTGTGTTTTCCCCCTCTCTCTCTGAGTGGGTGTGTTTTCCCCCTCTCTGTCTGGGTGGGTGTGTTTTCCGTCTCTCTCTCTCTCTGGGTGGGTGTGTTTTCTCTCTCTCTCTCTCTCTCTGGGTGGGTGTGTTTTCCCCCTCTCTCTCTCTGGGTGGGTGTGTTTTCCCCCTCTCTCTCTCTCTGGGTGGGTGTGTTTTCCCCCTCTCTCTCTGGGTGGGTGTGTTTTCCCTCTCTCTCTCTCTCTCTGGGTGGGTGTGTTTTCCCCCTCTCTCTCTCTGGGTGGGTGTGTTTTCCCTCTCTCTCTCTCTGGGTGGGTGTGTTTTCCCTCTCTCTCTCTGGGTGGGTGTGTTTTCCGCCTCTCTCTCTCTCTGGGTGGGTGTGTTTTCCCTCTCTCTCTCTCTCTGGGTGGGTGTGTTTTCCCCCTCTCTCTCTCTCTGGGTGGGTGTGTTTTCCCTCTCTCTCTCTGGGTGGGTGTGTTTTCCCCCTCTCTCTCTGGGTGGGTGTGTTTTCCCCCTCTCTCTCTGGGTGGGTGTGTTTTCCCTCTCTCTCTCTCTCTGGGTGGGTTTGTTTTCCCCCTCTCTCTCTCTGGGTGGGTGTGTTTTCCCCCTCTCTCTCTCTCTGGGTGGGTGTGTTTTCCCCCTCTCTCTCTCTCTGGGTGGGTGTGTTTTCCCTCTCTCTCTCTCTCTGGGTGGGTGTGTTTTCCCCCTCTCTCTCTCTGGGTGGGTATGTTTTCCCTCTCTCTCTCTGGGTGGGTGTGTTTTCCTCCTCTCTCTCTCTCTCTGGGTGGGTGTGTTTTCCCCCTCTCTCTCTCTCTGGGTGGGTGTGTTTTCCCCCTCTCTCTCTCTCTGGGTGGGTGTGTTTTCCCTCTCTCTCTCTCTCTGGGTGGGTGTGTTTTCCCCCTCTCTCTCTCTCTGGGTGGGTGTGTATTCCCCTCTCTCTCTCTCTCTGGGTGGGTCTGTTTTCTCTCTCTCTCTCTCTCTGGGTGGGTGTGTTTTCCCCCTCTCTCTGGGTGGGTGTGTTTTCCCCCTCTCTCTCTGGGTGTGTTTTCCCCCTCTCTCTCTCTGGGTGGGTGTATTTTCCCCCTCTCTCTCTGGGTGGGTGTGTTTTCCCCCTTCTATCTCCCTCTCTGTGGGTGTGTTTTCCCCCTCTCTCTCTCTGGTTGGGTGTGTTTTCCCCCTCTCTCTCTCTCTGGGTGGGTGTTTTCCCTCTCTCTCTCTGGTTGTGTTTTCTCTCTCTCTCTCTCTCTCTCTCTCTCTCTGGGTGGGTGTGTTTTCCCCCTCTCTCTCTGGGTGGGTGTGTTTTCCCTCTCTCTCTGGGTGGGTGTGTTTTCCCTCACTCTCTCTCTCTGGGTGGGTGTGTTTTCCCCCTCTCTCTCTCTCTCTGGGTGGGTGTGTTTTCCCCCCCCTCTCTCTCTCTGGGTGGGTGTGTTTCCCCCTCTCTCTCTCTCTGGGTGGGTGTGTTTTCCCCCTCTCTCTCTCTCTCTCTCTGGGTGGGTGTGTTTTCCCCCTCTCTCTCTGGGTGGGTGTGTTTTCCCCCTCTCTCTCTGGGTGGGTGTGTTTTCCCTCTCTCTCTCTCTCTGGGTGGGTGTGTTTTCCCCCTCTCTCTCTCTGGGTGGGTGTGTTTTCCCCCTCTCTCTCTCTGGGTGGGTGTGTTTTCCCCCTCTCTCTCTCTCTGGGTGGGTGTGTTTTCCCCCTCTCTCTCTGGGTGGGTGTGTTTTCCCTCTCTCTCTCTCTCTGGGTGGGTGTGTTTTCCCCCTCTCTCTCTCTCTGGGTGGGTGTGTTTTCCCTCTCTCTCTCTCTCTCTCTGGGTGGGTGTGTTTTCCCCCTCTCTCTCTCTCTGGGTGGGTGTGTTTTCCCCCTCTCTCTCTCTCTGGGTGGGTGTGTTTTCCCCCTCTCTCTCTCTCTGGGTGGGTGTGTTTTCCCTCTCTCTCTCTCTCTGGGTGGGTGTGTTTTCCCTCTCTCTCTCTCTCTGGGTGGGTGTGTTTTCCCTCTCTCTCTCTCTCTGGGTGGGTGTGTTTTCCCTCTCTCTCTCTCTCTGGATGGGTGTGTTTTCCCCCTCTCTCTCTCTCTGGGTGGGTGTGTTTTCCCTCTCTCTCTCTCTCTCTGGGTGGGTGTGTTTTCCCCCTCTCTCTCTGGGTGGGTGTGTTTTCCCCGTCTCTCTCTCTCTGGGTGGGTGTGTTTTCCCCTCTCTCTCTCTGGGTGGGTGTGTTTTCCCTCTCTCTCTCTCTCTCTGGGTGGGTGTGTTTTCCCCCTCTCTCTCTGGGTGGGTGTGTTTTCCCTCTCTCTCTGGGTGGGTGTGTTTTCCCTCTCTCTCTCTCTCTGGGTGGGTGTGTTTTCCCCCTCTCTCTCTCTCTCTGGGTGGGTGTGTTTCCCCCCCCCCCCTCTCTCTCTGGGTGGGTGTGTTTCCCCCTCTCTCTCTCTCTCTCTCTGGGTGGGTGTGTTTTCCCCCTCTCTCTCTGGGTGGGTGTGTTTTCCCCCTCTCTCTCTCTCTGGGTGGGTGTGTTTTCCCCCTCTCTCTCTCTGGGTGGGTGTGTTTTCCCCCTCTCTCTCTGGGTGGGTGTGTTTTCCCCCTCTCTCTCTGGGTGGGTGTGTTTTCCCTCTCTCTCTCTCTCTGGGTGGGTGTGTTTTCCCCCTCTCTCTCTCTGGGTGGGTGTGTTTTCCCCCTCTCTCTCTCTCTGGGTGGGTGTGTTTTCCCCCTCTCTCTCTGGGTGGGTGTGTTTTCCCCCTCTCTCTCTCTGGGTGGGTGTGTTTTCCCTCTCTCTCTCTCTCTCTGGGTGGGTGTGTTTTCCCCCTCTCTCTCTCTCTGGGTGGGTGTGTTTTCCCCCTCTCTCTCTCTCTGGGTGGGTGTGTTTTCCCCCTCTCTCTCTCTCTGGGTGGGTGTGTTTTCCCCCTCTCTCTCTCTCTGGGTGGGTGTGTTTTCCCTCTCTCTCTCTCTCTGGGTGGGTGTGTTTTCCCTCTCTCTCTCTCTCTGGGTGGGTGTGTTTTCCCTCTCTCTCTCTCTCTGGGTGGGTGTGTTTTACCCCTCTCTCTCTCTCTGGGTGGGTGTGTTTTCCCCCTCTCTCTCTGGGTGGGTGTGTTTTCCCCCTCTCTCTCTCTGTCTGGGTGGGTGTGTTTTCCCCTCTCTCTCTCTCTGGGTGGGTGTGTTTTCCCTCTCTCTCTCTCTCTCTGGGTGGGTGTGTTTTCCCCCCCTCTCTCTCTCTCTGGGTGGGTGTGTTTTCCCACCCTCTCTCTCTCTCTCTGGGTGGGTGTGTTTTCCCCCTCTCTCTCTCTGGGTGGGTGTGTTTTCCCACTCTCTCTCTCTGGGTGGGTGTGTTTTCCCCCTCTCTCTCCCTCTCTCTGGGTGGGTGTGTTTTCCCCCTCTCTCTCCCTCTGGGTGGGTGTGTTTTCCCCCTCTCTCTCCCTCTGGGTGGGTGTGTTTTCCCCCTCTCTCTCTCTCTGAGTGGGTGTGTTTTCCGTTCTCTCTCTCTGGCCGGGTGTGTATTCCCCTCTCTCTCTCTCTCTCTGGGTGGGTCTGTTTTCTCTCTCTCTCTCTCTCTGGGTGGGTGTGTTTTCCCCCTCTCTCTCTCTGGGTGGGTGTGTTTTCCCCCTCTCTCTCTCTGGGTGGGTGTGTTTTCCTCCTCTCTCTCTGGGTGTGTTTTCCCCCTCTCTCTCTCTGGGTGGGTGTATTTTCCCCCTCTCTCTCTGGGTGGGTGTGTTTTCCCCCTCTCTCTCTCTCTCTGTGTGGGTGTGTTTTCCCCCTCTCTCTCTCTCTCTCTCTGGTTGGGTGTGTTTTCCCCCTCTCTCTCTCTCTGGGTGGGTGTTTTCCCTCTCTCTCTCTGGGTGTGTTTTCTCTCTCTCTCTCTCTCTGGGTGGGTGTGTTTTCCCCCTCTCTCTCTGGGTGGGTGTGTTTTCCCTCTCTCTCTGGGTGGGTGTGTTTTCCCTCTCTCTCTCTCTCTCTGGGTGGGTGTGTTTTCCCCCTCTCTCTCTCTCTCTCTCTGGGTGGGTGTGTTTCCCCCCCCCTCTCTCTCTCTGGGTGGGTGTGTTTCCCCCTCTCTCTCTCTCTCTCTCTCTGGGTGGGTGTGTTTTCCCCCTCTCTCTCTGGGTGGGTGTGTTTTCCCTCTCTCTCTCTCTCTGGGTGGGTGTGTTTTCCCCCCCTCTCTCTCTCTCTCTCTGGGTGGGTGTGTTTTCCCCCTCTCTCTCTGGGTGGGTGTGTTTTCCCCCTCTCTCTCTGGGTGGGTGTGTTTTCCCCCTCTCTCTCTCTGGGTGGGTGTGTTTTCCCTCTCTCTCTCTCTCTCTGGGTGGGTGTGTTTTCCCCCTCTCTCTCTCTCTGGGTGGGTGTGTTTTCCCCCTCTCTCTCTCTGGGTGGGTGTGTTTTCCCTCTCTCTCTCTCTCTCTGGGTGGGTGTGTTTTCCCCCTCTCTCTCTCTCTGGGTGGGTGTGTTTTCCCCCTCTCTCTCTCTCTGGGTGGGTGTGTTTTCCCCCTCTCTATCTCTCTGGGTGGGTGTGTTTTCCCCCTCTCTCTCTCTCTGGGTGGGTGTGTTTTCCCTCTCTCTCTCTCTCTGGGTGGGTGTGTTTTCCCTCTCTCTCTCTCTCTGGGTGGGTGTGTTTTCCCTCTCTCTCTCTCTCTGGGTGGGTGTGTTTTACCCCTCTCTCTCTCTCTGGGTGGGTGTGTTTTCCCCCTCTCTCTCTGGGTGGGTGTGTTTTCCCCCTCTCTCTCTCTGTCTGGGTGGGTGTGTTTTCCCCTCTCTCTCTCTCTGGGTGGGTGTGTTTTCCCTCTCTCTCTCTCTCTCTGGGTGGGTGTGTTTTCCCCCCCTCTCTCTCTCTCTGGGTGGGTGTGTTTTCCCACCCTCTCTCTCTCTCTCTGGGTGGGTGTGTTTTCCCCCTCTCTCTCTCTGGGTGGGTGTGTTTTCCCACTCTCTCTCTCTGGGTGGGTGTGTTTTCCCCCTCTCTCTCCCTCTCTCTGGGTGGGTGTGTTTTCCCCCTCTCTCTCCCTCTGGGTGGGTGTGTTTTCCCCCTCTCTCTCCCTCTGGGTGGGTGTGTTTTCCCCCTCTCTCTCTCTCTGAGTGGGTGTGTTTTCCGTTCTCTCTCTCTGGCCGGGTGTGTATTCCCCTCTCTCTCTCTCTCTCTGGGTGGGTCTGTTTTCTCTCTCTCTCTCTCTCTGGGTGGGTGTGTTTTCCCCCTCTCTCTCTCTGGGTGGGTGTGTTTTCCCCCTCTCTCTCTCTGGGTGGGTGTGTTTTCCTCCTCTCTCTCTGGGTGTGTTTTCCCCCTCTCTCTCTCTGGGTGGGTGTATTTTCCCCCTCTCTCTCTGGGTGGGTGTGTTTTCCCCCTCTCTCTCTCTCTCTGTGTGGGTGTGTTTTCCCCCTCTCTCTCTCTCTCTCTCTGGTTGGGTGTGTTTTCCCCCTCTCTCTCTCTCTGGGTGGGTGTTTTCCCTCTCTCTCTCTGGGTGTGTTTTCTCTCTCTCTCTCTCTCTGGGTGGGTGTGTTTTCCCCCTCTCTCTCTGGGTGGGTGTGTTTTCCCTCTCTCTCTGGGTGGGTGTGTTTTCCCTCTCTCTCTCTCTCTCTGGGTGGGTGTGTTTTCCCCCTCTCTCTCTCTCTCTCTCTGGTTGGGTGTGTTTTCCCCCTCTCTCTCTCTCTGGGTGGGTGTTTTCCCTCTCTCTCTCTGGGTGTGTTTTCTCTCTCTCTCTCTCTCTGGGTGGGTGTGTTTTCCCCCTCTCTCTCTGGGTGGGTGTGTTTTCCCTCTCTCTCTGGGTGGGTGTGTTTTCCCTCTCTCTCTCTCTCTCTGGGTGGGTGTGTTTTCCCCCTCTCTCTCTCTCTCTCTCTGGGTGGGTGTGTTTCCCCCCCCCTCTCTCTCTCTGGGTGGGTGTGTTTCCCCCTCTCTCTCTCTCTCTCTCTCTGGGTGGGTGTGTTTTCCCCCTCTCTCTCTGGGTGGGTGTGTTTTCCCTCTCTCTCTCTCTCTGGGTGGGTGTGTTTTCCCCCCCTCTCTCTCTCTCTCTCTGGGTGGGTGTGTTTTCCCCCTCTCTCTCTGGGTGGGTGTGTTTTCCCCCTCTCTCTCTGGGTGGGTGTGTTTTCCCCCTCTCTCTCTCTGGGTGGGTGTGTTTTCCCTCTCTCTCTCTCTCTCTGGGTGGGTGTGTTTTCCCCCTCTCTCTCTCTCTGGGTGGGTGTGTTTTCCCCCTCTCTCTCTCTCTGGGTGGGTGTGTTTTCCCCCTCTCTCTCTCTCTGGGTGGGTGTGTTTTCCCCCTCTCTCTCTCTCTGGGTGGGTGTGTTTTCCCTCTCTCTCTCTCTCTGGGTGGGTGTGTTTTCCCTCTCTCTCTCTCTCTGGGTGGGTGTGTTTTCCCTCTCTCTCTCTCTCTGGGTGGGTGTGTTTTACCCCTCTCTCTCTCTCTGGGTGGGTGTGTTTTCCCCCTCTCTCTCTGGGTGGGTGTGTTTTCCCCCTCTCTCTCTCTGTCTGGGTGGGTGTGTTTTCCCCTCTCTCTCTCTCTGGGTGGGTGTGTTTTCCCTCTCTCTCTCTCTCTCTGGGTGGGTGTGTTTTCCCCCCCTCTCTCTCTCTCTGGGTGGGTGTGTTTTCCCACCCTCTCTCTCTCTCTCTGGGTGGGTGTGTTTTCCCCCTCTCTCTCTCTGGGTGGGTGTGTTTTCCCACTCTCTCTCTCTGGGTGGGTGTGTTTTCCCCCTCTCTCTCCCTCTCTCTGGGTGGGTGTGTTTTCCCCCTCTCTCTCCCTCTGGGTGGGTGTGTTTTCCCCCTCTCTCTCCCTCTGGGTGGGTGTGTTTTCCCCCTCTCTCTCTCTCTGAGTGGGTGTGTTTTCCGTTCTCTCTCTCTGGCCGGGTGTGTATTCCCCTCTCTCTCTCTCTCTCTGGGTGGGTCTGTTTTCTCTCTCTCTCTCTCTCTGGGTGGGTGTGTTTTCCCCCTCTCTCTCTCTGGGTGGGTGTGTTTTCCCCCTCTCTCTCTCTGGGTGGGTGTGTTTTCCTCCTCTCTCTCTGGGTGTGTTTTCCCCCTCTCTCTCTCTGGGTGGGTGTATTTTCCCCCTCTCTCTCTGGGTGGGTGTGTTTTCCCCCTCTCTCTCTCTCTCTGTGTGGGTGTGTTTTCCCCCTCTCTCTCTCTCTCTCTCTGGTTGGGTGTGTTTTCCCCCTCTCTCTCTCTCTGGGTGGGTGTTTTCCCTCTCTCTCTCTGGGTGTGTTTTCTCTCTCTCTCTCTCTCTGGGTGGGTGTGTTTTCCCCCTCTCTCTCTGGGTGGGTGTGTTTTCCCTCTCTCTCTGGGTGGGTGTGTTTTCCCTCTCTCTCTCTCTCTCTGGGTGGGTGTGTTTTCCCCCTCTCTCTCTCTCTCTCTCTGGGTGGGTGTGTTTCCCCCCCCCTCTCTCTCTCTGGGTGGGTGTGTTTCCCCCTCTCTCTCTCTCTCTCTCTCTGGGTGGGTGTGTTTTCCCCCCTCTCTCTCTGGGTGGGTGTGTTTTCCCTCTCTCTCTCTCTCTGGGTGGGTGTGTTTTCCCCCCCTCTCTCTCTCTCTCTCTGGGTGGGTGTGTTTTCCCCCTCTCTCTCTGGGTGGGTGTGTTTTCCCCCTCTCTCTCTGGGTGGGTGTGTTTTCCCTCTCTCTCTCTCTCTGGGTGGGTGTGTTTTCCCTCTCTCTCTCTCTTTCTCTCTGGGTGGGTGTGTTTTCCCCCTCTCTCTCTCTGGGTGGGTGTGTTTTCCCCCTCTCTCTCTCTCTGGGTGGGTGTGTTTTCCCCCTCTCTCTCTGGGTGGGTGTGTTTTCCCTCTCTCTCTCTCTCTGGGTGGGTGTGTTTTCCCCCTCTCTCTCTGGGTGTGTTTTCCCCCTCTCTCTCTCTGGGTGGGTGTATTTTCCCCCTCTCTCTCTGGGTGGGTGTGTTTTCCCCCTCTCTCTCTGGGTGGGTGTGTTTTCCCCCTCTCTCTCTCTCTCTCTGTGTGGGTGTGTTTTCCCCCTCTCTCTCTCTCTCTCTGTCTGGGTGGGTGTTTTCCCTCTCTCTCTCTGGGTGTGTTTTCTGTCTCTCTCTCTCTCTCTGGGTGGGTGTGTTTTCCCCCTCTCTCTCTGGGTGGGTGTGTTTTCCCTCTCTCTCTGGGTGGGTGTGTTTTCCCTCTCTCTCTCTCTCTGGGTGGGTGTGTTTTCCCCCTCTCTCTCTCTCTCTGGGTGGGTGTGTTTTCCCCCCTCTCTCTCTCTCTGGGTGGGTGTGTTTCCCCCTCTCTCTCTCTCTCTCTGGGTGGGTGTGTTTTCCCCTCTCTCTCTCTCTCTCTCTCTCTCTGGGTGGGTGTGTTTTCCCCCTCTCTCTCTGGGTGGGTGTGTTTTCCCCCTCTCTCTCTCTCTCTGAGTGGGTGTGTTTTCCGTTCTCTCTCTCTGGCCGGGTGTGTTTTCTCCTCTCTCTCTCTCTCTCTCTCTCTGGGTGGGTGTGTTTTCCCCTCTCTCTCTCTCTCTGGCCGGGTGTGTTTTCCCCCTCTCTCTCTCTCTGGCGGGGTGTGTATTCCCCTCTCTCTCTCTCTGGGTGGGTGTGTTTTCCCCCTCTCTCTCTCTCTGGGTGGGTGTGTTTTCCCCCTCTCTCTCTCTGGGTGGGTGTGTTTTCCCCCTCTCTCTCTCTTGTTGGGTGTGTTTTCCCCCTCTCTCTCTCTCTCTCTCTGGGTGGGTGTGTTTTCCCCCTCTCTCTCTCTCTCTCTCTGGGTGGCTGTGTTTTCCCCCTCTCTCTCTGGGTGGGTGTGTTTTCCTCTCTCTCTCTGGCCAGGTGTGTTTTCCCCCTCTCTCTCTCTGGTTGGGTGTGTAATCCCCTCTCTCTCTCTCTCTGGGTGGGTGTGTTTTCCCCCTCTCTCTCTCTGGGTGGGTGTGTTTACCCCCTCTCTCTCTCTGGCCGGGTGTGTTTTCCCCCTCTCTCTCTCTCTCTCTCTGGGTGGGTGTGTTTTCCCCCTCTCTCTCTCTCTCTCTCTCTGGGTGGCTGTGTTTTCCCTCTATCTCTCTCTCTCTCTCTCTCTGGGTGGCTGTGTTTTCCCTCTCTCTCTCTCTCTCTCTGGGTGGGTGTGTTTTCCTCTCTCTCTCTCTCTCTCTCTCTCTGGCCAGGTGTGTTTTCCCCCTCTCTCTCTCTGGGTGGGTGTGTTTTCCCTCTCTCTCTCTGGGTGGGTGTGTTTTCCCCCCTCTCTCTCTCTCTCTCTGGGTGGGTGTGTTTTCCCCCCTCTCTCTCTCTCTGGGTGGGTGGGTGTGTTTTCCCCCCCCTCTCTCTCTCTGGGTGAGTGTGTTTTCCCCCTCCCTCTCTCTCTGGGTGGGTGTGTTTTCCCCCTCTCTCTCTCTGGGTGGGTGTGTTTTCCCTCTCTCTCTCTCTCTGGGTGGGGGTGTTTTCCCTCTCTCTCTCTCTCTCTCTCTCTCTCTGGGTGGGTGTGTTTTCCCCCTCTCTCTCTCTGGGTGAGTGTGTTTTCCCCTCTCTCTCTGGGTGGGTGTGTTTTCCCCCCCTCTCTCCAGCGGTGTGATTTCCTCTCTCTCTCTGGGTGGCTTTTTTTTCCCCTCTCTCTCTCTCTGGATGGGTGTGTTTTCCCCTCTCTCTCTGGGTGGGTGTGTTTTCCCCTCTCTCTCTCTGGTTGGGTGTGTTTTCCCCTCTCTCTCTGGTTGGGTATGCTTTCCCCCTTCTCTCTCTCTGGGTGGGTGTGTTTTCTCCTCTCTCTCTCTGGTTGGGTGTGTTTTCCCCTCTCTCTCTCTGGCCGGGTGTGTTTTCCCCTCACTCTCTCTGGCCGGGTGTGTATTCCCCTCTCTCTCTCTCTGGGTGGGTGTGTTTTCCCCCTCTCTCTCTCTGGGTGGGTGTGTTTTCCCCCTATCGCTCTCTGGCCGGGTGTGTTTTCCTCTCTCTCTCTCTCTGGCCGGGTGTGTTTTCCCCCTCTCTCTCTCTCTCAGTGGGTGTGTTTTCCCTCTCTCTCTCTCTCTCTCTGGGTGGTTGTGTTTTCCCTCTCTCTCTCTCTCTGGGTGGGTGTGTTTTCCCTCTCTCTCTCTCTGGGTGGGTGTGTTTTCCCCCTCTCTCTCTCTGGGTGGGTGTGTTTTCCCCCTCTCTCTCTCTGGGTGGGTGGGTGTGTTTTCCCCCTCTCTCTCTCTGGGTGGGTGGGTGTATTTTCCCTCTCTCTCTCTCTCTCTGGGTGAGTGTGTTTTCCCCCTCTCTCTCTCTCTGGGTGAGTGTGTTTTCCCCCTCTCTCTCTCTCTGGGTGAGTGTGTTTTCCCCCTCTCTCTCTCTCTGGGTGGGTGTGTTTTCCCCCTCTCTCTCTGGGTGGGTGTGTTTTCCCTCTCTCTCTCTCTCTGGGTGGGTGTGTTTTCCCTCTCTCTCTCTCTCTCTGGGTGGGTGTGTTTTCCCTCTCTCTCTCTCCCTGGGTGGGTGTGTTTTCCCTCTCTCTCTCTCTCTGGGTGGGTGTGTTTTCCCCCTCTCTCTGGGTGGGTGTGTTTTCCCCCTCTCTCTCTGGGTGGGTGTGTTTTCCCTCTCTCTCTCTGGGTGGGTGTGTTTTCCCTCTCTCTCTCTCTCTCTGGGTGGGTGTGTTTTCCCTCTCTCTCTCTCTCTGGGTGGGTGTGTTTTCCCCCTCTCTCTCTGGGTGGGTGTGTTTTCCCCCTCTCTCTCTCTCTGGGTGGGTGTGTTTTCCCCTCTCTCTCTCTGGGTGGGTGTGTTTTCCCTCTCTCTCTCTCTCTCTGGGTGGGTGTGTTTTCCCCCTCTCTCTCTGGGTGGGTGTGTTTTCCCCTCTCTCTCTGGGTGGGTGTGTTTTCCCTCTCTCTCTCTCTCTGGGTGGGTGTGTTTTCCCCCTCTCTCTCTCTCTCTGGGTGGGTGTGTTTCCCCCCCCCCCCTCTCTCTCTGGGTGGGTGTGTTTCCCCTCTCTCTCTCTCTCTCTCTGGGTGGGTGTGTTTTCCCCCTCTCTCTCTCTGGGTGGGTGTGTTTTCCCCCTCTCTCTCTCTCTGGGTGGGTGTGTTTTCCCCCTCTCTCTCTCTGGGTGGGTGTGTTTTCCCCCTCTCTCTCTGGGTGGGTGTGTTTTCCCCCTCTCTCTCTGGGTGGGTGTGTTTTCCCTCTCTCTCTCTCTCTGGGTGGGTGTGTTTTCCCCCTCTCTCTCTCTGGGTGGGTGTGTTTTCCCCCTCTCTCTCTCTCTGGGTGGGTGTGA